>NC_083736.1:23172776-23823871 GCF_028564815.1 Eubalaena glacialis
TCCTTCCTCGCCAAATTTTTGGAAGAGTTTGAGAAGGATGTGTGTTAGGTCTTTTCTCCATGTTGGATAGAATTATCCTGTGAAACCATGTGTCCTGGACTTTTGTTGGTTGGACGATTTTTAATCAGAGTTGCAAGGTCATTACTCGTACTGGGTCTGTTCATAGTTTCTATTTTTTCCTGGTTCAGTCTTGGAAGGTTGTAGCTTTCTAAGAATTTGTGCATTTCGTCCAGATTTTCCATTTTATCAGCATAGAGTTGCTTGCAGTAGTCTCTTATGAAGTTTTGTATTTCTGTGTTGTCCGTGGTAACTTCTTTTTCATTTCTAATTTTATTGATTGCAGTCCTCTCCCTCTTTTTCTCGATGAGTCTGGCTAAATCTTTATCAATATTGTTTACCTTCTCAAAGAACCAGCTTTTACTTTTATTGATCCTTGTTATTGTTTTCTTTGTTGCTATTTCACTCCTTTCTTTCTTTTTTTTCTACCTTTTTATTGCCAGCCCCAACTACCTTCAACGTTTGTTGTCTATTTAGGAAATGATTGGTTCAAATGAACACATCTTCTTCCTTTTATCTTATTGTTTTTTCAGTTTTTGAATATTCTTTTATTTTTTTATACAGCAGGTTTTTATTAGTTATCCATTTTATACACACTAGTGTATACATGTGAATGCCAATTTCCGAATTCATCACACAAGGACTACCACACCCCCACTTTCCCCCTTTCTGACTGACTTTACTCTGTATGATAGTCTCTAGATCCATCCACGCCTGTACCAATGAACCAACGTAGTTCCTTTTTATGGCTGAGTAATATTCCATGGTATATATGTACCACATCTTCTTTATCCATTTGTCTGTGGATGGGCATTTAGGTTGTTTCCATGACCTGGCTATTGTAAATACTGCTGCAGTGAACATTGGGGTGCATGTGTGTTTTAGAACTATGGTTTTCTCTTGGTATATGCCCTGTAGTGGGTTCGCTGGGTCATATGGCAATTCTTTTATTTGTTTTTCAAGGAACCTCTTTACTGTTCTCCATAGTGGCTGTATCAATTTACACTCCCAACAACAGTGCAAGAGTATTCTCTTTGCTCCACACCCTGTGCAGCAGTTGTTGTTTGTTGATTTTCTGATGATGCCCGTTCTAAATGGTGTGAGGTGATACCTCAGTGTAGTTTTGATGTGCATCTCTCTAATAATTAGTGATGTTGAGCAGGTTTTCATGTGCTTGTTGGCCAGCTGTATGTCTTCTTTGGAGAATTGTCTATTTAGGTCTTCGGTCTATTTTTCGATTGGGTTGTTCGTTTATTTAATACCGAGCTGCATGAGCTGTTTATATATTTTGGAGATTAATCCTTAATCCGTTGATCCGTATGCAAATATTTTTCCCATTCTGAGGGTTGTCCTTTGGTCTTGTTTGTCATTTCCTGTGTGTGGCAAAAGCTTGTAAGTTTCATTAGGTCCCACTTGTTTATTTTTGTTTTTATTTCCATTACTCTAGAAGGTGGATTAAAACAGATCTTGCTGTGATGTATGTCAAAGCGTGTTATTCCTATGTTTTCCTCTAAGAGTTTTATAGTATCCTGTCTTACGTTTAGGTCTCTGTTCCATTTTTAGTTTATTTGTGTGTACGGTGTTTGGGAGTGTTCTAATTTCATTCTTTTACATATATCTGTGCAGTTTTCCCAGCACCACTTATTGTAGAGACTGTCTTTTCTCCATTGTGGATTCCTGCCTCCTTTGTCATAGATTAGTTGACCATAGGTGCGTGGCTTCATCTCTGGGCTTTCTATCCTGTTGCATTGATCTATATTTCTGTTTTTGTGCCAGTCCCATCGTGTCTTGATTCCTGTAGCTTTGTAGTACAGTCTGAAGTCGGGCAGTCTGATTCCTCCAGCTCTGTTTTTTTCCCTCAAACTGCTTTGGCTCTTCCGGGTTTTTATGTCTCCATACAAATTTTAAGATTTTTTTGTTCTAGTTCTGGAAAAAATGCCATTGGTAATTTGAGAGGGATTGCATTGAATATGCAGATTGCTTTGGGTAGTATAGTCATTTTCACAACATTGATTCTTAGAATCCAAGAACATGGTGTGTCTCTCCATCTGTTTGTATCATCTTCAATTTCGTTCTTCAGTGCCATAATTTTCAGCATACAGATCTTTTGTCTCCCTAGGTAAGTTTATTCCTAGGTAATTTATTCCTTTTGTTGCAATGGTTAATGGGAGTGTTTCCTTCATTTCTCTTTCAGATTTTTCTTCATTAATGTATACAAATGCAAGGGATTTCTGTGCATTCATTTTGTATCATGCAACGTTACCAAATCCATGGATTAGCTCTAGTCGTTTTCTGGTGGCATCTTTAGGATTCTCTAAGTATTGTGTCATGCCATCTGGAAAGAGTGACAATGTTACTTCTTCTTTTCCAACTTGTGTTCCTTTTATTTCTTTTGCTGCTCTGACTGCTGTGTCTAGAACTTCCAAAACTATGTTGAATAATAGTGGTGAGAGTGGTCATCCTTGTCCTGTTCTTGATATTAGAGGACATGCTTTCAGTTTTCACCATTGAGAATGTTTGCTGTGGGTTTGTCGTATATGGCCTTGATTAAGTTGAGTGAGGTTCCATCTCTGCCCATTTTCTGGAGGGTTTTCATCATAAATGTGTGCTGAAATCTGTCACAAGCTTTTCTGCATCTATTGACATGATCATATGGTTTTTCCTCTTCACTTTGTTAATAGGGTGTATCACATTGATTTCTGTGTATTGAAGAATCCTTGCATCCCTGGGATAAATCCCAATTGATCATGAGGTATGATACTTTAATTTGGTAATGGATTTGGTTTGCTACTATTTTGTTGAGCAGCTTTTCGTCTATGTTCATCAGGGATATCGGTGTGTAACTGTATTTTTTTGTACTATTTTTGTCTGGATTTGGTATCAGGGTGATGGTGGCCTAATAGAAAGGGTTTGGGAGTGTTCCTTCCTCGCCAATTTTTTGGAAGTGTTTGAGAAGGATGTGTGTTAGGTCTTTTCTCCATGTTGGATAGAATTATCCTGTGAAACCATCTGTCCTGGACTTTTGTTTGTTGGACGATTGTTAATCAGAGTTGCAAGTTCATTACTCGTACTGGGTCTGTTCATAGTTTCTATTTTTTCCTGGTTCAGTCTTGGAAGGTTGTACCTTTTTAAGAATTTGTGCATTTCTTCCAGATTTTCCATTATATCAGCATAGAGTTGCTTGTAGTAGTCTCTTACGAAGTTTTGTATTTCTGTGTTCTCCGTGGTAACTTCTTTTTCATTTCTAATTTTATTGATTGCAGTCCTCTCCCTCTTTTTCTCGATGAGTCTGGCTAAAGGTTTATCAATATTGTTTACCTTCTCAAAGAACCAGCTTTTACTTTTATTGATTCTTGCTGTTGTTTTCTTTGTTGCTATTTCAGTTCTTTCTTTCTTTTTTTGTGCCTTTTTATTTACAGCTCCAACTACCTTCAGACTTGGTTGTCTATTTAGGAAATGATCAGTTCAAATGAACACATCTTCTTCCTTTCACCTTATTGTTTTTTGAATTTTTGAATATCATTGTTTTATACAGCAGGTTTTTATTAGTTATCCATTTTATACATATCAGTGTATATATGTCAATCCCAATTTCCCCATTCATCACACAACGACTACCACACCCCCACTTTCCCCCTTTCTGACTGACTTCACTGTGTATGATAGTCTCTAGATCCATCCACGCCTGTACCAATGAACCAACTTAGTTCCTTTTCATGGCTGAGTAATATTCCATGGTATATATGTACCACATCTTTATCCATTTGTCTGTGGATGGGCATTTAGGTTGTTTCCATGACCTGGCTATTGTAAATACTGCTGCAGTGAACATTGGGGTGCATGTGTCTTTTAGAACTATGGTTTTCTCTTGGTATATGCCTTATAGTTGGTTCGCTGGGTCATATGGCAATTCTTTTTTTCGTTTTTCAAGGAACCTCTTTACTGTTCTCCATAGTGGCTGTATCAATTTACACACCCAACAACAGTGCGAGAGTATTCTCTTTGCTCCACACCCTGTGCAGCAGTTGTTGTTTGTTGATTTTCTGATGATGCCCATTCGAAATGGCGTGAGGTGATACCTCAGTGTCGTTTTGATGTGCATCTCTGTAATAATTAGTGATGTTGCGCAGGTTTTGATGTGCTTGTTGGCCAGCTGTATGTCTTCTTTGGAGAATTGTCTATTTAGGTCTTCTGCCCATTTTTCGATTGGGGTGTTCGTTTTTTTAATACCGAGCTGCGTGAGCTGTTTATAGATTTTGGAGATTAATCCTTAGTCCGTTGATCCGTACGAAAATATTTTGCCATTCTGAGGGTTGTCTTTTCGTTTTGTTTGTCGTTTTCTGTGTGTGGCAAAGCTTGCAAGTTTCATTAGGTCCCACTTGTTTATTGTTGTTTATATTTCCATTACTCTAGGAGGGGGATTAAAACAGATCTTGCTGTGATGTATGTCAAAGCGTGTTATTCCTATGTTTTCCTCTAAGAGTTTTATAGTATCCTGTCTTACGTTAAGGTCTCTGTTCCATTTTTAGTTTATTTGTGTGTACGGTGTTTGGGAGTGTTCTAATTTCATTCTTTTACATGTGTCTGTCCAGTTTTCCCAGCACCACTTATTGTAGAGACTGTCTTTTCTCCATTGTGGATTCTTGCCTCCTTTGTCATAGATTAGTTGACCATAGGTGCGTGGCTTCATCTCTGGGCTTTCAATCCTGTTGCATTGATCTATATTTCTGTTTTTGTGCCAGTCCCATCGTGTCTTGATTCCTGTAGCTTTGTAGTACAGTCTGAAGTCGGGCAGTCTGATTCCTCCAGCTCTGTTTTTTTCCCTCAAACTGCTTCGGCTCTTCCGGGTTTTTATGTCTCCATACAAATTTTAAGATTTGTTTGTTCTAGTTCTGTAAAAAATGCCATTGGTAATTTGAGAGGGATTGCATTGAATATGCAGATTGCTTTGGGTAGTATAGTCATTTTCACAACATTGATTCTTAGAATCCAAGAACATGGTATCTCTCTCCATCTGTTTCTATCATCTTCAGTTTCATTCTTCAGTGTCATAGTTTTCAGCATACAGATCTTTTGTCTCCCTAGGTAGGTTGACTCCTAGGTATTTTATTCTGTTTGTTGCAATGGTTAATGGGAGTTTTTCCTTCATTTCTCTTTCAGATTTTTCTTCATTAATGTATAGAAATGCAAGGGATTTCTGTGCATTCATTTTGTATCGTGCAACGTTACCAAATCCATGGATTAGCTCTAGTAGTTTTCTGGTGGCATCTTTAGGATTCTCTAAGTATAGTGTCATGTCATCTGCAAAGAGTGACATTGTTACTTCTTCGTTTCCAAGTTGTGTTCCTTTTATTTCTTTTGCTGCTCTGACTGCTGGGGCTAGGACTTCCAAAACTATGTTGCATAATAGTGGTGAGAGTGTTCATCCTTGTCTTCTTCCTGATATTAGAGGACATGCTTTCAGTTTTTCACCATTGAGGATGTTTGCTGTGGGTTTGTCGTATATGGCCTTGATTAAGTTGAGTGAGGTTCCGTCTCTGTCACTTTCTGTAGGGTTTTTTATCAGAAATGTGTGTTGAAATTTGTCACAAGCTTTTCTGCATCTATTGACATGATCATATGGTTTTTCCTCTTCACTTTGTTATTTGGGTGTATCACATTGATTTTCCTGATTTGAAGAATCCTTGCATCCCTGGGATAAATCCCACTTGATCATGAGGTATGATACTTTTAATGTGGTATTGGATTCTGTTTGCTACTCTTTTGTTGAGCAACTTTGCATCTATGTTCATCAGTGAAATCGGTGTGTAACTGTATTTTTTTGTACTATGTTGTCTGGTTTTGGTATCAGGGTGATGGTGGCCTCACAGAAAGAGTTTGGGAGTGTTCCTTCCTCGCCAAATTTTTGGAAGAGTTTGAGAAGGATGTGTGTTAGGTCTTTTCTCCATGTTGGATAGAATTATCCTGTGAAACCATGTGTCCTGGACTTTTGTTGGTTGGACGATTTTTAATCAGAGTTGCAAGGTCATTACTCGTACTGGGTCTGTTCATAGTTTCTATTTTTTCCTGGTTCAGTCTTGGAAGGTTGTAGCTTTCTAAGAATTTGTGCATTTCGTCCAGATTTTCCATTTTATCAGCATAGAGTTGCTTGCAGTAGTCTCTTATGAAGTTTTGTATTTCTGTGTTGTCCGTGGTAACTTCTTTTTCATTTCTAATTTTATTGATTGCAGTCCTCTCCCTCTTTTTCTCGATGAGTCTGGCTAAATCTTTATCAATATTTTTTACCTTCTCAAAGAACCAGCTTTTACTTTTATTGATCCTTGTTATTGTTTTCTTTGTTGCTATTTCACTCCTTTCTTTCTTTTTTTTCTACCTTTTTATTGCCAGCCCCAACTACCTTCAACGTTTGTTGTCTATTTAGGAAATGATTGGTTCAAATGAACACATCTTCTTCCTTTTATCTTATTGTTTTTTCAGTTTTTGAATATTCTTTTATTTTTTTATACAGCAGGTTTTTATTAGTTATCCATTTTATACACACTAGTGTATACATGTGAATGCCAATTTCCGAATTCATCACACAAGGACTACCACACCCCCACTTTCCCCCTTTCTGACTGACTTTACTCTGTATGATAGTCTCTAGATCCATCCACGCCTGTACCAATGAACCAACGTAGTTCCTTTTTATGGCTGAGTAATATTCCATGGTATATATGTACCACATCTTCTTTATCCATTTGTCTGTGGATGGGCATTTAGGTTGTTTCCATGACCTGGCTATTGTAAATACTGCTGCAGTGAACATTGGGGTGCATGTGTGTTTTAGAACTATGGTTTTCTCTTGGTATATGCCCTGTAGTGGGTTCGCTGGGTCATATGGCAATTCTTTTATTTGTTTTTCAAGGAACCTCTTTACTGTTCTCCATAGTGGCTGTATCAATTTACACTCCCAACAACAGTGCAAGAGTATTCTCTTTGCTCCACACCCTGTGCAGCAGTTGTTGTTTGTTGATTTTCTGATGATGCCCGTTCTAAATGGTGTGAGGTGATACCTCAGTGTAGTTTTGATGTGCATCTCTCTAATAATTAGTGATGTTGAGCAGGTTTTCATGTGCTTGTTGGCCAGCTGTATGTCTTCTTTGGAGAATTGTCTATTTAGGTCTTCGGTCTATTTTTCGATTGGGTTGTTCGTTTATTTAATACCGAGCTGCATGAGCTGTTTATATATTTTGGAGATTAATCCTTAATCCGTTGATCCGTATGCAAATATTTTTCCCATTCTGAGGGTTGTCCTTTGGTCTTGTTTGTCATTTCCTGTGTGTGGCAAAAGCTTGTAAGTTTCATTAGGTCCCACTTGTTTATTTTTGTTTTTATTTCCATTACTCTAGAAGGTGGATTAAAACAGATCTTGCTGTGATGTATGTCAAAGCGTGTTATTCCTATGTTTTCCTCTAAGAGTTTTATAGTATCCTGTCTTACGTTTAGGTCTCTGTTCCATTTTTAGTTTATTTGTGTGTACGGTGTTTGGGAGTGTTCTAATTTCATTCTTTTACATATATCTGTGCAGTTTTCCCAGCACCACTTATTGTAGAGACTGTCTTTTCTCCATTGTGGATTCCTGCCTCCTTTGTCATAGATTAGTTGACCATAGGTGCGTGGCTTCATCTCTGGGCTTTCTATCCTGTTGCATTGATCTATATTTCTGTTTTTGTGCCAGTCCCATCGTGTCTTGATTCCTGTAGCTTTGTAGTACAGTCTGAAGTCGGGCAGTCTGATTCCTCCAGCTCTGTTTTTTTCCCTCAAACTGCTTTGGCTCTTCCGGGTTTTTATGTCTCCATACAAATTTTAAGATTTTTTTGTTCTAGTTCTGGAAAAAATGCCATTGGTAATTTGAGAGGGATTGCATTGAATATGCAGATTGCTTTGGGTAGTATAGTCATTTTCACAACATTGATTCTTAGAATCCAAGAACATGGTGTGTCTCTCCATCTGTTTGTATCATCTTCAATTTCGTTCTTCAGTGCCATAATTTTCAGCATACAGATCTTTTGTCTCCCTAGGTAAGTTTATTCCTAGGTAATTTATTCCTTTTGTTGCAATGGTTAATGGGAGTGTTTCCTTCATTTCTCTTTCAGATTTTTCTTCATTAATGTATACAAATGCAAGGGATTTCTGTGCATTCATTTTGTATCATGCAACGTTACCAAATCCATGGATTAGCTCTAGTCGTTTTCTGGTGGCATCTTTAGGATTCTCTAAGTATTGTGTCATGCCATCTGGAAAGAGTGACAATGTTACTTCTTCTTTTCCAACTTGTGTTCCTTTTATTTCTTTTGCTGCTCTGACTGCTGTGTCTAGAACTTCCAAAACTATGTTGAATAATAGTGGTGAGAGTGGTCATCCTTGTCCTGTTCTTGATATTAGAGGACATGCTTTCAGTTTTCACCATTGAGAATGTTTGCTGTGGGTTTGTCGTATATGGCCTTGATTAAGTTGAGTGAGGTTCCATCTCTGCCCATTTTCTGGAGGGTTTTCATCATAAATGTGTGCTGAAATCTGTCACAAGCTTTTCTGCATCTATTGACATGATCATATGGTTTTTCCTCTTCACTTTGTTAATAGGGTGTATCACATTGATTTCTGTGTATTGAAGAATCCTTGCATCCCTGGGATAAATCCCAATTGATCATGAGGTATGATACTTTAATTTGGTAATGGATTTGGTTTGCTACTATTTTGTTGAGCAGCTTTTCGTCTATGTTCATCAGGGATATCGGTGTGTAACTGTATTTTTTTGTACTATTTTTGTCTGGATTTGGTATCAGGGTGATGGTGGCCTAATAGAAAGGGTTTGGGAGTGTTCCTTCCTCGCCAATTTTTTGGAAGTGTTTGAGAAGGATGTGTGTTAGGTCTTTTCTCCATGTTGGATAGAATTATCCTGTGAAACCATCTGTCCTGGACTTTTGTTTGTTGGACGATTGTTAATCAGAGTTGCAAGTTCATTACTCGTACTGGGTCTGTTCATAGTTTCTATTTTTTCCTGGTTCAGTCTTGGAAGGTTGTACCTTTTTAAGAATTTGTGCATTTCTTCCAGATTTTCCATTATATCAGCATAGAGTTGCTTGTAGTAGTCTCTTACGAAGTTTTGTATTTCTGTGTTCTCCGTGGTAACTTCTTTTTCATTTCTAATTTTATTGATTGCAGTCCTCTCCCTCTTTTTCTCGATGAGTCTGGCTAAAGGTTTATCAATATTGTTTACCTTCTCAAAGAACCAGCTTTTACTTTTATTGATTCTTGCTGTTGTTTTCTTTGTTGCTATTTCAGTTCTTTCTTTCTTTTTTTGTGCCTTTTTATTGACAGCTCCAACTACCTTCAGACTTGGTTGTCTATTTAGGAAATGATCAGTTCAAATGAACACATCTTCTTCCTTTCACCTTATTGTTTTTTGAATTTTTGAATATCATTGTTTTATACAGCAGGTTTTTATTAGTTATCCATTTTATACATATCAGTGTATATATGTCAATCCCAATTTCCCCATTCATCACACAACGACTACCACACCCCCACTTTCCCCCTTTCTGACTGACTTCACTGTGTATGATAGTCTCTAGATCCATCCACGCCTGTACCAATGAACCAACTTAGTTCCTTTTCATGGCTGAGTAATATTCCATGGTATATATGTACCACATCTTTATCCATTTGTCTGTGGATGGGCATTTAGGTTGTTTCCATGACCTGGCTATTGTAAATACTGCTGCAGTGAACATTGGGGTGCATGTGTCTTTTAGAACTATGGTTTTCTCTTGGTATATGCCTTATAGTTGGTTCGCTGGGTCATATGGCAATTCTTTTTTTCGTTTTTCAAGGAACCTCTTTACTGTTCTCCATAGTGGCTGTATCAATTTACACACCCAACAACAGTGCGAGAGTATTCTCTTTGCTCCACACCCTGTGCAGCAGTTGTTGTTTGTTGATTTTCTGATGATGCCCGTTCTAAATGGTGTGAGGTGATACCTCAGTGTAGTTTTGATGTGCATCTCTCTAATAATTAGTGATGTTGAGCAGGTTTTGCTGTGCTTGTTGGCCAGCTGTATGTCTTCTTTGGAGAATTGTCTATTTAGGTCTTTGGTCTATTTTCCGATTGGGTTGTTCGTTTTTTTAATACCGAGCTGCATGAGCTGTTTATATATTTTGGAGATTAATCCTTAGTCCGTTGATCCGTACGCAAATATTTTTCCCATTCTGAGGGTTGTCCTTTGGTCTTGTTTGTCATTTCCTGTGTGTGGCAAAAGCTTGTAAGTTTCATTAGGTCCCACTTGTTTATTTTTGTTTTTATTTCAATTACTCTAGGAGGTGGATTAAAACAGATCTTGCTGTGATGTATGTCAACGCGTGTTATTCCTATGTTTTTCTCTAAGAGTTTTATAGTATCCTGTCTTACGTTTAGGTCTCTGTTCCATTTTTAGTTTATTTGTGTGTACGGTGTTTGGGAGTGTTCTAATTTCATTCTTTTACATGTGTCTGTCCAGTTTTCCCAGCCCCACTTATTGTAGAGACTGTCTTTTCTCCATTGTGGATTCTTGCCTCCTTTGTCATAGATTCGTTGACCATAGGTGCGTGGCTTCATCTCTGGGCTTTCTATCCTGTTGCATTGATCCATAGTTCTGTTTTTGTGTCAGTCCCATCGTGTCTTGATTCCTGTAGCTTTGTAGTACAGTCTGAAGTCGGGCAGTCTGATTCCTCCAGCTCTGTTTTTTTCCCTCAAACTGCTTTGGCTCTTCCGGGTTTTTTGTGTCTCCATACACATTTTAAGATTTTCTTGTTCTAGTTCTGGAAAAAATGCCATTGGTAATTTGAGAGGGATTGCACTGAATATATAGATTGCTTTGGGTAGTATAGTCATTTTCACAACATTGATACTTCCAATCCAAGAACATGGTATCTCTCTCCATCTGTTTCTATCATCTTCAATTTCATTCTTCAGTGTGATAGTTTTCAGCATACAGATCTTTTGTCTCCCTAGGTAGGTTGACTCCTAGGTATTTTATTCTGTTTGTTGCAATGGTTAATGGGAGTGTTTCCTTCATTTCTCTTTCAGATTTTTCTTCATTAATGTATAGAAATGCAAGGGATTTGTGTGCATTCATTTTGTATCGTGCAACGTTACCAAATCCATGGATTAGCTCTAGTAGTTTTCTGGTGGCATCTTTAGGATTCTCTAAGTATAGTGTCATGTCATCTGCAAAGAGTGACAGTGTTACTTCTTCTTTTCCAACTTGTGTTCCTTTTATTTCTTTTGCTGCTCTGACTGCTGGGGCTAGGACTTCCAAAACTATGTTGCATAATAGTGGTGAGAGTGGTCATCCTTGTCTTGTTCCTGATATTAGAGGACATGCTTTCAGTTTTTCACCAATGAGGATGTTTGCTGTGGGTTTGTTGTATATGGCCTTGATTAAGTTGAGTGAGGTTCCCTCTCTGCCCACTTTCTGGAGGGTTTTTATCAGAAATGTGTGTTGAAATTTGTCACAAGCTTTTCTGCGTCTATTGACATGATCATATGGTTTTTCCTCTTCACTTTGTTAATTGGGTGTATCACATTGATTTTCGTGTTTTGAAGAATCCTTGCATCCCTGGGATGAATCCCATTTGATTATGAGGTATGATACTTTTAATGTGGTATTGGATTCTGTTTGCTACTCTTTGGTGAGCAACTTTGCATCTATGTTCATCAGTGAAATCGGTGTGTAACTGTATTTTTTTGTACTATCTTGTCTGGTTTTGGTATCAGGGTGATGGTGGCCTCATAGAAAGAGTTTGGGAGTGTTCCTTCCTCGCCAAATTTTTGGAAGAGTTTGAGAAGGATGTGTTTTAGGTCTTTTCTCCATGTTGGATAGAATTGTCCTGTGAAACCATCTGTCCTGGACTTTTGTTGGTTGGACGATTTTTAATCAGAGTTGCAAGGTCCTTACTCGTACTGGGTCTGTTCATAGTTTCTATTTTTTCCTGGTTCAGTCTTGGAAGGTTGTACCTTTCTAAGAATTGGTGCATTTCGTCCAGATTTTCCATTTTATCAGCATAGAGTTGCTTGCAGTAGTCTCTTATGAAGTTTTGTATTTCTGTGTTGTCTGTGGTAACTTCTTTTTCATTTCTAATTTTATTGATTGCAGGCCTCTCCCTCTTTTTCTCGATGAGTCTGGCTAAATCTTTATCAATATTGTTTACCTTCTCAAAGAACCAGCTTTTACTTTTATTGATCCTTGTTATTGTTTTCTTTGTTGCTATTTCACTCCTTTCTTTCTTTTTTTTCTACCTTTTTATTGCCAGCCCCAACTACCTTCAACGTTTGTTGTCTATTTAGGAAATGATCGGTTCAAATGAACACATCTTCTTCCTTTTATCTTATTGTTTTTTCAGTTTTTGAATATTATTTTATTTTTTTATACAGCAGGTTCTTATTAGGTATCCATTTTATACACACTAGTGTATACATGTGAATGCCAATTTCCGAATTCATCACACAAGGACTACCACACCCCCACTTTCCCTCTATGGTGGCCATACGTTGGTTCTCCACATCTGTGTATCAATTCAATCCTGCAAACCGGTTCATCTGTACCATTTTTCTAGGTTGCATATATATGCGTTTATAGATGATATCTGTTTTTCTTTTTCTGACTGATTTCACTGTGTATGACAGTCTCTAGATCCATCCACGCCTGTACCAATGAACCAACTTAGTTCCTTTTCATGGCTGAGTCATATTCCATGGTATATATGTACCACATCTTCTATATCCATTTGTCTGTGGATGGGCATTTAGATTGTTTCCATAACCTGGCTATTGTAAATACCACTGCAATGAACATTGGGGTGCATGTGTCCTTTAGAACTATGGTTTTCTCTTGGCATATGCCCAGTAGTGGGTTCGCTGGGTCATATGGCAATTCTGTTTTTCATTTTTTAAGGAACCTCTTTACTGTTCTGCATAGTGGCTGTATCAATTTACACTCCCAACAACAGTGCAAAGGTATACTCTTTGCTCCACAACTTGTCCAGCAGTTGCTGTTTGTTGATTTTCTGATGATGCCTGTTTCTAAATGGCGTGAGGTGATACCTCAGTGTAGTTTTGATGTGCATCTCTCTAATAATTAGTGATGTTGAGCAGGTTTTGATGTGCTTGTTGGCCAGCTGTATGTCTTCTTTGGAGAATTGTCTATTTAGGTCTTCAGTCTATTTTTCGATTGGGTTGTTCGTTTTTTTAATACCGAGCTGCATGAGCTGTTTATATATTTTGGAGATTAATCCTTAGTCCGTTGATCCGTACGCAAATATTTTTCCCATTCTGAGGGTTGTCCTTTGGTCTTGTTTGTCGTTTCCTGTGTGTGGCAAAAGCTTGTAAGTTTCATTAGGTCCCACTTGTTTATTTTTGTTTTTATTTCAATTACTCTAGGAGGTGGATTAAAACAGATCTTGCTGTGATGTATGTCAACGCGTGTTATTCCTATGTTTTTCTCTAAGAGTTTTATAGTATCCTGTCTTACGTTTAGGTCTCTGTTCCATTTTTAGTTTATTTGTGTGTACGGTGTTTGGGAGTGTTCTAATTTCATTCTTTTACATGTGTCTGTCCAATTTTCCCAGCACCACTTATTGTAGAGACTGTCTTTTCTCCATTGTGGATTCCTGCCTCCTTTGTCATAGATTAGTTGACCATAGGTGCGTGGCTTCATCTCTGGGCTTTCTATCCTGTTGCATTGATCTATATTTCTGTTTTTGTGCCAGTCCCATCGTGTCTTGATTCCTGTAGCTTTGTAGTACAGTCTGAAGTCGGGCAGTCTGATTCCTCCAGCTCTGTTTTTTTCCCTCAAACTGCTTTGGCTCTTCCGGGTTTTTATGTCTCCATACAAATTTTAAGATTTTTTTGTTCTAGTTCTGGAAAAAATGCCATTGGTAATTTGAGAGGGATTGCACTGAATATGCAGATTGCTTTGGGTAGTATAGTCATTTTCACAACATTGATTCTTAGAATCCAAGAACATGGTATCTCTCTCCATCTGTTTCTATCATCTTCAATTTCGTTCTTCAGTGTCATACTTTTCAGCATACAGATCTTTTGTCTCCCTAGGTAGGTTGACTCCTAGGTATTTTATTCTGTTTGTTGCAATGGTTAATGGGAGTGTTTCCTTCATTTCTCTTTCAGATTTTTCTTCATTAATGTATAGAAATGCAAGGGATTTGTGTGCATTCATTTTGTATCGTGCAACGTTACCAAATCCATGGATTAGCTCTAGTAGTTTTCTGGTGGCATCTTTAGGATTCTCTAAGTATAGTGTCATGTCATCTGCAAAGAGTGACATTGTTACTTCTTCGTTTCCAACTTGTGTTCCTTTTATTTCTTTTGCTGCTCTGACTGCTGGGGCTAGGACTTCCAAAACTATGTTGCATAATAGTGGTGAGAGTGTTCATCCTTGTCTTCTTCCTGATATTAGAGGACATGCTTTCAGTTTTTCACCATTGAGGATGTTTGCTGTGGGTTTGTCGTATATGGCCTTGATTAAGTTGAGTGAGGTTCCGTCTCTGTCACTTTCTGTAGGGTTTTTTATCAGAAATGTGTGTTGAAATTTGTCACAAGCTTTTCTGCATCTATTGACATGATCATATGGTTTTTCCTCTTCACTTTGTTATTTGGGTGTATCACATTGATTTTCCTGATTTGAAGAATCCTTGCATCCCTGGGATAAATCCCACTTGATCATGAGGTATGATACTTTTAATGTGGTATTGGATTCTGTTTGCTACTCTTTTGTTGAGCAACTTTGCATCTATGTTCATCAGTGAAATCGGTGTGTAACTGTATTTTTTTGTACTATGTTGTCTGGTTTTGGTATCAGGGTGATGGTGGCCTCACAGAAAGAGTTTGGGAGTGTTCCTTCCTCGCCAAATTTTTGGAAGAGTTTGAGAAGGATGTGTGTTAGGTCTTTTCTCCATGTTGGATAGAATTATCCTGTGAAACCATGTGTCCTGGACTTTTGTTGGTTGGACGATTTTTAATCAGAGTTGCAAGGTCATTACTCGTACTGGGTCTGTTCATAGTTTCTATTTTTTCCTGGTTCAGTCTTGGAAGGTTGTAGCTTTCTAAGAATTTGTGCATTTCGTCCAGATTTTCCATTTTATCAGCATAGAGTTGCTTGCAGTAGTCTCTTATGAAGTTTTGTATTTCTGTGTTGTCCGTGGTAACTTCTTTTTCATTTCTAATTTTATTGATTGCAGTCCTCTCCCTCTTTTTCTCGATGAGTCTGGCTAAATCTTTATCAATATTGTTTACCTTCTCAAAGAACCAGCTTTTACTTTTATTGATCCTTGTTATTGTTTTCTTTGTTGCTATTTCACTCCTTTCTTTCTTTTTTTTCTACCTTTTTATTGCCAGCCCCAACTACCTTCAACGTTTGTTGTCTATTTAGGAAATGATTGGTTCAAATGAACACATCTTCTTCCTTTTATCTTATTGTTTTTTCAGTTTTTGAATATTCTTTTATTTTTTTATACAGCAGGTTTTTATTAGTTATCCATTTTATACACACTAGTGTATACATGTGAATGCCAATTTCCGAATTCATCACACAAGGACTACCACACCCCCACTTTCCCCCTTTCTGACTGACTTTACTCTGTATGATAGTCTCTAGATCCATCCACGCCTGTACCAATGAACCAACGTAGTTCCTTTTTATGGCTGAGTAATATTCCATGGTATATATGTACCACATCTTCTTTATCCATTTGTCTGTGGATGGGCATTTAGGTTGTTTCCATGACCTGGCTATTGTAAATACTGCTGCAGTGAACATTGGGGTGCATGTGTGTTTTAGAACTATGGTTTTCTCTTGGTATATGCCCTGTAGTGGGTTCGCTGGGTCATATGGCAATTCTTTTATTTGTTTTTCAAGGAACCTCTTTACTGTTCTCCATAGTGGCTGTATCAATTTACACTCCCAACAACAGTGCAAGAGTATTCTCTTTGCTCCACACCCTGTGCAGCAGTTGTTGTTTGTTGATTTTCTGATGATGCCCGTTCTAAATGGTGTGAGGTGATACCTCAGTGTAGTTTTGATGTGCATCTCTCTAATAATTAGTGATGTTGAGCAGGTTTTCATGTGCTTGTTGGCCAGCTGTATGTCTTCTTTGGAGAATTGTCTATTTAGGTCTTCGGTCTATTTTTCGATTGGGTTGTTCGTTTATTTAATACCGAGCTGCATGAGCTGTTTATATATTTTGGAGATTAATCCTTAATCCGTTGATCCGTATGCAAATATTTTTCCCATTCTGAGGGTTGTCCTTTGGTCTTGTTTGTCATTTCCTGTGTGTGGCAAAAGCTTGTAAGTTTCATTAGGTCCCACTTGTTTATTTTTGTTTTTATTTCCATTACTCTAGAAGGTGGATTAAAACAGATCTTGCTGTGATGTATGTCAAAGCGTGTTATTCCTATGTTTTCCTCTAAGAGTTTTATAGTATCCTGTCTTACGTTTAGGTCTCTGTTCCATTTTTAGTTTATTTGTGTGTACGGTGTTTGGGAGTGTTCTAATTTCATTCTTTTACATATATCTGTGCAGTTTTCCCAGCACCACTTATTGTAGAGACTGTCTTTTCTCCATTGTGGATTCCTGCCTCCTTTGTCATAGATTAGTTGACCATAGGTGCGTGGCTTCATCTCTGGGCTTTCTATCCTGTTGCATTGATCTATATTTCTGTTTTTGTGCCAGTCCCATCGTGTCTTGATTCCTGTAGCTTTGTAGTACAGTCTGAAGTCGGGCAGTCTGATTCCTCCAGCTCTGTTTTTTTCCCTCAAACTGCTTTGGCTCTTCCGGGTTTTTATGTCTCCATACAAATTTTAAGATTTTTTTGTTCTAGTTCTGGAAAAAATGCCATTGGTAATTTGAGAGGGATTGCATTGAATATGCAGATTGCTTTGGGTAGTATAGTCATTTTCACAACATTGATTCTTAGAATCCAAGAACATGGTGTGTCTCTCCATCTGTTTGTATCATCTTCAATTTCGTTCTTCAGTGCCATAATTTTCAGCATACAGATCTTTTGTCTCCCTAGGTAAGTTTATTCCTAGGTAATTTATTCCTTTTGTTGCAATGGTTAATGGGAGTGTTTCCTTCATTTCTCTTTCAGATTTTTCTTCATTAATGTATACAAATGCAAGGGATTTCTGTGCATTCATTTTGTATCATGCAACGTTACCAAATCCATGGATTAGCTCTAGTCGTTTTCTGGTGGCATCTTTAGGATTCTCTAAGTATTGTGTCATGCCATCTGGAAAGAGTGACAATGTTACTTCTTCTTTTCCAACTTGTGTTCCTTTTATTTCTTTTGCTGCTCTGACTGCTGTGTCTAGAACTTCCAAAACTATGTTGAATAATAGTGGTGAGAGTGGTCATCCTTGTCCTGTTCTTGATATTAGAGGACATGCTTTCAGTTTTCACCATTGAGAATGTTTGCTGTGGGTTTGTCGTATATGGCCTTGATTAAGTTGAGTGAGGTTCCATCTCTGCCCATTTTCTGGAGGGTTTTCATCATAAATGTGTGCTGAAATCTGTCACAAGCTTTTCTGCATCTATTGACATGATCATATGGTTTTTCCTCTTCACTTTGTTAATAGGGTGTATCACATTGATTTCTGTGTATTGAAGAATCCTTGCATCCCTGGGATAAATCCCAATTGATCATGAGGTATGATACTTTAATTTGGTAATGGATTTGGTTTGCTACTATTTTGTTGAGCAGCTTTTCGTCTATGTTCATCAGGGATATCGGTGTGTAACTGTATTTTTTTGTACTATTTTTGTCTGGATTTGGTATCAGGGTGATGGTGGCCTAATAGAAAGGGTTTGGGAGTGTTCCTTCCTCGCCAATTTTTTGGAAGTGTTTGAGAAGGATGTGTGTTAGGTCTTTTCTCCATGTTGGATAGAATTATCCTGTGAAACCATCTGTCCTGGACTTTTGTTTGTTGGACGATTGTTAATCAGAGTTGCAAGTTCATTACTCGTACTGGGTCTGTTCATAGTTTCTATTTTTTCCTGGTTCAGTCTTGGAAGGTTGTACCTTTTTAAGAATTTGTGCATTTCTTCCAGATTTTCCATTATATCAGCATAGAGTTGCTTGTAGTAGTCTCTTACGAAGTTTTGTATTTCTGTGTTCTCCGTGGTAACTTCTTTTTCATTTCTAATTTTATTGATTGCAGTCCTCTCCCTCTTTTTCTCGATGAGTCTGGCTAAAGGTTTATCAATATTGTTTACCTTCTCAAAGAACCAGCTTTTACTTTTATTGATTCTTGCTGTTGTTTTCTTTGTTGCTATTTCAGTTCTTTCTTTCTTTTTTTGTGCCTTTTTATTTACAGCTCCAACTACCTTCAGACTTGGTTGTCTATTTAGGAAATGATCAGTTCAAATGAACACATCTTCTTCCTTTCACCTTATTGTTTTTTGAATTTTTGAATATCATTGTTTTATACAGCAGGTTTTTATTAGTTATCCATTTTATACATATCAGTGTATATATGTCAATCCCAATTTCCCCATTCATCACACAACGACTACCACACCCCCACTTTCCCCCTTTCTGACTGACTTCACTGTGTATGATAGTCTCTAGATCCATCCACGCCTGTACCAATGAACCAACTTAGTTCCTTTTCATGGCTGAGTAATATTCCATGGTATATATGTACCACATCTTTATCCATTTGTCTGTGGATGGGCATTTAGGTTGTTTCCATGACCTGGCTATTGTAAATACTGCTGCAGTGAACATTGGGGTGCATGTGTCTTTTAGAACTATGGTTTTCTCTTGGTATATGCCTTATAGTTGGTTCGCTGGGTCATATGGCAATTCTTTTTTTCGTTTTTCAAGGAACCTCTTTACTGTTCTCCATAGTGGCTGTATCAATTTACACACCCAACAACAGTGCGAGAGTATTCTCTTTGCTCCACACCCTGTGCAGCAGTTGTTGTTTGTTGATTTTCTGATGATGCCCATTCGAAATGGCGTGAGGTGATACCTCAGTGTCGTTTTGATGTGCATCTCTGTAATAATTAGTGATGTTGCGCAGGTTTTGATGTGCTTGTTGGCCAGCTGTATGTCTTCTTTGGAGAATTGTCTATTTAGGTCTTCTGCCCATTTTTCGATTGGGGTGTTCGTTTTTTTAATACCGAGCTGCGTGAGCTGTTTATAGATTTTGGAGATTAATCCTTAGTCCGTTGATCCGTACGAAAATATTTTGCCATTCTGAGGGTTGTCTTTTCGTTTTGTTTGTCGTTTTCTGTGTGTGGCAAAGCTTGCAAGTTTCATTAGGTCCCACTTGTTTATTGTTGTTTATATTTCCATTACTCTAGGAGGGGGATTAAAACAGATCTTGCTGTGATGTATGTCAAAGCGTGTTATTCCTATGTTTTCCTCTAAGAGTTTTATAGTATCCTGTCTTACGTTAAGGTCTCTGTTCCATTTTTAGTTTATTTGTGTGTACGGTGTTTGGGAGTGTTCTAATTTCATTCTTTTACATGTGTCTGTCCAGTTTTCCCAGCACCACTTATTGTAGAGACTGTCTTTTCTCCATTGTGGATTCTTGCCTCCTTTGTCATAGATTAGTTGACCATAGGTGCGTGGCTTCATCTCTGGGCTTTCAATCCTGTTGCATTGATCTATATTTCTGTTTTTGTGCCAGTCCCATCGTGTCTTGATTCCTGTAGCTTTGTAGTACAGTCTGAAGTCGGGCAGTCTGATTCCTCCAGCTCTGTTTTTTTCCCTCAAACTGCTTCGGCTCTTCCGGGTTTTTATGTCTCCATACAAATTTTAAGATTTGTTTGTTCTAGTTCTGTAAAAAATGCCATTGGTAATTTGAGAGGGATTGCATTGAATATGCAGATTGCTTTGGGTAGTATAGTCATTTTCACAACATTGATTCTTAGAATCCAAGAACATGGTATCTCTCTCCATCTGTTTCTATCATCTTCAGTTTCATTCTTCAGTGTCATAGTTTTCAGCATACAGATCTTTTGTCTCCCTAGGTAGGTTGACTCCTAGGTATTTTATTCTGTTTGTTGCAATGGTTAATGGGAGTTTTTCCTTCATTTCTCTTTCAGATTTTTCTTCATTAATGTATAGAAATGCAAGGGATTTCTGTGCATTCATTTTGTATCGTGCAACGTTACCAAATCCATGGATTAGCTCTAGTAGTTTTCTGGTGGCATCTTTAGGATTCTCTAAGTATAGTGTCATGCTATCTGGAAAGAGTGACAGTGTTACTTCTTCGTTTCCAACTTGTGTTCCTTTTATTTCTTTTGCTGCTCTGACTGCTGGGGCTAGGACTTCCAAAACTATGTTGCATAATAGTGGTGAGAGTGGTCATCCTTGTCTTGTTCCTGATATTAGAGGACATGCTTTCAGTTTTTCACCATTGAGGAGGTTTGCTGTGGGTTTGTTGTATATGGCCTTGATTAAGTTGAGTGAGGTTCCCTCTCTGCCCACTTTCTGGAGGGTTTTTATCATAAATGTGTGTTGAAATTTGTCACAAGCTTTTCTGCGTCTATTGACATGATCATATGGTTTTTCCTCTTCACTTTGTTAATTGGGTGTATCACATTGATTTTCGTGTTTTGAAGAATCCTTGCATCCCTGGGATAAATCCCACTTGATCATGAGTTATGATACTTTAATTTGGTATTGGATTTGGTTTGCTACTATTTTGTTGAGCAGATTTGCATCTATGTTCATCAGTGATATCGGTGTGTAAGTGTATTTTTTTGTACTATCTTTGTCTGGTTTTGGTGTCAGGGTGATGGTGGCCTCATAGAAAGAGTTTGGGAGTGTTCCTTCCTCACTAAATTTTTGGAAGAGTTTGAGAAGGATGTGTGTTAGGTCTTTTCTCCATGTTGGATAGAATTATCCTGTGAAACCATCTGTCCTGGACTTTTGTTGGTTGGACGATTTTTAATCAGAGTTGCAAGGTCATTACTCGTAATGGGTCTGTTCATAGTTTCTATTTTTTTCTGGTTCAGTCTTGGAAGGTTGTACCTTTCTACGAATTTGTGCATTTCGTCCAGATTTTCCATTTTATCAGCATAGAGTTGCTTGCAGTAGTCTCTTATGAAGTTTTGTATTTCTGTGTTTTCTGTGGTAACTTCTTTTTCATTTCTAATTTTATTGATTGCAGGCCTCTCCCTCTTTTTCTCGATGAGTCTGGCTAAATCTTTATCAATATTGTTTACCTTCTCAAAGAACCAGCTTTTACTTTTATTGATCCTTGTTATTGTTTTCTTTGTTGCTATTTCACTTCTTTCTTTCTTTTTTTTCTACCTTTTTATTGACAGCTCCAACTACCTTCAACGTTTGTTGTCTATTTAGAAAATGATCGGTTCAAATGAACACATCTTCTTCCTTTTTTCTTATTGTTTTTTCAGGTTTTGAATATTATTTTATTTTTTTATACAGCAGGTTCTTATTTGGTATCCATTTTATACACACTAGTGTATACATGTGAATGCCAATTTCCGAATTCATCACACAAGGACTACCACACCCCCACTTTCCCTCTAAGGTGGCCATAGGATTGTTCTCCACATCTGTGTTTCAATTCAATCCTGCAAACCGGTTCATCTGTACCATTTTTCTAGGTTGCATATATATGCGTTTATAGATGATATCTGTTTTTCTCTTTCTGACTGACTTCACTGTTTATGACAGTCTCTAGATCCATCCACGCCTGTACCAATGAACCAACTTAGTTCCTTTTCATGGCTGAGTAATATTCCATGGTATATATGTACCACATCTTCTTTATCCATTTGTCTGTGGATGGGCATTTAGATTGTTTCCATAACCTGGCTATTGTAAATACTGCTGCAATGAACATTGGGGTGCATGTGTCTTTTAGAACTATGGTTTTCTCTTGGCATATGCCCAGTAGTGGGTTCGCTGGGTCATATGGCAATTCTGTTTTTCATTTTTTAAGGAACCTCTTTACTGTTCTGCATAGTGGCTGTATCAATTTACACTCCCAACAACAGTGCAAAAGTATACTCTTTGCTCCACACCCTGTCCAGCAGTTGTTGTTTGTTGATTTTCTGATGATGCCTGTTTCTAAATGGCGTGAGGTGATGCCTCAGTGTAGTTTTGATGTGCATCTCTCTAATAATTAGTGATGTTGAGCAGGTTTTCATGTGCTTGTTGGCCAGCTGTATGTCTTCTTTGGAGAATTGTCTATTTAGGTCTTCTGCCCATTTTTCGATTGGGGTGTTCGTTTGTTTAATACCGAGCTGCGTGAGCTGTTTATATATTTTGGAGTTTACTCCTTAGTCCGTTGATCCGTATGCAAATATTTTTCCCATTCTGAGGGTTGTCCTTTCGTATTGTTTGTCGTTTCCTGTGTGTGGCAAAAGCTTGTGAGTTTCATTAGGTCCCACTTGTTTATTTTTGTTTTTATTTCCATTACTCTAGGAGGGGGATTAAAACAGATCTTGCTGTGATGTATGTCAAAGCGTGTTATTCCTATGTTTTCCTCTAAGAGTTTTATAGTATCCTGTCTTACGTTTAGGTCTCTGTTCCATTTTTAGTTTATTTGTGTGTACGGTGTTTGGGAGTGTTCTAATTTCATTCTTTTACATGTGTCTGTCCAGTTTTCCCAGCACCACTTAATGTAGAGACTGTCTTTTCTCCATTGTGGATTCTTGCCTCCTTTGCATAGATTCGTTGACCATAGGTGCATGGCTTTATCTCTGGGCTTTCTATCCTGTTGCATTGATCTATAGTTCTGTTTTTGTGCCAGTCCCATCGTGTCTTGATTCCTGTAGCTTTGTAGTACAGTCTGAAGTCGGGCAGTCTGATTCCTCCAGCTCTGTTTTTTTCCCTCAAACTGCTTTGGCTCTTCCGGGTTTTTTGTGTCTCCATACACATTTTAAGATTTTCTTGTTCTAGTTTTGGAAAAAATGCCATTGGTAATTTGAGAGGGATTGCACTGAATATATAGATTGCTTTGGGTAGTATAGTCATTTTCACAACATTGATTCTTAGAATCCAAGAACATGGTATCTGTCTCCATCTGTTTGTATCATCTTCAATTTCGTTCTTCAGTGCCATAATTTTCAGCATACAGATCTTTTGTCTCCCTAGGTAAGTTTATTCCTAGGTAATTTATTCCTTTTGTTGCAATGGTTAATGGGAGTGTTTCCTTCATTTCTCTTTCAGATATTTTTTCATTAATGTATAGGAATGCAAGGGATTTGTGTGCATTCATTTTGTATCGTGCAACGTTACCAAATCCATGGATTAGCTCTAGTAGTTTTCTGGTGGCATCTTTAGGATTCTCTAAGTATAGTGTCATGCCATCTGCACAGAGTGACAGTGTTACTTCTTCTTTTCCAACTTGTGTTCCTTTTATTTCTTTTGCTGCTCTGACTGCAGGGGCTAGGACTTCCAAAACTATGTTGAATAATAGTGGTGAGAGTGGTCATCCTTGTCTTGTTCCTGATATTAGAGGACATGCTTTCAGTTTTTCACCAATGAGAATGTTTGCTGTGGGTTTGTTGTATATGGCCTTGATTAAGTTGAGTGAGCTTCCCTCTCTGCCCACTTTCTGGAGGGTTTCTATCATAAATGTGTGTTGAAATTTGTCACAAGCTTTTCTGCATCTATTGACATGATCATATGGTTTTTCCTCTTCACTTTGTTAATAGGGTGTATCACATTGATTTTCGTGTATTGAAGAATCCTTGCATCCCAGGGATAAATCCCACTTGATCATGAGGTATGATACTTTAGTTTGGTATTGGATTTGGTTTGCTACTCTTTTGTTGAGCAGATTTGCATCTATGTTCATCAGTGATATTGGTGTGTAAATATTTTTTTGTACTATCTTTGTCTGGTTTTGGTATCAGGGTGTTGGTGGCCTCATAGAAAGAGTTTGGGAGTGTTCCTTGCTCGCCAAATTTTTGGAAGAGTTTGAGAAGGATGTGTGTTAGGTCTTTTCTCCATGTTGGATAGAATTATCCTGTGAAACCATCTGTCTTGGACTTTTGTTGGTTGGACAATTTTTAATCAGAGTTGCAAGTTCATTACTCGTACTGGGTCTGTTCATACTTTCTATTTTTTCCTGGTTCCGTCTTGGAAGGTTGTAGCTTTCTAAGAATTTGTGCATTTCGTCCAGATTTTCCAATATATCAGCATAGAGTTGCTTGTAGTAGTCTCTTACGAAGTTTTGTATTTCTGTGTTGTCCATGGTAACTTCTTTTTCATTTCTAATTTTATTGATTGCAGTCCTCTCCCTCTTTTTCTCGATGAGTCTGGCTAAATATATATCAATATTGTTTACCTTCTCAAAGAACCAGCTTTTACTTTTATTGATCCTTGTTATTGTTTTCTTTGTTGCTATTTCACTTCTTTCTTTCTTTTTTTTGTACCTTTTTATTGACAGCCCCAACTACCTTCAACGTTTGTTGTCTATTTAGAAAATGATCGGTTCAAATGAACACATCTTCTTCCTTTTATCTTATTGTTTTTTCAGTTTTTAATATTATTTTATTTTTTTATACAGCAGGTTCTTATTAGTTATCCATTTTATACACACTAGTGTATACATGTCAATGCCAATTTCCGAATTCATCACACAAGTACTACCACACCCCCACTTTCCCTCTATGGTGGCCATACGTTGGTTCTCCACATCTGTGTATCAATTCAAACCTGCAAACCTGTTCATCTGTACCATTTTTTAGGCTGCATATATATGCGTTTATAGATGATATCTGTTTTTCTCTTTCTGACTGATTTCACTGTGTATGACAGTCTCTAGATCCATCCACGCCTGTACCAATGAACCAACTTAGTTCCTTTTCATGGCTGAGTCATATTCCATGGTATATATGTACCACATCTTTATCCACTTGTCTGTGGATGGGCATTTAGGTTGTTTCCATGACCTGGCTATTGTAAATACTGCTGCAGTGAACATTGGGGTGCATGTGTCTTTTAGAACTATGGTTTTCTCTTGGTATATGCCTTATAGTTGGTTCGCTGGGTCATATGGCAATTCTTTTTTTCGTTTTTCAAGGAACCTCTTTACTGTTCTCCATAGTGGCTGTATCAATTTACACTCCCAACAACAGTGCAAGAGTATTCTCTTTGCTCCACACCCTGTGCAGCAGTTGTTGTTTGTTGATTTTCTGATGATGCCCGTTCGAAATGGCGTGAGGTGATACCTCAGTGTAGTTTTGATGTGCATCTCTGTAATAATTAGTGATGTTGCGCAGGTTTTGATGTGCTTGTTGGCCAGCTGTATGTCTTCTTTGGAGAATTGTCTATTTAGGTCTTAGGCCTATTTTTGATTGGGTTGTTCGTTTTTTTAATACCGAGCTGAATGTGCTGTTTATATATTTTGGAAATTAATCCTTAGTCCGTTGATCCGTACACAAATATTTTTCCCATTCTGAGGGTTGTCCTTTGGTCTTGTTTGTCGATTCCTGTGTGTGGCAAAAGCTTGTAAGTTTCATTAGGTCCCACTTGTTTATTTTTGTTTTTATTTCCATTACTCTAGGAGGTGTATTAAAACAGATCTTGCTGTGATGTATATCAAAGCGTGTTATTCCTATGTTTTCCTCTAAGAGTTTTATAGTATCCTGTCTTACGTTTAGGTCTCTGTTCCATTTTTAGTTTATTTGTGTGTACAGTGTTTGGGAGTGTTCTAATTTCATTCTTTTACATGTGTCTGTCCAGTTTTCCCAGCCCCACTTATTGTAGAGACTGTCTTTTCTCCATTGTGGATTCCTGCCTCCTTTGTCATAGATTAGTTGACCATAGGTGCGTGGCTTTATCTCTGGGCTTTCTATCCTGTTGCATTGATCTATATTTCTGTTTTTGTGCCAGTCCCATCGTGTCTTCATTCCTGTAGCTTTGTAGTACAGTCTGAAGTCGGGCAGTCTGATTCCTCCAGCTCTGTTTTTTTCCCTCAAACTGCTTTGGCTCTTCCGGGTTTTTTGCGTCTCCATACACATTTTAAGATTTTCTTGTTCTAGTTCTGGAAAAAATGCCATTGGTAATTTGAGAGGCATTGCATTGAATATATAGATTGCTTTGGGTAGTATAGTCATTTTCACAACATTGATTCTTCCAATCCAAGAACATGGTATCTCTCTCCATCTGTTTGTATCATCTTCAATTTCGTTCTTCAGTGCCATAATTTTCAGCATACAGATCTTTTGTCTCCCTAGGTAAGTTTATTCCTAGGTAATTTATTCCTTTTGTTGCAATGGTTAATGGGAGTGTTTCCTTCATTTCTCTTTCAGATTTTTCTTCATTAATGTATACAAATGCAAGGGATTTCTGTGCATTCATTTTGTATCGTGCAACGTTACCAAATCCATGGATTAGCTCTAGTCGTTTTCTGGTGGCATCTTTAGGATTCTCTAAGTACTGTGTCATGCCATCTGGAAAGAGTGACAGTGTTACTTCTTCTTTTCCAACTTGTGTTCCTTTTATTTCTTTTGCTGCTCTGACTGCTGGGGCTAGGACTTCCAAAACTATGTTGATTAATAGTGGTGAGAGTGGTCATCCTTGTCTTCTTCCTGATATTAGAGGACATGCTTTCAGTTTTTCACCAATGAGAATGTTTGCTGTGGGTTTGTTGTATATGGCCTTGATAAAGTTGAGTGAGCTTCCCTCTCTGCCCACATTCTGGAGGGTTTTTATCATAAATGTGTGTTGAAATTTGTCACAAGCTTTTCTGCATCTATTGACATGATCATATGGTTTTTCCTCTTCACTTTGTTAATAGGGTGTATGTATCACATTGATTTTCGTGTATTGAAGAATCCTTGCATCCCAGGGATAAATCCCACTTGATCATGAGGTATGATACTTTAATTTGGTATTGGATTTGGTTTGCTACTATTTTGTTGAGCAGATTTGCATCTATGTTCATCAGTGATATCGGTGTGTAACTGTATTTTTTTGTACTATCTTTGTCTGGTTTTGGTATCAGGGTGATGGTGGCCTCATAGAAAGAGTTTGGGAGTGTTCCTTCCTCGCCAAATTTTTGGAAGAGTTTGAGAAGGATGTGTGTTAGGTCTTTTCTCCATGTTGGATAGAATTATCCTGTGAAACCATCTGTCCTGGACTTTTGTTGGTTGGACGATTTTTAATCAGAGTTGCAAGTTCATTACTCGTACTGGGTCTGTTCATAGTTTCTATTTTTTCCTGGTTCAGTCTTGGAAGGTTGTAGCTTTCTAAGAATTTGTGCATTTCGTCCAGATTTTCCATTTTGTCAGCATAGAGTTGCTTGCAGTACTCTCTTATGAAGTTTTGTATTTCTGTGTTGTCTGTGGTAACTTCTTTTTCATTTCTAATTTTATTGATTGCAGGCCTCTCCCTCTTTTTCTCGATGAGTCTGGCTAAATCTTTATCAATATTGTTTACCTTCTCAAAGAACCAGCTTTTACTTTTATTGATCCTTGTTATTGTTTTCTTTGTTGCTATTTCACTTCTTTCTTTCTTTTTTTTCTACCTTGTTATTGACAGCCCCAACTACCTTCAACGTTTGTTGTCTATTTAGAAAATGATCGGTTCAAATGAACACATCTTCTTCCTTTTATCTTATTGTTTTTTCAGTTTTTGAATATTATTTTATTTTTTTATACAGCAGGTTCTTATTAGTTATCCATTTTATACACACTAGTGTATACATGTGAATGCCAATTTCCGAATTCATCACACAAGGACTACCACACCCCCACTTTCCCTCTATGGTGGCCATACGTTGGTTCTCCACATCTGTGTATCAATTCAATCCTGCAAACCGGTTCATCTGTACCATTTTTCTAGGTTGCATATATATGCGTTTATAGATGATATCTGTTTTTCTCTTTCTGACTGATTTCACTGTGTATGACAGTCTCTAGATCCATCCACGCCTGTACCAATGAACCAACTTAGTTTCTTTTCATGGCTGAGTAATATTCCATGGTATATATGTACCACATCTTCTTTATCCATTTGTCTGTGGATGGGCATTTAGATTGTTTCCATAACCTGGCTATTGTAAATATCGCTGCAATGAACATTGGGGTGCATGTGTCTTTTAGAACTATGGTTTTCTCTTGGCATATGCCCAGTAGTGGGTTCGCTGGGTCATATGGCAATTCTGTTTTTCATTTTTAAAGGAACCTCTTTACTGTTCTGCATAGTGGCTGTATCAATTTACACTCCCAACAACAGTGCAAAGGTATACTCTTTGCTCCACAACTTGTCCAGCAGTTGCTGTTTGTTGATTTTCTGATGATGCCTGTTTCTAAATGGCGTGAGGTGATACCTCAGTGTAGTTTTGATGTGCATCTCTCTAATAATTAGTGATGTTGAGCAGGTTTTGATGTGCTTGTTGGCCAGCTGTATGTCTTCTTTGGAGAATTGTCTATTTAGGTCTTCAGTCTATTTTTCGATTGGGTTGTTCGTTTTTTTAATACCGAGCTGCATGAGCTGTTTATATATTTTGGAGATTAATCCTTAGTCCGTTGATCCGTACGCAAATATTTTTCCCATTCTGAGGGTTGTCCTTTGGTCTTGTTTGTCGTTTCCTGTGTGTGGCAAAAGCTTGTAAGTTTCATTAGGTCCCACTTGTTTATTTTTGTTTTTATTTCAATTACTCTAGGAGGTGGATTAAAACAGATCTTGCTGTGATGTATGTCAACGCGTGTTATTCCTATGTTTTTCTCTAAGAGTTTTATAGTATCCTGTCTTACGTTTAGGTCTCTGTTCCATTTTTAGTTTATTTGTGTGTACGGTGTTTGGGAGTGTTCTAATTTCATTCTTTTACATGTGTCTGTCCAATTTTCCCAGCACCACTTATTGTAGAGACTGTCTTTTCTCCATTGTGGATTCCTGCCTCCTTTGTCATAGATTAGTTGACCATAGGTGCGTGGCTTCATCTCTGGGCTTTCTATCCTGTTGCATTGATCTATATTTCTGTTTTTGTGCCAGTCCCATCGTGTCTTGATTCCTGTAGCTTTGTAGTACAGTCTGAAGTCGGGCAGTCTGATTCCTCCAGCTCTGTTTTTTTCCCTCAAACTGCTTCGGCTCTTCCGGGTTTTTATGTCTCCATACAAATTTTAAGATTTTTTTGTTCTAGTTCTGGAAAAAATGCCATTGGTAATTTGAGAGGGATTGCACTGAATATGCAGATTGCTTTGGGTAGTATAGTCATTTTCACAACATTGATTCTTAGAATCCAAGAACATGGTATCTCTCTCCATCTGTTTCTATCATCTTCAATTTCGTTCTTCAGTGTCATACTTTTCAGCATACAGATCTTTTGTCTCCCTAGGTAGGTTGACTCCTAGGTATTTTATTCTGTTTGTTGCAATGGTTAATGGGAGTGTTTCCTTCATTTCTCTTTCAGATTTTTCTTCATTAATGTATAGAAATGCAAGGGATTTGTGTGCATTCATTTTGTATCGTGCAACGTTACCAAATCCATGGATTAGCTCTAGTAGTTTTCTGGTGGCATCTTTAGGATTCTCTAAGTATAGTGTCATGTCATCTGCAAAGAGTGACATTGTTACTTCTTCGTTTCCAACTTGTGTTCCTTTTATTTCTTTTGCTGCTCTGACTGCTGGGGCTAGGACTTCCAAAACTATGTTGCATAATAGTGGTGAGAGTGTTCATCCTTGTCTTCTTCCTGATATTAGAGGACGTGCTTTCAGTTTTTCACCATTGAGGATGTTTGCTGTGGATTTGTCGTATATGGCCTTGATTAAGTTGAGTGAGGTTCCCTCTCTGTCACTTTCTGTAGGGTTTTTTATCAGAAATGTGTGTTGAAATTTGTCACAAGCTTTTCTGCATCTATTGACATCATCATATGTTTTTTCCTCTTCACTTTGTTATTTGGGTGTATCACATTGATTTTCCTGATTTGAAGAATCCTTGCATCCCTGGGATAAATCCCACTTGATCATGAGGTATGATACTTTTAATGTGGTATTGGATTCTGTTTGCTACTCTTTTGTTGAGCAACTTTGCATCTATGTTCATCAGTGAAATCGGTGTGTAACTGTATTTTTTTGTACTATGTTGTCTGGTTTTGGTATCAGGGTGATGGTGGCCTCACAGAAAGAGTTTGGGAGTGTTCCTTCCTCGCCAAATTTTTGGAAGAGTTTGAGAAGGATGTGTGTTAGGTCTTTTCTCCATGTTGGATAGAATTATCCTGTGAAACCATGTGTCCTGGACTTTTGTTGGTTGGACGATTTTTAATCAGAGTTGCAAGGTCATTACTCGTACTGGGTCTGTTCATAGTTTCTATTTTTTCCTGGTTCAGTCTTGGAAGGTTGTAGCTTTCTAAGAATTTGTGCATTTCGTCCAGATTTTCCATTTTATCAGCATAGAGTTGCTTGCAGTAGTCTCTTATGAAGTTTTGTATTTCTGTGTTGTCCGTGGTAACTTCTTTTTCATTTCTAATTTTATTGATTGCAGTCCTCTCCCTCTTTTTCTCGATGAGTCTGGCTAAATCATTATCAATATTGTTTACCTTCTCAAAGAACCAGCTTTTACTTTTATTGATCCTTGTTATTGTTTTCTTTGTTGCTATTTCACTCCTTTCTTTCTTTTTTTTCTACCTTTTTATTGCCAGCCCCAACTACCTTCAACGTTTGTTGTCTATTTAGAAAATGATCGGTTCAAATGAACACATCTTCTTCCTTTTATCTTATTGTTTTTTCAGGTTTTGAATATTATTTTATTTTTTTATACAGCAGGTTCTTATTAGGTATCCATTTTATACACACTAGTGTATACATGTGAATGCCAATTTCCGAATTCATCACACAAGGACTACCACACCCCCACTTTCCCTCTATGGTGGCCATACGTTGGTTCTCCACATCTGTGTATCAATTCAATCCTGCAAACCGGTTCATCTGTACCATTTTTCTAGGTTGCATATATATGCATTTATAGATGATATGTGTTTTTCTCTTTCTGACTGACTTCACCGTTTATGACAGTCTCTAGATCCATCCACGCCTGTACCAATGAACCAACTTAGTTCCTTTTCATGGCTGAGTCATATTCCATGGTATATATGTACCACATCTTCTATATTCATTTGTCTGTGGATGGGCATTTAGATTGTTTCCATAACCTGGCTATTGTAAATACCGCTGCAATGAACATTGGGGTGCATGTGTCTTTTAGAACTATGGTTTTCTCTTGGCATATGCCCAGTAGTGTGTTCGCTGGGTCATATGGCAATTCTGTTTTTCATTTTTTAAGGAACCTCTTTACTGTTCTGCATAGTGGCTGTATCAATTTACACTCCCAACAACAGTGCAAAAGTATACTCTTTGCTCCACACCCTGTCCAGCAGTTGTTGTTTGTTGATTTTCTGATGATGCCTGTTTCTAAATGGCGTGAGGTGATGCCTCAGTGTAGTTTTGATGTGCATCTCTCTAATAATTAGTGATGTTGAGCAGGTTTTCATGTGCTTGTTGGCCAGCTGTATGTCTTCTTTGGAGAATTGTCTATTTAGGTCTTCTGCCCATTTTTCGATTGGGGTGTTCGTTTTTTTAATACTGAGCTGCGTGAGCTGTTTATAGATTTTGGAGATTAATCCTTAGTCCGTTGATCCGTACGCAAAAAATTTGCCATTCTGAGGGTTGTCTTTTCGTCTTGTTTGTCGTTTCCTGTGTGTGGCAATGCTTGCAAGTTTCATTAGGTCCCACGTGTTTATTTTTGTTTTTATTTCCATTACTCTAGGAGGGGGATTAAAACAGATCTTGCTGTGATGTATGTCAAAGCATGTTATTCCTATGTTTTCCTCTAAGAGTTTTATAGTATCCTGTCTTACGTTTAGGTCTCTGTTCCATTTTTAGTTTATTTGTGTGTACGGTGTTTGGGAGTGTTCTAATTTCATTCTTTTACATGTGTCTGTCCAATTTTCCCAGCACCACTTATTGTAGAGACTGTCTTTTCTCCATTGTGGATTCCTGCCTCCTTTGTCATAGATTAGTTGACCATAGGTGTGTGGCTTCATCTCTGGGCTTTCTATCCTGTTGCATTGATCTATATTTCTGTTTTTGTGCCAGTCCCATCGTGTCTTGATTCCTGTAGCTTTGTAGTACAGTCTGAAGTCGGGCAGTCTGATTCCTCCAGCTCTGTTTTTTTCCCTCAAACTGCTTCGGCTCTTCCGGGTTTTTATGTCTCCATACAAATTTTAAGATTTTTTTGTTCTAGTTCTGGAAAAAATGCCATTGGTAATTTGAGAGGGATTGCACTGAATATGCAGATTGCTTTGGGTAGTATAGTCATTTTCACAACATTGATTCTTAGAATCCAAGAACATGGTATCTCTCTCCATCTGTTTCTATCATCTTCAGTTTCGTTCTTCAGTGTCATACTTTTCAGCATACAGATCTTTTGTCTCCCTAGGTAGGTTGACTCCTAGGTATTTTATTCTGTTTGTTGCAATGGTTAATGGGAGTGTTTCCTTCATTTCTCTTTCAGATTTTTCTTCATTAATGTATAGAAATGCAAGGGATTTGTGTGCATTCATTTTGTATCGTGCAACGTTACCAAATCCATGGATTAGCTCTAGTAGTTTTCTGGTGGCATCTTTAGGATTCTCTAAGTATAGTGTCATGTCATCTGCAAAGAGTGACATTGTTACTTCTTCGTTTCCAACTTGTGTTCCTTTTATTTCTTTTGCTGCTCTGACTGCTGGGGCTAGGACTTCCAAAACTATGTTGATTAATAGTGGTGAGAGTGGTCATCCTTGTCTTCTTCCTGATATTAGAGGACATGCTTTCAGTTTTTCACCAATGAGAATGTTTGCTGTGGGTTTGTTGTATATGGCCTTGATAAAGTTGAGTGAGCTTCCCTCTCTGCCCACATTCTGGAGGGTTTTTATCATAAATGTGTGTTGAAATTTGTCACAAGCTTTTCTGCATCTATTGACATGATCATATGGTTTTTCCTCTTCACTTTGTTAATAGGGTGTATGTATCACATTGATTTTCGTGTATTGAAGAATCCTTGCATCCCAGGGATAAATCCCACTTGATCATGAGGTATGATACTTTAATTTGGTATTGGATTTGGTTTGCTACTATTTTGTTGAGCAGATTTGCATCTATGTTCATCAGTGATATCGGTGTGTAACTGTATTTTTTTGTACTATCTTTGTCTGGTTTTGGTATCAGGGTGATGGTGGCCTCATAGAAAGAGTTTGGGAGTGTTCCTTCCTCGCCAAATTTTTGGAAGAGTTTGAGAAGGATGTGTGTTAGGTCTTTTCTCCATGTTGGATAGAATTATCCTGTGAAACCATCTGTCCTGGACTTTTGTTGGTTGGACGATTTTTAATCAGAGTTGCAAGTTCATTACTCGTACTGGGTCTGTTCATAGTTTCTATTTTTTCCTGGTTCAGTCTTGGAAGGTTGTAGCTTTCTAAGAATTTGTGCATTTCGTCCAGATTTTCCATTTTGTCAGCATAGAGTTGCTTGCAGTACTCTCTTATGAAGTTTTGTATTTCTGTGTTGTCTGTGGTAACTTCTTTTTCATTTCTAATTTTATTGATTGCAGGCCTCTCCCTCTTTTTCTCGATGAGTCTGGCTAAATCTTTATCAATATTGTTTACCTTCTCAAAGAACCAGCTTTTACTTTTATTGATCCTTGTTATTGTTTTCTTTGTTGCTATTTCACTTCTTTCTTTCTTTTTTTTCTACCTTGTTATTGACAGCCCCAACTACCTTCAACGTTTGTTGTCTATTTAGAAAATGATCGGTTCAAATGAACACATCTTCTTCCTTTTATCTTATTGTTTTTTCAGTTTTTGAATATTATTTTATTTTTTTATACAGCAGGTTCTTATTAGTTATCCATTTTATACACACTAGTGTATACATGTCAATGCCAATTTCCGAATTCATCACACAAGGACTACCACACCCCCACTTTCCCTCTATGGTGGCCATACGTTGGTTCTCCACATCTGTGTATCAATTCAATCCTGCAAACCGGTTCATCTGTACCATTTTTCTAGGTTGCATATATATGCGTTTATAGATGATATCTGTTTTTATCTTTCTGACTGATTTCACTGTGTATGACAGTCTCTAGATCCATCCACGCCTGTACCAATGAACCAACTTAGTTTCTTTTCATGGCTGAGTAATATTCCATGGTATATATGTACCACATCTTCTTTATCCATTTGTCTGTGGATGGGCATTTAGATTGTTTCCATAACCTGGCTATTGTAAATACCGCTGCAATGAACATTGGGGTGCATGTGTCTTTTAGAACTATGGTTTTCTCTTGGCATATGCCCAGTAGTGGGTTCGCTGGGTCATATGGCAATTCTGTTTTTCATTTTTAAATGAACCTCTTTACTGTTCTGCATAGTGGCTGTATCAATTTACACTCCCAACAACAGTGCAAAGGTATACTCTTTGCTCCACAACTTGTCCAGCAGTTGCTGTTTGTTGATTTTCTGATGATGCCTGTTTCTAAATGGCGTGAGGTGATACCTCAGTGTAGTTTTGATGTGCATCTCTCTAATAATTAGTGATGTTGAGCAGGTTTTCATGTGCTTGTTGGCCAGCTGTATGTCTTCTTTGGAGAATTGTCTATTTAGGTCTTCAGTCTATTTTTCGATTGGGTTGTTCGTTTTTTTAATACCGAGCTGCATGAGCTGTTTATATATTTTGGAGATTAATCCTTAGTCCGTTGATCCGTACGCAAATATTTTTCCCATTCTGAGGGTTGTCCTTTGGTCTTGTTTGTCGTTTCCTGTGTGTGGCAAAAGCTTGTAAGTTTCATTAGGTCCCACTTGTTTATTTTTGTTTTTATTTCCATTACTCTAGGAGGTGGATTAAAACAGATCTTGCTGTGATGTATGTCAACGCGTGTTATTCCTATGTTTTTCTCTAAGAGTTTTATAGTATCCTGTCTTACGTTTAGGTCTCTGTTCCATTTTTAGTTTATTTGTGTGTACGGTGTTTGGGAGTGTTCTAATTTCATTCTTTTACATGTGTCTGTCCAATTTTCCCAGCACCACTTATTGTAGAGACTGTCTTTTCTCCATTGTGGATTCCTGCCTCCTTTGTCATAGATTAGTTGACCATAGGTGCGTGGCTTCATCTCTGGGCTTTCTATCCTGTTGCATTGATCTATATTTCTGTTTTTGTGCCAGTCCCATCGTGTCTTGATTCCTGTAGCTTTGTAGTACAGTCTGAAGTCGGGCAGTCTGATTCCTCCAGCTCTGTTTTTTTCCCTCAAACTGCTTCGGCTCTTCCGGGTTTTTATGTCTCCATACAAATTTTAAGATTTTTTTGTTCTAGTTCTGGAAAAAATGCCATTGGTAATTTGAGAGGGATTGCACTGAATATGCAGATTGCTTTGGGTAGTATAGTCATTTTCACAACATTGATTCTTAGAATCCAAGAACATGGTATCTCTCTCCATCTGTTTCTATCATCTTCAATTTCGTTCTTCAGTGTCATACTTTTCAGCATACAGATCTTTTGTCTCCCTAGGTAGGTTGACTCCTAGGTATTTTATTCTGTTTGTTGCAATGGTTAATGGGAGTGTTTCCTTCATTTCTCTTTCAGATTTTTCTTCATTAATGTATAGAAATGCAAGGGATTTGTGTGCATTCATTTTGTATCGTGCAACGTTACCAAATCCATGGATTAGCTCTAGTAGTTTTCTGGTGGCATCTTTAGGATTCTCTAAGTATAGTGTCATGTCATCTGCAAAGAGTGACATTGTTACTTCTTCGTTTCCAACTTGTGTTCCTTTTATTTCTTTTGCTGCTCTGACTGCTGGGGCTAGGACTTCCAAAACTATGTTGCATAATAGTGGTGAGAGTGTTCATCCTTGTCTTCTTCCTGATATTAGAGGACGTGCTTTCAGTTTTTCACCATTGAGGATGTTTGCTGTGGATTTGTCGTATATGGCCTTGATTAAGTTGAGTGAGGTTCCCTCTCTGTCACTTTCTGTAGGGTTTTTTATCAGAAATGTGTGTTGAAATTTGTCACAAGCTTTTCTGCATCTATTGACATCATCATATGTTTTTTCCTCTTCACTTTGTTATTTGGGTGTATCACATTGATTTTCCTGATTTGAAGAATCCTTGCATCCCTGGGATAAATCCCACTTGATCATGAGGTATGATACTTTTAATGTGGTATTGGATTCTGTTTGCTACTCTTTTGTTGAGCAACTTTGCATCTATGTTCATCAGTGAAATCGGTGTGTAACTGTATTTTTTTGTACTATGTTGTCTGGTTTTGGTATCAGGGTGATGGTGGCCTCACAGAAAGAGTTTGGGAGTGTTCCTTCCTCGCCAAATTTTTGGAAGAGTTTGAGAAGGATGTGTGTTAGGTCTTTTCTCCATGTTGGATAGAATTATCCTGTGAAACCATGTGTCCTGGACTTTTGTTGGTTGGACGATTTTTAATCAGAGTTGCAAGGTCATTACTCGTACTGGGTCTGTTCATAGTTTCTATTTTTTCCTGGTTCAGTCTTGGAAGGTTGTAGCTTTCTAAGAATTTGTGCATTTCGTCCAGATTTTCCATTTTATCAGCATAGAGTTGCTTGCAGTAGTCTCTTATGAAGTTTTGTATTTCTGTGTTGTCCGTGGTAACTTCTTTTTCATTTCTAATTTTATTGATTGCAGTCCTCTCCCTCTTTTTCTCGATGAGTCTGGCTAAATCATTATCAATATTGTTTACCTTCTCAAAGAACCAGCTTTTACTTTTATTGATCCTTGTTATTGTTTTCTTTGTTGCTATTTCACTCCTTTCTTTCTTTTTTTTCTACCTTTTTATTGCCAGCCCCAACTACCTTCAACGTTTGTTGTCTATTTAGAAAATGATCGGTTCAAATGAACACATCTTCTTCCTTTTATCTTATTGTTTTTTCAGGTTTTGAATATTATTTTATTTTTTTATACAGCAGGTTCTTATTAGGTATCCATTTTATACACACTAGTGTATACATGTGAATGCCAATTTCCGAATTCATCACACAAGGACTACCACACCCCCACTTTCCCTCTATGGTGGCCATACGTTGGTTCTCCACATCTGTGTATCAATTCAATCCTGCAAACCGGTTCATCTGTACCATTTTTCTAGGTTGCATATATATGCATTTATAGATGATATGTGTTTTTCTCTTTCTGACTGACTTCACCGTTTATGACAGTCTCTAGATCCATCCACGCCTGTACCAATGAACCAACTTAGTTCCTTTTCATGGCTGAGTAATATTCCATGGTATATATGTACCACATCTTCTATATCCATTTGTCTGTGGATGGGCATTTAGATTGTTTCCATAACCTGGCTATTGTAAATACCGCTGCAATGAACATTGGGGTGCATGTGTCTTTTAGAACTATGGTTTTCTCTTGGCATATGCCCAGTAGTGTGTTCGCTGGGTCATATGGCAATTCTGTTTTTCATTTTTTAAGGAACCTCTTTACTGTTCTGCATAGTGGCTGTATCAATTTACACTCCCAACAACAGTGCAAAAGTATACTCTTTGCTCCACACCCTGTCCAGCAGTTGTTGTTTGTTGATTTTCTGATGATGCCTGTTTCTAAATGGCGTGAGGTGATGCCTCAGTGTAGTTTTGATGTGCATCTCTCTAATAATTAGTGATGTTGAGCAGGTTTTCATGTGCTTGTTGGCCAGCTGTATGTCTTCTTTGGAGAATTGTCTATTTAGGTCTTCTGCCCATTTTTCGATTGGGGTGTTCGTTTTTTTAATACTGAGCTGCGTGAGCTGTTTATAGATTTTGGAGATTAATCCTTAGTCCGTTGATCCGTACGCAAAAAATTTGCCATTCTGAGGGTTGTCTTTTCGTCTTGTTTGTCGTTTCCTGTGTGTGGCAATGCTTGCAAGTTTCATTAGGTCCCACTTGTTTATTTTTGTTTTTATTTCCATTACTCTAGGAGGGGGATTAAAACAGATCTTGCTGTGATGTATGTCAAAGCATGTTATTCCTATGTTTTCCTCTAAGAGTTTTATAGTATCCTGTCTTACGTTTAGGTCTCTGTTCCATTTTTAGTTTATTTGTGTGTACGGTGTTTGGGAGTGTTCTAATTTCATTCTTTTACATGTGTCTGTCCAATTTTCCCAGCACCACTTATTGTAGAGACTGTCTTTTCTCCATTGTGGATTCCTGCCTCCTTTGTCATAGATTAGTTGACCATAGGTGTGTGGCTTCATCTCTGGGCTTTCTATCCTGTTGCATTGTTCTATATTTCTGTTTTTGTGCCAGTCCCATCGTGTCTTGATTCCTGTAGCTTTGTAGTACAGTCTGAAGTCGGGCAGTCTGATTCCTCCAGCTCTGTTTTTTTCCCTCAAACTGCTTCGGCTCTTCCGGGTTTTTATGTCTCCATACAAATTTTAAGATTTTTTTGTTCTAGTTCTGGAAAAAATGCCATTGGTAATTTGAGAGGGATTGCACTGAATATGCAGATTGCTTTGGGTAGTATAGTCATTTTCACAACATTGATTCTTAGAATCCAAGAACATGGTATCTCTCTCCATCTGTTTCTATCATCTTCAGTTTCGTTCTTCAGTGTCATACTTTTCAGCATACAGATCTTTTGTCTCCCTAGGTAGGTTGACTCCTAGGTATTTTATTCTGTTTGTTGCAATGGTTAATGGGAGTGTTTCCTTCATTTCTCTTTCAGATTTTTCTTCATTAATGTATAGAAATGCAAGGGATTTGTGTGCATTCAGTTTGTATCGTGCAACGTTACCAAATCCATGGATTAGCTCTAGTAGTTTTCTGGTGGCATCTTTAGGATTCTCTAAGTATAGTGTCATGTCATCTGCAAAGAGTGACATTGTTACTTCTTCGTTTCCAACCTGTGTTCCTTTTATTTCTTTTGCTGCTCTGACTGCTGGGGCTAGGAGTTCCAAAACTATGTTGCATAATAGTGGTGAGAGTGTTCATCCTTGTCTTCTTCCTGATATTAGAGGACATGCTTTCAGTTTTTCACCATTGAGGATGTTTGCTGTGGGTTTGTCGTATATGGCCTTGATTAAGTTGAGTGAGGTTCCCTCTCTGTCACTTTCTGTAGGGTTTTTTATCAGAAATGTGTGTTGAAATTTGTCACAAGCTTTTCTGCGTCTATTGACATGATCATATGGTTTTTCCTCTTCACTTTGTTAATTGGGTGTATCACATTGATTTTCGTGTTTTGAAGAATCCTTGCATCCCTGGGATAAATCCCACTTGATCATGAGGTATGATACTTTTAATGTGGTATTGGATTCTGTTTGCTACTCTTTTGTTGAGCAACTTTGCATCTATGTTCATCAGTGAAATCGGTGTGTAACTGTATTTTTTTGTACTATGTTGTCTGGTTTTGGTATCAGGGTGATGGTGGCCTCACAGAAAGAGTTTGGGAGTGTTCCTTCCTCGCCAAATTTTTGGAAGAGTTTGAGAAGGATGTGTGTTAGGTCTTTTCTCCATGTTGGATAGAATTATCCTGTGAAACCATCTGTCCTGGACTTTTGTTGGTTGGACGATTTTTAATCAGAGTTGCAAGGTCATTACTCGTACTGGGTCTGTTCATAGTTTCTATTTTTTCCTGGTTCAGTCTTGGAAGGTTGTAGCTTTCTAAGAATTTGTGCATTTCGTCCAGATTTTCCATTTTATCAGCATAGAGTTGCTTGCAGTAGTCTCTTATGAAGTTTTGTATTTCTATGTTGTCTGTGGTAACTTCTTTTTCATTTCTAATTTTATTGATTGCAGTCCTCTCCCTCTTTTTCTCGATGAGTCTGGCTAAATCTTTATCAATATTGTTTACCTTCTCAAAGAACCAGCTTTTACTTTTATTGATCCTTGTTATTGTTTTCTTTCTTGCTATTTCACTCCTTTCTTTCTTTTTTTTCTACCTTTTTATTGACAGCTCCAACTACCTTCAACGTTTGTTGTCTATTTAGGAAATGATCGGTTCAAATGAACACATCTTCTTCCTTTTATCTTATTGTTTTTTCATTTTTGAATATTATTTTATTTTTTTATACAGCAGGTTCTTATTAGTTATCCATTTTATACATATTAGTGTATATATGTCAATCCCAATTTCCGAATTCATCACACAAGGACTACCACACCCCCACTTTCCCCCTGTGGTGGGCATACGTTGGTTCTCCACATCTGTGTATCAATTCAATCCTGCAAACCGGTTCATCTGTACCATTTTTCTAGGTTGAATATATATGCATTTATAGATGATATGTGTTTTTCTCTTTCTGACTGACTTCACTGTTTATGACAGTCTCTAGATCCATCCACGCCTGTACCAATGAACCAACTTAGTTCCTTTTCATGGCTGAGTAATATTCCATGGTATATATGTACCACATCTTCTTTATCCATTTGTCTGTGGATGGGCATTTAGATTGTTTCCATAACCTGGCTATTGTAAATACCGCTGCAATGAACATTGGGGTGCATGTGTCTTTTAGAACTATGGTTTTCTCTTGGCATATGCCCAGTAATGGGTTCGCTCGGTCATATGGCAATTCTGTTTTTCATTTTTTAAGGAACTTCTTTACTGTTCTGCATAGTGGCTGTATCAATTTACACTCCCAACAACCGTGCAAAAGTATACTCTTTGCTCCACACCCTGTCCAGCAGTTGTTGTTTGTTGATTTTCTGATGATGCCTGTTTCTAAATGGCATGAGGTGATACCTCAGTGTAGTTTTGATGTGCATCTCTATAATAATTAGTGATGTTGAGCAGGTTTTCATGTGCTTGTTGGCCAGCTGTATGTCTTCTTTGGAGAATTGTCTATTTAGGTCTTCTGCCCATTTTTCGATTGGGGTGTTCGTTTTTTTAATACCGAGCTGCGTGAGCTGTTTATAGATTTTGGAGATTAATCCTTAGTCCGTTGATCCGTACGCAAATATTTTGCCATTCTGAGGGTTGTCTTTTCATCTTGTTTGTCGTTTCCTGTGTGTGGGAAAGCTTGCAAGTTTCATTAGGTCCCACTTGTTTATTTTTGTTTTTATTTCCATTACTCTAGGAGGGGGATTAAAACAGATCTTGCTGTGATGTATGTCAAAGCGTGTTATTCCTATGTTTTCCTCTAAGAGTTTTATAGTATCCTGTCTTACGTTTAGGTCTCTGTTCCATTTTTAGTTTATTTGTGTGTACGGTGTTTGGGAGTGTTCTAATTTCATTCTTTTACATGTGTCTGTCCAATTTTCCCAGCACCACTTATTGTAGAGACTGTCTTTTCTCCATTGTGGATTCCTGCCTCCTTTGTCATAGATTAGTTGACCATAGGTGTGTGGCTTCATCTCTGGGCTTTCTATCCTGTTGCATTGATCTATATTTCTGTTTTTGTGCCAGTCCCATCGTGTCTTGATTCCTGTAGCTTTGTAGTACAGTCTGAAGTCGGGCAGTCTGATTCCTCCAGCTCTGTTTTTTTCCCTCACACTGCTTCGGCTCTTCCGGGTTTTTATGTCTGCATACAAATTTTAAGATTTTTTTGTTCTAGTTCTGGAAAAAATGCCATTGGTAATTTGAGAGGGATTGCATTGAATATGCAGATTGCTTTGGGTAGTATAGTCATTTTCACAACATTGATTCTTAGAATCCAAGAACATGGTATCTCTCTCCATCTGTTTCTATCATCTTCAGTTTCATTCTTCAGTGTCATAGTTTTCAGCATACAGATCTTTTGTCTCCCTAGGTAGGTTGACTCCTAGGTATTTTATTCTGTTTGTTGCAATGGTTAATGGGAGTGTTTCCTTCATTTCTCTTTCAGATTTTTCTTCATTAATGTATAGAAATGCAAGGGATTTGTGTGCATTCATTTTGTATCGTGCAACGTTACCAAATCCATGGATTAGCTCTAGTAGTTTTCTGGTGGCATCTTTAGGATTCTCTAAGTATAGTGTCATGTCATCTGCAAAGAGTGACAGTATTACTTCTTCTTTTCCAAATTGTGTTCCTTTTATTTCTTTTGCTGCTCTGACTGCTGGGGCTAGGACTTCCAAAACTATGTTGAATAATAGTGGTGAGAGTGGTCATCCTTGTCTTGTTCCTGATATTAGAGGACATGCTTTCAGTTTTTCACCAATGAGAATGTTTGCTGTGGGTTTGTCGTATATGGCCTTGATTAAGTTGAGTGAGCTTCCCTCTCTGTCAACTTTGTGGAGAGTTTCTATCATAAATGTGTGTTGAAATTTGTCACAAGCTTTTCTGCATCTATTGACATGATCATATGGTTTTTCCTCTTCACTTTGTTAATAGGGTGTATCACATTGATTTCCGTGTATTGAAGAATCCTTGCATCCCTGGGATAACTCCCACTTGATCATGAGGTATGATACTTTAATTTGGTATTGGATTTGGTTTGCTACTATTTTGTTGAGCAGATTTGCATCTATGTTCATCAGTGATATCGGTGTGTAACTTTATTTTTTTGTACTATCTTTGTCTGGTTTTGGTATCAGGGTGATGGTGGCCTCGTAGAAAGAGTTTGGGAGTGTTCCTTCCTCGCCAAATTTTTGGAAGAGTTTGAGAAGGATGTGTGTTAGGTCTTTTCTCCATGTTGGATAGAATTATCCTGTGAAACCGTCTGTCCTGGACTTTTGTTGGTTGGACGATTTTTAATCAGAGTTGCAAGGTCATTACTCGTACTGGGTCTATTCATAGTTTCTATTTTTTCCTGGTTCAGTCTTGGAAGGTTGTAGCTTTCTAAGAATTTGTGCATTTCGTCCAGATTTTCCATTTTATCAGCATAGAGTTGCTTGCAGTACTCTCTTATGAAGTTTTGTATTTCTGTGTTGTCCGTGGTAACTTCTTTTTCATTTCTAATTTTATTGATTGCAGTCCTCTCCCTCTTTTTCTCGATGAGTCTGGCTAAATCTTTATCAATATTGTTTACCTTCTCAAAGAACCAGCTTTTACTTTTATTGATCCTTGTTATTGTTTTCTTTGTTGCTATTTCACTCCTTTCTTTCTTTTTTTTCTACCTTTTTATTGCCAGCCCCAACTACCTTCAACGTTTGTTGTCTATTTAGGAAATGATCGGTTCAAATGAACACATCTTCTTCCTTTTATCTTATTGTTTTTTCAGGTTTTGAATATTATTTTATTTTTTTATACAGCAGGTTCTTATTAGGTATCCATTTTATACACACTAGTGTATACATGTGAATGCCAATTTCCGAATTCATCACACAAGGACTACCACACCCCCACTTTCCCTCTATGGTGGCCATACGTTGGTTCTCCACATCTGTGTATCAATTCAATCCTGCAAACCGGTTCATCTGTACCATTTTTCTAGGTTGTATATATATGCGTTTATAGATGATATCTGTTTTTCTTTTTCTGACTGATTTCACTGTGTATGACAGTCTCTAGATCCATCCACGCCTGTACCAATGAACCAACTTAGTTCCTTTTCATGGCTGAGTCATATTCCATGGTATATATGTACCACATCTTCTATATCCATTTGTCTGTGGATGGGCATTTAGATTGTTTCCATAACCTGGCTATTGTAAATACCACTGCAATGAACATTGGGGTGCATGTGTCCTTTAGAACTATGGTTTTCTCTTGGCATATGCCCAGTAGTGTGTTCGCTGGGTCATATGGCAATTCTGTTTTTCATTTTTTAAGGAACCTCTTTACTGTTCTGCATAGTGGCTGTATCAATTTACACTCCCAACAACAGTGCAAAGGTATACTCTTTGCTCCACAACTTGTCCAGCAGTTGCTGTTTGTTGATTTTCTGATGATGCCTGTTTCTAAATGGCGTGAGGTGATACCTCAGTGTAGTTTTGATGTGCATCTCTCTAATAATTAGTGATGTTGAGCAGGTTTTCATGTGCTTGTTGGCCAGCTGTATGTCTTCTTTGGAGAATTGTCTATTTAGGTCTTCAGTCTATTTTTCGATTGGGTTGTTCGTTTTTTTAATACCGAGCTGCATGAGCTGTTTATATATTTTGGAGATTAATCCTTAGTCCGTTGATCCGTACGCAAATATTTTTCCCATTCTGAGGGTTGTCCTTTGGTCTTGTTTGTCGTTTCCTGTGTGTGGCAAAAGCTTGTAAGTTTCATTAGGTCCCACTTGTTTATTTTTGTTTTTATTTCAATTACTCTAGGAGGTGGATTAAAACAGATCTTGCTGTGATGTATGTCAACGCGTGTTATTCCTATGTTTTTCTCTAAGAGTTTTATAGTATCCTGTCTTACGTTTAGGTCTCTGTTCCATTTTTAGTTTATTTGTGTGTACGGTGTTTGGGAGTGTTCTAATTTCATTCTTTTACATGTGTCTGTCCAATTTTCCCAGCACCACTTATTGTAGAGACTGTCTTTTCTCCATTGTGGATTCCTGCCTCCTTTGTCATAGATTAGTTGACCATAGGTGCGTGGCTTCATCTCTGGGCTTTCTATCCTGTTGCATTGATCTATATTTCTGTTTTTGTGCCAGTCCCATCGTGTCTTGATTCCTGTAGCTTTGTAGTACAGTCTGAAGTCGGGCAGTCTGATTCCTCCAGCTCTGTTTTTTTCCCTCAAACTGCTTCGGCTCTTCCGGGTTTTTATGTCTCCATACAAATTTTAAGATTTTTTTGTTCTAGCTCTGGAAAAAATGCCATTGGTAATTTGAGAGGGATTGCACTGAATATGCAGATTGCTTTGGGTAGTATAGTCATTTTCACAACATTGATTCTTAGAATCCAAGAACATGGTATCTCTCTCCATCTGTTTCTATCATCTTCAATTTCGTTCTTCAGTGTCATACTTTTCAGCATACAGATCTTTTGTCTCCCTAGGTAGGTTGACTCCTAGGTATTTTATTCTGTTTGTTGCAATGGTTAATGGGAGTGTTTCCTTCATTTCTCTTTCAGATTTTTCTTCATTAATGTATAGAAATGCAAGGGATTTGTGTGCATTCATTTTGTATCGTGCAACGTTACCAAATCCATGGATTAGCTCTAGTAGTTTTCTGGTGGCATCTTTAGGATTCTCTAACTATAGTGTCATGTCATCTGCAAAGAGTGACATTCTTACTTCTTCGTTTCCAACTTGTGTTCCTTTTATTTCTTTTGCTGCTCTGACTGCTGGGGCTAGGACTTCCAAAACTATGTTGCATAATAGTGGTGAGAGTGTTCATCCTTGTCTTCTTCCTGATATTAGAGGACATGCTTTCAGTTTTTCACCATTGAGGATGTTTGCTGTGGGTTTGTCGTATATGGCCTTGATTAAGTTGAGTGAGGTTCCCTCTCTGTCACTTTCTGTAGGGTTTTTTATCAGAAATGTGTGTTGAAATTTGTCACAAGCTTTTCTGCATCTATTGACATGATCATATGGTTTTTCCTCTTCACTTTGTTATTTGGGTGTATCACATTGATTTTCCTGATTTGAAGAATCCTTGCATCCCTGGGATAAATCCCACTTGATCATGAGGTATGATAGTTTTAATGTGGTATTGGATTCTGTTTGCTACTCTTTTGCTGAGCAACTTTGCATCTATGTTCATCAGTGAAATCGGTGTGTAACTGTATTTTTTTGTACTATCTTGTCTGGTTTTGGTATCAGGGTGATGGTGGCCTCACAGAAAGAGTTTGGGAGTGTTCCTTCCTCGCCAAATTTTTGGAAGAGTTTGAGAAGGATGTGTGTTAGGTCTTTTCTCCATGTTGGATAGAATTATCCTGTGAAACCATGTGTCCTGGACTTTTGTTGGTTGGACGATTTTTAATCAGAGTTGCAAGGTCATTACTCGTACTGGGTCTGTTCATAGTTTCTATTTTTTCCTGGTTCAGTCTTGGAAGGTTGTAGCTTTCTAAGAATTTGTGCATTTCGTCCAGATTTTCCATTTTATCAGCATAGAGTTGCTTGCAGTAGTCTCTTATGAAGTTTTGTATTTCTATGTTGTCTGTGGTAACTTCTTTTTCATTTCTAATTTTATTGATTGCAGTCCTCTCCCTCTTTTTCTCGATGAGTCTGGCTAAATCTTTATCAATATTGTTTACCTTCTCAAAGAACCAGCTTTTACTTTTATTGATCCTTGTTATTGTTTTCTTTGTTGCTATTTCACTCCTTTCTTTCTTTTTTTTCTACCTTTTTATTGCCAGCCCCAACTACCTTCAACGTTTGTTGTCTATTTAGGAAATGATCGGTTCAAATGAACACATCTTCTTCCTTTTATCTTATTGTTTTTTCAGGTTTTGAATATTATTTTATTTTTTTATACAGCAGGTTCTTATTAGGTATCCATTTTATACACACTAGTGTATACATGTGAATGCCAATTTCCGAATTCATCACACAAGGACTACCACACCCCCACTTTCCCTCTATGGTGGCCATACGTTGGTTCTCCACATCTGTGTATCAATTCAATCCTGCAAACCGGTTCATCTGTACCATTTTTCTAGGTTGCATATATATGCGTTTATAGATGATATCTGTTTTTCTTTTCCTGACTGATTTCACTGTGTATGACAGTCTCTAGATCCATCCACGCCTGTACCAATGAACCAACTTAGTTCCTTTTCATGGCTGAGTCATATTCCATGGTATATATGTACCACATCTTCTATATCCATTTGTCTGTGGATGGGCATTTAGATTGTTTCCATAACCTGGCTATTGTAAATAACACTGCAATGAACATTGGGGTGCATGTGTCCTTTAGAACTATGGTTTTCTCTTGGCATATGCCCAGTAGTGTGTTCGCTGGGTCATATGGCAATTCTGTTTTTCATTTTTTAAGGAACCTCTTTACTGTTCTGCATAGTGGCTGTATCAATTTACACTCCCAACAACAGTGCAAAGGTATACTCTTTGCTCCACAACTTGTCCAGCAGTTGCTGTTTGTTGATTTTCTGATGATGCCTGTTTCTAAATGGCGTGAGGTGATACCTCAGTGTAGTTTTGATGTGCATCTCTCTAATAATTAGTGATGTTGAGCAGGTTTTCATGTGCTTGTTGGCCAGCTGTATGTCTTCTTTGGAGAATTGTCTATTTAGGTCTTCAGTCTATTTTTCGATTGGGTTGTTCGTTTTTTAATACCGAGCTGCATGAGCTGTTTATATATTTTGGAGATTAATCCTTAGTCCGTTGATCCGTACGCAAATATTTTTCCCATTCTGAGGGTTGTCCTTTGGTCTTGTTTGTCGTTTCCTGTGTGTGGCAAAAGCTTGTAAGTTTCATTAGGTCCCACTTGTTTATTTTTGTTTTTATTTCAATTACTCTAGGAGGTGGATTAAAACAGATCTTGCTGTGATGTATGTCAACGCGTGTTATTCCTATGTTTTTCTCTAAGAGTTTTATAGTATCCTGTCTTACGTTTAGGTCTCTGTTCCATTTTTAGTTTATTTGTGTGTACGGTGTTTGGGAGTGTTCTAATTTCATTCTTTTACATGTGTCTGTCCAATTTTCCCAGCACCACTTATTGTAGAGACTGTCTTTTCTCCATTGTGGATTCCTGCCTCCTTTGTCATAGATTAGTTGACCATAGGTGCGTGGCTTCATCTCTGGGCTTTCTATCCTGTTGCATTGATCTATATTTCTGTTTTTGTGCCAGTCCCATCGTGTCTTGATTCCTGTAGCTTTGTAGTACAGTCTGAAGTCGGGCAGTCTGATTCCTCCAGCTCTGTTTTTTTCCCTCAAACTGCTTCGGCTCTTCCGGGTTTTTATGTCTCCATACAAATTTTAAGATTTTTTTGTTCTAGCTCTGGAAAAAATGCCATTGGTAATTTGAGAGGGATTGCACTGAATATGCAGATTGCTTTGGGTAGTATAGTCATTTTCACAACATTGATTCTTAGAATCCAAGAACATGGTATCTCTCTCCATCTGTTTCTATCATCTTCAGTTTCGTTCTTCAGTGTCATACTTTTCAGCATACAGATCTTTTGTCTCCCTAGGTAGGTTGACTCCTAGGTATTTTATTCTGTTTGTTGCAATGGTTAATGGGAGTGTTTCCTTCATTTCTCTTTCAGATTTTTCTTCATTAATGTATAGAAATGCAAGGGATTTGTGTGCATTCATTTTGTATCGTGCAACGTTACCAAATCCATGGATTAGCTCTAGTAGTTTTCTGGTGGCATCTTTAGGATTCTCTAAGTATAGTGTCATGTCATCTGCAAAGAGTGACATTGTTACTTCTTCGTTTCCAACTTGTGTTCCTTTTATTTCTTTTGCTGCTCTGACTGCTGGGGCTAGGACTTCCAAAACTATGTTGAATAATAGTGGTGAGAGTGGTCATCCTTGTCTTCTTCCTGATATTAGAGGACATGCTTTCAGTTTTTCACCATTGAGGATGTTTGCTGTGGGTTTGTCGTATATGGCCTTGATTAAGTTGAGTGAGGTTCCCTCTCTGTCACTTTCTGTAGGGTTTTTTATCAGAAATGTGTGTTGAAATTTGTCACAAGCTTTTCTGCATCTATTGACATGATCATATGGTTTTTCCTCTTCACTTTGTTATTTGGGTGTATCACATTGATTTTCCTGATTTGAAGAATCCTTGCATCCCTGGGATAAATCCCACTTGATCATGAGGTATGATACTTTTAATGTGGTATTGGATTCTGTTTGCTACTCTTTTGTTGAGCAACTTTGCATCTATGTTCATCAGTGAAATCGGTGTGTAACTGTATTTTTTTGTACTATCTTGTCTGGTTTTGGTATCAGGGTGATGGTGGCCTCACAGAAAGAGTTTGGGAGTGTTCCTTCCTCGCCAAATTTTTGGAAGAGTTTGAGAAGGATGTGTGTTAGGTCTTTTCTCCATGTTGGATAGAATTATCCTGTGAAACCATGTGTCCTGAACTTTTGTTGGTTGGACGATTTTTAATCAGAGTTGCAAGGTCATTACTCGTACTGGGTCTGTTCATAGTTTCTATTTTTTCCTGGTTCAGTCTTGGAAGGTTGTAGCTTTCTAAGAATTTGTGCATTTCGTCCAGATTTTCCATTTTATCAGCATAGAGTTGCTTGCAGTAGTCTCTTATGAAGTTTTGTATTTCTATGTTGTCTGTGGTAACTTCTTTTTCATTTCTAATTTTATTGATTGCAGTCCTCTCCCTCTTTTTCTCGATGAGTCTGGCTAAATCTTTATCAATATTGTTTACCTTCTCAAAGAACCAGCTTTTACTTTTATTGATCCTTGTTATTGTTTTCTTTGTTGCTATTTCACTCCTTTCTTTCTTTTTTTTCTACCTTTTTATTGCCAGCCCCAACTACCTTCAACGTTTGTTGTCTATTTAGGAAATGATCGGTTCAAATGAACACATCTTCTTCCTTTTATCTTATTGTTTTTTCAGGTTTTGAATATTATTTTATTTTTTTATACAGCAGGTTCTTATTAGGTATCCATTTTATACACACTAGTGTATACATGTGAATGCCAATTTCCGAATTCATCACACAAGGACTACCACACCCCCACTTTCCCTCTATGGTGGCCATACGTTGGTTCTCCACATCTGTGTATCAATTCAATCCTGCAAACCGGTTCATCTGTACCATTTTTCTAGGTTGCATATATATGCGTTTATAGATGATATCTGTTTTTCTTTTCCTGACTGATTTCACTGTGTATGACAGTCTCTAGATCCATCCACGCCTGTACCAATGAACCAACTTAGTTCCTTTTCATGGCTGAGTCATATTCCATGGTATATATGTACCACATCTTCTATATCCATTTGTCTGTGGATGGGCATTTAGATTGTTTCCATAACCTGGCTATTGTAAATACCACTGCAATGAACATTGGGGTGCATGTGTCCTTTAGAACTATGGTTTTCTCTTGGCATATGCCCAGTAGTGTGTTCGCTGGGTCATATGGCAATTCTGTTTTTCATTTTTTAAGGAACCTCTTTACTGTTCTGCATAGTGGCTGTATCAATTTACACTCCCAACAACAGTGCAAAGGTATACTCTTTGCTCCACAACTTGTCCAGCAGTTGCTGTTTGTTGATTTTCTGATGATGCCTGTTTCTAAATGGCGTGAGGTGATACCTCAGTGTAGTTTTGATGTGCATCTCTCTAATAATTAGTGATGTTGAGCAGGTTTTCATGTGCTTGTTGGCCAGCTGTATGTCTTCTTTGGAGAATTGTCTATTTAGGTCTTCAGTCTATTTTTTGATTGGGTTGTTCGTTTTTTTAATACCGAGCTGCATGAGCTGTTTATATATTTTGGAGATTAATCCTTAGTCCGTTGATCCGTACGCAAATATTTTTCCCATTCTGAGGGTTGTCCTTTGGTCTTGTTTGTCGTTTCCTGTGTGTGGCAAAAGCTTGTAAGTTTCATTAGGTCCCACTTGTTTATTTTTGTTTTTATTTCAATTACTCTAGGAGGTGGATTAAAACAGATCTTGCTGTGATGTATGTCAACGCGTGTTATTCCTATGTTTTTCTCTAAGAGTTTTATAGTATCCTGTCTTACGTTTAGGTCTCTGTTCCATTTTTAGTTTATTTGTGTGTACGGTGTTTGGGAGTGTTCTAATTTCATTCTTTTACATGTGTCTGTCCAATTTTCCCAGCACCACTTATTGTAGAGACTGTCTTTTCTCCATTGTGGATTCCTGCCTCCTTTGTCATAGATTAGTTGACCATAGGTGCGTGGCTTCATCTCTGGGCTTTCTATCCTGTTGCATTGATCTATATTTCTGTTTTTGTGCCAGTCCCATCGTGTCTTGATTCCTGTAGCTTTGTAGTACAGTCTGAAGTCGGGCAGTCTGATTCCTCCAGCTCTGTTTTTTTCCCTCAAACTGCTTCGGCTCTTCCGGGTTTTTATGTCTCCATACAAATTTTAAGATTTTTTTGTTCTAGCTCTGGAAAAAATGCCATTGGTAATTTGAGAGGGATTGCACTGAATATGCAGATTGCTTTGGGTAGTATAGTCATTTTCACAACATTGATTCTTAGAATCCAAGAACATGGTATCTCTCTCCATCTGTTTCTATCATCTTCAATTTCGTTCTTCAGTGTCATACTTTTCAGCATACAGATCTTTTGTCTCCCTAGGTAGGTTGACTCCTAGGTATTTTATTCTGTTTGTTGCAATGGTTAATGGGAGTGTTTCCTTCATTTCTCTTTCAGATTTTTCTTCATTAATGTATAGAAATGCAAGGGATTTGTGTGCATTCATTTTGTATCGTGCAACGTTACCAAATCCATGGATTAGCTCTAGTAGTTTTCTGGTGGCATCTTTAGGATTCTCTAAGTATAGTGTCATGTCATCTGCAAAGAGTGACATTGTTACTTCTTCGTTTCCAACTTGTGTTCCTTTTATTTCTTTTGCTGCTCTGACTGCTGGGGCTAGGACTTCCAAAACTATGTTGCATAATAGTGGTGAGAGTGTTCATCCTTGTCTTCTTCCTGATATTAGAGGACATGCTTTCAGTTTTTCATCATTGAGGATGTTTGCTGTGGGTTTGTCGTATATGGCCTTGATTAAGTTGAGTGAGGTTCCCTCTCTGTCACTTTCTGTAGGGTTTTTTATCAGAAATGTGTGTTGAAATTTGTCACAAGCTTTTCTGCATCTATTGACATGATCATATCGTTTTTCCTCTTCACTTTGTTATTTGGGTGTATCACATTGATTTTCCTGATTTGAAGAATCCTTGCATCCCTGGGATAAATCCCACTTGATCATGAGGTATGATACTTTTAATGTGGTATTGGATTCTGTTTGCTACTCTTTTGTTGAGCAACTTTGCATCTATGTTCATCAGTGAAATCGGTGTGTAACTGTATTTTTTTGTACTATCTTGTCTGGTTTTGGTATCAGGGTGATGGTGGCCTCACAGAAAGAGTTTGGGAGTGTTCCTTCCTCGCCAAATTTTTGGAAGAGTTTGAGAAGGATGTGTGTTAGGTCTTTTCTCCATGTTGGATAGAATTATCCTGTGAAACCATGTGTCCTGAACTTTTGTTGGTTGGACGATTTTTAATCAGAGTTGCAAGGTCATTACTCGTACTGGGTCTGTTCATAGTTTCTATTTTTTCCTGGTTCAGTCTTGGAAGGTTGTAGCTTTCTAAGAATTTGTGCATTTCGTCCAGATTTTCCATTTTATCAGCATAGAGTTGCTTGCAGTAGTCTCTTATGAAGTTTTGTATTTCTATGTTGTCTGTGGTAACTTCTTTTTCATTTCTAATTTTATTGATTGCAGTCCTCTCCCTCTTTTTCTCGATGAGTCTGGCTAAATCTTTATCAATATTGTTTACCTTCTCAAAGAACCAGCTTTTACTTTTATTGATCCTTGTTATTGTTTTCTTTGTTGCTATTTCACTCCTTTCTTTCTTTTTTTTCTACCTTTTTATTGCCAGCCCCAACTACCTTCAACGTTTGTTGTCTATTTAGGAAATGATCGGTTCAAATGAACACATCTTCTTCCTTTTATCTTATTGTTTTTTCAGGTTTTGAATATTATTTTATTTTTTTATACAGCAGGTTCTTATTAGGTATCCATTTTATACACACTAGTGTATACATGTGAATGCCAATTTCCGAATTCATCACACAAGGACTACCACACCCCCACTTTCCCTCTATGGTGGCCATACGTTGGTTCTCCACATCTGTGTATCAATTCAATCCTGCAAACCGGTTCATCTGTACCATTTTTCTAGGTTGCATATATATGCGTTTATAGATGATATCTGTTTTTCTTTTCCTGACTGATTTCACTGTGTATGACAGTCTCTAGATCCATCCACGCCTGTACCAATGAACCAACTTAGTTCCTTTTCATGGCTGAGTCATATTCCATGGTATATATGTACCACATCTTCTATATCCATTTGTCTGTGGATGGGCATTTAGATTGTTTCCATAACCTGGCTATTGTAAATACCACTGCAATGAACATTGGGGTGCATGTGTCCTTTAGAACTATGGTTTTCTCTTGGCATATGCCCAGTAGTGTGTTCGCTGGGTCATATGGCAATTCTGTTTTTCATTTTTTAAGGAACCTCTTTACTGTTCTGCATAGTGGCTGTATCAATTTACACTCCCAACAACAGTGCAAAGGTATACTCTTTGCTCCACACCTTGTCCAGCAGTTGCTGTTTGTTGATTTTCTGATGATGCCTGTTTCTAAATGGCGTGAGGTGATACCTCAGTGTAGTTTTGATGTGCATCTCTCTAATAATTAGTGATGTTGAGCAGGTTTTCATGTGCTTGTTGGCCAGCTGTATGTCTTCTTTGGAGAATTGTCTATTTAGGTCTTCAGTCTATTTTTTGATTGGGTTGTTCGTTTTTTTAATACCGAGCTGCATGAGCTGTTTATATATTTTGGAGATTAATCCTTAGTCCGTTGATCCGTACGCAAATATTTTTCCCATTCTGAGGGTTGTCCTTTGGTCTTGTTTGTCGTTTCCTGTGTGTGGCAAAAGCTTGTAAGTTTCATTAGGTCCCACTTGTTTATTTTTGTTTTTATTTCAATTACTCTAGGAGGTGGATTAAAACAGATCTTGCTGTGATGTATGTCAACGCGTGTTATTCCTATGTTTTTCTCTAAGAGTTTTATAGTATCCTGTCTTACGTTTAGGTCTCTGTTCCATTTTTAGTTTATTTGTGTGTACGGTGTTTGGGAGTGTTCTAATTTCATTCTTTTACATGTGTCTGTCCAATTTTCCCAGCACCACTTATTGTAGAGACTGTCTTTTCTCCATTGTGGATTCCTGCCTCCTTTGTCATAGATTAGTTGACCATAGGTGCGTGGCTTCATCTCTGGGCTTTCTATCCTGTTGCATTGATCTATATTTCTGTTTTTGTGCCAGTCCCATCGTGTCTTGATTCCTGTAGCTTTGTAGTACAGTCTGAAGTCGGGCAGTCTGATTCCTCCAGCTCTGTTTTTTTCCCTCAAACTGCTTCGGCTCTTCCGGGTTTTTATGTCTCCATACAAATTTTAAGATTTTTTTGTTCTAGCTCTGGAAAAAATGCCATTGGTAATTTGAGAGGGATTGCACTGAATATGCAGATTGCTTTGGGTAGTATAGTCATTTTCACAACATTGATTCTTAGAATCCAAGAACATGGTATCTCTCTCCATCTGTTTCTATCATCTTCAATTTCGTTCTTCAGTGTCATACTTTTCAGCATACAGATCTTTTGTCTCCCTAGGTAGGTTGACTCCTAGGTATTTTATTCTGTTTGTTGCAATGGTTAATGGGAGTGTTTCCTTCATTTCTCTTTCAGATTTTTCTTCATTAATGTATAGAAATGCAAGGGATTTGTGTGCATTCATTTTGTATCGTGCAACGTTACCAAATCCATGGATTAGCTCTAGTAGTTTTCTGGTGGCATCTTTAGGATTCTCTAAGTATAGTGTCATGTCATCTGCAAAGAGTGACATTGTTACTTCTTCGTTTCCAACTTGTGTTCCTTTTATTTCTTTTGCTGCTCTGACTGCTGGGGCTAGGACTTCCAAAACTATGTTGCATAATAGTGGTGAGAGTGTTCATCCTTGTCTTCTTCCTGATATTAGAGGACATGCTTTCAGTTTTTCACCATTGAGGATGTTTGCTGTGGGTTTGTCGTATATGGCCTTGATTAAGTTGAGTGAGGTTCCCTCTCTGTCACTTTCTGTAGGGTTTTTTATCAGAAATGTGTGTTGAAATTTGTCACAAGCTTTTCTGCATCTATTGACATGATCATATGGTTTTTCCTCTTCACTTTGTTATTTGGGTGTATCACATTGATTTTCCTGATTTGAAGAATCCTTGCATCCCTGGGATAAATCCCACTTGATCATGAGGTATGATACTTTTAATGTGGTATTGGATTCTGTTTGCTACTCTTTTGTTGAGCAACTTTGCATCTATGTTCATCAGTGAAATCGGTGTGTAACTGTATTTTTTTGTACTATCTTGTCTGGTTTTGGTATCAGGGTGATGGTGGCCTCACAGAAAGAGTTTGGGAGTGTTCCTTCCTCGCCAAATTTTTGGAAGAGTTTGAGAAGGATGTGTGTTAGGTCTTTTCTCCATGTTGGATAGAATTATCCTGTGAAACCATGTGTCCTGGACTTTTGTTGGTTGGACGATTTTTAATCAGAGTTGCAAGGTCATTACTCGTACTGGGTCTGTTCATAGTTTCTATTTTTTCCTGGTTCAGTCTTGGAAGGTTGTAGCTTTCTAAGAATTTGTGCATTTCGTCCAGATTTTCCATTTTATCAGCATAGAGTTGCTTGCAGTAGTCTCTTATGAAGTTTTGTATTTCTATGTTGTCTGTGGTAACTTCTTTTTCATTTCTAATTTTATTGATTGCAGTCCTCTCCCTCTTTTTCTCGATGAGTCTGGCTAAATCTTTATCAATATTGTTTACCTTCTCAAAGAACCAGCTTTTACTTTTATTGATCCTTGTTATTGTTTTCTTTGTTGCTATTTCACTCCTTTCTTTCTTTTTTTTCTACCTTTTTATTGCCAGCCCCAACTACCTTCAACGTTTGTTGTCTATTTAGGAAATGATCGGTTCAAATGAACACATCTTCTTCCTTTTATCTTATTGTTTTTTCAGGTTTTGAATATTATTTTATTTTTTTATACAGCAGGTTCTTATTAGGTATCCATTTTATACACACTAGTGTATACATGTGAATGCCAATTTCCGAATTCATCACACAAGGACTACCACACCCCCACTTTCCCTCTATGGTGGCCATACGTTGGTTCTCCACATCTGTGTATCAATTCAATCCTGCAAACCGGTTCATCTGTACCATTTTTCTAGGTTGCATATATATGCGTTTATAGATGATATCTGTTTTTCTTTTCCTGACTGATTTCACTGTGTATGACAGTCTCTAGATCCATCCACGCCTGTACCAATGAACCAACTTAGTTCCTTTTCATGGCTGAGTCATATTCCATGGTATATATGTACCACATCTTCTATATCCATTTGTCTGTGGATGGGCATTTAGATTGTTTCCATAACCTGGCTATTGTAAATACCACTGCAATGAACATTGGGGTGCATGTGTCCTTTAGAACTATGGTTTTCTCTTGGCATATGCCCAGTAGTGTGTTCGCTGGGTCATATGGCAATTCTGTTTTTCATTTTTTAAGGAACCTCTTTACTGTTCTGCATAGTGGCTGTATCAATTTACACTCCCAACAACAGTGCAAAGGTATACTCTTTGCTCCACACCTTGTCCAGCAGTTGCTGTTTGTTGATTTTCTGATGATGCCTGTTTCTAAATGGCGTGAGGTGATACCTCAGTGTAGTTTTGATGTGCATCTCTCTAATAATTAGTGATGTTGAGCAGGTTTTCATGTGCTTGTTGGCCAGCTGTATGTCTTCTTTGGAGAATTGTCTATTTAGGTCTTCAGTCTATTTTTTGATTGGGTTGTTCGTTTTTTTAATACCGAGCTGCATGAGCTGTTTATATATTTTGGAGATTAATCCTTAGTCCGTTGATCCGTACGCAAATATTTTTCCCATTCTGAGGGTTGTCCTTTGGTCTTGTTTGTCGTTTCCTGTGTGTGGCAAAAGCTTGTAAGTTTCATTAGGTCCCACTTGTTTATTTTTGTTTTTATTTCAATTACTCTAGGAGGTGGATTAAAACAGATCTTGCTGTGATGTATGTCAACGCGTGTTATTCCTATGTTTTTCTCTAAGAGTTTTATAGTATCCTGTCTTACGTTTAGGTCTCTGTTCCATTTTTAGTTTATTTGTGTGTACGGTGTTTGGGAGTGTTCTAATTTCATTCTTTTACATGTGTCTGTCCAATTTTCCCAGCACCACTTATTGTAGAGACTGTCTTTTCTCCATTGTGGATTCCTGCCTCCTTTGTCATAGATTAGTTGACCATAGGTGCGTGGCTTCATCTCTGGGCTTTCTATCCTGTTGCATTGATCTATATTTCTGTTTTTGTGCCAGTCCCATCGTGTCTTGATTCCTGTAGCTTTGTAGTACAGTCTGAAGTCGGGCAGTCTGATTCCTCCAGCTCTGTTTTTTTCCCTCAAACTGCTTCGGCTCTTCCGGGTTTTTATGTCTCCATACAAATTTTAAGATTTTTTTGTTCTAGCTCTGGAAAAAATGCCATTGGTAATTTGAGAGGGATTGCACTGAATATGCAGATTGCTTTGGGTAGTATAGTCATTTTCACAACATTGATTCTTAGAATCCAAGAACATGGTATCTCTCTCCATCTGTTTCTATCATCTTCAATTTCGTTCTTCAGTGTCATACTTTTCAGCATACAGATCTTTTGTCTCCCTAGGTAGGTTGACTCCTAGGTATTTTATTCTGTTTGTTGCAATGGTTAATGGGAGTGTTTCCTTCATTTCTCTTTCAGATTTTTCTTCATTAATGTATAGAAATGCAAGGGATTTGTGTGCATTCATTTTGTATCGTGCAACGTTACCAAATCCATGGATTAGCTCTAGTAGTTTTCTGGTGGCATCTTTAGGATTCTCTAAGTATAGTGTCATGTCATCTGCAAAGAGTGACATTGTTACTTCTTCGTTTCCAACTTGTGTTCCTTTTATTTCTTTTGCTGCTCTGACTGCTGGGGCTAGGACTTCCAAAACTATGTTGCATAATAGTGGTGAGAGTGTTCATCCTTGTCTTCTTCCTGATATTAGAGGACATGCTTTCAGTTTTTCACCATTGAGGATGTTTGCTGTGGGTTTGTCGTATATGGCCTTGATTAAGTTGAGTGAGGTTCCCTCTCTGTCACTTTCTGTAGGGTTTTTTATCAGAAATGTGTGTTGAAATTTGTCACAAGCTTTTCTGCATCTATTGACATGATCATATGGTTTTTCCTCTTCACTTTGTTATTTGGGTGTATCACATTGATTTTCCTGATTTGAAGAATCCTTGCATCCCTGGGATAAATCCCACTTGATCATGAGGTATGATACTTTTAATGTGGTATTGGATTCTGTTTGCTACTCTTTTGTTGAGCAACTTTGCATCTATGTTCATCAGTGAAATCGGTGTGTAACTGTATTTTTTTGTACTATCTTGTCTGGTTTTGGTATCAGGGTGATGGTGGCCTCACAGAAAGAGTTTGGGAGTGTTCCTTCCTCGCCAAATTTTTGGAAGAGTTTGAGAAGGATGTGTGTTAGGTCTTTTCTCCATGTTGGATAGAATTATCCTGTGAAACCATGTGTCCTGGACTTTTGTTGGTTGGACGATTTTTAATCAGAGTTGCAAGGTCATTACTCGTACTGGGTCTGTTCATAGTTTCTATTTTTTCCTGGTTCAGTCTTGGAAGGTTGTAGCTTTCTAAGAATTTGTGCATTTCGTCCAGATTTTCCATTTTATCAGCATAGAGTTGCTTGCAGTAGTCTCTTATGAAGTTTTGTATTTCTATGTTGTCTGTGGTAACTTCTTTTTCATTTCTAATTTTATTGATTGCAGTCCTCTCCCTCTTTTTCTCGATGAGTCTGGCTAAATCTTTATCAATATTGTTTACCTTCTCAAAGAACCAGCTTTTACTTTTATTGATCCTTGTTATTGTTTTCTTTGTTGCTATTTCACTCCTTTCTTTCTTTTTTTTCTACCTTTTTATTGCCAGCCCCAACTACCTTCAACGTTTGTTGTCTATTTAGGAAATGATCGGTTCAAATGAACACATCTTCTTCCTTTTATCTTATTGTTTTTTCAGGTTTTGAATATTATTTTATTTTTTTATACAGCAGGTTCTTATTAGGTATCCATTTTATACACACTAGTGTATACATGTGAATGCCAATTTCCGAATTCATCACACAAGGACTACCACACCCCCACTTTCCCTCTATGGTGGCCATACGTTGGTTCTCCACATCTGTGTATCAATTCAATCCTGCAAACCGGTTCATCTGTACCATTTTTCTAGGTTGCATATATATGCGTTTATAGATGATATCTGTTTTTCTTTTCCTGACTGATTTCACTGTGTATGACAGTCTCTAGATCCATCCACGCCTGTACCAATGAACCAACTTAGTTCCTTTTCATGGCTGAGTCATATTCCATGGTATATATGTACCACATCTTCTATATCCATTTGTCTGTGGATGGGCATTTAGATTGTTTCCATAACCTGGCTATTGTAAATACCACTGCAATGAACATTGGGGTGCATGTGTCCTTTAGAACTATGGTTTTCTCTTGGCATATGCCCAGTAGTGTGTTCGCTGGGTCATATGGCAATTCTGTTTTTCATTTTTTAAGGAACCTCTTTACTGTTCTGCATAGTGGCTGTATCAATTTACACTCCCAACAACAGTGCAAAGGTATACTCTTTGCTCCACAACTTGTCCAGCAGTTGCTGTTTGTTGATTTTCTGATGATGCCTGTTTCTAAATGGCGTGAGGTGATACCTCAGTGTAGTTTTGATGTGCATCTCTCTAATAATTAGTGATGTTGAGCAGGTTTTCATGTGCTTGTTGGCCAGCTGTATGTCTTCTTTGGAGAATTGTCTATTTAGGTCTTCAGTCTATTTTTCGATTGGGTTGTTCGTTTTTTTAATACCGAGCTGCATGAGCTGTTTATATATTTTGGAGATTAATCCTTAGTCCGTTGATCCGTACGCAAATATTTTTCCCATTCTGAGGGTTGTCCTTTGGTCTTGTTTGTCGTTTCCTGTGTGTGGCAAAAGCTTGTAAGTTTCATTAGGTCCCACTTGTTTATTTTTGTTTTTATTTCAATTACTCTAGGAGGTGGATTAAAACAGATCTTGCTGTGATGTATGTCAACGCGTGTTATTCCTATGTTTTTCTCTAAGAGTTTTATAGTATCCTGTCTTACGTTTAGGTCTCTGTTCCATTTTTAGTTTATTTGTGTGTACGGTGTTTGGGAGTGTTCTAATTTCATTCTTTTACATGTGTCTGTCCAATTTTCCCAGCACCACTTATTGTAGAGACTGTCTTTTCTCCATTGTGGATTCCTGCCTCCTTTGTCATAGATTAGTTGACCATAGGTGCGTGGCTTCATCTCTGGGCTTTCTATCCTGTTGCATTGATCTATATTTCTGTTTTTGTGCCAGTCCCATCGTGTCTTGATTCCTGTAGCTTTGTAGTACAGTCTGAAGTCGGGCAGTCTGATTCCTCCAGCTCTGTTTTTTTCCCTCAAACTGCTTCGGCTCTTCCGGGTTTTTATGTCTCCATACAAATTTTAAGATTTTTTTGTTCTAGCTCTGGAAAAAATGCCATTGGTAATTTGAGAGGGATTGCACTGAATATGCAGATTGCTTTGGGTAGTATAGTCATTTTCACAACATTGATTCTTAGAATCCAAGAACATGGTATCTCTCTCCATCTGTTTCTATCATCTTCAGTTTCGTTCTTCAGTGTCATACTTTTCAGCATACAGATCTTTTGTCTCCCTAGGTAGGTTGACTCCTAGGTATTTTATTCTGTTTGTTGCAATGGTTAATGGGAGTGTTTCCTTCATTTCTCTTTCAGATTTTTCTTCATTAATGTATAGAAATGCAAGGGATTTGTGTGCATTCATTTTGTATCGTGCAACGTTACCAAATCCATGGATTAGCTCTAGTAGTTTTCTGGTGGCATCTTTAGGATTCTCTAAGTATAGTGTCATGTCATCTGCAAAGAGTGACATTGTTACTTCTTCGTTTCCAACTTGTGTTCCTTTTATTTCTTTTGCTGCTCTGACTGCTGGGGCTAGGACTTCCAAAACTATGTTGCATAATAGTGGTGAGAGTGTTCATCCTTGTCTTCTTCCTGATATTAGAGGACATGCTTTCAGTTTTTCATCATTGAGGATGTTTGCTGTGGGTTTGTCGTATATGGCCTTGATTAAGTTGAGTGAGGTTCCCTCTCTGTCACTTTCTGTAGGGTTTTTTATCAGAAATGTGTGTTGAAATTTGTCACAAGCTTTTCTGCATCTATTGACATGATCATATCGTTTTTCCTCTTCACTTTGTTATTTGGGTGTATCACATTGATTTTCCTGATTTGAAGAATCCTTGCATCCCTGGGATAAATCCCACTTGATCATGAGGTATGATACTTTTAATGTGGTATTGGATTCTGTTTGCTACTCTTTTGTTGAGCAACTTTGCATCTATGTTCATCAGTGAAATCGGTGTGTAACTGTATTTTTTTGTACTATCTTGTCTGGTTTTGGTATCAGGGTGATGGTGGCCTCACAGAAAGAGTTTGGGAGTGTTCCTTCCTCGCCAAATTTTTGGAAGAGTTTGAGAAGGATGTGTGTTAGGTCTTTTCTCCATGTTGGATAGAATTATCCTGTGAAACCATGTGTCCTGAACTTTTGTTGGTTGGACGATTTTTAATCAGAGTTGCAAGGTCATTACTCGTACTGGGTCTGTTCATAGTTTCTATTTTTTCCTGGTTCAGTCTTGGAAGGTTGTAGCTTTCTAAGAATTTGTGCATTTCGTCCAGATTTTCCATTTTATCAGCATAGAGTTGCTTGCAGTAGTCTCTTATGAAGTTTTGTATTTCTATGTTGTCTGTGGTAACTTCTTTTTCATTTCTAATTTTATTGATTGCAGTCCTCTCCCTCTTTTTCTCGATGAGTCTGGCTAAATCTTTATCAATATTGTTTACCTTCTCAAAGAACCAGCTTTTACTTTTATTGATCCTTGTTATTGTTTTCTTTGTTGCTATTTCACTCCTTTCTTTCTTTTTTTTCTACCTTTTTATTGCCAGCCCCAACTACCTTCAACGTTTGTTGTCTATTTAGGAAATGATCGGTTCAAATGAACACATCTTCTTCCTTTTATCTTATTGTTTTTTCAGGTTTTGAATATTATTTTATTTTTTTATACAGCAGGTTCTTATTAGGTATCCATTTTATACACACTAGTGTATACATGTGAATGCCAATTTCCGAATTCATCACACAAGGACTACCACACCCCCACTTTCCCTCTATGGTGGCCATACGTTGGTTCTCCACATCTGTGTATCAATTCAATCCTGCAAACCGGTTCATCTGTACCATTTTTCTAGGTTGCATATATATGCGTTTATAGATGATATCTGTTTTTCTTTTCCTGACTGATTTCACTGTGTATGACAGTCTCTAGATCCATCCACGCCTGTACCAATGAACCAACTTAGTTCCTTTTCATGGCTGAGTCATATTCCATGGTATATATGTACCACATCTTCTATATCCATTTGTCTGTGGATGGGCATTTAGATTGTTTCCATAACCTGGCTATTGTAAATACCACTGCAATGAACATTGGGGTGCATGTGTCCTTTAGAACTATGGTTTTCTCTTGGCATATGCCCAGTAGTGTGTTCGCTGGGTCATATGGCAATTCTGTTTTTCATTTTTTAAGGAACCTCTTTACTGTTCTGCATAGTGGCTGTATCAATTTACACTCCCAACAACAGTGCAAAGGTATACTCTTTGCTCCACAACTTGTCCAGCAGTTGCTGTTTGTTGATTTTCTGATGATGCCTGTTTCTAAATGGCGTGAGGTGATACCTCAGTGTAGTTTTGATGTGCATCTCTCTAATAATTAGTGATGTTGAGCAGGTTTTCATGTGCTTGTTGGCCAGCTGTATGTCTTCTTTGGAGAATTGTCTATTTAGGTCTTCAGTCTATTTTTCGATTGGGTTGTTCGTTTTTTTAATACCGAGCTGCATGAGCTGTTTATATATTTTGGAGATTAATCCTTAGTCCGTTGATCCGTACGCAAATATTTTTCCCATTCTGAGGGTTGTCCTTTGGTCTTGTTTGTCGTTTCCTGTGTGTGGCAAAAGCTTGTAAGTTTCATTAGGTCCCACTTGTTTATTTTTGTTTTTATTTCAATTACTCTAGGAGGTGGATTAAAACAGATCTTGCTGTGATGTATGTCAACGCGTGTTATTCCTATGTTTTTCTCTAAGAGTTTTATAGTATCCTGTCTTACGTTTAGGTCTCTGTTCCATTTTTAGTTTATTTGTGTGTACGGTGTTTGGGAGTGTTCTAATTTCATTCTTTTACATGTGTCTGTCCAATTTTCCCAGCACCACTTATTGTAGAGACTGTCTTTTCTCCATTGTGGATTCCTGCCTCCTTTGTCATAGATTAGTTGACCATAGGTGCGTGGCTTCATCTCTGGGCTTTCTATCCTGTTGCATTGATCTATATTTCTGTTTTTGTGCCAGTCCCATCGTGTCTTGATTCCTGTAGCTTTGTAGTACAGTCTGAAGTCGGGCAGTCTGATTCCTCCAGCTCTGTTTTTTTCCCTCAAACTGCTTCGGCTCTTCCGGGTTTTTATGTCTCCATACAAATTTTAAGATTTTTTTGTTCTAGCTCTGGAAAAAATGCCATTGGTAATTTGAGAGGGATTGCACTGAATATGCAGATTGCTTTGGGTAGTATAGTCATTTTCACAACATTGATTCTTAGAATCCAAGAACATGGTATCTCTCTCCATCTGTTTCTATCATCTTCAGTTTCGTTCTTCAGTGTCATACTTTTCAGCATACAGATCTTTTGTCTCCCTAGGTAGGTTGACTCCTAGGTATTTTATTCTGTTTGTTGCAATGGTTAATGGGAGTGTTTCCTTCATTTCTCTTTCAGATTTTTCTTCATTAATGTATAGAAATGCAAGGGATTTGTGTGCATTCATTTTGTATCGTGCAACGTTACCAAATCCATGGATTAGCTCTAGTAGTTTTCTGGTGGCATCTTTAGGATTCTCTAAGTATAGTGTCATGTCATCTGCAAAGAGTGACATTGTTACTTCTTCGTTTCCAACTTGTGTTCCTTTTATTTCTTTTGCTGCTCTGACTGCTGGGGCTAGGACTTCCAAAACTATGTTGCATAATAGTGGTGAGAGTGTTCATCCTTGTCTTCTTCCTGATATTAGAGGACATGCTTTCAGTTTTTCATCATTGAGGATGTTTGCTGTGGGTTTGTCGTATATGGCCTTGATTAAGTTGAGTGAGGTTCCCTCTCTGTCACTTTCTGTAGGGTTTTTTATCAGAAATGTGTGTTGAAATTTGTCACAAGCTTTTCTGCATCTATTGACATGATCATATGGTTTTTCCTCTTCACTTTGTTATTTGGGTGTATCACATTGATTTTCCTGATTTGAAGAATCCTTGCATCCCTGGGATAAATCCCACTTGATCATGAGGTATGATACTTTTAATGTGGTATTGGATTCTGTTTGCTACTCTTTTGTTGAGCAACTTTGCATCTATGTTCATCAGTGAAATCGGTGTGTAACTGTATTTTTTTGTACTATCTTGTCTGGTTTTGGTATCAGGGTGATGGTGGCCTCACAGAAAGAGTTTGGGAGTGTTCCTTCCTCGCCAAATTTTTGGAAGAGTTTGAGAAGGATGTGTGTTAGGTCTTTTCTCCATGTTGGATAGAATTATCCTGTGAAACCATGTGTCCTGAACTTTTGTTGGTTGGACGATTTTTAATCAGAGTTGCAAGGTCATTACTCGTACTGGGTCTGTTCATAGTTTCTATTTTTTCCTGGTTCAGTCTTGGAAGGTTGTAGCTTTCTAAGAATTTGTGCATTTCGTCCAGATTTTCCATTTTATCAGCATAGAGTTGCTTGCAGTAGTCTCTTATGAAGTTTTGTATTTCTATGTTGTCTGTGGTAACTTCTTTTTCATTTCTAATTTTATTGATTGCAGTCCTCTCCCTCTTTTTCTCGATGAGTCTGGCTAAATCTTTATCAATATTGTTTACCTTCTCAAAGAACCAGCTTTTACTTTTATTGATCCTTGTTATTGTTTTCTTTGTTGCTATTTCACTCCTTTCTTTCTTTTTTTTCTACCTTTTTATTGCCAGCCCCAACTACCTTCAACGTTTGTTGTCTATTTAGGAAATGATCGGTTCAAATGAACACATCTTCTTCCTTTTATCTTATTGTTTTTTCAGGTTTTGAATATTATTTTATTTTTTTATACAGCAGGTTCTTATTAGGTATCCATTTTATACACACTAGTGTATACATGTGAATGCCAATTTCCGAATTCATCACACAAGGACTACCACACCCCCACTTTCCCTCTATGGTGGCCATACGTTGGTTCTCCACATCTGTGTATCAATTCAATCCTGCAAACCGGTTCATCTGTACCATTTTTCTAGGTTGCATATATATGCGTTTATAGATGATATCTGTTTTTCTTTTCCTGACTGATTTCACTGTGTATGACAGTCTCTAGATCCATCCACGCCTGTACCAATGAACCAACTTAGTTCCTTTTCATGGCTGAGTCATATTCCATGGTATATATGTACCACATCTTCTATATCCATTTGTCTGTGGATGGGCATTTAGATTGTTTCCATAACCTGGCTATTGTAAATACCACTGCAATGAACATTGGGGTGCATGTGTCCTTTAGAACTATGGTTTTCTCTTGGCATATGCCCAGTAGTGTGTTCGCTGGGTCATATGGCAATTCTGTTTTTCATTTTTTAAGGAACCTCTTTACTGTTCTGCATAGTGGCTGTATCAATTTACACTCCCAACAACAGTGCAAAGGTATACTCTTTGCTCCACAACTTGTCCAGCAGTTGCTGTTTGTTGATTTTCTGATGATGCCTGTTTCTAAATGGCGTGAGGTGATACCTCAGTGTAGTTTTGATGTGCATCTCTCTAATAATTAGTGATGTTGAGCAGGTTTTCATGTGCTTGTTGGCCAGCTGTATGTCTTCTTTGGAGAATTGTCTATTTAGGTCTTCAGTCTATTTTTTGATTGGGTTGTTCGTTTTTTTAATACCGAGCTGCATGAGCTGTTTATATATTTTGGAGATTAATCCTTAGTCCGTTGATCCGTACGCAAATATTTTTCCCATTCTGAGGGTTGTCCTTTGGTCTTGTTTGTCGTTTCCTGTGTGTGGCAAAAGCTTGTAAGTTTCATTAGGTCCCACTTGTTTATTTTTGTTTTTATTTCAATTACTCTAGGAGGTGGATTAAAACAGATCTTGCTGTGATGTATGTCAACGCGTGTTATTCCTATGTTTTTCTCTAAGAGTTTTATAGTATCCTGTCTTACGTTTAGGTCTCTGTTCCATTTTTAGTTTATTTGTGTGTACGGTGTTTGGGAGTGTTCTAATTTCATTCTTTTACATGTGTCTGTCCAATTTTCCCAGCACCACTTATTGTAGAGACTGTCTTTTCTCCATTGTGGATTCCTGCCTCCTTTGTCATAGATTAGTTGACCATAGGTGCGTGGCTTCATCTCTGGGCTTTCTATCCTGTTGCATTGATCTATATTTCTGTTTTTGTGCCAGTCCCATCGTGTCTTGATTCCTGTAGCTTTGTAGTACAGTCTGAAGTCGGGCAGTCTGATTCCTCCAGCTCTGTTTTTTTCCCTCAAACTGCTTCGGCTCTTCCGGGTTTTTATGTCTCCATACAAATTTTAAGATTTTTTTGTTCTAGCTCTGGAAAAAATGCCATTGGTAATTTGAGAGGGATTGCACTGAATATGCAGATTGCTTTGGGTAGTATAGTCATTTTCACAACATTGATTCTTAGAATCCAAGAACATGGTATCTCTCTCCATCTGTTTCTATCATCTTCAATTTCGTTCTTCAGTGTCATACTTTTCAGCATACAGATCTTTTGTCTCCCTAGGTAGGTTGACTCCTAGGTATTTTATTCTGTTTGTTGCAATGGTTAATGGGAGTGTTTCCTTCATTTCTCTTTCAGATTTTTCTTCATTAATGTATAGAAATGCAAGGGATTTGTGTGCATTCATTTTGTATCGTGCAACGTTACCAAATCCATGGATTAGCTCTAGTAGTTTTCTGGTGGCATCTTTAGGATTCTCTAAGTATAGTGTCATGTCATCTGCAAAGAGTGACATTGTTACTTCTTCGTTTCCAACTTGTGTTCCTTTTATTTCTTTTGCTGCTCTGACTGCTGGGGCTAGGACTTCCAAAACTATGTTGCATAATAGTGGTGAGAGTGTTCATCCTTGTCTTCTTCCTGATATTAGAGGACATGCTTTCAGTTTTTCACCATTGAGGATGTTTGCTGTGGGTTTGTCGTATATGGCCTTGATTAAGTTGAGTGAGGTTCCCTCTCTGTCACTTTCTGTAGGGTTTTTTATCAGAAATGTGTGTTGAAATTTGTCACAAGCTTTTCTGCATCTATTGACATGATCATATGGTTTTTCCTCTTCACTTTGTTATTTGGGTGTATCACATTGATTTTCCTGATTTGAAGAATCCTTGCATCCCTGGGATAAATCCCACTTGATCATGAGGTATGATACTTTTAATGTGGTATTGGATTCTGTTTGCTACTCTTTTGTTGAGCAACTTTGCATCTATGTTCATCAGTGAAATCGGTGTGTAACTGTATTTTTTTGTACTATCTTGTCTGGTTTTGGTATCAGGGTGATGGTGGCCTCACAGAAAGAGTTTGGGAGTGTTCCTTCCTCGCCAAATTTTTGGAAGAGTTTGAGAAGGATGTGTGTTAGGTCTTTTCTCCATGTTGGATAGAATTATCCTGTGAAACCATGTGTCCTGGACTTTTGTTGGTTGGACGATTTTTAATCAGAGTTGCAAGGTCATTACTCGTACTGGGTCTGTTCATAGTTTCTATTTTTTCCTGGTTCAGTCTTGGAAGGTTGTAGCTTTCTAAGAATTTGTGCATTTCGTCCAGATTTTCCATTTTATCAGCATAGAGTTGCTTGCAGTAGTCTCTTATGAAGTTTTGTATTTCTATGTTGTCTGTGGTAACTTCTTTTTCATTTCTAATTTTATTGATTGCAGTCCTCTCCCTCTTTTTCTCGATGAGTCTGGCTAAATCTTTATCAATATTGTTTACCTTCTCAAAGAACCAGCTTTTACTTTTATTGATCCTTGTTATTGTTTTCTTTGTTGCTATTTCACTCCTTTCTTTCTTTTTTTTCTACCTTTTTATTGCCAGCCCCAACTACCTTCAACGTTTGTTGTCTATTTAGGAAATGATTGGTTCAAATGAACACATCTTCTTCCTTTTATCTTATTGTTTTTTCAGGTTTTGAATATTATTTTATTTTTTTATACAGCAGGTTCTTATTAGGTATCCATTTTATACACACTAGTGTATACATGTGAATGCCAATTTCCGAATTCATCACACAAGGACTACCACACCCCCACTTTCCCTCTATGGTGGCCATACGTTGGTTCTCCACATCTGTGTATCAATTCAATCCTGCAAACCGGTTCATCTGTACCATTTTTCTAGGTTGCATATATATGCGTTTATAGATGATATCTGTTTTTCTTTTCCTGACTGATTTCACTGTGTATGACAGTCTCTAGATCCATCCACGCCTGTACCAATGAACCAACTTAGTTCCTTTTCATGGCTGAGTCATATTCCATGGTATATATGTACCACATCTTCTATATCCATTTGTCTGTGGATGGGCATTTAGATTGTTTCCATAACCTGGCTATTGTAAATACCACTGCAATGAACATTGGGGTGCATGTGTCCTTTAGAACTATGGTTTTCTCTTGGCATATGCCCAGTAGTGTGTTCGCTGGGTCATATGGCAATTCTGTTTTTCATTTTTTAAGGAACCTCTTTACTGTTCTGCATAGTGGCTGTATCAATTTACACTCCCAACAACAGTGCAAAGGTATACTCTTTGCTCCACAACTTGTCCAGCAGTTGCTGTTTGTTGATTTTCTGATGATGCCTGTTTCTAAATGGCGTGAGGTGATACCTCAGTGTAGTTTTGATGTGCATCTCTCTAATAATTAGTGATGTTGAGCAGGTTTTGATGTGCTTGTTGGCCAGCTGTATGTCTTCTTTGGAGAATTGTCTATTTAGGTCTTCAGTCTATTTTTCGATTGGGTTGTTCGTTTTTTTAATACCGAGCTGCATGAGCTGTTTATATATTTTGGAGATTAATCCTTAGTCCGTTGATCCGTACGCAAATATTTTTCCCATTCTGAGGGTTGTCCTTTGGTCTTGTTTGTCGTTTCCTGTGTGTGGCAAAAGCTTGTAAGTTTCATTAGGTCCCACTTGTTTATTTTTGTTTTTATTTCAATTACTCTAGGAGGTGGATTAAAACAGATCTTGCTGTGATGTATGTCAACGCGTGTTATTCCTATGTTTTTCTCTAAGAGTTTTATAGTATCCTGTCTTACGTTTAGGTCTCTGTTCCATTTTTAGTTTATTTGTGTGTACGGTGTTTGGGAGTGTTCTAATTTCATTCTTTTACATGTGTCTGTCCAATTTTCCCAGCACCACTTATTGTAGAGACTGTCTTTTCTCCATTGTGGATTCCTGCCTCCTTTGTCATAGATTAGTTGACCATAGGTGCGTGGCTTCATCTCTGGGCTTTCTATCCTGTTGCATTGATCTATATTTCTGTTTTTGTGCCAGTCCCATCGTGTCTTGATTCCTGTAGCTTTGTAGTACAGTCTGAAGTCGGGCAGTCTGATTCCTCCAGCTCTGTTTTTTTCCCTCAAACTGCTTCGGCTCTTCCGGGTTTTTATGTCTCCATACAAATTTTAAGATTTTTTTGTTCTAGCTCTGGAAAAAATGCCATTGGTAATTTGAGAGGGATTGCACTGAATATGCAGATTGCTTTGGGTAGTATAGTCATTTTCACAACATTGATTCTTAGAATCCAAGAACATGGTATCTCTCTCCATCTGTTTCTATCATCTTCAATTTCGTTCTTCAGTGTCATACTTTTCAGCATACAGATCTTTTGTCTCCCTAGGTAGGTTGACTCCTAGGTATTTTATTCTGTTTGTTGCAATGGTTAATGGGAGTGTTTCCTTCATTTCTCTTTCAGATTTTTCTTCATTAATGTATAGAAATGCAAGGGATTTGTGTGCATTCATTTTGTATCGTGCAACGTTACCAAATCCATGGATTAGCTCTAGTAGTTTTCTGGTGGCATCTTTAGGATTCTCTAAGTATAGTGTCATGTCATCTGCAAAGAGTGACATTGTTACTTCTTCGTTTCCAACTTGTGTTCCTTTTATTTCTTTTGCTGCTCTGACTGCTGGGGCTAGGACTTCCAAAACTATGTTGCATAATAGTGGTGAGAGTGGTCATCCTTGTCTTCTTCCTGATATTAGAGGACATGCTTTCAGTTTTTCACCATTGAGGATGTTTGCTGTGGGTTTGTCGTATATGGCCTTGATTAAGTTGAGTGAGGTTCCCTCTCTGTCACTTTCTGTAGGGTTTTTTATCAGAAATGTGTGTTGAAATTTGTCACAAGCTTTTCTGCATCTATTGACATGATCATATGGTTTTTCCTCTTCACTTTGTTATTTGGGTGTATCACATTGATTTTCCTGATTTGAAGAATCCTTGCATCCCTGGGATAAATCCAACTTGATCATGAGGTATGATACTTTTAATGTGGTATTGGATTCTGTTTGCTACTCTTTTGTTGAGCAACTTTGCATCTATGTTCATCAGTGAAATCGGTGTGTAACTGTATTTTTTTGTACTATCTTGTCTGGTTTTGGTATCAGGGTGATGGTGGCCTCACAGAAAGAGTTTGGGAGTGTTCCTTCCTCGCCAAATTTTTGGAAGAGTTTGAGAAGGATGTGTGTTAGGTCTTTTCTCCATGTTGGATAGAATTATCCTGTGAAACCATGTGTCCTGAACTTTTGTTGGTTGGACGATTTTTAATCAGAGTTGCAAGGTCATTACTCGTACTGGGTCTGTTCATAGTTTCTATTTTTTCCTGGTTCAGTCTTGGAAGGTTGTAGCTTTCTAAGAATTTGTGCATTTCGTCCAGATTTTCCATTTTATCAGCATAGAGTTGCTTGCAGTAGTCTCTTATGAAGTTTTGTATTTCTATGTTGTCTGTGGTAACTTCTTTTTCATTTCTAATTTTATTGATTGCAGTCCTCTCCCTCTTTTTCTCGATGAGTCTGGCTAAATCTTTATCAATATTGTTTACCTTCTCAAAGAACCAGCTTTTACTTTTATTGATCCTTGTTATTGTTTTCTTTGTTGCTATTTCACTCCTTTCTTTCTTTTTTTTCTACCTTTTTATTGCCAGCCCCAACTACCTTCAACGTTTGTTGTCTATTTAGGAAATGATCGGTTCAAATGAACACATCTTCTTCCTTTTATCTTATTGTTTTTTCAGGTTTTGAATATTATTTTATTTTTTTATACAGCAGGTTCTTATTAGGTATCCATTTTATACACACTAGTGTATACATGTGAATGCCAATTTCCGAATTCATCACACAAGGACTACCACACCCCCACTTTCCCTCTATGGTGGCCATACGTTGGTTCTCCACATCTGTGTATCAATTCAATCCTGCAAACCGGTTCATCTGTACCATTTTTCTAGGTTGCATATATATGCGTTTATAGATGATATCTGTTTTTCTTTTCCTGACTGATTTCACTGTGTATGACAGTCTCTAGATCCATCCACGCCTGTACCAATGAACCAACTTAGTTCCTTTTCATGGCTGAGTCATATTCCATGGTATATATGTACCACATCTTCTATATCCATTTGTCTGTGGATGGGCATTTAGATTGTTTCCATAACCTGGCTATTGTAAATACCACTGCAATGAACATTGGGGTGCATGTGTCCTTTAGAACTATGGTTTTCTCTTGGCATATGCCCAGTAGTGTGTTCGCTGGGTCATATGGCAATTCTGTTTTTCATTTTTTAAGGAACCTCTTTACTGTTCTGCATAGTGGCTGTATCAATTTACACTCCCAACAACAGTGCAAAGGTATACTCTTTGCTCCACAACTTGTCCAGCAGTTGCTGTTTGTTGATTTTCTGATGATGCCTGTTTCTAAATGGCGTGAGGTGATACCTCAGTGTAGTTTTGATGTGCATCTCTCTAATAATTAGTGATGTTGAGCAGGTTTTCATGTGCTTGTTGGCCAGCTGTATGTCTTCTTTGGAGAATTGTCTATTTAGGTCTTCAGTCTATTTTTTGATTGGGTTGTTCGTTTTTTTAATACCGAGCTGCATGAGCTGTTTATATATTTTGGAGATTAATCCTTAGTCCGTTGATCCGTACGCAAATATTTTTCCCATTCTGAGGGTTGTCCTTTGGTCTTGTTTGTCGTTTCCTGTGTGTGGCAAAAGCTTGTAAGTTTCATTAGGTCCCACTTGTTTATTTTTGTTTTTATTTCAATTACTCTAGGAGGTGGATTAAAACAGATCTTGCTGTGATGTATGTCAACGCGTGTTATTCCTATGTTTTTCTCTAAGAGTTTTATAGTATCCTGTCTTACGTTTAGGTCTCTGTTCCATTTTTAGTTTATTTGTGTGTACGGTGTTTGGGAGTGTTCTAATTTCATTCTTTTACATGTGTCTGTCCAATTTTCCCAGCACCACTTATTGTAGAGACTGTCTTTTCTCCATTGTGGATTCCTGCCTCCTTTGTCATAGATTAGTTGACCATAGGTGCGTGGCTTCATCTCTGGGCTTTCTATCCTGTTGCATTGATCTATATTTCTGTTTTTGTGCCAGTCCCATCGTGTCTTGATTCCTGTAGCTTTGTAGTACAGTCTGAAGTCGGGCAGTCTGATTCCTCCAGCTCTGTTTTTTTCCCTCAAACTGCTTCGGCTCTTCCGGGTTTTTATGTCTCCATACAAATTTTAAGATTTTTTTGTTCTAGCTCTGGAAAAAATGCCATTGGTAATTTGAGAGGGATTGCACTGAATATGCAGATTGCTTTGGGTAGTATAGTCATTTTCACAACATTGATTCTTAGAATCCAAGAACATGGTATCTCTCTCCATCTGTTTCTATCATCTTCAATTTCGTTCTTCAGTGTCATACTTTTCAGCATACAGATCTTTTGTCTCCCTAGGTAGGTTGACTCCTAGGTATTTTATTCTGTTTGTTGCAATGGTTAATGGGAGTGTTTCCTTCATTTCTCTTTCAGATTTTTCTTCATTAATGTATAGAAATGCAAGGGATTTGTGTGCATTCATTTTGTATCGTGCAACGTTACCAAATCCATGGATTAGCTCTAGTAGTTTTCTGGTGGCATCTTTAGGATTCTCTAAGTATAGTGTCATGTCATCTGCAAAGAGTGACATTGTTACTTCTTCGTTTCCAACTTGTGTTCCTTTTATTTCTTTTGCTGCTCTGACTGCTGGGGCTAGGACTTCCAAAACTATGTTGCATAATAGTGGTGAGAGTGTTCATCCTTGTCTTCTTCCTGATATTAGAGGACATGCTTTCAGTTTTTCACCATTGAGGATGTTTGCTGTGGGTTTGTCGTATATGGCCTTGATTAAGTTGAGTGAGGTTCCCTCTCTGTCACTTTCTGTAGGGTTTTTTATCAGAAATGTGTGTTGAAATTTGTCACAAGCTTTTCTGCATCTATTGACATGATCATATGGTTTTTCCTCTTCACTTTGTTATTTGGGTGTATCACATTGATTTTCCTGATTTGAAGAATCCTTGCATCCCTGGGATAAATCCCACTTGATCATGAGGTATGATACTTTTAATGTGGTATTGGATTCTGTTTGCTACTCTTTTGTTGAGCAACTTTGCATCTATGTTCATCAGTGAAATCGGTGTGTAACTGTATTTTTTTGTACTATCTTGTCTGGTTTTGGTATCAGGGTGATGGTGGCCTCACAGAAAGAGTTTGGGAGTGTTCCTTCCTCGCCAAATTTTTGGAAGAGTTTGAGAAGGATGTGTGTTAGGTCTTTTCTCCATGTTGGATAGAATTATCCTGTGAAACCATGTGTCCTGGACTTTTGTTGGTTGGACGATTTTTAATCAGAGTTGCAAGGTCATTACTCGTACTGGGTCTGTTCATAGTTTCTATTTTTTCCTGGTTCAGTCTTGGAAGGTTGTAGCTTTCTAAGAATTTGTGCATTTCGTCCAGATTTTCCATTTTATCAGCATAGAGTTGCTTGCAGTAGTCTCTTATGAAGTTTTGTATTTCTATGTTGTCTGTGGTAACTTCTTTTTCATTTCTAATTTTATTGATTGCAGTCCTCTCCCTCTTTTTCTCGATGAGTCTGGCTAAATCTTTATCAATATTGTTTACCTTCTCAAAGAACCAGCTTTTACTTTTATTGATCCTTGTTATTGTTTTCTTTGTTGCTATTTCACTCCTTTCTTTCTTTTTTTTCTACCTTTTTATTGCCAGCCCCAACTACCTTCAACGTTTGTTGTCTATTTAGGAAATGATCGGTTCAAATGAACACATCTTCTTCCTTTTATCTTATTGTTTTTTCAGGTTTTGAATATTATTTTATTTTTTTATACAGCAGGTTCTTATTAGGTATCCATTTTATACACACTAGTGTATACATGTGAATGCCAATTTCCGAATTCATCACACAAGGACGACCACACCCCCACTTTCCCTCTATGGTGGCCATACGTTGGTTCTCCACATCTGTGTATCAATTCAATCCTGCAAACCGGTTCATCTGTACCATTTTTCTAGGTTGCATATATATGCGTTTATAGATGATATCTGTTTTTCTTTTCCTGACTGATTTCACTGTGTATGACAGTCTCTAGATCCATCCACGCCTGTACCAATGAACCAACTTAGTTCCTTTTCATGGCTGAGTCATATTCCATGGTATATATGTACCACATCTTCTATATCCATTTGTCTGTGGATGGGCATTTAGATTGTTTCCATAACCTGGCTATTGTAAATACCACTGCAATGAACATTGGGGTGCATGTGTCCTTTAGAACTATGGTTTTCTCTTGGCATATGCCCAGTAGTGTGTTCGCTGGGTCATATGGCAATTCTGTTTTTCATTTTTTAAGGAACCTCTTTACTGTTCTGCATAGTGGCTGTATCAATTTACACTCCCAACAACAGTGCAAAGGTATACTCTTTGCTCCACAACTTGTCCAGCAGTTGCTGTTTGTTGATTTTCTGATGATGCCTGTTTCTAAATGGCGTGAGGTGATACCTCAGTGTAGTTTTGATGTGCATCTCTCTAATAATTAGTGATGTTGAGCAGGTTTTCATGTGCTTGTTGGCCAGCTGTATGTCTTCTTTGGAGAATTGTCTATTTAGGTCTTCAGTCTATTTTTCGATTGGGTTGTTCGTTTTTTTAATACCGAGCTGCATGAGCTGTTTATATATTTTGGAGATTAATCCTTAGTCCGTTGATCCGTACGCAAATATTTTTCCCATTCTGAGGGTTGTCCTTTGGTCTTGTTTGTCGTTTCCTGTGTGTGGCAAAAGCTTGTAAGTTTCATTAGGTCCCACTTGTTTATTTTTGTTTTTATTTCAATTACTCTAGGAGGTGGATTAAAACAGATCTTGCTGTGATGTATGTCAACGCGTGTTATTCCTATGTTTTTCTCTAAGAGTTTTATAGTATCCTGTCTTACGTTTAGGTCTCTGTTCCATATTTAGTTTATTTGTGTGTACGGTGTTTGGGAGTGTTCTAATTTCATTCTTTTACATGTGTCTGTCCAATTTTCCCAGCACCACTTATTGTAGAGACTGTCTTTTCTCCATTGTGGATTCCTGCCTCCTTTGTCATAGATTAGTTGACCATAGGTGCGTGGCTTCATCTCTGGGCTTTCTATCCTGTTGCATTGATCTATATTTCTGTTTTTGTGCCAGTCCCATCGTGTCTTGATTCCTGTAGCTTTGTAGTACAGTCTGAAGTCGGGCAGTCTGATTCCTCCAGCTCTGTTTTTTTCCCTCAAACTGCTTTGGCTCTTCCGGGTTTTTATGTCTCCATACAAATTTTAAGATTTTTTTGTTCTAGCTCTGGAAAAAATGCCATTGGTAATTTGAGAGGGATTGCACTGAATATGCAGATTGCTTTGGGTAGTATAGTCATTTTCACAACATTGATTCTTAGAATCCAAGAACATGGTATCTCTCTCCATCTGTTTCTATCATCTTCAATTTCGTTCTTCAGTGTCATACTTTTCAGCATACAGATCTTTTGTCTCCCTAGGTAGGTTGACTCCTAGGTATTTTATTCTGTTTGTTGCAATGGTTAATGGGAGTGTTTCCTTCATTTCTCTTTCAGATTTTTCTTCATTAATGTATAGAAATGCAAGGGATTTGTGTGCATTCATTTTGTATCGTGCAACGTTACCAAATCCATGGATTAGCTCTAGTAGTTTTCTGGTGGCATCTTTAGGATTCTCTAAGTATAGTGTCATGTCATCTGCAAAGAGTGACATTGTTACTTCTTCGTTTCCAACTTGTGTTCCTTTTATTTCTTTTGCTGCTCTGACTGCTGGGGCTAGGACTTCCAAAACTATGTTGCATAATAGTGGTGAGAGTGTTCATCCTTGTCTTCTTCCTGATATTAGAGGACATGCTTTCAGTTTTTCACCATTGAGGATGTTTGCTGTGGGTTTGTCGTATATGGCCTTGATTAAGTTGAGTGAGGTTCCCTCTCTGTCACTTTCTGTAGGGTTTTTTATCAGAAATGTGTGTTGAAATTTGTCACAAGCTTTTCTGCATCTATTGACATGATCATATGGTTTTTCCTCTTCACTTTGTTATTTGGGTGTATCACATTGATTTTCCTGATTTGAAGAATCCTTGCATCCCTGGGATAAATCCCACTTGATCATGAGGTATGATACTTTTAATGTGGTATTGGATTCTGTTTGCTACTCTTTTGTTGAGCAACTTTGCATCTATGTTCATCAGTGAAATCGGTGTGTAACTGTATTTTTTTGTACTATCTTGTCTGGTTTTGGTATCAGGGTGATGGTGGCCTCACAGAAAGAGTTTGGGAGTGTTCCTTCCTCGCCAAATTTTTGGAAGAGTTTGAGAAGGATGTGTGTTAGGTCTTTTCTCCATGTTGGATAGAATTATCCTGTGAAACCATGTGTCCTGGACTTTTGTTGGTTGGACGATTTTTAATCAGAGTTGCAAGGTCATTACTCGTACTGGGTCTGTTCATAGTTTCTATTTTTTCCTGGTTCAGTCTTGGAAGGTTGTAGCTTTCTAAGAATTTGTGCATTTCGTCCAGATTTTCCATTTTATCAGCATAGAGTTGCTTGCAGTAGTCTCTTATGAAGTTTTGTATTTCTATGTTGTCTGTGGTAACTTCTTTTTCATTTCTAATTTTATTGATTGCAGTCCTCTCCCTCTTTTTCTCGATGAGTCTGGCTAAATCTTTATCAATATTGTTTACCTTCTCAAAGAACCAGCTTTTACTTTTATTGATCCTTGTTATTGTTTTCTTTGTTGCTATTTCACTCCTTTCTTTCTTTTTTTTCTACCTTTTTATTGCCAGCCCCAACTACCTTCAACGTTTGTTGTCTATTTAGGAAATGATCGGTTCAAATGAACACATCTTCTTCCTTTTATCTTATTGTTTTTTCAGGTTTTGAATATTATTTTATTTTTTTATACAGCAGGTTCTTATTAGGTATCCATTTTATACACACTAGTGTATACATGTGAATGCCAATTTCCGAATTCATCACACAAGGACGACCACACCCCCACTTTCCCTCTATGGTGGCCATACGTTGGTTCTCCACATCTGTGTATCAATTCAATCCTGCAAACCGGTTCATCTGTACCATTTTTCTAGGTTGCATATATATGCGTTTATAGATGATATCTGTTTTTCTTTTCCTGACTGATTTCACTGTGTATGACAGTCTCTAGATCCATCCACGCCTGTACCAATGAACCAACTTAGTTCCTTTTCATGGCTGAGTCATATTCCATGGTATATATGTACCACATCTTCTATATCCATTTGTCTGTGGATGGGCATTTAGATTGTTTCCATAACCTGGCTATTGTAAATACCACTGCAATGAACATTGGGGTGCATGTGTCCTTTAGAACTATGGTTTTCTCTTGGCATATGCCCAGTAGTGTGTTCGCTGGGTCATATGGCAATTCTGTTTTTCATTTTTTAAGGAACCTCTTTACTGTTCTGCATAGTGGCTGTATCAATTTACACTCCCAACAACAGTGCAAAGGTATACTCTTTGCTCCACAACTTGTCCAGCAGTTGCTGTTTGTTGATTTTCTGATGATGCCTGTTTCTAAATGGCGTGAGGTGATACCTCAGTGTAGTTTTGATGTGCATCTCTCTAATAATTAGTGATGTTGAGCAGGTTTTCATGTGCTTGTTGGCCAGCTGTATGTCTTCTTTGGAGAATTGTCTATTTAGGTCTTCAGTCTATTTTTCGATTGGGTTGTTCGTTTTTTTAATACCGAGCTGCATGAGCTGTTTATATATTTTGGAGATTAATCCTTAGTCCGTTGATCCGTACGCAAATATTTTTCCCATTCTGAGGGTTGTCCTTTGGTCTTGTTTGTCGTTTCCTGTGTGTGGCAAAAGCTTGTAAGTTTCATTAGGTCCCACTTGTTTATTTTTGTTTTTATTTCAATTACTCTAGGAGGTGGATTAAAACAGATCTTGCTGTGATGTATGTCAACGCGTGTTATTCCTATGTTTTTCTCTAAGAGTTTTATAGTATCCTGTCTTACGTTTAGGTCTCTGTTCCATATTTAGTTTATTTGTGTGTACGGTGTTTGGGAGTGTTCTAATTTCATTCTTTTACATGTGTCTGTCCAATTTTCCCAGCACCACTTATTGTAGAGACTGTCTTTTCTCCATTGTGGATTCCTGCCTCCTTTGTCATAGATTAGTTGACCATAGGTGCGTGGCTTCATCTCTGGGCTTTCTATCCTGTTGCATTGATCTATATTTCTGTTTTTGTGCCAGTCCCATCGTGTCTTGATTCCTGTAGCTTTGTAGTACAGTCTGAAGTCGGGCAGTCTGATTCCTCCAGCTCTGTTTTTTTCCCTCAAACTGCTTCGGCTCTTCCGGGTTTTTATGTCTCCATACAAATTTTAAGATTTTTTTGTTCTAGCTCTGGAAAAAATGCCATTGGTAATTTGAGAGGGATTGCACTGAATATGCAGATTGCTTTGGGTAGTATAGTCATTTTCACAACATTGATTCTTAGAATCCAAGAACATGGTATCTCTCTCCATCTGTTTCTATCATCTTCAATTTCGTTCTTCAGTGTCATACTTTTCAGCATACAGATCTTTTGTCTCCCTAGGTAGGTTGACTCCTAGGTATTTTATTCTGTTTGTTGCAATGGTTAATGGGAGTGTTTCCTTCATTTCTCTTTCAGATTTTTCTTCATTAATGTATAGAAATGCAAGGGATTTGTGTGCATTCATTTTGTATCGTGCAACGTTACCAAATCCATGGATTAGCTCTAGTAGTTTTCTGGTGGCATCTTTAGGATTCTCTAAGTATAGTGTCATGTCATCTGCAAAGAGTGACATTGTTACTTCTTCGTTTCCAACTTGTGTTCCTTTTATTTCTTTTGCTGCTCTGACTGCTGGGGCTAGGACTTCCAAAACTATGTTGCATAATAGTGGTGAGAGTGTTCATCCTTGTCTTCTTCCTGATATTAGAGGACATGCTTTCAGTTTTTCACCATTGAGGATGTTTGCTGTGGGTTTGTCGTATATGGCCTTGATTAAGTTGAGTGAGGTTCCCTCTCTGTCACTTTCTGTAGGGTTTTTTATCAGAAATGTGTGTTGAAATTTGTCACAAGCTTTTCTGCATCTATTGACATGATCATATGGTTTTTCCTCTTCACTTTGTTATTTGGGTGTATCACATTGATTTTCCTGATTTGAAGAATCCTTGCATCCCTGGGATAAATCCCACTTGATCATGAGGTATGATACTTTTAATGTGGTATTGGATTCTGTTTGCTACTCTTTTGTTGAGCAACTTTGCATCTATGTTCATCAGTGAAATCGGTGTGTAACTGTATTTTTTTGTACTATCTTGTCTGGTTTTGGTATCAGGGTGATGGTGGCCTCACAGAAAGAGTTTGGGAGTGTTCCTTCCTCGCCAAATTTTTGGAAGAGTTTGAGAAGGATGTGTGTTAGGTCTTTTCTCCATGTTGGATAGAATTATCCTGTGAAACCATGTGTCCTGGACTTTTGTTGGTTGGACGATTTTTAATCAGAGTTGCAAGGTCATTACTCGTACTGGGTCTGTTCATAGTTTCTATTTTTTCCTGGTTCAGTCTTGGAAGGTTGTAGCTTTCTAAGAATTTGTGCATTTCGTCCAGATTTTCCATTTTATCAGCATAGAGTTGCTTGCAGTAGTCTCTTATGAAGTTTTGTATTTCTATGTTGTCTGTGGTAACTTCTTTTTCATTTCTAATTTTATTGATTGCAGTCCTCTCCCTCTTTTTCTCGATGAGTCTGGCTAAATCTTTATCAATATTGTTTACCTTCTCAAAGAACCAGCTTTTACTTTTATTGATCCTTGTTATTGTTTTCTTTGTTGCTATTTCACTCCTTTCTTTCTTTTTTTTCTACCTTTTTATTGCCAGCCCCAACTACCTTCAACGTTTGTTGTCTATTTAGGAAATGATCGGTTCAAATGAACACATCTTCTTCCTTTTATCTTATTGTTTTTTCAGGTTTTGAATATTATTTTATTTTTTTATACAGCAGGTTCTTATTAGGTATCCATTTTATACACACTAGTGTATACATGTGAATGCCAATTTCCGAATTCATCACACAAGGACGACCACACCCCCACTTTCCCTCTATGGTGGCCATACGTTGGTTCTCCACATCTGTGTATCAATTCAATCCTGCAAACCGGTTCATCTGTACCATTTTTCTAGGTTGCATATATATGCGTTTATAGATGATATCTGTTTTTCTTTTCCTGACTGATTTCACTGTGTATGACAGTCTCTAGATCCATCCACGCCTGTACCAATGAACCAACTTAGTTCCTTTTCATGGCTGAGTCATATTCCATGGTATATATGTACCACATCTTCTATATCCATTTGTCTGTGGATGGGCATTTAGATTGTTTCCATAACCTGGCTATTGTAAATACCACTGCAATGAACATTGGGGTGCATGTGTCCTTTAGAACTATGGTTTTCTCTTGGCATATGCCCAGTAGTGTGTTCGCTGGGTCATATGGCAATTCTGTTTTTCATTTTTTAAGGAACCTCTTTACTGTTCTGCATAGTGGCTGTATCAATTTACACTCCCAACAACAGTGCAAAGGTATACTCTTTGCTCCACAACTTGTCCAGCAGTTGCTGTTTGTTGATTTTCTGATGATGCCTGTTTCTAAATGGCGTGAGGTGATACCTCAGTGTAGTTTTGATGTGCATCTCTCTAATAATTAGTGATGTTGAGCAGGTTTTCATGTGCTTGTTGGCCAGCTGTATGTCTTCTTTGGAGAATTGTCTATTTAGGTCTTCAGTCTATTTTTTGATTGGGTTGTTCGTTTTTTTAATACCGAGCTGCATGAGCTGTTTATATATTTTGGAGATTAATCCTTAGTCCGTTGATCCGTACGCAAATATTTTTCCCATTCTGAGGGTTGTCCTTTGGTCTTGTTTGTCGTTTCCTGTGTGTGGCAAAAGCTTGTAAGTTTCATTAGGTCCCACTTGTTTATTTTTGTTTTTATTTCAATTACTCTAGGAGGTGGATTAAAACAGATCTTGCTGTGATGTATGTCAACGCGTGTTATTCCTATGTTTTTCTCTAAGAGTTTTATAGTATCCTGTCTTACGTTTAGGTCTCTGTTCCATATTTAGTTTATTTGTGTGTACGGTGTTTGGGAGTGTTCTAATTTCATTCTTTTACATGTGTCTGTCCAATTTTCCCAGCACCACTTATTGTAGAGACTGTCTTTTCTCCATTGTGGATTCCTGCCTCCTTTGTCATAGATTAGTTGACCATAGGTGCGTGGCTTCATCTCTGGGCTTTCTATCCTGTTGCATTGATCTATATTTCTGTTTTTGTGCCAGTCCCATCGTGTCTTGATTCCTGTAGCTTTGTAGTACAGTCTGAAGTCGGGCAGTCTGATTCCTCCAGCTCTGTTTTTTTCCCTCAAACTGCTTCGGCTCTTCCGGGTTTTTATGTCTCCATACAAATTTTAAGATTTTTTTGTTCTAGCTCTGGAAAAAATGCCATTGGTAATTTGAGAGGGATTGCACTGAATATGCAGATTGCTTTGGGTAGTATAGTCATTTTCACAACATTGATTCTTAGAATCCAAGAACATGGTATCTCTCTCCATCTGTTTCTATCATCTTCAATTTCGTTCTTCAGTGTCATACTTTTCAGCATACAGATCTTTTGTCTCCCTAGGTAGGTTGACTCCTAGGTATTTTATTCTGTTTGTTGCAATGGTTAATGGGAGTGTTTCCTTCATTTCTCTTTCAGATTTTTCTTCATTAATGTATAGAAATGCAAGGGATTTGTGTGCATTCATTTTGTATCGTGCAACGTTACCAAATCCATGGATTAGCTCTAGTAGTTTTCTGGTGGCATCTTTAGGATTCTCTAAGTATAGTGTCATGTCATCTGCAAAGAGTGACATTGTTACTTCTTCGTTTCCAACTTGTGTTCCTTTTATTTCTTTTGCTGCTCTGACTGCTGGGGCTAGGACTTCCAAAACTATGTTGCATAATAGTGGTGAGAGTGTTCATCCTTGTCTTCTTCCTGATATTAGAGGACATGCTTTCAGTTTTTCACCATTGAGGATGTTTGCTGTGGGTTTGTCGTATATGGCCTTGATTAAGTTGAGTGAGGTTCCCTCTCTGTCACTTTCTGTAGGGTTTTTTATCAGAAATGTGTGTTGAAATTTGTCACAAGCTTTTCTGCATCTATTGACATGATCATATGGTTTTTCCTCTTCACTTTGTTATTTGGGTGTATCACATTGATTTTCCTGATTTGAAGAATCCTTGCATCCCTGGGATAAATCCCACTTGATCATGAGGTATGATACTTTTAATGTGGTATTGGATTCTGTTTGCTACTCTTTTGTTGAGCAACTTTGCATCTATGTTCATCAGTGAAATCGGTGTGTAACTGTATTTTTTTGTACTATCTTGTCTGGTTTTGGTATCAGGGTGATGGTGGCCTCACAGAAAGAGTTTGGGAGTGTTCCTTCCTCGCCAAATTTTTGGAAGAGTTTGAGAAGGATGTGTGTTAGGTCTTTTCTCCATGTTGGATAGAATTATCCTGTGAAACCATGTGTCCTGGACTTTTGTTGGTTGGACGATTTTTAATCAGAGTTGCAAGGTCATTACTCGTACTGGGTCTGTTCATAGTTTCTATTTTTTCCTGGTTCAGTCTTGGAAGGTTGTAGCTTTCTAAGAATTTGTGCATTTCGTCCAGATTTTCCATTTTATCAGCATAGAGTTGCTTGCAGTAGTCTCTTATGAAGTTTTGTATTTCTATGTTGTCTGTGGTAACTTCTTTTTCATTTCTAATTTTATTGATTGCAGTCCTCTCCCTCTTTTTCTCGATGAGTCTGGCTAAATCTTTATCAATATTGTTTACCTTCTCAAAGAACCAGCTTTTACTTTTATTGATCCTTGTTATTGTTTTCTTTGTTGCTATTTCACTCCTTTCTTTCTTTTTTTTCTACCTTTTTATTGCCAGCCCCAACTACCTTCAACGTTTGTTGTCTATTTAGGAAATGATCGGTTCAAATGAACACATCTTCTTCCTTTTATCTTATTGTTTTTTCAGGTTTTGAATATTATTTTATTTTTTTATACAGCAGGTTCTTATTAGGTATCCATTTTATACACACTAGTGTATACATGTGAATGCCAATTTCCGAATTCATCACACAAGGACGACCACACCCCCACTTTCCCTCTATGGTGGCCATACGTTGGTTCTCCACATCTGTGTATCAATTCAATCCTGCAAACCGGTTCATCTGTACCATTTTTCTAGGTTGCATATATATGCGTTTATAGATGATATCTGTTTTTCTTTTCCTGACTGATTTCACTGTGTATGACAGTCTCTAGATCCATCCACGCCTGTACCAATGAACCAACTTAGTTCCTTTTCATGGCTGAGTCATATTCCATGGTATATATGTACCACATCTTCTATATCCATTTGTCTGTGGATGGGCATTTAGATTGTTTCCATAACCTGGCTATTGTAAATACCACTGCAATGAACATTGGGGTGCATGTGTCCTTTAGAACTATGGTTTTCTCTTGGCATATGCCCAGTAGTGTGTTCGCTGGGTCATATGGCAATTCTGTTTTTCATTTTTTAAGGAACCTCTTTACTGTTCTGCATAGTGGCTGTATCAATTTACACTCCCAACAACAGTGCAAAGGTATACTCTTTGCTCCACAACTTGTCCAGCAGTTGCTGTTTGTTGATTTTCTGATGATGCCTGTTTCTAAATGGCGTGAGGTGATACCTCAGTGTAGTTTTGATGTGCATCTCTCTAATAATTAGTGATGTTGAGCAGGTTTTCATGTGCTTGTTGGCCAGCTGTATGTCTTCTTTGGAGAATTGTCTATTTAGGTCTTCAGTCTATTTTTCGATTGGGTTGTTCGTTTTTTTAATACCGAGCTGCATGAGCTGTTTATATATTTTGGAGATTAATCCTTAGTCCGTTGATCCGTACGCAAATATTTTTCCCATTCTGAGGGTTGTCCTTTGGTCTTGTTTGTCGTTTCCTGTGTGTGGCAAAAGCTTGTAAGTTTCATTAGGTCCCACTTGTTTATTTTTGTTTTTATTTCAATTACTCTAGGAGGTGGATTAAAACAGATCTTGCTGTGATGTATGTCAACGCGTGTTATTCCTATGTTTTTCTCTAAGAGTTTTATAGTATCCTGTCTTACGTTTAGGTCTCTGTTCCATATTTAGTTTATTTGTGTGTACGGTGTTTGGGAGTGTTCTAATTTCATTCTTTTACATGTGTCTGTCCAATTTTCCCAGCACCACTTATTGTAGAGACTGTCTTTTCTCCATTGTGGATTCCTGCCTCCTTTGTCATAGATTAGTTGACCATAGGTGCGTGGCTTCATCTCTGGGCTTTCTATCCTGTTGCATTGATCTATATTTCTGTTTTTGTGCCAGTCCCATCGTGTCTTGATTCCTGTAGCTTTGTAGTACAGTCTGAAGTCGGGCAGTCTGATTCCTCCAGCTCTGTTTTTTTCCCTCAAACTGCTTCGGCTCTTCCGGGTTTTTATGTCTCCATACAAATTTTAAGATTTTTTTGTTCTAGCTCTGGAAAAAATGCCATTGGTAATTTGAGAGGGATTGCACTGAATATGCAGATTGCTTTGGGTAGTATAGTCATTTTCACAACATTGATTCTTAGAATCCAAGAACATGGTATCTCTCTCCATCTGTTTCTATCATCTTCAATTTCGTTCTTCAGTGTCATACTTTTCAGCATACAGATCTTTTGTCTCCCTAGGTAGGTTGACTCCTAGGTATTTTATTCTGTTTGTTGCAATGGTTAATGGGAGTGTTTCCTTCATTTCTCTTTCAGATTTTTCTTCATTAATGTATAGAAATGCAAGGGATTTGTGTGCATTCATTTTGTATCGTGCAACGTTACCAAATCCATGGATTAGCTCTAGTAGTTTTCTGGTGGCATCTTTAGGATTCTCTAAGTATAGTGTCATGTCATCTGCAAAGAGTGACATTGTTACTTCTTCGTTTCCAACTTGTGTTCCTTTTATTTCTTTTGCTGCTCTGACTGCTGGGGCTAGGACTTCCAAAACTATGTTGCATAATAGTGGTGAGAGTGTTCATCCTTGTCTTCTTCCTGATATTAGAGGACATGCTTTCAGTTTTTCACCATTGAGGATGTTTGCTGTGGGTTTGTCGTATATGGCCTTGATTAAGTTGAGTGAGGTTCCCTCTCTGTCACTTTCTGTAGGGTTTTTTATCAGAAATGTGTGTTGAAATTTGTCACAAGCTTTTCTGCATCTATTGACATGATCATATGGTTTTTCCTCTTCACTTTGTTATTTGGGTGTATCACATTGATTTTCCTGATTTGAAGAATCCTTGCATCCCTGGGATAAATCCCACTTGATCATGAGGTATGATACTTTTAATGTGGTATTGGATTCTGTTTGCTACTCTTTTGTTGAGCAACTTTGCATCTATGTTCATCAGTGAAATCGGTGTGTAACTGTATTTTTTTGTACTATCTTGTCTGGTTTTGGTATCAGGGTGATGGTGGCCTCACAGAAAGAGTTTGGGAGTGTTCCTTCCTCGCCAAATTTTTGGAAGAGTTTGAGAAGGATGTGTGTTAGGTCTTTTCTCCATGTTGGATAGAATTATCCTGTGAAACCATGTGTCCTGGACTTTTGTTGGTTGGACGATTTTTAATCAGAGTTGCAAGGTCATTACTCGTACTGGGTCTGTTCATAGTTTCTATTTTTTCCTGGTTCAGTCTTGGAAGGTTGTAGCTTTCTAAGAATTTGTGCATTTCGTCCAGATTTTCCATTTTATCAGCATAGAGTTGCTTGCAGTAGTCTCTTATGAAGTTTTGTATTTCTATGTTGTCTGTGGTAACTTCTTTTTCATTTCTAATTTTATTGATTGCAGTCCTCTCCCTCTTTTTCTCGATGAGTCTGGCTAAATCTTTATCAATATTGTTTACCTTCTCAAAGAACCAGCTTTTACTTTTATTGATCCTTGTTATTGTTTTCTTTGTTGCTATTTCACTCCTTTCTTTCTTTTTTTTCTACCTTTTTATTGCCAGCCCCAACTACCTTCAACGTTTGTTGTCTATTTAGGAAATGATCGGTTCAAATGAACACATCTTCTTCCTTTTATCTTATTGTTTTTTCAGGTTTTGAATATTATTTTATTTTTTTATACAGCAGGTTCTTATTAGGTATCCATTTTATACACACTAGTGTATACATGTGAATGCCAATTTCCGAATTCATCACACAAGGACGACCACACCCCCACTTTCCCTCTATGGTGGCCATACGTTGGTTCTCCACATCTGTGTATCAATTCAATCCTGCAAACCGGTTCATCTGTACCATTTTTCTAGGTTGCATATATATGCGTTTATAGATGATATCTGTTTTTCTTTTCCTGACTGATTTCACTGTGTATGACAGTCTCTAGATCCATCCACGCCTGTACCAATGAACCAACTTAGTTCCTTTTCATGGCTGAGTCATATTCCATGGTATATATGTACCACATCTTCTATATCCATTTGTCTGTGGATGGGCATTTAGATTGTTTCCATAACCTGGCTATTGTAAATACCACTGCAATGAACATTGGGGTGCATGTGTCCTTTAGAACTATGGTTTTCTCTTGGCATATGCCCAGTAGTGTGTTCGCTGGGTCATATGGCAATTCTGTTTTTCATTTTTTAAGGAACCTCTTTACTGTTCTGCATAGTGGCTGTATCAATTTACACTCCCAACAACAGTGCAAAGGTATACTCTTTGCTCCACAACTTGTCCAGCAGTTGCTGTTTGTTGATTTTCTGATGATGCCTGTTTCTAAATGGCGTGAGGTGATACCTCAGTGTAGTTTTGATGTGCATCTCTCTAATAATTAGTGATGTTGAGCAGGTTTTCATGTGCTTGTTGGCCAGCTGTATGTCTTCTTTGGAGAATTGTCTATTTAGGTCTTCAGTCTATTTTTCGATTGGGTTGTTCGTTTTTTTAATACCGAGCTGCATGAGCTGTTTATATATTTTGGAGATTAATCCTTAGTCCGTTGATCCGTACGCAAATATTTTTCCCATTCTGAGGGTTGTCCTTTGGTCTTGTTTGTCGTTTCCTGTGTGTGGCAAAAGCTTGTAAGTTTCATTAGGTCCCACTTGTTTATTTTTGTTTTTATTTCAATTACTCTAGGAGGTGGATTAAAACAGATCTTGCTGTGATGTATGTCAACGCGTGTTATTCCTATGTTTTTCTCTAAGAGTTTTATAGTATCCTGTCTTACGTTTAGGTCTCTGTTCCATTTTTAGTTTATTTGTGTGTACGGTGTTTGGGAGTGTTCTAATTTCATTCTTTTACATGTGTCTGTCCAATTTTCCCAGCACCACTTATTGTAGAGACTGTCTTTTCTCCATTGTGGATTCCTGCCTCCTTTGTCATAGATTAGTTGACCATAGGTGCGTGGCTTCATCTCTGGGCTTTCTATCCTGTTGCATTGATCTATATTTCTGTTTTTGTGCCAGTCCCATCGTGTCTTGATTCCTGTAGCTTTGTAGTACAGTCTGAAGTCGGGCAGTCTGATTCCTCCAGCTCTGTTTTTTTCCCTCAAACTGCTTCGGCTCTTCCGGGTTTTTATGTCTCCATACAAATTTTAAGATTTTTTTGTTCTAGCTCTGGAAAAAATGCCATTGGTAATTTGAGAGGGATTGCACTGAATATGCAGATTGCTTTGGGTAGTATAGTCATTTTCACAACATTGATTCTTAGAATCCAAGAACATGGTATCTCTCTCCATCTGTTTCTATCATCTTCAATTTCGTTCTTCAGTGTCATACTTTTCAGCATACAGATCTTTTGTCTCCCTAGGTAGGTTGACTCCTAGGTATTTTATTCTGTTTGTTGCAATGGTTAATGGGAGTGTTTCCTTCATTTCTCTTTCAGATTTTTCTTCATTAATGTATAGAAATGCAAGGGATTTGTGTGCATTCATTTTGTATCGTGCAACGTTACCAAATCCATGGATTAGCTCTAGTAGTTTTCTGGTGGCATCTTTAGGATTCTCTAAGTATAGTGTCATGTCATCTGCAAAGAGTGACATTGTTACTTCTTCGTTTCCAACCTGTGTTCCTTTTATTTCTTTTGCTGCTCTGACTGCTGGGGCTAGGACTTCCAAAACTATGTTGCATAATAGTGGTGAGAGTGTTCATCCTTGTCTTCTTCCTGATATTAGAGGACATGCTTTCAGTTTTTCACCATTGAGGATGTTTGCTGTGGGTTTGTCGTATATGGCCTTGATTAAGTTGAGTGAGGTTCCCTCTCTGTCACTTTCTGTAGGGTTTTTTATCAGAAATGTGTGTTGAAATTTGTCACAAGCTTTTCTGCATCTATTGACATGATCATATGGTTTTTCCTCTTCACTTTGTTATTTGGGTGTATCACATTGATTTTCCTGATTTGAAGAATCCTTGCATCCCTGGGATAAATCCCACTTGATCATGAGGTATGATACTTTTAATGTGGTATTGGATTCTGTTTGCTACTCTTTTGTTGAGCAACTTTGCATCTATGTTCATCAGTGAAATCGGTGTGTAACTGTATTTTTTTGTACTATCTTGTCTGGTTTTGGTATCAGGGTGATGGTGGCCTCACAGAAAGAGTTTGGGAGTGTTCCTTCCTCGCCAAATTTTTGGAAGAGTTTGAGAAGGATGTGTGTTAGGTCTTTTCTCCATGTTGGATAGAATTATCCTGTGAAACCATGTGTCCTGGACTTTTGTTGGTTGGACGATTTTTAATCAGAGTTGCAAGGTCATTACTCGTACTGGGTCTGTTCATAGTTTCTATTTTTTCCTGGTTCAGTCTTGGAAGGTTGTAGCTTTCTAAGAATTTGTGCATTTCGTCCAGATTTTCCATTTTATCAGCATAGAGTTGCTTGCAGTAGTCTCTTATGAAGTTTTGTATTTCTATGTTGTCTGTGGTAACTTCTTTTTCATTTCTAATTTTATTGATTGCAGTCCTCTCCCTCTTTTTCTCGATGAGTCTGGCTAAATCTTTATCAATATTGTTTACCTTCTCAAAGAACCAGCTTTTACTTTTATTGATCCTTGTTATTGTTTTCTTTGTTGCTATTTCACTCCTTTCTTTCTTTTTTTTCTACCTTTTTATTGCCAGCCCCAACTACCTTCAACGTTTGTTGTCTATTTAGGAAATGATCGGTTCAAATGAACACATCTTCTTCCTTTTATCTTATTGTTTTTTCAGGTTTTGAATATTATTTTATTTTTTTATACAGCAGGTTCTTATTAGGTATCCATTTTATACACACTAGTGTATACATGTGAATGCCAATTTCCGAATTCATCACACAAGGACGACCACACCCCCACTTTCCCTCTATGGTGGCCATACGTTGGTTCTCCACATCTGTGTATCAATTCAATCCTGCAAACCGGTTCATCTGTACCATTTTTCTAGGTTGCATATATATGCGTTTATAGATGATATCTGTTTTTCTTTTCCTGACTGATTTCACTGTGTATGACAGTCTCTAGATCCATCCACGCCTGTACCAATGAACCAACTTAGTTCCTTTTCATGGCTGAGTCATATTCCATGGTATATATGTACCACATCTTCTATATCCATTTGTCTGTGGATGGGCATTTAGATTGTTTCCATAACCTGGCTATTGTAAATACCACTGCAATGAACATTGGGGTGCATGTGTCCTTTAGAACTATGGTTTTCTCTTGGCATATGCCCAGTAGTGTGTTCGCTGGGTCATATGGCAATTCTGTTTTTCATTTTTTAAGGAACCTCTTTACTGTTCTGCATAGTGGCTGTATCGATTTACACTCCCAACAACAGTGCAAAGGTATACTCTTTGCTCCACAACTTGTCCAGCAGTTGCTGTTTGTTGATTTTCTGATGATGCCTGTTTCTAAATGGCGTGAGGTGATACCTCAGTGTAGTTTTGATGTGCATCTCTCTAATAATTAGTGATGTTGAGCAGGTTTTGATGTGCTTGTTGGCCAGCTGTATGTCTTCTTTGGAGAATTGTCTATTTAGGTCTTCAGTCTATTTTTCGATTGGGTTGTTCGTTTTTTTAATACCGAGCTGCATGAGCTGTTTATATATTTTGGAGATTAATCCTTAGTCCGTTGATCCGTACGCAAATATTTTTCCCATTCTGAGGGTTGTCCTTTGGTCTTGTTTGTCGTTTCCTGTGTGTGGCAAAAGCTTGTAAGTTTCATTAGGTCCCACTTGTTTATTTTTGTTTTTATTTCAATTACTCTAGGAGGTGGATTAAAACAGATCTTGCTGTGATGTATGTCAACGCGTGTTATTCCTATGTTTTTCTCTAAGAGTTTTATAGTATCCTGTCTTACGTTTAGGTCTCTGTTCCATTTTTAGTTTATTTGTGTGTACGGTGTTTGGGAGTGTTCTAATTTCATTCTTTTACATGTGTCTGTCCAATTTTCCCAGCACCACTTATTGTAGAGACTGTCTTTTCTCCATTGTGGATTCCTGCCTCCTTTGTCATAGATTAGTTGACCATAGGTGCGTGGCTTCATCTCTGGGCTTTCTATCCTGTTGCATTGATCTATATTTCTGTTTTTGTGCCAGTCCCATCGTGTCTTGATTCCTGTAGCTTTGTAGTACAGTCTGAAGTCGGGCAGTCTGATTCCTCCAGCTCTGTTTTTTTCCCTCAAACTGCTTCGGCTCTTCCGGGTTTTTATGTCTCCATACAAATTTTAAGATTTTTTTGTTCTAGCTCTGGAAAAAATGCCATTGGTAATTTGAGAGGGATTGCACTGAATATGCAGATTGCTTTGGGTAGTATAGTCATTTTCACAACATTGATTCTTAGAATCCAAGAACATGGTATCTCTCTCCATCTGTTTCTATCATCTTCAATTTCGTTCTTCAGTGTCATACTTTTCAGCATACAGATCTTTTGTCTCCCTAGGTAGGTTGACTCCTAGGTATTTTATTCTGTTTGTTGCAATGGTTAATGGGAGTGTTTCCTTCATTTCTCTTTCAGATTTTTCTTCATTAATGTATAGAAATGCAAGGGATTTGTGTGCATTCATTTTGTATCGTGCAACGTTACCAAATCCATGGATTAGCTCTAGTAGTTTTCTGGTGGCATCTTTAGGATTCTCTAAGTATAGTGTCATGTCATCTGCAAAGAGTGACATTGTTACTTCTTCGTTTCCAACTTGTGTTCCTTTTATTTCTTTTGCTGCTCTGACTGCTGGGGCTAGGACTTCCAAAACTATGTTGCATAATAGTGGTGAGAGTGTTCATCCTTGTCTTCTTCCTGATATTAGAGGACATGCTTTCAGTTTTTCACCATTGAGGATGTTTGCTGTGGGTTTGTCGTATATGGCCTTGATTAAGTTGAGTGAGGTTCCCTCTCTGTCACTTTCTGTAGGGTTTTTTATCAGAAATGTGTGTTGAAATTTGTCACAAGCTTTTCTGCATCTATTGACATGATCATATGGTTTTTCCTCTTCACTTTGTTATTTGGGTGTATCACATTGATTTTCCTGATTTGAAGAATCCTTGCATCCCTGGGATAAATCCCACTTGATCATGAGGTATGATACTTTTAATGTGGTATTGGATTCTGTTTGCTACTCTTTTGTTGAGCAACTTTGCATCTATGTTCATCAGTGAAATCGGTGTGTAACTGTATTTTTTTGTACTATCTTGTCTGGTTTTGGTATCAGGGTGATGGTGGCCTCACAGAAAGAGTTTGGGAGTGTTCCTTCCTCGCCAAATTTTTGGAAGAGTTTGAGAAGGATGTGTGTTAGGTCTTTTCTCCATGTTGGATAGAATTATCCTGTGAAACCATGTGTCCTGGACTTTTGTTGGTTGGACGATTTTTAATCAGAGTTGCAAGGTCATTACTCGTACTGGGTCTGTTCATAGTTTCTATTTTTTCCTGGTTCAGTCTTGGAAGGTTGTAGCTTTCTAAGAATTTGTGCATTTCGTCCAGATTTTCCATTTTATCAGCATAGAGTTGCTTGCAGTAGTCTCTTATGAAGTTTTGTATTTCTATGTTGTCTGTGGTAACTTCTTTTTCATTTCTAATTTTATTGATTGCAGTCCTCTCCCTCTTTTTCTCGATGAGTCTGGCTAAATCTTTATCAATATTGTTTACCTTCTCAAAGAACCAGCTTTTACTTTTATTGATCCTTGTTATTGTTTTCTTTGTTGCTATTTCACTCCTTTCTTTCTTTTTTTTCTACCTTTTTATTGCCAGCCCCAACTACCTTCAACGTTTGTTGTCTATTTAGGAAATGATCGGTTCAAATGAACACATCTTCTTCCTTTTATCTTATTGTTTTTTCAGGTTTTGAATATTATTTTATTTTTTTATACAGCAGGTTCTTATTAGGTATCCATTTTATACACACTAGTGTATACATGTGAATGCCAATTTCCGAATTCATCACACAAGGACGACCACACCCCCACTTTCCCTCTATGGTGGCCATACGTTGGTTCTCCACATCTGTGTATCAATTCAATCCTGCAAACCGGTTCATCTGTACCATTTTTCTAGGTTGCATATATATGCGTTTATAGATGATATCTGTTTTTCTTTTCCTGACTGATTTCACTGTGTATGACAGTCTCTAGATCCATCCACGCCTGTACCAATGAACCAACTTAGTTCCTTTTCATGGCTGAGTCATATTCCATGGTATATATGTACCACATCTTCTATATCCATTTGTCTGTGGATGGGCATTTAGATTGTTTCCATAACCTGGCTATTGTAAATACCACTGCAATGAACATTGGGGTGCATGTGTCCTTTAGAACTATGGTTTTCTCTTGGCATATGCCCAGTAGTGTGTTCGCTGGGTCATATGGCAATTCTGTTTTTCATTTTTTAAGGAACCTCTTTACTGTTCTGCATAGTGGCTGTATCAATTTACACTCCCAACAACAGTGCAAAGGTATACTCTTTGCTCCACAACTTGTCCAGCAGTTGCTGTTTGTTGATTTTCTGATGATGCCTGTTTCTAAATGGCGTGAGGTGATACCTCAGTGTAGTTTTGATGTGCATCTCTCTAATAATTAGTGATGTTGAGCAGGTTTTCATGTGCTTGTTGGCCAGCTGTATGTCTTCTTTGGAGAATTGTCTATTTAGGTCTTCAGTCTATTTTTCGATTGGGTTGTTCGTTTTTTTAATACCGAGCTGCATGAGCTGTTTATATATTTTGGAGATTAATCCTTAGTCCGTTGATCCGTACGCAAATATTTTTCCCATTCTGAGGGTTGTCCTTTGGTCTTGTTTGTCGTTTCCTGTGTGTGGCAAAAGCTTGTAAGTTTCATTAGGTCCCACTTGTTTATTTTTGTTTTTATTTCAATTACTCTAGGAGGTGGATTAAAACAGATCTTGCTGTGATGTATGTCAACGCGTGTTATTCCTATGTTTTTCTCTAAGAGTTTTATAGTATCCTGTCTTACGTTTAGGTCTCTGTTCCATTTTTAGTTTATTTGTGTGTACGGTGTTTGGGAGTGTTCTAATTTCATTCTTTTACATGTGTCTGTCCAATTTTCCCAGCACCACTTATTGTAGAGACTGTCTTTTCTCCATTGTGGATTCCTGCCTCCTTTGTCATAGATTAGTTGACCATAGGTGCGTGGCTTCATCTCTGGGCTTTCTATCCTGTTGCATTGATCTATATTTCTGTTTTTGTGCCAGTCCCATCGTGTCTTGATTCCTGTAGCTTTGTAGTACAGTCTGAAGTCGGGCAGTCTGATTCCTCCAGCTCTGTTTTTTTCCCTCAAACTGCTTCGGCTCTTCCGGGTTTTTATGTCTCCATACAAATTTTAAGATTTTTTTGTTCTAGCTCTGGAAAAAATGCCATTGGTAATTTGAGAGGGATTGCACTGAATATGCAGATTGCTTTGGGTAGTATAGTCATTTTCACAACATTGATTCTTAGAATCCAAGAACATGGTATCTCTCTCCATCTGTTTCTATCATCTTCAATTTCGTTCTTCAGTGTCATACTTTTCAGCATACAGATCTTTTGTCTCCCTAGGTAGGTTGACTCCTAGGTATTTTATTCTGTTTGTTGCAATGGTTAATGGGAGTGTTTCCTTCATTTCTCTTTCAGATTTTTCTTCATTAATGTATAGAAATGCAAGGGATTTGTGTGCATTCATTTTGTATCGTGCAACGTTACCAAATCCATGGATTAGCTCTAGTAGTTTTCTGGTGGCATCTTTAGGATTCTCTAAGTATAGTGTCATGTCATCTGCAAAGAGTGACATTGTTACTTCTTCGTTTCCAACTTGTGTTCCTTTTATTTCTTTTGCTGCTCTGACTGCTGGGGCTAGGACTTCCAAAACTATGTTGCATAATAGTGGTGAGAGTGTTCATCCTTGTCTTCTTCCTGATATTAGAGGACATGCTTTCAGTTTTTCACCATTGAGGATGTTTGCTGTGGGTTTGTCGTATATGGCCTTGATTAAGTTGAGTGAGGTTCCCTCTCTGTCACTTTCTGTAGGGTTTTTTATCAGAAATGTGTGTTGAAATTTGTCACAAGCTTTTCTGCATCTATTGACATGATCATATGGTTTTTCCTCTTCACTTTGTTATTTGGGTGTATCACATTGATTTTCCTGATTTGAAGAATCCTTTCATCCCTGGGATAAATCCCACTTGATCATGAGGTATGATACTTTTAATGTGGTATTGGATTCTGTTTGCTACTCTTTTGTTGAGCAACTTTGCATCTATGTTCATCAGTGAAATCGGTGTGTAACTGTATTTTTTTGTACTATCTTGTCTGGTTTTGGTATCAGGGTGATGGTGGCCTCACAGAAAGAGTTTGGGAGTGTTCCTTCCTCGCCAAATTTTTGGAAGAGTTTGAGAAGGATGTGTGTTAGGTCTTTTCTCCATGTTGGATAGAATTATCCTGTGAAACCATGTGTCCTGGACTTTTGTTGGTTGGACGATTTTTAATCAGAGTTGCAAGGTCATTACTCGTACTGGGTCTGTTCATAGTTTCTATTTTTTCCTGGTTCAGTCTTGGAAGGTTGTAGCTTTCTAAGAATTTGTGCATTTCGTCCAGATTTTCCATTTTATCAGCATAGAGTTGCTTGCAGTAGTCTCTTATGAAGTTTTGTATTTCTATGTTGTCTGTGGTAACTTCTTTTTCATTTCTAATTTTATTGATTGCAGTCCTCTCCCTCTTTTTCTCGATGAGTCTGGCTAAATCTTTATCAATATTGTTTACCTTCTCAAAGAACCAGCTTTTACTTTTATTGATCCTTGTTATTGTTTTCTTTGTTGCTATTTCACTCCTTTCTTTCTTTTTTTTCTACCTTTTTATTGCCAGCCCCAACTACCTTCAACGTTTGTTGTCTATTTAGGAAATGATCGGTTCAAATGAACACATCTTCTTCCTTTTATCTTATTGTTTTTTCAGGTTTTGAATATTATTTTATTTTTTTATACAGCAGGTTCTTATTAGGTATCCATTTTATACACACTAGTGTATACATGTGAATGCCAATTTCCGAATTCATCACACAAGGACTACCACACCCCCACTTTCCCTCTATGGTGGCCATACGTTGGTTCTCCACATCTGTGTATCAATTCAATCCTGCAAACCGGTTCATCTGTACCATTTTTCTAGGTTGCATATATATGCGTTTATAGATGATATCTGTTTTTCTTTTCCTGACTGATTTCACTGTGTATGACAGTCTCTAGATCCATCCACGCCTGTACCAATGAACCAACTTAGTTCCTTTTCATGGCTGAGTCATATTCCATGGTATATATGTACCACATCTTCTATATCCATTTGTCTGTGGATGGGCATTTAGATTGTTTCCATAACCTGGCTATTGTAAATACCACTGCAATGAACATTGGGGTGCATGTGTCCTTTAGAACTATGGTTTTCTCTTGGCATATGCCCAGTAGTGTGTTCGCTGGGTCATATGGCAATTCTGTTTTTCATCTTTTAAGGAACCTCTTTACTGTTCTGCATAGTGGCTCTATCAATTTACACTCCCAACAACAGTGCAAAGGTATACTCTTTGCTCCACACCCTGTCCAGCAGTTGCTGTTTGTTGACTTTCTGATGATGCCTGTTTCTAAATGGCGTGAGGTGATACCTCAGTGTAGTTTTGATGTGCATCTCTCTAATAATTAGTGATGTTGAGCACGTTTTCATGTGCTTGTTGGCCAGCTGTATGTCTTCTTTGGAGAATTGTCTATTTAGGTCTTCTGCCCATTTTTCGATTGGGGTGTTCGTTTTTTTAATACCGAGCTGCGTGAGCTGTCTATAGATTTTGGAGATTAATCTTTTGTCCGTTGATCCGTACGCAAATATTTTGCCATTCTGAGGTTTGTCTTTTCGTCTTGTTTGTCGTTTCCTGTGTGTGGCAAAGCTTGCAAGTTTCATTAGGTCCCACTTGTTTATTTTTGTTTTTATTTCCATTACTCTAGGAGGGGGATTAAAACAGATCTTGCTGTGATGTATGTCAAAGCGTGTTATTCCTATGTTTTCCTCTAAGAGTTTTATAGTATCCTGTCTTACGTTTAGGTCTCTGTTCCATTTTTAGTTTATTTGTGTGTACGGTGTTTGGGAGTGTTCTAATTTCATTCTTTTACATGTGTCTGTCCAGTTTTCACACCACCACTTATTGTAGAGACTGTCTTTTCTCCATTGTGGATTCCTGCCTCCTTTGTCATAGATTAGTTGACCATAGGTGTGTGGCTTCATCTCTGGGCTTTCTATCCTGTTGCATTGATCTATATTTCTGTTTTTGTGCCAGTCCCATCGTGTCTTGATTCCTGTAGCTTTGTAGTACAGTCTGAAGTCGGGCAGTCTGATTCCTCCAGCTCTGTTTTTTTCCCTCAAACTGCTTCGGCTCTTCCGGGCTTTTATGTCTCCATACAAATTTTAAGATTTTTTTGTTCTAGTTCTGGAAAAAATGCCATTGGTAATTTGAGAGGGATTGCGTTGAATATGCAGATTGCTTTGGGTAGTATAGTCATTTTCACAACATTGATTCTTAGAATCCAAGAACATGGTATCTCTCTCCATCTGTTTCTATCATCTTCAATTTCATTTTTCAGTGTCATACTTTTCAGCATACAGATCTTTTGTCTCCCTAGGTAGGTTTATTCCTAGGTATTTTATTCTGTTTGTTGCAATGGTTAATGGGAGTGTTTCCTTCATTTCTCTTTCAGATTTTTCTTCATTAATGTATAGAAATGCAAGGGATTTCTGTGCATTCAATTTGTATCGTGCAACGTTACCAAATCCATGGATTAGCTCTAGTCGTTTTCTGGTGGCATCTTTAGGATTCTCTAAGTATAGTGTCATGTCATCTGCACAGAGTGACAGTGTTACTTCTTCGTTTCCAACTTGTGTTCCTTTTATTTCTTTTGCTGCTCTGACTGCTGGGGCTAGGACTTCCAAAACTATGTTGAATAATAGTGGTGAGAGTGGTCATCCTTGTCTTCTTCCTGATATTAGAGGACATGCTTTCAGTTTTTCACCAATGAGAATGTTTGCTGTGGGTTTGTTGTATATGGCCTTGATTAAGTTGAGTGAGCTTCCCTCTCTGCCCACTTTCAGGAGGGTTTTTATCATAAATGTGTGTTGAAATTTGTCACAAGCTTTTCTGCATCTATTGACATGATCATATGGTTTTTCCTCTTCACTTTGTTAATAGGGTGTATGTATCACATTGATTTTCGTGTATTGAAGAATCCTTGCATCGCTGGGATAAATCCCACTTGATCATGAGGTATGATACTTTAATTTGGTATTGGATTTGGTTTGCTACTATTTTGTTGAGCAGATTTGCATCTATGTTCATCAGTGATATCGGTGTGTAACTGTAGTTTTTTGTACTATCTTTGTCTGGTTTTGGTATCAGGGTGATGGTGGCCTCATAGAAAGAGTTTGGGAGTGTTCCTTGCTCGCCAAATGTTTGGAAGAGTTTGAGAAGGATGTGTGTTAGGTCTTTTCTCCATGTTGGATAGAATTATCCTGTGAAACCATCTGTCCTGCACTTTTGTTGGTTGGACGATTGTTAATCAGAGTTGCAAGTTCATTACTCGTACTGGGTCTGTTCATAGTTTCTATTTTTTCCTGGTTTAGTATTGTAAGGTTGTACCTTTCTAAGAATTTATGCATTTCTTTCAGATTGTCCATTTTATCAGCATAGAGTTGCTTGTAGTAGTCTCTTACGAAGTTTTGTATTTCTGTGTTGCCTGTGGTAACTTCTTTTTCATTTCTAATTTTATCGATTGCAGTCCTCTCCCTCTTTTTCTCGATGAGTCTGGCTAAAGGTTTATCAATATTGTTTACCTTCTCAAAGAACCAGCTTTTACTTTTATTGATCTTTGCTATTGTTTTCTTTGTTGCTATTTCAGTTCTTTCTTTCTTTTTTTTCTGCCTTTTTATTGCCAGCCCCAACTACCTTCAGAGGTTGTTGTCTATTTAGGAAATGATCGGTTCAAATGAACACATCTTCTTCCTTTTATCTTATTGTTTTTTCAATTTTTGAATATTATTATATTTTTGTATACAGCGGGTTCTTATTAGTTATCCATTTTATACATATTAGTGTATATGTGTCAATCTCAATTTCTGAATTCATCACACAACGACTATCACACCCCCACGTTCCCCCAATGGAGGCCATACGTTGGTACTCCACATCTGTGTATCAATTCAATCCTGTAAACCGGTTCATCTGTACCATTTTTCTAGGTTGCATATATATGCGTTTATAGATGATATCTGTTTTTCTCTTTCTGACTGACTTCAGTTCGTATGACAGTCTGTAGATCCATCCACGCCTGTACCAATGAACCAACTTAGTTCCTTTTCATGGCTGAGTAATATTCCATGGTATATATGTACCACATCTTCTTTATCCATTTGTCTGTGGATGGGCATTTAGATTGTTTCCATAACCTGGCTATTGTAAATACCGCTGCAATGAACATTGGGGTGCATGTGTCTTTTAGAACTATGGTTTTCTCTTGCATATGCCCAGTAGAGGGTTCACTGGGTCATATGGCAATTCTGTTTTTCATTTTTTAAGGAACCTCTTTACTGTTCTGCATAGTGGCTGTATCAATTTACACTCCCAACAACAGTGCAAAAGTATACTCTTTGCTCCACACCCTGTGCAGCAGTTGTTGTTTGTTGATTTTCTGATGATGCCTGTTTCTAAATGGCGTGAGGTGATACCTCAGTGTAGTTTTGATGTGCATCTCTCTAATAATAAGTGATGTTGAGCAGGTTTTGATGTGCTTGTTGGCCAGCTGTATGTCTTCTTTGGAGAATTCTCTATGTAGGTCTTCTGGCCATGTTTCGATTGGGGTGTTCGTTTTTTTAATACCAAGCTGCGTGAGCTCTTTATATATTTTGGAGATTAATCCTTAGTCCCTTGATCCGTACGCAAATACTTTTGCCATTCTGAGGGTTGTCCTTTCGTCTTGTTTGTCGTTTCCTGTGTGTAGCAAAAGTTTGTAAGTTTCATTAGGTCCCACTTGTTTATTTTTGTTTTTATTTCCATTACTCTAGGAGGTGGATTAAAACAGATCTTTCTGTGATGTATGTCAAAGCGTGTTATTCCTATGTTTTCCTGTAATAGTTTTATAGTATCCTGTCTTACGTTTAGGTCTCTGTTCCATTTTTAGTTTATTTGTGTGTACGGTGTTTGGGAGTGTTCTAATTTCATTCTTTTACATGTGTCTGTCCAGTTTTCACACCACCACTTATTGTAGAGACTGTCTTTTCTCCATTGTGGATTCCTGCCTCCTTTGTCATAGATTAGTTGACCATAGGTGTTTGGCTTCATCTCTGGGCTTTCTATCCTGTTGCATTGATCTATATTTCTGTTTTTGTGCCAGTCCCATCGTGTCTTGATTCCTGTAGCTTTGTAGTACAGTCTGAAGTCGGGCAGTCTGATTCCTCCAGCTCTGTTTTTTTCCCTCAAACTGCTTCGGCTCTTCCGGGTTTTTATGTCTCCATACAAATTTTAAGATTTTTTTGTTCTAGTTCTGGAAAAAATGCCATTGGTAATTTGAGAGGGATTGCATTGAATATGCAGATTGCTTTGGGTAGTATAGTCATTTTCACAACATTGATTCTTAGAATCCAAGAACATGGTATCTCTCTCCATCTGTTTCTATCATCTTCAATTTCATTTTTCAGTGTCATAGTGTTCAGCATACAGATCTTTTGTCTCCCTAGGTAGGTTTATTCCTAGGTATTTTATTCTGTTTGTTGCAATGGTTAATGGGAGTGTTTCCTTCATTTCTCTTTCAGATTTTTCTTCATTAATGTATAGAAATGCAAGGGATTTCTGTGCATTCAATTTGTATCGTGCAACGTTACCAAATCCATGGATTAGCTCTAGTCGTTTTCTGGTGGCATCTTTAGGATTCTCTAAGTATAGTGTCATGTCATCTGCACAGAGTGACAGTGTTACTTCTTCGTTTCCAACTTGTGTTCCTTTTATTTCTTTTGCTGCTCTGACTGCTGGGGCTAGGACTTCCAAAACTATGTTGAATAATAGTGGTGAGAGTGGTCATCCTTGTCTTCTTCCTGATATTAGAGGACATGCTTTCAGTTTTTCACCAATGAGAATGTTTGCTGTGGGTTTGTTGTATATGGCCTTGATTAAGTTGAGTGAGCTTCCCTCTCTGCCCACTTTCAGGAGGGTTTTTATCATAAATGTGTGTTGAAATTTGTCACAAGCTTTTCTGCATCTATTGACATGATCATATGGTTTTTCCTCTTCACTTTGTTAATAGGGTGTATGTATCACATTGATTTTCGTGTATTGAAGAATCCTTGCATCCCTGGGATAAATCCCACTTGATCATGAGGTATGATACTTTAATTTGGTATTGGATTTGGTTTGCTACTATTTTGTTGAGCAGATTTGCATCTATGTTCATCAGTGATATCGGTGTGTAACTGTAGTTTTTTGTACTATCTTTGTCTGGTTTTGGTATCAGGGTGATGGTGGCCTCATAGAAAGAGTTTGGGAGTGTTCCTTGCTCGCCAAATGTTTGGAAGAGTTTGAGAAGGATGTGTGTTAGGTCTTTTCTCCATGTTGGATAGAATTATCCTGTGAAACCATGTGTCCTGGACTTTTGTTGGTTGGACGATTTTTAATCAGAGTTGCAAGTTCATTACTCGTACTGGGTCTGTTCATAGTTTCTATTTTTTCCTGGTTCAGTCTCGGAAGGTTGTACCTTTTTACGAATTTGTGCATTTCGTCCAGATTTTCCATTTTATCAGCATAGAGTTGCTTGTAGTAGTCTCTTACGAAGTTTTGTATTTCTGTGTTGTCTGTGGTAACTTCTTTTTCATTTCTAATTTTATTGATTGCAGTCCTCTCCCTCTTTTTCTCGATGAGTCTGCCTAAAGGTTTATCAATATTGTTTACCTTCTCAAAGAACCAGCTTTTACTTTTATTGATTCTTGTTGTTTTCTTTGTTGCTATTTCAGTTCTTTCTTTCTTGTTTTTCGGCCTTTTTATTGACAGCTCCAACTACCTTCAGGCTTTGTTGTCTATTTAGGAAATGATCGGTTCAAATGAACACATCTTCTTCCTTTTACCTTATTGTTTTTTGAATTTTTGTATATTATTTTGCTTTTTTATACAGCAGGTTTTTATTAGTTATCCATTTTATACATATCAGTGTATATATGTCAATCCCGATTTCCCAATTCATCACACAACGACTACCACACCCCCACTTTCCCCCTTTCTGACTGACTTTACTCTGTATGATAGTCTCTAGATCCATCCACGCCTGTACCAATGAACCAACGTAGTTCCTTTTTATGGCTGAGTAATATTCCATGGTATATATGTACCACATCTTCTTTATCCATTTGTCTGTGGATGGGCATTTAGGTTGTTTCCATGACCTGGCTATTGTAAATACTGCTGCAGTGAACATTGGGGTGCATGTGTGTTTTAGAACTATGGTTTTCTCTTGGTATATGCCCTGTAGTGGGTTTGCTGGGTCATATGGCAATTCTTTTATTTGTTTTTCAAGGAACCTCTTTACTGTTCTCCATAGTGGCTGTATCAATTTACACTCCCAACAACAGTGCAAGAGTATTCTCTTTGCTCCACACCCTGTGCAGCAGTTGTTGTTTGTTGATTTTCTGATGATGCCCGTTCTAAATGGTGTGAGGTGATACCTCAGTGTAGTTTTGATGTGCATCTCTCTAATAATTAGTGATGTTGAGCAGGTTTTGCTGTGCTTGTTGGCCAGCTGTATGTCTTCTTTGGAGAATTGTCTATTTAGGTCTTCGGTCTATTTTTCGATTGGGTTGTTCGTTTATTTAATACCGAGCTGCATGAGCTGTTTATATATTTTGGAGATTAATCCTTAGTCCGTTGATCCGTATGCAAATATTTTTCCCATTCTGAGGGTTGTCCTTTGGTCTTGTTTGTCATTTCCTGTGTGTGGCAAAAGCTTGTAAGTTTCATTAGGTCCCACTTGTTTATTTTTGTTTTTATTTCCATTACTCTAGAAGGGGGATTAAAACAGATCTTGCTGTGATGTATGTCAAAGCGTGTTATTCCTATGTTTTCCTCTAAGGGTTTTATAGTATCCTGTCTTACGTTTAGGTCTCTGTTCCATTTTTAGTTTATTTGTGTGTACGGTGTTTGGGAGTGTTCTAATTTCATTCTTTTACATATGTCTGTGCAGTTTTCCCAGCACCACTTATTGTAGAGACTGTCTTTTCTCCATTGTGGATTCCTGCCTCCTTTGTCATAGATTAGTTGACCATAGGTGCGTGGCTTCATCTCTGGGCTTTCTATCCTGTTGCATTGATCTATATTTCTGTTTTTGTGCCAGTCCCATCGTGTCTTGATTCCTGTAGCTTTGTAGTACAGTCTGAAGTCGGGCAGTCTGATTCCTCCAGCTCTGTTTTTTTCCCTCAAACTGCTTCGGCTCTTCCGGGTTTTTATGTCTCCATACAAATTTTAAGATTTTTTTGTTCTAGTTCTGGAAAAAATGCCATTGGTAATTTGAGAGGGATTGCATTGAACATGCAGATTGCTTTGGGTAGTATAGTCATTTTCACAACATTGATTCTTAGAATCCAAGAACATGGTGTCTCTCTCCATCTGTTTCTATCATCTTCAATTTCATTCTTCAGTGTCATAGTTTTCAGCATACAGATCTTTTGTCTCCCTAGGTAGTTTGACTCCTAGGTATTTTATTCTGTTTGTTGCAATGGTTAATGGGAGTGTTTCCTTCATTTCTCTTTCAGATTTTTCTTCATTAATGTATAGAAATGCAAGGGATTTCTGTGCATTCATTTTGTATCGTGCAACGTTACCAAATCCATGGATTAGCTATAGTAGTTTTCTGATGGCATCTTTAGGATTCTCTAAGTATAGTGTCATGTCATCTGCACAGAGTGACAGTGTTACTTGTTCTTTTCTAATTTGTGTTCCTTTTATTTCTTTTGCTGCTCTGACTGCTGTGGCTAGAACTTCCAAAACTATGTTGAATAATAGTGGTGAGAGTGGTCATCCTTGTCTTGTTCCTGATATTAGAGGACATGCTTTCAATTTTCACCATTGAGAATGTTTGCTGTGGGTTTGTCGTATATGGCCTTGATTAAGTTGAGTGAGGTTCCATCTCTGCCCATTTTCTGGAGTGTTTTCATCATAAATGTGTGCTGAAATCTGTCACAAGCTTTTCTGCATCTATTGACATGATCATATGGTTTTTCCTCTTCACTTTGTTAATAGAGTGTATCACATTGATTTCCGTGTATTGAAGAATCCTTGCATCCCTGGGATAAATCCCAATTGATCATGAGGTATGATACTTTAATTTGGTAATGGATTTGGTTTGCTACTATTTTGTTGAGCAGCTTTTCGTCTATGTTCATCAGGGATATCGGTGTGTAACTGTATTTTTTTGTACTATTTTTGTCTGGATTTGGTATCAGGGTGATGGTGGCCTAATAGAAAGGGTTTGGGAGTGTTCCTTCCTCGCCAATTTTTTGGAAGTGTTTGAGAAGGATGTGTGTTAGGTCTTTTCTCCATGTTGGATAGAATTATCCTGTGAAACCATCTGTCCTGGACTTTTGTTTGTTGGACGATTGTTAATCAGAGTTGCAAGTTCATTACTCGTACTGGGTCTGTTCATAGTTTCTATTTTTTCCTGGTTCAGTCTTGGAAGGTTGTACCTTTTTAAGAATTTGTGCATTTCTTCCAGATTTTCCATTATATCAGCATAGAGTTGCTTGTAGTAGTCTCTTACGAAGTTTTGTATTTCTGTGTTGTACATGGTAACTTCTTTTTCATTTCTATTTTTATTGATTGCAGTCCTCTCCCTCTTTTTCTCGATGAGTCTGGCTAAAGGTTTATCAATATTGTTTACCTTCTCAAAGAACCAGCTTTTACTTTTATTGATTCTTGCTGTTGTTTTCTTTGTTGCTATTTCAGTTCTTTCTTTCTTTTTTTTGTGCCTTTTTATTGACAGCTCCAACTACCTTCAGACTTGGTTGTCTATTTAGGAAATGATCAGTTCAAATGAACACATCTTCTTCCTTTTACCTTATTGTTTTTTGAATTTTTGAATATCATTGTTTTATACAGCAGGTTTTTATTAGTTATCCATTTTATACATATCAGTGTATATATGTCAATCCCAATTTCCCCATTCATCACACAACGACTACCACACCCCCACTTTCCCCCTTTCTGACTGACTTCACTGTGTATGATAGTCTCTAGATCCATCCACGCCTGTACCAATGAACCAACGTAGTTCCTTTATATTGCTGAGTAATATTCCATGGTATATATGTACCACATCTTTATCCATTTGTCTGTGGATGGGCATTTAGGTTGTTTCCATGACCTGGCTATTGTAAATACTGCTGCAGTGAACATTGGGGTGCATGTGTCTTTTAGAACTATGGTTTTCTCTTGGTATATGCCTTATAGTTGGTTCGCTGGGTCATATGGCAATTCTTTTTTTCGTTTTTCAAGGAAAATCTTTACTGTTCTCCATAGTGGCTGTATCAATTTACACTCCCAACAACAGTGCAAGAGTATTCTCTTTGCTCCACACCCTGTGCAGCAGTTGTTGTTTGTTGATTTTCTGATGATGCCCGTTCGAAATGGCGTGAGGTGATACCTCAGTGTAGTTTTGATGTGCATCTCTGTAATAATTAGTGATGTTGCGCAGGTTTTGATGTGCTTGTTGGCCAGCTGTGTGTCTTCTTTGGAGAATTGTCTATTTAGGTCTTCGGCCTATTTTTCGATTGGGTTGTTCGTTTTTTTAATACCGAGCTGAATGTGCTGTTTATATATTTTGGAAATTAATCCTTAGTCCGTTGATCCGTACACAAATATTTTTCCCATTCTGAGGGTTGTCCTTTGGTCTTGTTTGTCGATTCCTGTGTGTGGCAAAAGCTTGTAAGTTTCATTAGGTCCCACTTGTTTATTTTTGTTTTTATTTCCATTACTCTAGGAGGTGTATTAAAACAGATCTTGCTGTGATGTATATCAAAGCGTGTTATTCCTATGTTTTCCTCTAAGAGTTTTATAGTATCCTGTCTTACGTTTAGGTCTCTGTTCCATTTTTAGTTTATTTGTGTGTACAGTTTTTGGGAGTGTTCTAATTTCATTCTTTTACATGTGTCTGTCCAGTTTTCCCAGCCCCACTTATTGTAGAGACTGCCTTTTCTCCATTGTGGATTCTTGCCTCCTTTGTCATAGATTAGTTGACCATAGGTGCGTGGCTTTATCTCTGGGCTTTCTATCCTGTTGCATTGATCTATATTTCTGTTTTTGTGCCAGTCCCATCGTGTCTTGATTCCTGTAGCTTTGTATTACAGTCTGAAGTCGGGCAGTCTGATTCCTCCAGCTCTGTTTTTTTCCCTCAAACTGCTTTGGCTCTTCCGGGTTTTTTGCGTCTCCATACACATTTTAAGATTTTTTTGTTCTAGTTCTGGAAAAAATGCCATTGGTAATTTGAGAGGGATTGCATTGAATATATAGATTGCTTTGGGTAGTATAGTCATTTTCACAACATTGATTCTTCCAATCCAAGAACATGGTATCTGTCTCCATCTGTTTGTATCATCTTCAATTTCGTTCTTCAGTGCCATAATTTTCAGCATACAGATCTTTTGTCTCCCTAGGTAAGTTTATTCCTAGGTAATTTATTCCTTTTGTTGCAATGGTTAATGGGAGTGTTTCCTTCATTTCTCTTTCAGATTTTTCTTCATTAATGTATAGAAATGCAAGGGATTTCTGTGCATTCATTTTGTATCATGCAACGTTACCAAATCCATGGATTAGCTCTAGTCGTTTTCTGGTGGCATCTTTAGGATTCTCTAAGTATTGTGTCATGCCATCTGGAAAGAGTGACAATGTTACTTCTTCTTTTCCAACTTGTGTTCCTTTTATTTCTTTTGCTGCTCTGACTGCTGGGGCTAGGACTTCCAAAACTGTGTTGAATAATAGTGGTGAGAGTGGTCATCCTTGTCTTCTTCCTGATATTAGAGGACATGCTTTCAGTTTTTCACCAATGAGAATGTTTGCTGTGGGTTTGTTGTATATGGCCTTGATTAAGTTGAGTGAGGTTCCCTCTCTGCCCAATTTCTGGAGGGTTTTTATCATAAATGTGTGTTGAAATTTGTCACAAGCTTTTCTGCATCTATTGACATGATCATATGGTTTTTCCTCTTCACTTTGTTAATAGGGTGTATGTATCACATTGATTTTCGTGTATTGAAGAATCCTTGCATCCCTGGGATAAATCCCACTTGATCATGAGGTATGATACTTTAATTTGGTATTGGATTTGGTTTGCTACTATTTTGTTGAGCAGATTTGCATCTATGTTCATCAGTGATATCGGTGTGTAACTGTAGTTTTTTGTACTATCTTTGTCTGGTTTTGGTATCAGGGTGATGGTGGCCTCATAGAAAGAGTTTGGGAGTGTTCCTTCCTCGCCAAATTTTTGGAAGAGTTTGAGAAGGATGTGTGTTAGGTCTTTTCTCCATGTTGGATAGAATTATCCTGTGAAACCATGTGTCCTGGACTTTTGTTGGTTGGACGATTTTTAATCAGAGTTGCAAGGTCATTACTCATACTGGGTCTGTTCATAGTTTCTATTTTTTCCTGGTTCAGTCTTGGAAGGTTGTAGCTTTCTAAGAATTTGTGCATTTCGTCCAGATTTTCCATTTTATCAGCATAGAGTTGCTTGCAGTAGTCTCTTATGAAGTTTTGTATTTCTATGTTGTCTGTGGTAACTTCTTTTTCATTTCTAATTTTATTGATTGCAGTCCTCTCCCTCTTTTTCTCGATGAGTCTGGCTAAATCTTTATCAATATTGTTTACCTTCTCAAAGAACCAGCTTTTACTTTTATTGATCCTTGTTATTGTTTTCTTTGTTGCTATTTCACTCCTTTCTTTCTTTTTTTTCTACCTTTTTATTGCCAGCCCCAACTACCTTCAACGTTTGTTGTCTATTTAGGAAATGATCGGTTCAAATGAACACATCTTCTTCCTTTTATCTTATTGTTTTTTCAGTTTTTGAATATTATTTTATTTTTTTATACAGCAGGTTCTTATTAGTTATCCATTTTATACACACTAGTGTATACATGTCAATGCCAATTTCCGAATTCATCACACAAGGACTACCACACCCCCACTTTCCCCCTATGGTGGCCATACGTTGGTTCTCCACATCTGTGTATCAATTCAATCCTGCAAACCGGTTCATCTGTACCATTTTTCTAGGTTGCATATATATGCGTTTATAGATGATATCTGTTTTTCTCTTTCTGACTGATTTCACTGTGTATGACAGTCTCTAGATCCATCCACGCCTGTACCAATGAACCAACTTAGTTTCTTTTCATGGCTGAGTAATATTCCATGGTATATATGTACCACATCTTCTTTATCCATTTGTCTGTGGATGGGCATTTAGATTGTTTCCATAACCTGGCTATTGTAAATACCGCTGCAATGAACATTGCGGTGCATGTGTCTTTTAGAACTATGGTTTTCTCTTGGCATATGCCCAGTAGTGGGTTCGCTGGGTCATATGGCAATTCTGTTTTTCATTTTTTAAGGAACCTCTTTACTGTTCTGCATAGTGGCTGTATCAATTTACACTCCCAACAACAGTGCAAGAGTATACTCTTTGCTCCACACCCTGTCCAGCAGTTGTTGTTTGTTGATTTTCTGATGATGGCTGTTTCTAAATGGCGTGAGGTGATACCTCAGTGTAGTTTTGATGTGCATCTCTCTAATAATTAGTGATGTTGAGCAGGTTTTGATGTGCTTGTTGGCCAGCTGTATGTCTTCGTTGGAGAATTGTCTATTTAGGTCTTCTGCCCATTTCTCGATTTGGGTGTTCGTTTTTTTAATACCGAGCTGCGTGAGCTGTTTATACATTTTGGAGATTAATCCTTAGTCCGTTGATCCGTACGCAAATATTTTGCCATTCTGAGGGTTGTCTTTTCGTCTTGTTTGTCGTTTCCTTTGTGTGGCAAAGCTTGCAAGTTTCATTAGGTCCCACTTGTTTATTTTTGTTTTTATTTCCATTACTCTAGGAGGGGGATTAAAACAGATCTTGCTGTGATGTATGTCAAAGCGTGTTATTCCTATGTTTTCCTCTAAGAGTTTTATAGTATCCTGTCTTACGTTTAGGTCTCTGTTCCATTTTTAGTTTATTTGTGTGTACGGTGTTTGGGAGTGTTCTAATTTCATTCTTTTACATGTGTCTGTCCAATTTTCCCAGCACCACTTATTGTAGAGACTGTCTTTTCTCCATTGTGGATTCTTGCCTCCTTTGTCATAGATTAGTTGACCATAGGTGCGTGGCTTCATCTCTGGGCTTTCTATCCTGTTGCATTGATCTATATTTCTGTTTTTGTGCCAGTCCCATCGTGTCTTGATTCCTGTAGCTTTGTAGTACAGTCTGAAGTCGGGCAGTCTGATTCCTCCAGCTCTGTTTTTTTCCCTCAAACTGCTTCGGCTCTTCCGGGTTTTTATGTCTCCATAGAAATTTTAAGATTTTTTTGTTCTAGTTCTGGAAAAAATGCCATTGGTAATTTGAGAGGGATTGCATTGAATATGCAGATTGCTTTGGGTAGTATAGTCATTTTCACAACATTGATTCTTAGAATCCAAGAACATGGTATCTCTCTCCATCTGTTTCTATCATCTTCAGTTTCATTCTTCAGTGTCATAGTTTTCAGCATACAGATCTTTTGTCTCCCTAGGTAGGTTGACTCCTAGGTATTTTATTCTGTTTGTTGCAATGGTTAATGGGAGTGTTTCCTTCATTTCTCTTTCAGATATTTCTTCATTAATGTATAGAAATGCAAGGGATTTGTGTGCATTCATTTTGTATCGTGCAACGTTACCAAATCCATGGATTAGCTCTAGTAGTTTTCTGGTGGCATCTTTAGGATTCTCTAAGTATAGTGTCATGTCATCTGCAAAGAGTGACAGTGTTACTTCTTCGTTTCCAACTTGTGTTCCTTTTATTTCTTTTGCTGCTCTGACTGCTGGGGCTAGGACTTCCAAAACTATGTTGAATAATAGTGGTGAGAGTGGTCATTCTTGTCTTCTTCCTGATATTAGAGGACATGCTTTCAGTTTTTCACCATTGAGGATGTTTGCTGTGGGTTTGTCGTATATGGCCTTGATTAAGTTGAGTGAGGTTCCCTCTCTGCCCACTTCTTGGAGGGTTTTTATCAGAAATGTGTGTTGAAATTTGTCACAAGCTTTTCTGCGTCTATTGACATGATCATATGGTTTTTCCTCTTTACTTTGTTAATTGGGTGTATCACATTGATTTTCGTGTATTGAAGAATCCTTGCATCCCTGGGATAAATCCTACTTGATCATGAGGTATGATACTTTTAATGTGGTATTGGATTTGGTTTGCTACTATTTTGTTGAGCAGATTTGCATCTATGTTCATCAGTGATATCGGTGTGTAACTGTATTTTTTTGTACTATCTTTGTCTGGTTTTGGTATCAGGGTGATGGTGGCCTCATAGAAAGAGTTTGGGAGTGTTCCTTGCTCGCCAAATTTTTGGAAGAGTTTGAGAAGGATGTGTGTTAGGTCTTTTCTCCATGTTGGATAGAATTATCCTGTGAAACCATCTGTCCTGGACTTTTGTTGGTTGGACGATTTTTAATCAGAGTTGCAAGTTCATTACTCGTACTGGGTCTGTTCATAGTTTCTATTTTTTCCTGGTTCAGTCTTGGAAGGTTGTACCTTTTTACGAATTTGTGCATTTCGTCCAGATTTTCCATTTTATCAGCATAGAGTTGTTTGTAGTAGTCTGTTACGAAGTTTTGTATTTCTGTGTTGTCCATGGTAACTTCTTTTTCATTTCTAATTTTATTGATTGCAGTCCTCTCCCTCTTTTTCTCGATGAGTCTGCCTAAAGGTTTATCAATATTGTTTACCTTCTCAAAGAACCAGCTTTTACTTTTATTGATTCTTGTTGTTTTCTTTGTTGCTATTTCAGTTCTTTCTTTCTTGTTTTTCTGCCTTTTTATTGAGAGCTCCAACTACCTTCAGGCTTTGTTGTCTATTTAGGAAGTGATCGGTTCAAATGAACACATCTTCTTCCTTTTACCTTATTGTTTTTTGAATTTTTGAATATTATTTTGCTTTTTTATACAGCAGGTTTTTATTAGTTATCCATTTTATACATATCAGTGTATATATGTCAATCCCGATTTCCCAATTCATCACACAACGACTACCACACCCCCAATTTCCCCCTTTCTGACTGACTTTACTCTGTATGATAGTCTCTAGATCCATCCACGCCTGTACCAATGAACCAACGTAGTTCCTTTTCATGGCTGAGTAATATTCCACGGTATATTTGTACCACATCTTCTTTATCCATTTGTCTGTGGATGGGCATTTAGGTTGTTTCCATGACCTGGCTATTGTAAATACCGCTGCAGTGAACATTGGGGTGCATGTGTCCTTTAGAACTATGGTTTTCTCTTGGCATATGCCCAGTAGTGTGTTCGCTGGGTCATATGGCAATTCTGTTTTTCATTTTTTAAGGAACCTCTTTACTGTTCTGCATAGTGGCTGTATCAATTTACACTCCCAACAACAGTGCAAAGGTATACTCTTTGCTCCACAACTTGTCCAGCAGTTGCTGTTTGTTGATTTTCTGATGATGCCTGTTTCTAAATGGCGTGAGGTGATACCTCAGTGTAGTTTTGATGTGCATCTCTCTAATAATTAGTGATGTTGAGCAGGTTTTCATGTGCTTGTTGGCCAGCTGTATGTCTTCTTTGGAGAATTGTCTATTTAGGTCTTCAGTCTATTTTTCGATTGGGTTGTTCGTTTTTTTAATACCGAGCTGCATGAGCTGTTTATATATTTTGGAGATTAATCCTTAGTCCGTTGATCCGTACGCAAATATTTTTCCCATTCTGAGGGTTGTCCTTTGGTCTTGTTTGTCGTTTCCTGTGTGTGGCAAAAGCTTGTAAGTTTCATTAGGTCCCACTTGTTTATTTTTGTTTTTATTTCAATTACTCTAGGAGGTGGATTAAAACAGATCTTGCTGTGATGTATGTCAACGCGTGTTATTCCTATGTTTTTCTCTAAGAGTTTTATAGTATCCTGTCTTACGTTTAGGTCTCTGTTCCATTTTTAGTTTATTTGTGTGTACGGTGTTTGGGAGTGTTCTAATTTCATTCTTTTACATGTGTCTGTCCAATTTTCCCAGCACCACTTATTGTAGAGACTGTCTTTTCTCCATTGTGGATTCCTGCCTCCTTTGTCATAGATTAGTTGACCATAGGTGCGTGGCTTCATCTCTGGGCTTTCTATCCTGTTGCATTGATCTATATTTCTGTTTTTGTGCCAGTCCCATCGTGTCTTGATTCCTGTAGCTTTGTAGTACAGTCTGAAGTCGGGCAGTCTGATTCCTCCAGCTCTGTTTTTTTCCCTCAAACTGCTTCGGCTCTTCCGGGTTTTTATGTCTCCATACAAATTTTAAGATTTTTTTGTTCTAGCTCTGGAAAAAATGCCATTGGTAATTTGAGAGGGATTGCACTGAATATGCAGATTGCTTTGGGTAGTATAGTCATTTTCACAACATTGATTCTTAGAATCCAAGAACATGGTATCTCTCTCCATCTGTTTCTATCATCTTCAATTTCGTTCTTCAGTGTCATACTTTTCAGCATACAGATCTTTTGTCTCCCTAGGTAGGTTGACTCCTAGGTATTTTATTCTGTTTGTTGCAATGGTTAATGGGAGTGTTTCCTTCATTTCTCTTTCAGATTTTTCTTCATTAATGTATAGAAATGCAAGGGATTTGTGTGCATTCATTTTGTATCGTGCAACGTTACCAAATCCATGGATTAGCTCTAGTAGTTTTCTGGTGGCATCTTTAGGATTCTCTAAGTATAGTGTCATGTCATCTGCAAAGAGTGACATTGTTACTTCTTCGTTTCCAACTTGTGTTCCTTTTATTTCTTTTGCTGCTCTGACTGCTGGGGCTAGGACTTCCAAAACTATGTTGCATAATAGTGGTGAGAGTGTTCATCCTTGTCTTCTTCCTGATATTAGAGGACATGCTTTCAGTTTTTCACCATTGAGGATGTTTGCTGTGGGTTTGTCGTATATGGCCTTGATTAAGTTGAGTGAGGTTCCCTCTCTGTCACTTTCTGTAGGGTTTTTTATCAGAAATGTGTGTTGAAATTTGTCACAAGCTTTTCTGCATCTATTGACATGATCATATGGTTTTTCCTCTTCACTTTGTTATTTGGGTGTATCACATTGATTTTCCTGATTTGAAGAATCCTTGCATCCCTGGGATAAATCCCACTTGATCATGAGGTATGATACTTTTAATGTGGTATTGGATTCTGTTTGCTACTCTTTTGTTGAGCAACTTTGCATCTATGTTCATCAGTGAAATCGGTGTGTAACTGTATTTTTTTGTACTATCTTGTCTGGTTTTGGTATCAGGGTGATGGTGGCCTCACAGAAAGAGTTTGGGAGTGTTCCTTCCTCGCCAAATTTTTGGAAGAGTTTGAGAAGGATGTGTGTTAGGTCTTTTCTCCATGTTGGATAGAATTATCCTGTGAAACCATGTGTCCTGGACTTTTGTTGGTTGGACGATTTTTAATCAGAGTTGCAAGGTCATTACTCGTACTGGGTCTGTTCATAGTTTCTGTTTTTTCCTGGTTCAGTCTTGGAAGGTTGTAGCTTTCTAAGAATTTGTGCATTTCGTCCAGATTTTCCATTTTATCAGCATAGAGTTGCTTGCAGTAGTCTCTTATGAAGTTTTGTATTTCTATGTTGTCTGTGGTAACTTCTTTTTCATTTCTAATTTTATTGATTGCAGTCCTCTCCCTCTTTTTCTCGATGAGTCTGGCTAAATCTTTATCAATATTGTTTACCTTCTCAAAGAACCAGCTTTTACTTTTATTGATCCTTGTTATTGTTTTCTTTGTTGCTATTTCACTCCTTTCTTTCTTTTTTTTCTACCTTTTTATTGCCAGCCCCAACTACCTTCAACGTTTGTTGTCTATTTAGGAAATGATCGGTTCAAATGAACACATCTTCTTCCTTTTATCTTATTGTTTTTTCAGGTTTTGAATATTATTTTATTTTTTTATACAGCAGGTTCTTATTAGGTATCCATTTTATACACACTAGTGTATACATGTGAATGCCAATTTCCGAATTCATCACACAAGGACTACCACACCCCCACTTTCCCTCTATGGTGGCCATACGTTGGTTCTCCACATCTGTGTATCAATTCAATCCTGCAAACCGGTTCATCTGTACCATTTTTCTAGGTTGCATATATATGCGTTTATAGATGATATCTGTTTTTCTTTTCCTGACTGATTTCACTGTGTATGACAGTCTCTAGATCCATCCACGCCTGTACCAATGAACCAACTTAGTTCCTTTTCATGGCTGAGTCATATTCCATGGTATATATGTACCACATCTTCTATATCCATTTGTCTGTGGATGGGCATTTAGATTGTTTCCATAACCTGGCTATTGTAAATACCACTGCAATGAACATTGGGGTGCATGTGTCCTTTAGAACTATGGTTTTCTCTTGGCATATGCCCAGTAGTGTGTTCGCTGGGTCATATGGCAATTCTGTTTTTCATTTTTTAAGGAACCTCTTTACTGTTCTGCATAGTGGCTGTATCAATTTACACTCCCAACAACAGTGCAAAGGTATACTCTTTGCTCCACAACTTGTCCAGCAGTTGCTGTTTGTTGATTTTCTGATGATGCCTGTTTCTAAATGGCGTGAGGTGATACCTCAGTGTAGTTTTGATGTGCATCTCTCTAATAATTAGTGATGTTGAGCAGGTTTTCATGTGCTTGTTGGCCAGCTGTATGTCTTCTTTGGAGAATTGTCTATTTAGGTCTTCAGTCTATTTTTCGATTGGGTTGTTCGTTTTTTTAATACCGAGCTGCATGAGCTGTTTATATATTTTGGAGATTAATCCTTAGTCCGTTGATCCGTACGCAAATATTTTTCCCATTCTGAGGGTTGTCCTTTGGTCTTGTTTGTCGTTTCCTGTGTGTGGCAAAAGCTTGTAAGTTTCATTAGGTCCCACTTGTTTATTTTTGTTTTTATTTCAATTACTCTAGGAGGTGGATTAAAACAGATCTTGCTGTGATGTATGTCAACGCGTGTTATTCCTATGTTTTTCTCTAAGAGTTTTATAGTATCCTGTCTTACGTTTAGGTCTCTGTTCCATTTTTAGTTTATTTGTGTGTACGGTGTTTGGGAGTGTTCTAATTTCATTCTTTTACATGTGTCTGTCCAATTTTCCCAGCACCACTTATTGTAGAGACTGTCTTTTCTCCATTGTGGATTCCTGCCTCCTTTGTCATAGATTAGTTGACCATAGGTGCGTGGCTTCATCTCTGGGCTTTCTATCCTGTTGCATTGATCTATATTTCTGTTTTTGTGCCAGTCCCATCGTGTCTTGATTCCTGTAGCTTTGTAGTACAGTCTGAAGTCGGGCAGTCTGATTCCTCCAGCTCTGTTTTTTTCCCTCAAACTGCTTCGGCTCTTCCGGGTTTATATGTCTCCATACAAATTTTAAGATTTTTTTGTTCTAGATCTGGAAAAAATGCCATTGGTAATTTGAGAGGGATTGCATTGAATATGCAGATTGCTTTGGGTAGTATAGTCATTTTCACAACATTGATTCTTAGAATCCAAGAACATGGTATCTCTCTCCATCTGTTTCTATCATCTTCAATTTCATTCTTCAGTGTCATACTTTTCAGCATACAGATCTTTTGTCTCCCTAGGTAGGTTGACTCCTAGGTATTTTATTCTGTTTGTTGCAATGGTTAATGGGAGTGTTTCCTTCATTTCTCTTTCAGATTTTTCTTCATTAATGTATAGAAATGCAAGGGATTTCTGTGCATTCAATTTGTATCGTGCAACGTTACCAAATCCATGGACTAGCTCTAGTCGTTTTCTGGTGGCATCTTTAGGATTCTCTAAGTATAGTGTCATGTCATCTGCACAGAGTGACAGTGTTACTTCTTCGTTTCCAACTTGTGTTCCTTTTATTTCTTTTGCTGCTCTGACTGCTGGGGCTAGGACTTCCAAAACTATGTTGAATAATAGTGGTGAGAGTGGTCATCCTTGTCTTCTTCCTGATATTAGAGGACATGCTTTCAGTTTTTCACCAATGAGAATGTTTGCTGTGGGTTTGTTGTATATGGCCTTGATTAAGTTGAGTGAGCTTCCCTCTCTGCCCACTTTCAGGAGGGTTTTTATCATAAATGTGTGTTGAAATTTGTCACAAGCTTTTCTGCATCTATTGACATGATCATATGGTTTTTCCTCTTCACTTTGTTAATAGGGTGTATGTATCACATTGATTTTCGTGTATTGAAGAATCCTTGCATCCCTGGGATAAATCCCACTTGATCATGAGGTATGATACTTTAATTTGGTATTGGATTTGGTTTGCTACTATTTTGTTGAGCAGATTTGCATCTATGTTCATCAGTGATATCGGTGTGTAACTGTAGTTTTTTGTACTATCTTTGTCTGGTTTTGGTATCAGGGTGATGGTGGCCTCATAGAAAGAGTTTGGGAGTGTTCCTTGCTCGCCAAATTTTTGGAAGAGTTTGAGAAGGATGTGTGTTAGGTCTTTTCTCCATGTTGGATAGAATTATCCTGTGAAACCATCTGTCCTGGACTTTTGTTGGTTGGACGATTTTTAATCAGAGTTGCAAGTTCATTACTCGTACTGGGTCTGTTCATAGTTTCTATTTTTTCCTGGTTCAGTCTCGGAAGGTTGTACCTTTTTACGAATTTGTGCATTTCGTCCAGATTTTCTATTTTATCAGCATAGAGTTGCTTGTAGTAGTCTCTTACGAAGTTTTGTATTTCTGTGTTGTCCGTGGTAACTTCTTTTTCATTTCTAATTTTATTGATTGCAGTCCTCTCCCTCTTTTTCTCGATGAGTCTGCCTAAAGGTTTATCAATATTGTTTACCTTCTCAAAGAACCAGCTTTTACTTTTATTGATTCTTGTTGTTTTCTTTGTTGCTATTTCAGTTCTTTCTTTCTTGTTTTTCTGCCTTTTTATTGACAGCTCCAACTACCTTCAGGCTTTGTTGTCTATTTAGGAAATGATCGGTTCAAATGAACACATCTTCTTCCTTTTACCTTATTGTTTTTTGAATTTTTGAATATTATTTTGCTTTTTTATACAGCAGGTTTTTATTAGTTATCCATTTTATACATATCAGTGTATATATGTCAATCCCGATTTCCCAATTCATCACACAACGACTACCACACCCCCACTTTCCCCCTTTCTGACTGACTTTACTCTGTATGATAGTCTCTAGATCCATCCACGCCTGTACCAATGAACCAACGTAGTTCCTTTTTATGGCTGAGTAATATTCCATGGTATATATGTACCACATCTTCTTTATCCATTTGTCTGTGGATGGGCATTTAGGTTGTTTCCATGACCTGGCTATTGTAAATACTGCTGCAGTGAACATTGGGGTGCATGTGTGTTTTAGAACTATGGTTTTCTCTTGGTATATGCCCTGTAGTGGGTTCGCTGGGTCATATGGCAATTCTTTTATTTGTTTTTCAAGGAACCTCTTTACTGTTCTCCATAGTGGCTGTATCAATTTACACTCCCAACAACAGTGCAAGAGTATTCTCTTTGCTCCACACCCTGTGCAGCAGTTGTTGTTTGTTGATTTTCTGATGATGCCCGTTCTAAATGGTGTGAGGTGATACCTCAGTGTAGTTTTGATGTGCATCTCTCTAATAATTAGTGATGTTGAGCAGGTTTTCATGTGCTTGTTGGCCAGCTGTATGTCTTCTTTGGAGAATTGTCTATTTAGGTCTTCGGTCTATTTTTCGATTGGGTTGTTCGTTTATTTAATACCGAGCTGCATGAGCTGTTTATATATTTTGGAGATTAATCCTTAGTCCGTTGATCCGTATGCAAATATTTTTCCCATTCTGAGGGTTGTCCTTTGGTCTTGTTTGTCATTTCCTGTGTGTGGCAAAAGCTTGTAAGTTTCATTAGGTCCCACTTGTTTATTTTTGTTTTTATTTCCATTACTCTAGAAGGGGGATTAAAACAGTTCTTGCTGTGATGTATGTCAAAGCGTGTTATTCCTATGTTTTCCTCTAAGAGTTTTATAGTATCCTGTCTTACGTTTAGGTCTCTGTTCCATTTTTAGTTTATTTGTGTGTACGGTGTTTGGGAGTGTTCTAATTTCATTCTTTTACATATGTCTGTGCAGTTTTCCAAGCACCACTTATTGTAGAGACTGTCTTTTCTCCATTGTGGATTCCTGCCTCCTTTGTCATAGATTAGTTGACCATAGGTGCGTGGCTTCATCTCTGGGCTTTCTATCCTGTTGCATTGATCTATATTTCTGTTTTTGTGCCAGTCCCATCGTGTCTTGATTCCTGTAGCTTTGTAGTACAGTCTGAAGTCGGGCAGTCTGATTCCTCCAGCTCTGTTTTTTTCCCTCAAACTGCTTTGGCTCTTCCGGGTTTTTATGTCTCCATACAAATTTTAAGATTTTTTTGTTCTAGTTCTGGAAAAAATGCCATTGGTAATTTGAGAGGGATTGCATTGAATATGCAGATTGCTTTGGGTAGTATAGTCATTTTCACAACATTGATTCTTAGAATCCAAGAAAATGGTGTCTCTCTCCATCTGTTTCTATCATCTTCAATTTCATTCTTCAGTGTCATAGTTTTCAGCATACAGATCTTTTGTCTCCCTAGGTAGTTTGACTCCTAGGTATTTTATTCTGTTTGTTGCAATGGTTAATGGGAGTGTTTCCTTCATTTCTCTTTCAGATTTTTCTTCATTAATGTATAGAAATGCAAGGGATTTCTGTGCATTCATTTTGTATCGTGCAACGTTACCAAATCCATGGATTAGCTATAGTAGTTTTCTGATGGCATCTTTAGGATTCTCTAAGTATAGTGTCATGTCATCTGCACAGAGTGACAGTGTTACTTGTTCTTTTCTAACTTGTGTTCCTTTTATTTCTTTTGCTGCTCTGACTGCTGTGGCTAGAACTTCCAAAACTATGTTGAATAATAGTGGTGAGAGTGGTCATCCTTGTCTTGTTCCTGATATTAGAGGACATGCTTTCAATTTTCACCATTGAGAATGTTTGCTGTGGGTTTGTCGTATATGGCCTTGATTCAGTTGAGTGAGGTTCCATCTCTGCCCATTTTCTGGAGTGTTTTCATCATAAATGTGTGCTGAAATTTGTCACAAGCTTTTCTGCATCTATTGACATGATCATATGGTTTTTCCTCTTCACTTTGTTAATAGAGTGTATCACATTGATTTCCGTGTATTGAAGAATCCTTGCATCCCTGGGATAAATCCCAATTGATCATGAGGTATGATACTTTAATTTGGTAATGGATTTGGTTTGCTACTATTTTGTTGAGCAGCTTTTCGTCTATGTTCATCAGGGATATCGGTGTGTAACTGTATTTTTTTGTACTATTTTTGTCTGGATTTGGTATCAGGGTGATGGTGGCCTAATAGAAAGGGTTTGGGAGTGTTCCTTCCTCGCCAATTTTTTGGAAGTGTTTGAGAAGGATGTGTGTTAGGTCTTTTCTCCATGTTGGATAGAATTATCCTGTGAAACCATCTGTCCTGGACTTTTGTTGGTTGGACGATTTTTAATCAGAGTTGCAAGTTCATTACTCGTACTGGGTCTGTTCATAGTTTCTATTTTTTCCTGGTTCAGTCTCGGAAGGTTGTACCTTTTTACGAATTTGTGCATTTCGTCCAGATTTTCTATTTTATCAGCATAGAGTTGCTTGTAGTAGTCTCTTACGAAGTTTTGTATTTCTGTGTTGTCCGTGGTAACTTCTTTTTCATTTCTAATTTTATTGATTGCAGTCCTCTCCCTCTTTTTCTCGATGAGTCTGCCTAAAGGTTTATCAATATTGTTTACCTTCTCAAAGAACCAGCTTTTACTTTTATTGATTCTTGTTGTTTTCTTTGTTGCTATTTCAGTTCTTTCTTTCTTGTTTTTCTGCCTTTTTATTGACAGCTCCAACTACCTTCAGGCTTTGTTGTCTATTTAGGAAATGATCGGTTCAAATGAACACATCTTCTTCCTTTTACCTTATTGTTTTTTGAATTTTTGAATATTATTTTGCTTTTTTATACAGCAGGTTTTTATTAGTTATCCATTTTATACATATCAGTGTATATATGTCAATCCCGATTTCCCAATTCATCACACAACGACTACCACACCCCCACTTTCCCCCTTTCTGACTGACTTTACTCTGTATGATAGTCTCTAGATCCATCCACGCCTGTACCAATGAACCAACGTAGTTCCTTTTTATGGCTGAGTAATATTCCATGGTATATATGTACCACATCTTCTTTATCCATTTGTCTGTGGATGGGCATTTAGGTTGTTTCCATGACCTGGCTATTGTAAATACTGCTGCAGTGAACATTGGGGTGCATGTGTGTTTTAGAACTATGGTTTTCTCTTGGTATATGCCCTGTAGTGGGTTCGCTGGGTCATATGGCAATTCTTTTATTTGTTTTTCAAGGAACCTCTTTACTGTTCTCCATAGTGGCTGTATCAATTTACACTCCCAACAACAGTGCAAGAGTATTCTCTTTGCTCCACACCCTGTGCAGCAGTTGTTGTTTGTTGATTTTCTGATGATGCCCGTTCTAAATGGTGTGAGGTGATACCTCAGTGTAGTTTTGATGTGCATCTCTCTAATAATTAGTGATGTTGAGCAGGTTTTCATGTGCTTGTTGGCCAGCTGTATGTCTTCTTTGGAGAATTGTCTATTTAGGTCTTCGGTCTATTTTTCGATTGGGTTGTTCGTTTATTTAATACCGAGCTGCATGAGCTGTTTATATATTTTGGAGATTAATCCTTAGTCCGTTGATCCGTATGCAAATATTTTTCCCATTCTGAGGGTTGTCCTTTGGTCTTGTTTGTCATTTCCTGTGTGTGGCAAAAGCTTGTAAGTTTCATTAGGTCCCACTTGTTTATTTTTGTTTTTATTTCCATTACTCTAGAAGGGGGATTAAAACAGATCTTGCTGTGATGTATGTCAAAGCGTGTTATTCCTATGTTTTCCTCTAAGAGTTTTATAGTATCCTGTCTTACGTTTAGGTCTCTGTTCCATTTTTAGTTTATTTGTGTGTACGGTGTTTGGGAGTGTTCTAATTTCATTCTTTTACATATGTCTGTGCAGTTTTCCCAGTACCACTTATTGTAGAGACTGTCTTTTCTCCATTGTGGATTCCTGCCTCCTTTGTCATAGATTAGTTGACCATAGGTGCGTGGCTTCATCTCTGGGCTTTCTATCCTGTTGCATTGATCTATATTTCTGTTTTTGTGCCAGTCCCATCGTGTCTTGATTCCTGTAGCTTTGTAGTACAGTCTGAAGTCGGGCAGTCTGATTCCTCCAGCTCTGTTTTTTTCCCTCAAACTGCTTTGGCTCTTCCGGGTTTTTATGTCTCCATACAAATTTTAAGATTTTTTTGTTCTAGTTCTGGAAAAAATGCCATTGGTAATTTGAGAGGGATTGCATTGAATATGCAGATTGCTTTGGGTAGTATAGTCATTTTCACAACATTGATTCTTAGAATCCAAGAAAATGGTGTCTCTCTCCATCTGTTTCTATCATCTTCAATTTCATTCTTCAGTGTCATAGTTTTCAGCATACAGATCTTTTGTCTCCCTAGGTAGTTTGACTCCTAGGTATTTTATTCTGTTTGTTGCAATGGTTAATGGGAGTGTTTCCTTCATTTCTCTTTCAGATTTTTCTTCATTAATGTATAGAAATGCAAGGGATTTCTGTGCATTCATTTTGTATCGTGCAACGTTACCAAATCCATGGATTAGCTATAGTAGTTTTCTGATGGCATCTTTAGGATTCTCTAAGTATAGTGTCATGTCATCTGCACAGAGTGACAGTGTTACTTGTTCTTTTCTAACTTGTGTTCCTTTTATTTCTTTTGCTGCTCTGACTGCTGTGGCTAGAACTTCCAAAACTATGTTGAATAATAGTGGTGAGAGTGGTCATCCTTGTCTTGTTCCTGATATTAGAGGACATGCTTTCAATTTTCACCATTGAGAATGTTTGCTGTGGGTTTGTCGTATATGGCCTTGATTCAGTTGAGTGAGGTTCCATCTCTGCCCATTTTCTGGAGTGTTTTCATCATAAATGTGTGCTGAAATTTGTCACAAGCTTTTCTGCATCTATTGACATGATCATATGGTTTTTCCTCTTCACTTTGTTAATAGAGTGTATCACATTGATTTCCGTGTATTGAAGAATCCTTGCATCCCTGGGATAAATCCCAATTGATCATGAGGTATGATACTTTAATTTGGTAATGGATTTGGTTTGCTACTATTTTGTTGAGCAGCTTTTCGTCTATGTTCATCAGGGATATCGGTGTGTAACTGTATTTTTTTGTACTATTTTTGTCTGGATTTGGTATCAGGGTGATGGTGGCCTAATAGAAAGGGTTTGGGAGTGTTCCTTCCTCGCCAATTTTTTGGAAGTGTTTGAGAAGGATGTGTGTTAGGTCTTTTCTCCATGTTGGATAGAATTATCCTGTGAAACCATCTGTCCTGGACTTTTGTTGGTTGGACGATTTTTAATCAGAGTTGCAAGTTCATTACTCGTACTGGGTCTGTTCATAGTTTCTATTTTTTCCTGGTTCAGTCTCGGAAGGTTGTACCTTTTTACGAATTTGTGCATTTCGTCCAGATTTTCTATTTTATCAGCATAGAGTTGCTTGTAGTAGTCTCTTACGAAGTTTTGTATTTCTGTGTTGTCCGTGGTAACTTCTTTTTCATTTCTAATTTTATTGATTGCAGTCCTCTCCCTCTTTTTCTCGATGAGTCTGCCTAAAGGTTTATCAATATTGTTTACCTTCTCAAAGAACCAGCTTTTACTTTTATTGATTCTTGTTGTTTTCTTTGTTGCTATTTCAGTTCTTTCTTTCTTGTTTTTCTGCCTTTTTATTGACAGCTCCAACTACCTTCAGGCTTTGTTGTCTATTTAGGAAATGATCGGTTCAAATGAACACATCTTCTTCCTTTTACCTTATTGTTTTTTGAATTTTTGAATATTATTTTGCTTTTTTATACAGCAGGTTTTTATTAGTTATCCATTTTATACATATCAGTGTATATATGTCAATCCCGATTTCCCAATTCATCACACAACGACTACCACACCCCCACTTTCCCCCTTTCTGACTGACTTTACTCTGTATGATAGTCTCTAGATCCATCCACGCCTGTACCAATGAACCAACGTAGTTCCTTTTTATGGCTGAGTAATATTCCATGGTATATATGTACCACATCTTCTTTATCCATTTGTCTGTGGATGGGCATTTAGGTTGTTTCCATGACCTGGCTATTGTAAATACTGCTGCAGTGAACATTGGGGTGCATGTGTCTTTTAGAACTATGGTTTTCTCTTGGTATATGCCCTGTAGTGGGTTCGCTGGGTCATATGGCAATTCTTTTATTTGTTTTTCAAGGAACCTCTTTACTGTTCTCCATAGTGGCTGTATCAATTTACACTCCCAACAACAGTGCAAGAGTATTCTCTTTGCTCCACACCCTGTGCAGCAGTTGTTGTTTGTTGATTTTCTGATGATGCCCGTTCTAAATGGTGTGAGGTGATACCTCAGTGTAGTTTTGATGTGCATCTCTCTAATAATTAGTGATGTTGAGCAGGTTTTCATGTGCTTGTTGGCCAGCTGTATGTCTTCTTTGGAGAATTGTCTATTTAGGTCTTCGGTCTATTTTTCGATTGGGTTGTTCGTTTATTTAATACCGAGCTGCATGAGCTGTTTATATATTTTGGAGATTAATCCTTAGTCCGTTGATCCGTATGCAAATATTTTTCCCATTCTGAGGGTTGTCCTTTGGTCTTGTTTGTCATTTCCTGTGTGTGGCAAAAGCTTGTAAGTTTCATTAGGTCCCACTTGTTTATTTTTGTTTTTATTTCCATTACTCTAGAAGGGGGATTAAAACAGATCTTGCTGTGATGTATGTCAAAGCGTGTTATTCCTATGTTTTCCTCTAAGAGTTTTATAGTATCCTGTCTTACGTTTAGGTCTCTGTTCCATTTTTAGTTTATTTGTGTGTACGGTGTTTGGGAGTGTTCTAATTTCATTCTTTTACATATGTCTGTGCAGTTTTCCCAGCACCACTTATTGTAGAGACTGTCTTTTCTCCATTGTGGATTCCTGCCTCCTTTGTCATAGATTAGTTGACCATAGGTGCGTGGCTTCATCTCTGGGCTTTCTATCCTGTTGCATTGATCTATATTTCTGTTTTTGTGCCAGTCCCATCGTGTCTTGATTCCTGTAGCTTTGTAGTACAGTCTGAAGTCGGGCAGTCTGATTCCTCCAGCTCTGTTTTTTTCCCTCAAACTGCTTTGGCTCTTCCGGGTTTTTATGTCTCCATACAAATTTTAAGATTTTTTTGTTCTAGTTCTGGAAAAAATGCCATTGGTAATTTGAGAGGGATTGCATTGAATATGCAGATTGCTTTGGGTAGTATAGTCATTTTCACAACATTGATTCTTAGAATCCAAGAAAATGGTGTCTCTCTCCATCTGTTTCTATCATCTTCAATTTCATTCTTCAGTGTCATAGTTTTCAGCATACAGATCTTTTGTCTCCCTAGGTAGTTTGACTCCTAGGTATTTTATTCTGTTTGTTGCAATGGTTAATGGGAGTGTTTCCTTCATTTCTCTTTCAGATTTTTCTTCATTAATGTATAGAAATGCAAGGGATTTCTGTGCATTCATTTTGTATCGTGCAACGTTACCAAATCCATGGATTAGCTATAGTAGTTTTCTGATGGCATCTTTAGGATTCTCTAAGTATAGTGTCATGTCATCTGCACAGAGTGACAGTGTTACTTGTTCTTTTCTAACTTGTGTTCCTTTTATTTCTTTTGCTGCTCTGACTGCTGTGGCTAGAACTTCCAAAACTATGTTGAATAATAGTGGTGAGAGTGGTCATCCTTGTCTTGTTCCTGATATTAGAGGACATGCTTTCAATTTTCACCATTGAGAATGTTTGCTGTGGGTTTGTCGTATATGGCCTTGATTCAGTTGAGTGAGGTTCCATCTCTGCCCATTTTCTGGAGTGTTTTCATCATAAATGTGTGCTGAAATTTGTCACAAGCTTTTCTGCATCTATTGACATGATCATATGGTTTTTCCTCTTCACTTTGTTAATAGAGTGTATCACATTGATTTCCGTGTATTGAAGAATCCTTGCATCCCTGGGATAAATCCCAATTGATCATGAGGTATGATACTTTAATTTGGTAATGGATTTGGTTTGCTACTATTTTGTTGAGCAGCTTTTCGTCTATGTTCATCAGGGATATCGGTGTGTAACTGTATTTTTTTGTACTATTTTTGTCTGGATTTGGTATCAGGGTGATGGTGGCCTAATAGAAAGGGTTTGGGAGTGTTCCTTCCTCGCCAATTTTTTGGAAGTGTTTGAGAAGGATGTGTGTTAGGTCTTTTCTCCATGTTGGATAGAATTATCCTGTGAAACCATCTGTCCTGGACTTTTGTTGGTTGGACGATTTTTAATCAGAGTTGCAAGTTCATTACTCGTACTGGGTCTGTTCATAGTTTCTATTTTTTCCTGGTTCAGTCTCGGAAGGTTGTACCTTTTTACGAATTTGTGCATTTCGTCCAGATTTTCTATTTTATCAGCATAGAGTTGCTTGTAGTAGTCTCTTACGAAGTTTTGTATTTCTGTGTTGTCCGTGGTAACTTCTTTTTCATTTCTAATTTTATTGATTGCAGTCCTCTCCCTCTTTTTCTCGATGAGTCTGCCTAAAGGTTTATCAATATTGTTTACCTTCTCAAAAAACCAGCTTTTACTTTTATTGATTCTTGTTGTTTTCTTTGTTGCTATTTCAGTTCTTTCTTTCTTGTTTTTCTGCCTTTTTATTGACAGCTCCAACTACCTTCAGGCTTTGTTGTCTATTTAGGAAATGATCGGTTCAAATGAACACATCTTCTTCCTTTTACCTTATTGTTTTTTGAATTTTTGAATATTATTTTGCTTTTTTATACAGCAGGTTTTTATTAGTTATCCATTTTATACATATCAGTGTATATATGTCAATCCCGATTTCCCAATTCATCACACAACGACTACCACACCCCCACTTTCCCCCTTTCTGACTGACTTTACTCTGTATGATAGTCTCTAGATCCATCCACGCCTGTACCAATGAACCAACGTAGTTCCTTTTTATGGCTGAGTAATATTCCATGGTATATATGTACCACATCTTCTTTATCCATTTGTCTGTGGATGGGCATTTAGGTTGTTTCCATGACCTGGCTATTGTAAATACTGCTGCAGTGAACATTGGGGTGCATGTGTGTTTTAGAACTATGGTTTTCTCTTGGTATATGCCCTGTAGTGGGTTCGCTGGGTCATATGGCAATTCTTTTATTTGTTTTTCAAGGAACCTCTTTACTGTTCTCCATAGTGGCTGTATCAATTTACACTCCCAACAACAGTGCAAGAGTATTCTCTTTGCTCCACACCCTGTGCAGCAGTTGTTGTTTGTTGATTTTCTGATGATGCCCGTTCTAAATGGTGTGAGGTGATACCTCAGTGTCGTTTTGATGTGCATCTCTCTAATAATTAGTGATGTTGAGCAGGTTTTCATGTGCTTGTTGGCCAGCTGTATGTCTTCTTTGGAGAATTGTCTATTTAGGTCTTCGGTCTATTTTTCGATTGGGTTGTTCGTTTATTTAATACCGAGCTGCATGAGCTGTTTATATATTTTGGAGATTAATCCTTAGTCCGTTGATCCGTATGCAAATATTTTTCCCATTCTGAGGGTTGTCCTTTGGTCTTGTTTGTCATTTCCTGTGTGTGGCAAAAGCTTGTAAGTTTCATTAGGTCCCACTTGTTTATTTTTGTTTTTATTTCCATTACTCTAGAAGGGGGATTAAAACAGATCTTGCTGTGATGTATGTCAAAGCGTGTTATTCCTATGTTTTCCTCTAAGAGTTTTATAGTATCCTGTCTTACGTTTAGGTCTCTGTTCCATTTTTAGTTTATTTGTGTGTACGGTGTTTGGGAGTGTTCTAATTTCATTCTTTTACATATGTCTGTGCAGTTTTCCCAGCACCACTTATTGTAGAGACTGTCTTTTCTCCATTGTGGATTCCTGCCTCCTTTGTCATAGATTAGTTGACCATAGGTGCGTGGCTTCATCTCTGGGCTTTCTATCCTGTTGCATTGATCTATATTTCTGTTTTTGTGCCAGTCCCATCGTGTCTTGATTCCTGTAGCTTTGTAGTACAGTCTGAAGTCGGGCAGTCTGATTCCTCCAGCTCTGTTTTTTTCCCTCAAACTGCTTTGGCTCTTCCGGGTTTTTATGTCTCCATACAAATTTTAAGATTTTTTTGTTCTAGTTCTGGAAAAAATGCCATTGGTAATTTGAGAGGGATTGCATTGAATATGCAGATTGCTTTGGGTAGTATAGTCATTTTCACAACATTGATTCTTAGAATCCAAGAAAATGGTGTCTCTCTCCATCTGTTTCTATCATCTTCAATTTCATTCTTCAGTGTCATAGTTTTCAGCATACAGATCTTTTGTCTCCCTAGGTAGTTTGACTCCTAGGTATTTTATTCTGTTTGTTGCAATGGTTAATGGGAGTGTTTCCTTCATTTCTCTTTCAGATTTTTCTTCATTAATGTATAGAAATGCAAGGGATTTCTGTGCATTCATTTTGTATAGTGCAACGTTACCAAATCCATGGATTAGCTATAGTAGTTTTCTGATGGCATCTTTAGGATTCTCTAAGTATAGTGTCATGTCATCTGCACAGAGTGACAGTGTTACTTGTTCTTTTCTAACTTGTGTTCCTTTTATTTCTTTTGCTGCTCTGACTGCTGTGGCTAGAACTTCCAAAACTATGTTGAATAATAGTGGTGAGAGTGGTCATCCTTGTCTTGTTCCTGATATTAGAGGACATGCTTTCAATTTTCACCATTGAGAATGTTTGCTGTGGGTTTGTCGTATATGGCCTTGATTCAGTTGAGTGAGGTTCCATCTCTGCCCATTTTCTGGAGTGTTTTCATCATAAATGTGTGCTGAAATTTGTCACAAGCTTTTCTGCATCTATTGACATGATCATATGGTTTTTCCTCTTCACTTTGTTAATAGAGTGTATCACATTGATTTCCGTGTATTGAAGAATCCTTGCATCCCTGGGATAAATCCCAATTGATCATGAGGTATGATACTTTAATTTGGTAATGGATTTGGTTTGCTACTATTTTGTTGAGCAGCTTTTCGTCTATGTTCATCAGGGATATCGGTGTGTAACTGTATTTTTTTGTACTATTTTTGTCTGGATTTGGTATCAGGGTGATGGTGGCCTAATAGAAAGGGTTTGGGAGTGTTCCTTCCTCGCCAATTTTTTGGAAGTGTTTGAGAAGGATGTGTGTTAGGTCTTTTCTCCATGTTGGATAGAATTATCCTGTGAAACCATCTGTCCTGGACTTTTGTTGGTTGGACGATTTTTAATCAGAGTTGCAAGTTCATTACTCGTACTGGGTCTGTTCATAGTTTCTATTTTTTCCTGGTTCAGTCTCGGAAGGTTGTACCTTTTTACGAATTTGTGCATTTCGTCCAGATTTTCTATTTTATCAGCATAGAGTTGCTTGTAGTAGTCTCTTACGAAGTTTTGTATTTCTGTGTTGTCCGTGGTAACTTCTTTTTCATTTCTAATTTTATTGATTGCAGTCCTCTCCCTCTTTTTCTCGATGAGTCTGCCTAAAGGTTTATCAATATTGTTTACCTTCTCAAAGAACCAGCTTTTACTTTTATTGATTCTTGTTGTTTTCTTTGTTGCTATTTCAGTTCTTTCTTTCTTGTTTTTCTGCCTTTTTATTGACAGCTCCAACTACCTTCAGGCTTTGTTGTCTATTTAGGAAATGATCGGTTCAAATGAACACATCTTCTTCCTTTTACCTTATTGTTTTTTGAATTTTTGAATATTATTTTGCTTTTTTATACAGCAGGTTTTTATTAGTTATCCATTTTATACATATCAGTGTATATATGTCAATCCCGATTTCCCAATTCATCACACAACGACTACCACACCCCCACTTTCCCCCTTTCTGACTGACTTTACTCTGTATGATAGTCTCTAGATCCATCCACGCCTGTACCAATGAACCAACGTAGTTCCTTTTTATGGCTGAGTAATATTCCATGGTATATATGTACCACATCTTCTTTATCCATTTGTCTGTGGATGGGCATTTAGGTTGTTTCCATGACCTGGCTATTGTAAATACTGCTGCAGTGAACATTGGGGTGCATGTGTGTTTTAGAACTATGGTTTTCTCTTGGTATATGCCCTGTAGTGGGTTCGCTGGGTCATATGGCAATTCTTTTATTTGTTTTTCAAGGAACCTCTTTACTGTTCTCCATAGTGGCTGTATCAATTTACACTCCCAACAACAGTGCAAGAGTATTCTCTTTGCTCCACACCCTGTGCAGCAGTTGTTGTTTGTTGATTTTCTGATGATGCCCGTTCTAAATGGTGTGAGGTGATACCTCAGTGTAGTTTTGATGTGCATCTCTCTAATAATTAGTGATGTTGAGCAGGTTTTCATGTGCTTGTTGGCCAGCTGTATGTCTTCTTTGGAGAATTGTCTATTTAGGTCTTCGGTCTATTTTTCGATTGGGTTGTTCGTTTATTTAATACCGAGCTGCATGAGCTGTTTATATATTTTGGAGATTAATCCTTAGTCCGTTGATCCGTATGCAAATATTTTTCCCATTCTGAGGGTTGTGCTTTGGTCTTGTTTGTCATTTCCTGTGTGTGGCAAAAGCTTGTAAGTTTCATTAGGTCCCACTTGTTTATTTTTGTTTTTATTTCCATTACTCTAGAAGGGGGATTAAAACAGATCTTGCTGTGATGTATGTCAAAGCGTGTTATTCCTATGTTTTCCTCTAAGAGTTTTATAGTATCCTGTCTTACGTTTAGGTCTCTGTTCCATTTTTAGTTTATTTGTGTGTACGGTGTTTGGGAGTGTTCTAATTTCATTCTTTTACATATGTCTGTGCAGTTTTCCCAGCACCACTTATTGTAGAGACTGTCTTTTCTCCATTGTGGATTCCTGCCTCCTTTGTCATAGATTAGTTGACCATAGGTGCGTGGCTTCATCTCTGGGCTTTCTATCCTGTTGCATTGATCTATATTTCTGTTTTTGTGCCAGTCCCATCGTGTCTTGATTCCTGTAGCTTTGTAGTACAGTCTGAAGTCGGGCAGTCTGATTCCTCCAGCTCTGTTTTTTTCCCTCAAACTGCTTTGGCTCTTCCGGGTTTTTATGTCTCCATACAAATTTTAAGATTTTTTTGTTCTAGTTCTGGAAAAAATGCCATTGGTAATTTGAGAGGGATTGCATTGAATATGCAGATTGCTTTGGGTAGTATAGTCATTTTCACAACATTGATTCTTAGAATCCAAGAAAATGGTGTCTCTCTCCATCTGTTTCTATCATCTTCAATTTCATTCTTCAGTGTCATAGTTTTCAGCATACAGATCTTTTGTCTCCCTAGGTAGTTTGACTCCTAGGTATTTTATTCTGTTTGTTGCAATGGTTAATGGGAGTGTTTCCTTCATTTCTCTTTCAGATTTTTCTTCATTAATGTATAGAAATGCAAGGGATTTCTGTGCATTCATTTTGTATCGTGCAACGTTACCAAATCCATGGATTAGCTATAGTAGTTTTCTGATGGCATCTTTAGGATTCTCTAAGTATAGTGTCATGTCATCTGCACAGAGTGACAGTGTTACTTGTTCTTTTCTAACTTGTGTTCCTTTTATTTCTTTTGCTGCTCTGACTGCTGTGGCTAGAACTTCCAAAACTATGTTGAATAATAGTGGTGAGAGTGGTCATCCTTGTCTTGTTCCTGATATTAGAGGACATGCTTTCAGTTTTTCACCATTGAGGATGTTTGCTGTGGGTTTGTCGTATATGGCCTTGATTAAGTTGAGTGAGGTTCCCTCTCTGTCACTTACTGGAGGGTTTTTATCAGAAATGTGTGTTGAAATTTGTCACAAGCTTTTCTGCATCTATTGACATCATCATATGGTTTTTCCTCTTCACTTTGTTATTTGGGTGTATCACATTGATTTTCCTGATTTGAAGAATCCTTGCATCCCTGGGATAAATCCCACTTGATTATGACGTATGATACTTTTAATGTGGTATTGGATTCTGTTTGCTACTCTTTTGTTGAGCAACTTTGCATCTATGTTCATCAGTGAAATCGGTGTGTAACTGTATTTTTTTGTACTATCTTGTCTGGTTTTGGTATCAGGGTGATGGTGGCCTCATAGAAAGAGTTTGGGAGTGTTCCTTCCACGCCAAATTTTTGGAAGAGTTTGAGAAGGATGTGTGTTAGGTCTTTTCTCCATGTTGGATAGAATTATCCTGTGAAACCATCTGTCCTGGACTTTTGTTGGTTGGACGATTTTTAATCAGAGTTGCAAGTTCATTACTCGTACTGGGTCTGTTCATACTTTCTATTTTTTCCTGGTTCAGTCTTGGAAGGTTGTAGCTTTCTAAGAATTTGTGCATTTCGTCCAGATTTTCCATTTTATCAGCATAGAGTTGCTTGCAGTAGTCTCTTAGGAAGTTTTGTATTTTTGTGTTGTCTGTGGTAACTTCTTTTTCATTTCTAATTTTATTGATTGCAGTCCTCTCCCTCTTTTTCTCGATGAGTCTGGCTAAATATTTATCAATATTGTTTACCTTCTCAAAGAACCAGCTTTTACTTCTATTGATCCTTGTTATTGTTTTCTTTGTTGCTATTTCACTTCTTTCTTTCTTTTTTTTCTACCTTTTTATTGACAGCCCCAACTACCTTCAAGTTTTTTTGTCTATTTAGGAAATGATTGGTTCAAATGAACACATCTTCTTCCTTTTATCTTATTGTTTTTTCAATTTTTGAATATTATTTTATTGTTTTATACAGCAGGTTCTTATTAGTTATCCATTTTATACATATTAGTGTATATATGTCAATCCCAATTTCCGAATTCATCACACAAGGACTACCACACCCCCACTTTCCCCCTATGGTGGCCATACGTTGGTTCTCCACATCTGTGTATCAATTCAATCCTGCAAACCGGTTCATCTGTACCATTTTTCCAGGTTGCATATATATGCATTTATAGATATGTGTTTTTCTGACTGACTTCACTGTTTATGACAGTCTCTAGATCCATCCACGCCTGTACCAATGAACCAACTTAGTTCCTTTTCATGGCTGAGTAATATTCCATGGTATATATGTACCACATTTTCTTTATCCATTTGTCTGTGGATGGGCATTTAGATTGTTTCCATAACCTGGCTATTGTAAATACCGCTGCAATGAACATTGGGGTGCATGTGTCTTTTAGAACTATGGTTTTCTCTTGGCATATGCCCAGTAGTGTGTTCGCTGGGTCATATGGCAATTCTGTTTTTCATTTTTTAAGGAACCTCTTTACTGTTCTGCATAGTGGCTGTAGCAATTTACACTCCCAACAACAGTGCAAAAGTATACTCTTTGCTCTACACCCTGTCCAGCAGTTGTTGTTTGTTGATTTTCTGATGATGCCTGTTTCTAAATGGCGTGAGGTGATACCTCAGTGTAGGTTTGATGTGCATCTCTCTAATAATTAGTGATGTTGAGCAGGTTTTGATGTGCTTGTTGGCCAGCTGTATGTCTTCTTTGGAGAATTGTCTATGTAGGTCTTCTGGCCATGTTTCGATTGGGGTGTTCATTTATTTAATACCGAGCTGCGTGAGCTCTTTATATATTTTGGAGATTAATCCTTAGTCCCTTGATCCGTACGCAAATACTTTTGCCATTCTGAGGGTTGTCCTTTCGTCTTGTTTGTCGTTTCCTGTGTGTAGCAAAAGCTTGTAAGTTTCATTAGGTCCCACTTCTTTATTTTTGTTTTTATTTCCATTACTCTAGGAGGTGGATTAAAACAGATCTTGCTGTGATGTATGTCAAAGCGTGTTATTCCTATGTTTTCCTCTAAGAGTTTTATAGTATCCTGTCTTATGTTTAGGTCTCTGTTCCATTTTTAGTTTATTTGTGTGTACGGTGTTTGGGAGTGTTCTAATTTCATTCTTTTACATGTGTCTGTCCAGTTTTCCCAGCACCACTTTTTGTAGAGACTGTCTTTTCTCCATTGTGGATTCCTGCCTCCTTTGTCATAGATTAGTTGACCATAGGTGCGTGGCTTCATCTCTGGGCTTTCTATCCTGTTGCATTGATCTGTATTTTTGTTTTTGTGCCAGACCCATCGTGTCTTGATTCCTGTAGCTTTGTAGTACAGTCTGAAGTCGGGCAGTGTGATTCCTCCAGCTCTGTTTTTTTCCCTCAAACTGCTTCGGCTCTTCCGGGTTTTTATGTCTCCATACACATTTTAAGATTTTTTTGTTCTAGTTCTGGAAAAAATTCCATTGGTAATTTGAGAGGGATTGCATTGAATATATAGATTACTTTGGGTACTATAGTCATTTTCACAACATTGATTCTTCCAATCCAAGAACATGGTTTCTGTCTCCATCTGTTTCTATCATCTTCAATTTCGTTCTTCAGTGCCATAATTTTCAGCATACAGATCTTTTGTCTCCCTAGGTAAGTTTATTCCTAGGTAATTTATTCCTTTTGTTGCAATGGTTAATGGGAGTGTTTCCTTCATTTCTCTTTCAGATTTTTTTTCATTAATGTATAGGAATGCAAGGGATTTGTGTGCATTCATTTTGTATCGTGCAACTTTACCAAATCCATGGATTAGCTCTAGTCGTTTTCTGGTGGCATCTTTAGGATTCTCTAAATATTGTGTCATGCCATCTGGAAAGAGTGACAGTGTTACTTCTTCTTTTCCAACTTGTGTTCCTTTTATTTCTTTTGCTGCTCTGACTGCTGGGGCTAGGACTTCCAAAACTATGTTGCATAATAGTGGTGAGAGTGGTCATCCTTGTCTTCTTCCTGATATTAGAGGACATGCTTTCAGTTTTTCACCAATGAGAATGTTTGCTGTGGGTTTGTTGTATATGGCCTTGATTAAGTTGAGTGAGCTTCCCTCTCTGCCCACTTTCTGGAGGGTTTTTATCATAAATGTGTGTTGAAATTTGTCACAAGCTTTTCTGCATCTATTGACATGATCATATGGTTTTTCCTCTTCACTTTGTTAATAGGGTGTATGTATCACATTGATTTTCGTGTATTGAAGAATCCTTGCATCCCTGGGATAAATCCCACTTGATCATGAGGTATGATACTTTAATTTGGTATTGGATTTGGTTTGCTACTATTTTGTTGAGCAGATTTGCATCTATGTTCATCAGTGATATCGGTGTGTAACTGTATTTTTTTGTACTATCTTTGTCTGGTTTTGGTATCAGGGTGATGGTGGCCTCATAGAAAGAGTTTGGGAGTGTTCCTTCCTCGCCAAATTTTTGGAAGAGTTTGAGAAGGATGTGTGTTAGGTCTTTTCTCCATGTTGGATAGAATTATCCTGTGAAACCATCTGTCCTGGACTTTTGTTGGTTGGACGATTTTTAATCAGAGTTGCAAGGTCATTACTCGTACTGGGTCTGTTCATAGTTTCTATTTTTTCTTGGTTCAGTCTTGGAAGGTTGTAGCTTTCTAAGAATTTGTGCATTTCGTCCAGATTTTCCATTTTATCAGCATAGAGTTGCTTGCAGTAGTCTCTTATGAAGTTTTGTACTTCTGTGTTGTCCGTGGTAACTTCTTTTTCATTTCTAATTTTATTGATTGCAGTCCTCTCCCTCTTTTTTTGATGAGTCTGGCTAAATGTATATCAATATTGTTTACCTTCTCAAAGAACCAGCTTTTACTTTTATTGATCCTTGTTATTGTTTTCTTTGTTGCTATTTCACTTCTTTCTTTCTTTTTTTTCTACCTTTTTATTGACAGACCCAACTACCTTCAACGTTTGTTGTCTATTTAGAAAATGATCGGTTCAAATGAACACATCTTCTTCCTTTTATCTTATTGTTTTTTCAGTTTTTGAATATTATTTTTTTTTATACAGCAGGTTCTTATTCGTTATCCATTTTATACACACTAGTGTATACATGTCAATGCCAATTTCCGAATTCATCACACAAGGACTACCACACCCCCACTTTCCCTCTATGGTGGGCATACGTTGGTTCTCCACATCTGTGTATCAATTCAATCCTGCAAACCGGTACATCTGTACCATTTTTCTAGGTTGCATATATATGCGTTTATAGATGATATCTGTTTTTCTCTTTCTGACTGATTTCACTATGTATGACAGTCTGTAGATCCATCCACGCCTATACCAATGAACCAACTTAGTTCCTTTTCATGGCTGAGTAACATTCCATGGTATATATGTACCACATCTTCTTTATCCATTTGTCTGTGGATGGGCATTTAGGTTGTTTCCATGACCTGGCTATTGTAAATACTGCTGCAGTGAACATTGGGGTGCATGTGTCTTTTAGAACTATGGTTTTCTCTTGGTATATGCCATGTAGTGGGTTCGCTGGGTCATATGGCAATTCTTTTATTTGTTTTTCAAGGAACCTCTTTACTGTTCTCCATAGTGGCTGTATCAATTTACACTCCCAACAACAGTGCAAGAGTATTCTCTTTGCTCCACACCCTGTGCAGCAGTTGTTGTTTGTTGATTTTCTGATGATGCCCGTTCTAAATGGTGTGAGGTGATACCTCAGTGTAGTTTTGATGTGCATCTCTCTAATAATTAGTGATGTTGAGCAGGTTTTGCTGTGCTTGTTGGACAGCTGTATGTCTTCTTTGGAGAATTGTCTATTTAGGTCTTCGGTCTATTTTCCGATTGGGTTGTTCGTTTTTTTAATACCGAGCTGCATGAGCTGTTTATATATTTTGGAGATTAATCCTTAGTCCGTTGATCCGTACGCAAATATTTTGCCATTCTGAGGGTTGTCTTTTCGTCTTGTTTGTCGTTTCCTGTGTGTGGCAAAGCTTGTAAGTTTCATTAGGTCCCACGTGTTTATTTTTGTTTTTATTTCAATTACTCTAGGAGGGGGATTAAAACAGATCTTGCTGTGATGTATGTCAACGCGTATTATTCCTATGTTTTCCTCTAAGAGTTTTATAGTATCCTGTCTTACGTTTAGGTCTCTGTTCCATTTTTAGTTTATTTGTGTGTACGGTGTTTGGGAGTGTTCTAATTTCATTCTTTTACATGTGTCTGTCCAATTTTCCCAGCACCACTTATTGTAGAGTCTGTCTTTTCTCCATTGTGATTTCCTGCCTCCTTTGTCATAGATTAGTTGACCATAGGTGCGTGGCTTCATCTCTGGGCTTTCTATCCTGTTGCATTGATCTATATTTCTGTTTTTGTGCCAGTCCCATCGTGTCTTGATTCCTGTAGCTTTGTAGTACAGTCTGAAGTCGGGCAGTCTGATTCCTCCAGCTCTGTTTTTTTCCCTCAAACTGCTTCGGCTCTTCCGGGTTTTTATGTCTCCATACAAATTTTAAGATTTTTTTGTTCTAGCTCTGGAAAAAATGCCATTGGTAATTTGAGAGGGATTGCACTGAATATGCAGATTGCTTTGGGTAGTATAGTCATTTTCACAACATTGATTCTTAGAATCCAAGAACATGGTATCTCTCTCCATCTGTTTCTATCATCTTCAATTTCGTTCTTCAGTGTCATACTTTTCAGCATACAGATCTTTTGTCTCCCTAGGTAGGTTGACTCCTAGGTATTTTATTCTGTTTGGTGCAATGGTTAATGGGAGTGTTTCCTTCATTTCTCTTTCAGATTTTTCTTCATTAATGTATAGAAATGCAAGGGATTTGTGTGCATTCATTTTGTATCGTGCAACGTTACCAAATCCATGGATTAGCTCTAGCAGTTTTCTGGTGGCATCTTTAGGATTCTCTAAGTATAGTGTCATGTCATCTGCAAAGAGTGACAGTGTTACTTCTTCTTTTCCAACTTGTGTTCCTTTTATTTCTTTTGCTGCTCTGACTGCTGGGGTTAGGACTTCCAAAACTATGTTGAATAATAGTGGTGAGAGTGGTCATCCTTGTCTTGTTCCTGATATTAGAGGACATGCTTTCAGTTTTTCACCAATGAGAATGTTTGCTGTGGGTTTGTCGTATATGGCCTTGATTAAGTTGAGTGAGCTTCCCTCTCTGTCCACTTTCTGGAGAGTTTCTATCATAAATGTGTGTTGAAATTTGTCACAAGCTTTTCTGCATCTATTGACATGATCATATGGTTTTTCCTCTTCACTTTGTTAATAGGGTGTATCACATTGATTTTCGTGTATTGAAGAATCCTTGCATCCCTGGGATAACTCCCACTTGATCATGAGGTATGATACTTTAATTTGGTATTGGATTTGGTTTGCTAATATTGTGTTGAGCAGATTTGCATCTATGTTCATCAGTGATATCGGTGTGTAACTTTATTTTTTTGTACTATCTTTGTCTGGTTTTGGTATCAGGGTGATGGTGGCCTCGTAGAAAGAGTTTGGGAGTGTTCCTTCCTCGCCAAATTTTTGGAAGAGTTTGAGAAGGATGTGTGTTAGGTCTTTTCTCCATGTTGGATAGAATTATCCTGTGAAACCATCTGTCCTGGACTTTTGTTGGTTGGACGATTTTTAATCAGAGTTGCAAGGTCATTACTCGTACTGGGTCTATTCATAGTTTCTATTTTTTCCTGGTTCAGTCTTGGAAGGTTGTAGCTTTCTAAGAATTTGTGCATTTCGTCCAGATTTTCCATTTTATCAGCATAGAGTTGCTTGCAGTAGTCTCTTATGAAGTTTTGTATTTCTGTGTTGTCCGTGGTAACTTCTTTTTCATTTCTAATTTTATTGATTGCAGTCCTCTCCCTCTTTTTCTCGATGAGTCTGGCTAAATCTTTATCAATATTGTTTACCTTCTCAAAGAACCAGCTTTTACTTTTATTGATCCTTGTTATTGTTTTCTTTGTTGCTATTTCACTCCTTTCTTTCTTTTTTTTCTACCTTTTTATTGCCAGCCCCAACTACCTTCAACGTTTGTTGTCTATTTAGAAAATGATCGGTTCAAATGAACACATCTTCTTCCTTTTATCTTATTGTATTTTCAGGTTTTGAATATTATTTTATTTTTTTATACAGCAGGTTCTTATTAGGTATCCATTTTATACACACTAGTGTATACATGTGAATGCCAATTTCCGAATTCATCACACAAGGACTACCACACCCCCACTTTCCCTCTATGGTGGCCATACGTTGGTTCTCCACATCTGTGTATCAATTCAATCCTGCAAACCGGTTCATCTGTACCATTTTTCTAGGTTGCATATATATGCGTTTATAGATGATATCTGTTTTTCTTTTTCTGACTGATTTCACTGTGTATGACAGTCTCTAGATCCATCCACGCCTGTACCAATGAACCAACTTAGTTCCTTTTCATGGCTGAGTCATATTCCATGGTATATATGTACCACATCTTCTATATCCATTTGTCTGTGGATGGGCATTTAGATTGTTTCCATAACGTGGCTATTGTAAATACCACTGCAATGAACATTGGGGTGCATGTGTCCTTTGGAACTATGGTTTTCTCTTGGCATATGCCCAGTAGTGTGTTCGCTGGGTCATATGGCAATTCTGTTTTTCATTTTTTAAGGAACCTCTTTACTGTTCTGCATAGTGGCTGTATCAATTTACACTCCCAACAACAGTGCAAAGGTATACTCTTTGCTCCACAACTTGTCCAGCAGTTGCTGTTTGTTGATTTTCTGATGATGCCTGTTTCTAAATGGCGTGAGGTGATGCCTCAGTGTAGTTTTGATGTGCATCTCTCTAATAATTAGTGATGTTGAGCAGGTTTTCATGTGCTTGTTGGCCAGCTGTATGTCTTCTTTGGAGAATTGTCTATTTAGGTCTTCAGTCTTTTTTTCGATTGGGTTGTTCGTTTTTTTAATACCGAGCTGCATGAGCTGTTTATATATTTTGGAGATTAATCCTTAGTCCGTTGATCCGTACGCAAATATTTTTCCCATTCTGAGGGTTGTCCTTTGGTCTTGTTTGTCGTTTCCTGTGTGTGGCAAAAGCTTGTAAGTTTCATTAGGTCCCACTTGTTTATTTTTGTTTTTATTTCCATTACTCTAGGAGGTGGATTAAAACAGATCTTGCTGTGATGTATGTCAACGCGTGTTATTCCTATGTTTTCCTCTAAGAGTTTTATAGTATCCTGTCTTACGTTTAGGTCTCTGTTCCATTTTTAGTTTATTTGTGTGTACGGTGTTTGGGAGTGTTCTAATTTCATTCTTTTACATGTGTCTGTCCAATTTTCCCAGCACCACTTATTGTAGAGACTGTCTTTTCTCCATTGTGGATTCCTGCCTCCTTTGTCATAGATTAGTTGACCATAGGTGCGTGGCTTCATCTCTGGGCTTTCTATCCTGTTGCATTGATCTATATTTCTGTTTTTGTGCCAGTCCCATCGTGTCTTGATTCCTGTAGCTTTGTAGTACAGTCTGAAGTCGGGCAGTCTGATTCCTCCAGCTCTGTTTTTTTCCCTCAAACTGCTTCGGCTCTTCCGGGTTTTTATGTCTCCATACAAATTTTAAGATTTTTTTGTTCTAGCTCTGGAAAAAATGCCATTGGTAATTTGAGAGGGATTGCACTGAATATGCAGATTGCTTTGGGTAGTATAGTCATTTTCACAACATTGATTCTTAGAATCCAAGAACATGGTATCTCTCCCCATCTGTTTCTATCATCTTCAATTTCGTTCTTCAGTGTCATACTTTTCAGCATACAGATCTTTTGTCTCCCTAGGTAGGTTGACTCCTAGGTATTTTATTCTGTTTGTTGCAATGGTTAATGGGAGTGTTTCCTTCATTTCTCTTTCAGATTTTTCTTCATTAATGTATAGAAATGCAAGGGATTTGTGTGCATTCATTTTGTATCGTGCAACGTTACCAAATCCATGGATTAGCTCTAGTAGTTTTCTGGTGGCATCTTTAGGATTCTCTAAGTATAGTGTCATGTCATCTGCAAAGAGTGACATTGTTACTTCTTCGTTTCCAACTTGTGTTCCTTTTATTTCTTTTGCTGCTCTGACTGCTGGGGCTAGGACTTCCAAAACTATGTTGCATAATAGTGGTGAGAGTGTTCATCCTTGTCTTCTTCCTGATATTAGAGGACATGCTTTCAGTTTTTCACCAATGAGAATGTTTGCTGTGGGTTTGTCGTATATGGCCTTGATTAAGTTGAGTGAGGTTCCCTCTCTGTCACTTTCTGTAGGGTTTTTTATCAGAAATGTGTGTTGAAATTTGTCACAAGCTTTTCTGCATCTATTGACATGATCATATGGTTTTTCCTCTTCACTTTGTTAATAGGGTGTATCACATTGATTTTCGTGTATTGAAGAATCCTTTCATCCCTGGGATAACTCCCACTTGATCATGAGGTATGATACTTTAATTTGGTATTGGATTTGGTTTGCTACTATTTTGTTGAGCAGATTTGCATCTATGTTCATCAGTGATATCGGTGTGTAACTTTATTTTTTTGTACTATCTTTGTCTGGTTTTGGTATCAGGGTGATGGTGGCCTCATAGAAAGAGTTTGGGAGTGTTCCTTCCTCGCCAAATTTTTGGAAGAGTTTGAGAAGGATGTGTGTTAGGTCTTTTCTCCATGTTGGATAGAATTATCCTGTGAAACCGTCTGTCCTGGACTTTTGTTGGTTGGACGATTTTTAATCAGAGTTGCAAGGTCATTACTCGTACTGGGTCTGTTCATAGTTTCTATTTTTTCCTGGTTCAGTCTTGGAAGGTTGTAGCTTTCTAAGAATTTGTGCATTTCGTCCAGATTTTCCATTTTATCAGCATAGAGTTGCTTGCAGTAGTCTCTTATGAAGTTTTGTATTTCTATGTTGTCTGTGGTAACTTCTTTTTCATTTCTAATTTTATTGATTGCAGTCCTCTCCCTCTTTTTCTCGATGAGTCTGGCTAAATCTTTATCAATATTGTTTACCTTCTCAAAGAACCAGCTTTTACTTTTATTGATCCTTGTTATTGTTTTCTTTGTTGCTATTTCACTCCTTTCTTTCTTTTTTTTCTACCTTTTTATTGCCAGCCCCAACTACCTTCAACGTTTGTTGTCTATTTAGGAAATGATTGGTTCAAATGAACACATCTTCTTCCTTTTATCTTATTGTTTTTTCAGGTTTTGAATATTATTTTATTTTTTTATACAGCAGGTTCTTATTAGGTATCCATTTTATACACACTAGTGTATACATGTGAATGCCAATTTCCGAATTCATCACACAAGGACTACCACACCCCCACTTTCCCTCTATGGTGGCCATACGTTGGTTCTCCACATCTGTGTATCAATTCAATCCTGCAAACCGGTTCATCTGTACCATTTTTCTAGGTTGCATATATATGCGTTTATAGATGATATCTGTTTTTCTTTTCCTGACTGATTTCACTGTGTATGACAGTCTCTAGATCCATCCACGCCTGTACCAATGAACCAACTTAGTTCCTTTTCATGGCTGAGTCATATTCCATGGTATATATGTACCACATCTTCTATATCCATTTGTCTGTGGATGGGCATTTAGATTGTTTCCATAACGTGGCTATTGTAAATACCACTGCAATGAACATTGGGGTGCATGTGTCCTTTAGAACTATGGTTTTCTCTTGGCATATGCCCAGTAGTGTGTTCGCTGGGTCATATGGCAATTCTGTTTTTCATTTTTTAAGGAACCTCTTTACTGTTCTGCATAGTGGCTGTATCAATTTACACTCCCAACAACAGTGCAAAGGTATACTCTTTGCTCCACAACTTGTCCAGCAGTTGCTGTTTGTTGATTTTCTGATGATGCCTGTTTCTAAATGGCGTGAGGTGATGCCTCAGTGTAGTTTTGATGTGCATCTCTCTAATAATTAGTGATGTTGAGCAGGTTTTCATGTGCTTGTTGGCCAGCTGTATGTCTTCTTTGGAGAATTGTCTATTTAGGTCTTCAGTCTATTTTTCGATTGGGTTGTTCGTTTTTTTAATACCGAGCTGCATGAGCTGTTTATATATTTTGGAGATTAATCCTTAGTCCGTTGATCCGTACGCAAATATTTTTCCCATTCTGAGGGTTGTCCTTTGGTCTTGTTTGTCGTTTCCTGTGTGTGGCAAAAGCTTGTAAGTTTCATTAGGTCCCACTTGTTTATTTTTGTTTTTATTTCCATTACTCTAGGAGGTGGATTAAAACAGATCTTGCTGTGATGTATGTCAACGCGTGTTATTCCTATGTTTTCCTCTAAGAGTTTTATAGTATCCTGTCTTACGTTTAGGTCTCTGTTCCATTTTTAGTTTATTTGTGTGTACGGTGTTTGGGAGTGTTCTAATTTCATTCTTTTACATGTGTCTGTCCAATTTTCCCAGCACCACTTATTGTAGAGACTGTCTTTTCTCCATTGTGGATTCCTGCCTCCTTTGTCATAGATTAGTTGACCATAGGTGCGTGGCTTCATCTCTGGGCTTTCTATCCTGTTGCATTGATCTATATTTCTGTTTTTGTGCCAGTCCCATCGTGTCTTGATTCCTGTAGCTTTGTAGTACAGTCTGAAGTCGGGCAGTCTGATTCCTCCAGCTCTGTTTTTTTCCCTCAAACTGCTTCGGCTCTTCCGGGTTTTTATGTCTCCATACAAATTTTAAGATTTTTTTGTTCTAGCTCTGGAAAAAATGCCATTGGTAATTTGAGAGGGATTGCACTGAATATGCAGATTGCTTTGGGTAGTATAGTCATTTTCACAACATTGATTCTTAGAATCCAAGAACATGGTATCTCTCCCCATCTGTTTCTATCATCTTCAATTTCGTTCTTCAGTGTCATACTTTTCAGCATACAGATCTTTTGTCTCCCTAGGTAGGTTGACTCCTAGGTATTTTATTCTGTTTGTTGCAATGGTTAATGGGAGTGTTTCCTTCATTTCTCTTTCAGATTTTTCTTCATTAATGTATAGAAATGCAAGGGATTTGTGTGCATTCATTTTGTATCGTGCAACGTTACCAAATCCATGGATTAGCTCTAGTAGTTTTCTGGTGGCATCTTTAGGATTCTCTAAGTATAGTGTCATGTCATCTGCAAAGAGTGACATTGTTACTTCTTCGTTTCCAACTTGTGTTCCTTTTATTTCTTTTGCTGCTCTGACTGCTGGGGCTAGGACTTCCAAAACTATGTTGCATAATAGTGGTGAGAGTGTTCATCCTTGTCTTCTTCCTGATATTAGAGGACATGCTTTCAGTTTTTCACCAATGAGAATGTTTGCTGTGGGTTTGTCGTATATGGCCTTGATTAAGTTGAGTGAGGTTCCCTCTCTGTCACTTTCTGTAGGGTTTTTTATCAGAAATGTGTGTTGAAATTTGTCACAAGCTTTTCTGCATCTATTGACATGATCATATGGTTTTTCCTCTTCACTTTGTTAATAGGGTGTATCACATTGATTTTCGTGTATTGAAGAATCCTTTCATCCCTGGGATAACTCCCACTTGATCATGAGGTATGATACTTTAATTTGGTATTGGATTTGGTTTGCTACTATTTTGTTGAGCAGATTTGCATCTATGTTCATCAGTGATATCGGTGTGTAACTTTATTTTTTTGTACTATCTTTGTCTGGTTTTGGTATCAGGGTGATGGTGGCCTCGTAGAAAGAGTTTGGGAGTGTTCCTTCCTCGCCAAATTTTTGGAAGAGTTTGAGAAGGATGTGTGTTAGGTCTTTTCTCCATGTTGGATAGAATTATCCTGTGAAACCGTCTGTCCTGGACTTTTGTTGGTTGGACGATTTTTAATCAGAGTTGCAAGGTCATTACTCGTACTGGGTCTGTTCATAGTTTCTATTTTTTCCTGGTTCAGTCTTGGAAGGTTGTAGCTTTCTAAGAATTTGTGCATTTCGTCCAGATTTTCCATTTTATCAGCATAGAGTTGCTTGCAGTAGTCTCTTATGAAGTTTTGTATTTCTATGTTGTCTGTGGTAACTTCTTTTTCATTTCTAATTTTATTGATTGCAGTCCTCTCCCTCTTTTTCTCGATGAGTCTGGCTAAATCTTTATCAATATTGTTTACCTTCTCAAAGAACCAGCTTTTACTTTTATTGATCCTTGTTATTGTTTTCTTTGTTGCTATTTCACTCCTTTCTTTCTTTTTTTTCTACCTTTTTATTGCCAGCCCCAACTACCTTCAACGTTTGTTGTCTATTTAGGAAATGATTGGTTCAAATGAACACATCTTCTTCCTTTTATCTTATTGTTTTTTCAGGTTTTGAATATTATTTTATTTTTTTATACAGCAGGTTCTTATTAGGTATCCATTTTATACACACTAGTGTATACATGTGAATGCCAATTTCCGAATTCATCACACAAGGACTACCACACCCCCACTTTCCCTCTATGGTGGCCATACGTTGGTTCTCCACATCTGTGTATCAATTCAATCCTGCAAACCGGTTCATCTGTACCATTTTTCTAGGTTGCATATATATGCGTTTATAGATGATATCTGTTTTTCTTTTCCTGACTGATTTCACTGTGTATGACAGTCTCTAGATCCATCCACGCCTGTACCAATGAACCAACTTAGTTCCTTTTCATGGCTGAGTCATATTCCATGGTATATATGTACCACATCTTCTATATCCATTTGTCTGTGGATGGGCATTTAGATTGTTTCCATAACCTGGCTATTGTAAATACCACTGCAATGAACATTGAGGTGCATGTGTCCTTTAGAACTATGGTTTTCTCTTGGCATATGCCCAGTAGTGTGTTCGCTGGGTCATATGGCAATTCTGTTTTTCATTTTTTAAGGAACCTCTTTACTGTTCTGCATAGTGGCTGTATCAATTTACACTCCCAACAACAGTGCAAAGGTATACTCTTTGCTCCACAACTTGTCCAGCAGTTGCTGTTTGTTGATTTTCTGATGATGCCTGTTTCTAAATGGCGTGAGGTGATACCTCAGTGTAGTTTTGATGTGCATCTCTCTAATAATTAGTGATGTTGAGCAGGTTTTCATGTGCTTGTTGGCCAGCTGTATGTCTTCTTTGGAGAATTGTCTATTTAGGTCTTCAGTCTATTTTTCGATTGGGTTGTTCGTTTTTTTAATACCGAGCTGCATGAGCTGTTTATATATTTTGGAGATTAATCCTTAGTCTGTTGATCCGTACGCAAATATTTTTCCCATTCTGAGGGTTGTCCTTTGGTCTTGTTTGTCGTTTCCTGTGTGTGGCAAAAGCTTGTAAGTTTCATTAGGTCCCACTTGTTTATTTTTGTTTTTATTTCAATTACTCTAGGAGGTGGATTAAAACAGATCTTGCTGTGATGTATGTCAACGCGTGTTATTCCTATGTTTTTCTCTAAGAGTTTTATAGTATCCTGTCTTACGTTTAGGTCTCTGTTCCATTTTTAGTTTATTTGTGTGTACGGTGTTTGGGAGTGTTCTAATTTCATTCTTTTACATGTGTCTGTCCAATTTTCCCAGCACCACTTATTGTAGAGACTGTCTTTTCTCCATTGTGGATTCCTGCCTCCTTTGTCATAGATTAGTTGACCATAGGTGCGTGGCTTCATCTCTGGGCTTTCTATCCTGTTGCATTGATCTATATTTCTGTTTTTGTGCCAGTCCCATCGTGTCTTGATTCCTGTAGCTTTGTAGTACAGTCTGAAGTCGGGCAGTCTGATTCCTCCAGCTCTGTTTTTTTCCCTCAAACTGCTTCGGCTCTTCCGGGTTTTTATGTCTCCATACAAATTTTAAGATTTTTTTGTTCTAGCTCTGGAAAAAATGCCATTGGTAATTTGAGAGGGATTGCACTGAATATGCAGATTGCTTTGGGTAGTATAGTCATTTTCACAACATTGATTCTTAGAATCCAAGAACATGGTATCTCTCTCCATCTGTTTCTATCATCTTCAATTTCGTTCTTCAGTGTCATACTTTTCAGCATACAGATCTTTTGTCTCCCTAGGTAGGTTGACTCCTAGGTATTTTATTCTGTTTGTTGCAATGGTTAATGGGAGTGTTTCCTTCATTTCTCTTTCAGATTTTTCTTCATTAATGTATAGAAATGCAAGGGATTTGTGTGCATTCATTTTGTATCGTGCAACGTTACCAAATCCATGGATTAGCTCTAGTAGTTTTCTGGTGGCATCTTTAGGATTCTCTAAGTATAGTGTCATGTCATCTGCAAAGAGTGACATTGTTACTTCTTCGTTTCCAACTTGTGTTCCTTTTATTTCTTTTGCTGCTCTGACTGCTGGGGCTAGGACTTCCAAAACTATGTTGCATAATAGTGGTGAGAGTGTTCATCCTTGTCTTCTTCCTGATATTAGAGGACATGCTTTCAGTTTTTCACCATTGAGGATGTTTGCTGTGGGTTTGTTGTATATGGCCTTGATTAAGTTGAGTGAGGTTCCCTCTCTGTCACTTTCTGTAGGGTTTTTTATCAGAAATGTGTGTTGAAATTTGTCACAAGCTTTTCTGCATCTATTGACATCATCATATGGTTTTTCCTCTTCACTTTGTTATTTGGGTGTATCACATTGATTTTCCTGATTTGAAGAATCCTTGCATCCCTGGGATAAATCCCACTTGATCATGAGGTATGATACTTTTAATGTGGTATTGGATTCTGTTTGCTACTCTTTTGTTGAGCAACTTTGCATCTATGTTCATCAGTGAAATCGGTGTGTAACTGTATTTTTTTGTACTATCTTGTCTGGTTTTGGTATCAGGGTGATGGTGGCCTCACAGAAAGAGTTTGGGAGTGTTCCTTCCTCGCCAAATTTTTGGAAGAGTTTGAGAAGGATGTGTGTTAGGTCTTTTCTCCATGTTGGATAGAATTATCCTGTGAAACCATGTGTCCTGGACTTTTGTTGGTTGGACGATTTTTAATCAGAGTTGCAAGGTCATTACTCGTACTGGGTCTGTTCATAGTTTCTATTTTTTCCTGGTTCAGTCTTGGAAGGTTGTAGCTTTCTAAGAATTTGTGCATTTCGTCCAGATTTTCCATTTTATCAGCATAGAGTTGCTTGCAGTAGTCTCTTATGAAGTTTTGTATTTCTATGTTGTCTGTGGTAACTTCTTTTTCATTTCTAATTTTATTGATTGCAGTCCTCTCCCTCTTTTTCTCGATGAGTCTGGCTAAATCATTATCAATATTGTTTACCTTCTCAAAGAACCAGCTTTTACTTTTATTGATCCTTGTTATTGTTTTCTTTGTTGCTATTTCACTCCTTTCTTTCTTTTTTTTCTACCTTTTTATTGCCAGCCCCAACTACCTTCAACGTTTGTTGTCTATTTAGGAAATGATCGGTTCAAATGAACACATCTTCTTCCTTTTATCTTATTGTATTTTCAGGTTTTGAATATTATTTTATTTTTTTATACAGCAGGTTCTTATTAGGTATCCATTTTATACACACTAGTGTATACATGTGAATGCCAATTTCCGAATTCATCACACAAGGACTACCACACCCCCACTTTCCCTCTATGGTGGCCATACGTTGGTTCTCCACATCTGTGTATCAATTCAATCCTGTAAACCGGTTATCTGTACCATTTTTCTAGGTTGCATATATATGCGTTTATAGATGATATCTGTTTTTCTTTTCCTGACTGATTTCACTGTGTATGACAGTCTCTAGATCCATCCACGCCTGTACCAATGAACCAACTTAGTTCCTTTTCATGGCTGAGTCATATTCCATGGTATATATGTACCACATCTTCTATATCCATTTGTCTGTGGATGGGCATTTAGATTGTTTCCATAACCTGGCTATTGTAAATACCACTGCAATGAACATTGGGGTGCATGTGTCCTTTAGAACTATGGTTTTCTCTTGGCATATGCCCAGTAGTGTGTTCGCTGGGTCATATGGCAATTCTGTTTTTCATTTTTTAAGGAACCTCTTTACTGTTCTGCATAGTGGCTGTATCAATTTACACTCCCAACAACAGTGCAAAGGTATACTCTTTGCTCCACAACTTGTCCAACAGTTGCTGTTTGTTGATTTTCTGATGATGCCTGTTTCTAAATGGCGTGAGGTGATACCTCAGTGTAGTTTTGATGTGCATCTCTCTAATAATTAGTGATGTTGAGCAGGTTTTCATGTGCTTGTTGGCCAGCTGTATGTCTTCTTTGGAGAATTGTCTATTTAGGTCTTCAGTCTATGTTTCGATTGGGTTGTTCGTTTTTTTAATACCGAGCTGCATGAGCTGTTTATATATTTTGGAGATTAATCCTTAGTCCGTTGATCCGTACGCAAATATTTTTCCCATTCTGAGCGTTGTCCTTTGGTCTTGTTTGTCGTTTCCTGTGTGTGGCAAAAGCTTGTAAGTTTCATTAGGTCCCACTTGTTTATTTTTGTTTTTATTTCAATTACTCTAGGAGGTGGATTAAAACAGATCTTGCTGTGATGTATGTCAACGCGTGTTATTCCTATGTTTTTCTCTAAGAGTTTTATAGTATCCTGTCTTACGTTTAGGTCTCTGTTCCATTTTTAGTTTATTTGTGTGTACGGTGTTTGGGAGTGTTCTAATTTCATTCTTTTACATGTGTCTGTCCAATTTTCCCAGCACCACTTATTGTAGAGACTGTCTTTTCTCCATTGTGGATTCCTGCCTCCTTTGTCATAGATTAGTTGACCATAGGTGCGTGGCTTCATCTCTGGGCTTTCTATCCTGTTGCATTGATCTATATTTCTGTTTTTGTGCCAGTCCCATCGTGTCTTGATTCCTGTAGCTTTGTAGTACAGTCTGAAGTCGGGCAGTCTGATTCCTCCAGCTCTGTTTTTTTCCCTCAAACTGCTTCGGCTCTTCCGGGTTTTTATGTCTCCATACAAATTTTAAGATTTTTTTGTTCTAGTTCTGGAAAAAATGCCATTGGTAATTTGAGAGGGATTGCACTGAATATGCAGATTGCTTTGGGTAGTATAGTCATTTTCACAACATTGATTCTTAGAATCCAAGAACATGGTATCTCTCTCCATCTGTTTCTATCATCTTCAATTTCGTTCTTCAGTGTCATACTTTTCAGCATACAGATCTTTTGTCTCCCTAGGTAGGTTGACTCCTAGGTATTTTATTCTGTTTGTTGCAATGGTTAATGGGAGTGTTTCCTTCATTTCTCTTTCAGATTTTTCTTCATTAATGTATAGAAATGCAAGGGATTTGTGTGCATTCATTTTGTATCGTGCAACGTTACCAAATCCATGGATTAGCTCTAGTAGTTTTCTGGTGGCATCTTCAGGATTCTCTAAGTATAGTGTCATGTCATCTGCAAAGAGTGACATTGTTACTTCTTCGTTTCCAACTTGTGTTCCTTTTATTTCTTTTGCTGCTCTGACTGCTGGGGCTAGGACTTCCAAAACTATGTTGCATAATAGTGGTGAGAGTGTTCATCCTTGTCTTCTTCCTGATATTAGAGGACATGCTTTCAGTTTTTCAGCATTGAGGATGTTTGCTGTGGGTTTGTCGTATATGGCCTTGATTAAGTTGAGTGAGGTTCCCTCTCTGTCACTTTCTGTAGGGTTTTTTATCAGAAATGTGTGTTGAAATTTGTCACAAGCTTTTCTGCATCTATTGACATGATCATATGGTTTTTCCTCTTCACTTTGTTATTTGGGTGTATCACATTGATTTTCCTGATTTGAAGAATCCTTGCATCCCTGGGATAAATCCCACTTGATCATGAGGTATGATACTTTTAATGTGGTATTGGATTCTGTTTGCTACTCTTTTGTTGAGCAACTTTGCATCTATGTTCATCAGTGAAATCGGTGTGTAACTGTATTTTTTTGTACTATCTTGTCTGGTTTTGGTATCAGGGTGATGGTGGCCTCACAGAAAGAGTTTGGGAGTGTTCCTTCCTCGCCAAATTTTTGGAAGAGTTTGAGAAGGATGTGTGTTAGGTCTTTTCTCCATGTTGGATAGAATTATCCTGTGAAACCATGTGTCCTGGACTTTTGTTTGTTGGACGATTGTTAATCAGAGTTGCAAGTTCATTACTCGTACTGGGTCTGTTCATAGTTTCTATTTTTTCCTGGTTCAGTCTTGGAAGGTTGTACCTTTTTAAGAATTTGTGCATTTCTTCCAGATTTTCCATTATATCAGCATAGAGTTGCTTGTAGTAGTCTCTTACGAAGTTTTGTATTTCTGTGTTGTCCGTGGTAACTTCTTTTTCATTTCTATTTTTATTGATTGCAGTCCTCTCCCTCTTTTTCTCGATGAGTCTGCCTAAAGGTTTATCAATATTGTTTACCTTCTCAAAGAACCAGCTTTTACTTTTATTGATTCTTGCTGTTGTTTTCTTTGTTGCTATTTCAGTTCTTTCTTTCTTTTTTTTGTGCCTTTTTATTGACAGCTCCAACTACCTTCAGACTTGGTTGTCTATTTAGGAAATGATCAGTTCAAATGAACACATCTTCTTCCTTTTACCTTATTGTTTTTTGAATTTTTGAATATCATTGTTTTATACAGCAGGTTTTTATTAGTTATCCATTTTATACATATCAGTGTATATATGTCAATCCCAATTTCCCAATTCATCACACAACGACTACCACACCCCCACTTTCCCCCTTTCTGACTGACTTCACTGTGTATGATAGTCTCTAGATCCATCCACGCCTGTACCAATGAACCAACGTAGTTCCTTTATATTGCTGAGTAATATTCCATGGTATATATGTACCACATCTTTATCCATTTGTCTGTGGATGGGCATTTAGGTTGTTTCCATGACCTGGCTATTGTAAATACTGCTGCAGTGAACATTGGGGTGCATGTGTCTTTTAGAACTATGGTTTTCTCTTGGTATATGCCTTATAGTTGGTTCGCTGGGTCATATGGCAATTCTTTTTTTCGTTTTTCAAGGAACCTCTTTACTGTTCTCCATAGTGGCTGTATCAATTTACACTCCCAACAACAGTGCAAGAGTATTTTCTTTGCTCCACACCCTGTGCAGCAGTTGTTGTTTGTTGATTTTCTGATGATGCCCGTTCGAAATGGCGTGAGGTGATACCTCAGTGTAGTTTTGATGTTCATCTCTGTAATAATTAGTGATGTTGCGCAGGTTTTGATGTGCTTGTTGGCCAGCTGTATGTCTTCTTTGGAGAATTGTCTATTTAGGTCTTCGGCCTATTTTTCGATTGGGTTGTTCGTTTTTTTAATACCGAGCTGAATGTGCTGTTTATATATTTTGGAAATTAATCCTTAGTCCGTTGATCCTTACACAAATATTTTTCCCATTCTGAGGGTTGTCCTTTGGTCTTGTTTGTCGATTCCTGTGTGTGGCAAAAGCTTGTAAGTTTCATTAGGTCCCACTTGTTTATTTTTGTTTTTATTTCCATTACTCTAGGAGGTGGATTAAAACAGATCTTGCTGTGATGTATATCAAAGCGTGTTATTCCTATGTTTTCCTCTAAGAGTTTTATAGTATCCTGTCTTACGTTTATGTCTCTGTTCCATTTTTAGTTTATTTGTGTGTACAGTGTTTGGGAGTGTTCTAATTTCATTCTTTTACATGTGTCTGTCCAGTTTTCCCAGCCCCACTTATTGTAGAGACTGCCTTTTCTCCATTGTGGATTCTTGCCTCCTTTGTCATAGATTAGTTGACCATAGGCACGTGGCTTTATCTCTGCGCTTTCTATCCTGTTGCATTGATCTATATTTCTGTTTTTGTGCCAGTCCCATCGTGTCTTGATTCCTGTAGCTTTGTAGTACAGTCTGAAGTCGGGCAGTCTGATTCCTCCAGCTCTGTTTTTTTCCCTCAAACTGCTTTGGCTCTTCCGGGTTTTTTGCGTCTCCATACACATTTTAAGATTTTCTTGTTCTAGTTCTGGAAAAAATGCCATTGGTAATTTGAGAGGGATTGCACTGAATATATAGATTGCTTTGGGTAGTATAGTCATTTTCACAACATTGATTCTTCCAATCCAAGAACATGGTATCTCTCTCCATCTGTTTCTATCATCTTCAATTTCGTTCTTCAGTGCCATAATTTTCAGCATACAGATCTTTTGTCTCCCTAGGTAAGTTTATTCCTAGGTAATTTATTCCTTTTGTTGCAATGGTTAATGGGAGTGTTTCCTTCATTTCTCTTTCAGATTTTTCTTCATTAATGTATACAAATGCAAGGGATTTCTGTGCATTCATTTTGTATCATGCAACGTTACCAAATCAATGGATTAGCTCTAGTCGTTTTCTGGTGGCATCTTTAGGATTCTCCAAGTATTGTGTCATGCCATCTGGAAAGAGTGACAGTGTTACTTCTTCTTTTTCAACTTGTGTTCCTTTTATTTCTTTTGCTGCTCTGACTGCTTGGGCTAGGACTTCCAAAACTGTGTTGAATAATAGTGGTGAGAGTGGTCATCCTTGTCTTCTTCCTGATATTAGAGGACATGCTTTCAGTTTTTCACCAATGAGAATGTTTGCTGTGGGTTTGTTGTATATGGCCTTGATTAAGTTGAGTGAGGTTCCCTCTCTGCCCACTTTCTGGAGGGTTTTTATCATAAATGTGTGTTGAAATTTGTCACAAGCTTTTCTGCATCTATTGACATGATCATATGGTTTTTCCTCTTCACTTTGTTAATAGGGTGTATGTATCACATTGATTTTCGTGTATTGAAGAATCCTTGCATCCCTGGGATAAATCCCACTTGACCATGAGGTATGATACTTTAATTTGGTATTGGATTTGGTTTGCTACTATTTTGTTGAGCAGATTTGCATCTATGTTCATCAGTGATATCGGTGTGTAACTGTATTTTTTTGTACTATCTTTGTCTGGTTTTGGTATCAGGGTGATGGTGGCCTCATAGAAAGAGTTTGGGAGTGTTCCTTGCTCGCCAAATTTTTGGAAGAGTTTGAGAAGGATGTGTGTTAGGTCTTTTCTCCATGTTGGATAGAATTATCCTGTGAAACCATCTGTCCTGGACTTTTGTTGGTTGGACGATTTTTAATCAGAGTTGCAAGGTCATTACTCGTACTGGGTCTGTTCATAGTTTCTATTTTTTCCTGGTTCAGTCTTGGAAGGTTGTACCTTTCTAAGAATTTGTGCATTTCGTCCAGATTTTCCATTTTATCAGCATAGAGTTGCTTGCAGTAGTCTCTTATGAAGTTTTGTATTTCTGTGTTGTCTGTGGTAACTTCTTTTTCATTTCTAATTTTATTGATTGCAGTCCTCTCCCTCTTTTTCTCGATGAGTCTGGCTAAATGTATATCAATATTGTTTACCTTCTCAAAGAACCAGCTTTTATTTTATTGATCCTTGTTATTGTTTTCTTTGTTGCTATTTCACTTCTTTCTTTCTTTTTTTTCTACCTTGTTATTGACAGCCCCATCTACCTTCAACGTTTGTTGTCTATTTAGAAAATGATCGGTTCAAATGAACACATCTTCTTCCTTTTATCTTATTGTTTTTTCAGTTTTTGAATATTATTTTATTTTTTTATACAGCAGGTTCTTATTAGTTATCCATTTTATACACACTAGTGTATACATGTCAATGCCAATTTCCGAATTCATCACACAAGGACTACCACACCCCCACTTTCCCTCTATGGTGGCCATACGTTGGTTCTCCACATCTGTGTATCAATTCAATCCTGCAAACCGGTTCATCTGTACCATTTTTCTAGGTTGCATATATATGCGTTTATAGATGATATCTGTTTTTCTCTTTCTGACTGATTTCACTGTGTATGACAGTCTCTAGATCCATCCACGCCTGTACCAATGAACCAACTTAGTTTCTTTTCATGGCTGAGTAATATTCCATGGCATATATGTACCACATCTTCTTTATCCATTTGTCTGTGGATGGGCATTTAGATTGTTTCCATAACCTGGCTATTGTAAATACCGCTGCAATGAACATGGCGGTGCATGTGTCTTTTAGAACTATGGTTTTCTCTTGGCATATGCCCAGTAGTGGGTTCGCTGGGTCATATGGCAATTCTGTTTTTCATTTTTTAAGGAACCTCTTTACTGTTCTGCATAGTAGCTGTATCAATTTACACTCCCAACAACAGTGCAAGAGTATACTCTTTGCTCCACACCCTGTCCAGCAGTTGTTGTTTGTTGATTTTCTGATGATGCCTGTTTCTAAATGGCGTGAGGTGATACCTCAGTGTAGTTTTGATGTGCATCTCTCTAATAATTAGTGATGTTGAGCAGGTTTTGATGTGCTTGTTGGCCAGCTGTATGTCTTCTTTGGAGAATTGTCTATTTAGGGCTTCTGCCCATTTCTCTATTTGGGTGTTCGTTTTTTTAATACCGAGCTGCGTGAGCTGTTTATACATTTTGGAGATTAATCCTTAGTCCGTTGATCCGTACGCAAATATTTTGCCATTCTGAGGGTTGTCTTTTCGTCTTGTTTGTCGTTTCCTGTGTGTGGCAAAGCTTGCAAGTTTCATTAGGTCCCACTTGTTTATTTTTGTTTTTATTTCCATTACTCTAGGAGGGGGATTAAAACAGATCTTGCTGTGATGTATGTCAAAGCGTGTTATTCCTATGTTTTCCTCTAAGAGTTTTATAGTATCCTGTCTTACGTTTAGGTCTCTGTTCCATTTTTAGTTTATTTGTGTGTACGGTGTTTGGGAGTGTTCTAATTTCATTCTTTTACATGTGTCTGTCCAATTTTCCCAGCACCACTTATTGTAGAGACTGTCTTTTCTCCATTGTGGATTCCTACCTCCTTTGTCATAGATTAGTTGACCATAGGTGCGTGGCTTCATCTCTGGGCTTTCTATCCTGTTGCATTCATCTATATTTCTGTTTTTGTGCCAGTCCCATCGTGTCTTGATTCCTGTAGCTTTGTAGTACAGTCTGAAGTCGGGCAGTCTGATTCCTCCAGCTCTGTTTTTTTCCCTCAAACTGCTTCGGCTCTTCCGGGTTTCTATGTCTCCATACAAATTTTAAGATTTTTTTGTTCTAGTTCTGGAAAAAATGCCATTGGTAATTTGAGAGGGATTGCATTGAATATGCAGATTGCTTTGGGTAGTATAGTCATTTTCACAACATTGATTCTTAGAATCCAAGAACATGGTATCTCTCTCCATCTGTTTCTATCATCTTCAGTTTCATTCTTCAGTGTCATAGTTTTCAGCATACAGATCTTTTGTCTCCCTAGGTAGGTTGACTCCTAGGTATTTTATTCTGTTTGTTGCAATGGTTAATGGGAGTGTTTCCTTCATTTCTCTTTCAGATTTTTCTTCATTAATGTATAGAAATGCAAGGGATTTGTGTGCATTCATTTTGTATCGTGCAACGTTACCAAATCCATGGATTAGCTCTAGTAGTTTTCTGGTGGCATCTTTAGGATTCTCTAAGTATAGTGTCATGTCATCTGCAAAGAGTGACAGTGTTACTTCTTCGTTTCCAACTTGTGTTCCTTTTATTTCTTTTGCTGCTCTGACTTCTGGGGCTAGGACTTCCAAAACTATGTTGCATAATAGTGGTGAGAATGGTCATCCTTGTCTTGTTCCTGATATTAGAGGACATGCTTTCAGTTTTTCAGCATTGAGGATGTTTGCTGTGGGTTTGTCGTATATGGCCTTGATTAAGTTGAGTGAGGTTCCCTCTCTGTCACTTTCTGGAGGGTTTTTATCAGAAATGTGTGTTGAAATTTGTCACAAGCTTTTCTGCGTCTATTGACATGATCATATGGTTTTTCCTCTTCACTTTGTTAATTGGGTGTATCACATTGATTTTCGTGTTTTGAAGAATCCTTGCATCCCTGGGATAAATCCCACTTGATTATGAGGTATGATACTTTTAATGTGGTATTGGATTCTGTTTGCTACTCTTTTGTTGAGCAACTTTGCATCTATGTTCATCAGTGAAATCGGTGTGTAACTGTATTTTTTTGTAGTATCTTGTCTGGGTTTGGTATCAGGGTGATGGTGGCCTCACAGAAAGAGTTTGGGAGTGTTCCTTCCTCGCCAAATTTTTGGAAGAGTTTGAGAAGGATGTGTGTTAGGTCTTTTCTCCATGTTGGATAGAATTATCCTGTGAAACCATGTGTCCTGGACTTTTGTTGGTTGGACGATTTTTAATCAGAGTTGCAAGGTCATTACTCGTACTGCATCTGTTCATAGTTTCTATTTTTTCCTGGTTCAGTCTTGGAAGGTTGTAGCTTTCTAAGAATTTGTGCATTTCGTCCAGATTTTCCATTTTATCAGCATAGAGTTGCTTGCAGTAGTCTCTTATGAAGTTTTGTATTTCTATGTTGTCTGTGGTAACTTCTTTTTCATTTCTAATTTTATTGATTGCAGTCCTCTCCCTCTTTTTCTCGATGAGTCTGGCTAAATCTTTATCAATATTGTTTACCTTCTCAAAGAACCAGCTTTTACTTTTATTGATCTTTGTTATTGTTTTCTTTGTTGCTATTTCACTTCTTTCTTTCTTTTTTTTCTACCTTGTTATTGACAGCCCCATCTACCTTCAACGTTTGTTGTCTATTTAGGAAATGATCGGTTCAAATGAACACATCTTCTTCCTTTTATCTTATTGTTTTTTCAGTTTTTGAATATTATTTTATTTTTTTATACAGCAGGTTCTTATTAGTTATCCATTTTATACATATTAGTGTATATATGTCAATCCCAATTTCCGAATTCATCACACAACGACTACCACACCCCCACTTTCCTTCTTTCTGACTGACTTTACTCTGTATGATAGTCTCTAGATCCATCCACGCCTGTACCAATGAACCAACGTAGTTCCTTTTTATGGCTGAGTAATATTCCATGGTATATTTGTACCACATCTTCTTTATCCATTTGTCTGTGGATGGGCATTTAGGTTGTTTCCATGACCTGGCTATTGTAAATACTGCTGCAGTGAACATTGGGGTGCATGTGTCTTTTAGAACTATGGTTTTCTCTTGGTATATGCCCTGTAGTGGGTTCGATGGGTCATATGGCAATTCTTTTATTTGTTTTTCAAGGAACCTCTTTACTGTTCTCCATAGTGGCTGTATCAATTTACACTCCCAACAACAGTGCAAGAGTATTCTCTTTGCTCCACACCCTGTGCAGCAGTTGTTGTTTGTTGATTTTCTGATGATGCCCGTTCTAAATGGTGTGAGGTGATACCTCAGTGTAGTTTTGATGTGCATCTCTCTAATAATTAGTGATGTTGAGCAGGTTTTCATGTGCTTGTTGGCCAGCTGTATGTCTTCTTTGGAGAATTGTCTATTTAGGTCTTCGGTCTATTTTTCGATTGGGTTGTTCGTTTATTTAATACCGAGCTGCATGAGCTGTTTATATATTTTGGAGATTAATCCTTAGTCCGTTGATCCGTATGCAAATATTTTTCCCATTCTGAGGGTTGTCCTTTGGTCTTGTTTGTCATTTCCTGTGTGTGGCAAAAGCTTGTAAGTTTCATTAGGTCCCACTTGTTTATTTTTGTTTTTATTTCCATTACTCTAGAAGGGGGATTAAAACAGATCTTGCTGTGATGTATGTCAAAGCGTGTTATTCTTATGTTTTCCTCTAAGAGTTTTATAGTATCCTGTCTTATGTTTAGGTCTCTGTTCCATTTTTAGTTTATTTGTGTGTACGGTGTTTGGGAGTGTTCTAATTTCATTCTTTTACATGTGTCTGTCCAGTTTTCCCAGTACCACTTATTGTAGAGACTGTCTTATCTCCATTGTGGATTCCTGCCTCCATTGTCATAGATTAGTTGACCATAGGTGCGTGGCTTTATCTCTGGGCTTTCTATCCTGTTGCATTGATCTATATTTCTGTTTTTGTGCCAGTCCCATCGTGTCTTGATTCCTGTAGCTTTGTAGTACAGTCTGAAGTCGGGGAGTCTGATTCCTCCAGCTCTGTTTTTTTCCCTCAAACTGCTTCGGCTCTTCCGGGTTTTTATGTCTCCATACAAATTTTAAGATTTTTTTGTTCTAGTTCTGGAAAAAATGCCATTGGTAATTTGAAAGGGATTGCATTGAATATGCAGATTGCTTTGGGTAGTATAGTCATTTTCACAACATTGATTCTTAGAACCCAGGAACATGGTGTCTCTCTCCATCTGTTTCTATCATCTTCAATTTCATTCTTCAGTGTCATAGTTTTCAGCATACAGATCTTTTGTCTCCCTAGGTAGGTTGACTCCTAGGTATTTTATTCTGTTTGTTGCAATGGTTAATGGGAGTGTTTCCTTCATTTCTCTTTCAGATTTTTCTTCATTAATGTATAGAAATGCAAGGGATTTGTGTGCATTCATTTTGTATCGTGCAACGTTACCAAATCCATGGATTAGCTCTAGTAGTTTTCTGGTGGCATCTTTAGGATTCTCTAAGTATAGTGTCATGTCATCTGCAAAGAGTGACATTGTTACTTCTTCGTTTCCAACTTGTGTTCCTTTTATTTCTTTTGCTGCTCTGACTGCTGGGGCTAGGACTTCCAAAACTATGTTGAATAATAGTGGTGAGAGTGGTCATCCTTGTCTTGTTCCTGATATTAGAGGACATGCTTTCAGTTTTTCACCATTGAGGATGTTTGCTGTGGGTTTGTCGTATATGGCCTTGATTAAGTTGAGTGAGGTTCCCTCTCTGCCCACTTTCTGGAGGGTTTTTATCAGAAATGTGTGTTGAAATTTGTCACAAGCTTTTCTGCGTCTATTGACATGATCATATGGTTTTTCCTCTTCACTTTTTTAATAGGGTGTATCACATTGATTTTCGTGTATTGAAGAATCCTTGCATCCCTGGGATAACTCCCACTTGATCATGAGGTATGATACTTTAATTTGGTATTGGATTTGGTTTGCTACTCTTTTGTTGAGCAACTTTGCATCTATGTTCATCAGTGAAATCGGTGTGTAACTTTATTTTTTTGTACTATCTTTGTCTGGTTTTGGTATCAGGGTGATGTGGCCTCATAGAAAGTGTTTGGGAGTGTTCCTTCCTCGCCAAATTTTTGGAAGAGTTTGAGAAGGATGTGTGTTAGGTCTTTTCTCCATGTTGGATAGAATTATCCTGTGAAACCATCTGTCCTGCACTTTTGTTGGTTGGACGATTTTTAATCAGAGTTGCAAGTTCATTACTCGTACTGGGTCTGTTCATAGTTTCTATTTTTTCCTGGTTCAGTCTCGGAAGTTTGTACCTTTTTACGAATTTGTGCATTTCGTCCAGATTTTCCATTTTATCAGCATAGAGTTGCTTGTAGTAGTCTCTTACGAAGTTTTGTATTTCTGTGTTGTCCGTGGTAACTTCTTTTTCATTTCTAATTTTATTGATTGCAGTCCTCTCCCTCTTTTTCTCAATGAGTCTGCCTAAAGGTTTATCAATATTGTTTACCTTCTCAAAGAACCAGCTTTTACTTTTATTGATTCTTGCTGTTGTTTTCTTTGTTGCTATTTCAGTTCTTTTTTTCTTGTTTTTCTGCCTTTTTATTGACAGCTCCAACTACCTTCAGGCTTTGTTGTCTATTTAGGAAATGATCAGTTCAAATGAACACATCTTCTTCCTTTTACCTTATTGTTTTTTGAATTTTTGAATATTATTTTGCTTTTTTATACAGCAGGTTTTTATTAGTTATCCATTTTATACATATCAGTGTATATATGTCAATCCCGATTTCCCAATTCATCACACAACGACTACCACACCCCCACTTTCCCCCTTTCTGACTGACTTTACTCTGTATGATAGTCTCTAGATCCATCCACGCCTGTACCAATGAACCAACGTAGTTCCTTTTTATGGCTGAGTAATATTCCATGGTATATATGTACCACATCTTCTTTATCCATTTGTCTGTGGATGGGCATTTAGGTTGTTTCCATGACCTGGCTATTGTAAATACTGCTGCAGTGAACATTGGGGTGCATGTGTCTTTTAGAACTATGGTTTTCTCTTGGTATATGCCCTGTAGTGGGTTTGCTGGGTCATATGGCAATTCTTTTATTCGTTTTTCAAGGAACCTCTTTACTGTTCTCCATAGTGGCTGTATCAATTTACACTCCCAACAACAGTGCAAGAGTATTCTCTTTGCTCCACACCCTGTGCAGCAGTTGTTGTTTGTTGATTTTCTGATGATGCCCGTTCTAAATGGTGTGAGGTGATACCTCAGTGTAGTTTTGATGTGCATCTCTCTAATAATTAGTGATGTTGAGCAGGTTTTGCTGTGCTTGTTGGCCAGCTGTATGTCTTCTTTGGAGAATTGTCTATTTAGGTCTTCGGTCTATTTTCCAATTGGGTTGTTCGTTTTTTTAATACCGAGCTGCATGTGCTGTTTATATATGTTGGAGATTAATCCTTAGTCCGTTGATCCGTACGCAAATATTTTTCCCATTCTGAGGGTTGTCCTTTGGTCTTGTTTGTCGTTTCCTGTGTGTGGCAAAAGCTTGTAAGTTTCATTAGGTCCCACTTGTTTATTTTTGTTTTTATTTCAATTACTCTAGGAGGTGGATTAAAACAGATCTTGCTGTGATGTATGTCAAAGCGTGTTATTCCTATGTTTTCCTCTAAGAGTTTTATAGTATCCTGTCTTACGTTTACGTCTCTGTTCCATTTTTAGTTTATTTGTGTGTACGGTGTTTGGGAGTGTTCTAATTTCATTCTTTTACATGTGTCTGTCCAGTTTTCCCAGCCCCACTTATTGTAGAGACTGTCTTTTCTCCATTGTGGATTCCTGCCTCCTTTGTCATAGATTAGTTGACCATAGGTGCGTGGCTTCATCTCTGGGCTTTCTATCCTGTTGCATTGATCTATATTTCTGTTTTTGTGCCAGTCCCATCGTGTCTTGATTCCTGTAGCTTTGTAGTACAGTCTGAAGTCGGGCAGTCTGATTCCTCCAGCTCTGTTTTTTTCCCTCAAACTGCTTCGGCTCTTCCGGGTTTTTATGTCTCCATACAAATTTTAAGATTTTTTTGTTCTAGTTCTGGAAAAAATGCCATTGGTAATTTGAGAGGGATTGCATTGAATATGCAGATTGCTTTGGGTAGTATAGTCATTTTCACAACATTGATTCTTAGAATCCAAGAACATGGTATCTCTCTCCATCTGTTTCTATCATCTTCAATTTCATTCTTCAGTGTCATAGTTTTCAGCATACAGATCTTTTGTCTCCCTAGGTAGGTTGACTCCTAGGTATTTTATTCTGTTTGTTGCAATGGTTAATGGGAGTGTTTCCTTCATTTCTCTTTCAGATTTTTCTTCATTCATGTATAGAAATGCAAGGGATTTGTGTGCATTCATTTTGTATCGTGCAATGTTACCAAATCCATGGATTAGCTCTAGTAGTTTTCTGGTGGCATTTTAGGATTCTCTAAGTATTTTGTCATGCCATCTGGAAAGAGTGACAGTGTTACTTCTTCGTTTCCAAATTGTGTTCCTTTTATTTCTTTTGCTGCTCTGACTGCTGGGGCTAGGACTTCCAAAACTATGTTGCATTATAGTGGTGAGAGTGGTCATCCTTGTCTTGTTCCTGATATTAGAGGACATGCTTTCAGTTTTTCACAAATGAGAATGTTTGCTGTGGGTTTGTCGTATATGGCCTTGATTAAGTTGAGTGAGGTTCCCTCTCTGCCCACTTTCAGGAGGGTTTTTATCATAAATGTGTGTTGAAATTTGTCACAAGCTTTTCTGCATCTATTGACATGATCATATGGTTTTTCCTCTTCACTTTGTTAATAGGGTGTATCACATTGATTTTCGTGTATTGAAGAATCCTTGCATCCCTGGGATAACTCCCACTTGATCATGAGGTATGATACTTTAATTTGGTATTGGATTTGGTTTGCTACTCTTTTGTTGAGCAGATTTGCATCTATGTTCATCAGTGATATCGGTGTGTAACTGTATTTTTTTTACTATCTTTGTCTGGTTTTGGTATCAGGGTGATGGTGGCCTCATAGAAAGAGTTTGGGAGTGTTCCTTCCTCACCAAATTTTTGGAAGAGTTTGAGAAGGATGTGTGTTAGGTCTTTTCTCCATGTTGGATAGAATTATCCTGTGAAACCATCTGTCCTGGACTTTTGTTGGTTGGACGATTTTTAATCAGAGTTGCAAGTTCATTACTCGTACTGGGTCTGTTCATACTTTCTATTTTTTCCTGGTTCCGTCTTGGAAGGTTGTACCTTTCTAAGAATTTGTGCATTTCGTCCAGATTTTCCATTTTATCAGCATAGAGTTGCTTGCAGTAGTCTCTTATGAAGTTTTGTATTTCTGTGTTGTCTGTGGTAACTTCTTTTTCATTTCTAATTTTATTGATTGCAGTCCTCTCCCTCTTTTTCTCGATGAGTCTGGCTAAATCTTTATCAATATTGTTTACCTTCTCAAAGAACCAGCTTTTACTTTTATTGATCCTTGTTATTGTTTTCTTTGTTGCTATTTCACTTCTTTCTTTCTTTTTTTTCTACCTTTTTATTGCCAGCCCCAACTACCTTCAACGTTTGTTGTCTATTTAGAAAATAATCGGTTCAAATGAACACATCTTCTTCCTTTTATCTTATTGTTTTTTCAGTTTTTGAATATTCTTTTATTTTTTTATACAGCAGGTTCTTATTAGTTATCCATTTTATACACACTAGTGTATACATGTGAATGCCAATTTCCGAATTCATCACACAAGGACTACCACACCCCCACTTTCCCCCTATGGTGGCCATACGTTGGTCCTCCACATCTGTGTATCAATTCTATCCTGCAAACCGGTTCATCTGTACCATTTTTCTAGGTTGCATATATATGCGTTTATAGATGATATCTGTTTTTCTCTTTCTGACTGATTTCACTGTGTATGACAGTCTCTAGATCCATCCACGCCTGTACCAATGAACCAACATAGTTCCTTTTTATTGCTGAGTAATATTCCATGGTATATATGTACCACATCTTTATCCATTTGTCTCTGGATGGGCATTTAGGTTGTTTCCATGACTTGGCTATTGTAAATACTGCTGCAATGAACATTGAGGTGCATGTGTCTTTTAGAACTATGGTTTTCTCTTGGTATATGCCCTGTAGTGGGTTCGCTGGGTCATATGGCACTTCTTTTATTCGTTTTTCAATTAACCTCTTTACTGTTCTCCATAGTGGCTGTATCAATTTACACTCCCAACAACAGTGCAAGAGTATTCTCTTTGCTCCACACCCTGTGCAGCAGTTGTTGTTTGTTGATTTTCTGATGATGCCCGTTCTAAATGGTGTGAGGTGATACCTCAGTGTAGTTTTGATGTGCATCTCTCTAATAATTAGTGATGTTGAGCAGGTTTTCATGTGCTTGTTGGACAGCTGTATGTCTTCTTTGGAGAATTGTCTATTTAGGTCTTCTGCCCATTTTTCGATTGGGGTGTTCGTTTTTTTAATACCGAGCTGCGTGAGCTGTTTATAGATTTTGGAGATTAATCCTTAGTCCGTTGATCCATACGCAAATATTTTTCCCATTCTGAGGGTTGTCCTTTGGTCTTGTTTGTCGTTTCCTGTGTGTGGCAAAAGCTTGTACGTTTCATTAGGTCCCACTTGTTTATTTTTGTTTTTAGTTCAATTACTCTAGGAGGTGGATTAAAACAGATCTTGCTGTGATGTATGTCAAAGCGTGTTATTCCTATGTTTTCCTCTAAGAGTTTTATAGTATCCTGTCTTACGTTTAGGTCTCTGTTCCATTTTTAGTTTATTTGTGTGTACGGTGTTTGGGAGTGTTCTAATTTCATTCTTTTACATGTGTCTGTCCAGTTTTCCCAGCCCCACTTATTGTAGAGACTCTCTTTCCTCCATTGTGGATTCTTGCCTCCTTTGCATAGATTCGTTGACCATAGGTGCGTGGCTTTATCTCTGGGCTTTCTATCCTGTTGCATTGATCTGTAGTTCTGTTTTTGTGCCAGTCCCATCGTGTCTTGATTCCTGTACCTTTGTAGTACAGTCTGAAGTCGGGCAGTCTGATTCCTCCAGCTCTGTTTTTTTCCCTCAAACTGCTTTGGCTCTTCCGGGTTTTTTGTGTCTCCATACACATTTTAAGATTTTCTTGTTCTAGTTTTGGAAAAAATGCCATTGGTAATTTGAGAGGGATTGCATTGAATATGCAGATTGCTTTGGGTAGTATAGTCATTTTCAGAACATTGATTCTTAGAACCCAAGAACATGGTGTCTCTCTCCATCTGTTTCTATCATCTTCAATTTCATTCTTCAGTGTCATAGTTTTCAGCATACAGATCTTTTGTCTCCCTAGGTAGGTTGACTCCTAGGTATTTTATTCTGTTTGTTGCAATGGTTAATGGGAGTGTTTCCTTCATTTCTCTTTCAGATTTTTCTTCATTAATGTATAGAAATGCAAGGGGTTTGTGTGCATTCATTTTGTATCGTGCAACGTTACCAAATCCATGGATTAGCTCTAGTAGTTTTCTGGTGGCATCTTTAGGATTCTCTAAGTATAGTGTCATGTCATCTGCAAAGAGTGACAGTGTTACTTCTTCGTTTCCAACTTGTGTTCCTTTTATTTCTTTTGCCGCTCTGACTGCTGGGGCTAGGACTTCCAAAACTATGTTGAATAATAGTGGTGAGAGTGGTCATCCTTGTCTTGTTCCTGATATTAGAGGACATGCTTTCAGTTTTTCACCATTGAGGATGTTTGCTGTGGGTTTGTCGTATATGGCCTTGATTAAGTTGAGTGAGGTTCCCTCTCTGCCCACTTTCTGGAGGGTTCTTATCAGAAATGTGTGTTGAAATTTGTCACAAGCTTTTCTGCGTCTATTGACATGATCATATGGTTTTTCCTCTTCACTTTGTTAATAGGGTGTATCACATTGATTTTCGTGTATTGAAGAATCCTTGCATCCCTGGGATAACTCCCACTTGATCATGAGGTATGATACTTTAATTTGTTATTGGATTTGGTTTGCTACTCTTTTGTTGAGCAACTTTGCATCTATGTTCATCAGTGAAATCGGTGTGTAACTTTATTTTTTTGTACTATCTTTGTCTGGTTTTGGTATCAGGGTGATGTGGCCTCATAGAAAGTGTTTGGGAGTGTTCCTTCCTCGCCACATTTTTGGAAGAGTTTGAGAAGGATGTGTGTTAGGTCTTTTCTCCATGTTGGATAGAATTATCCTGTGAAACCATCTGTCCTGCACTTTTGTTGGTTGGACGATTTTTAATCAGAGTTGCAAGTTCATTACTCGTACTGGGTCTGTTCATAGTTTCTATTTTTTCCTGGTTCAGTCTCGGAAGTTTGTACCTTTTTACGAATTTGTGCATTTCGTCCAGATTTCCCATTTTATCAGCATAGAGTTGCTTGTAGTAGTCTCTTACGAAGTTTTGTATTTCTGTGTTGTCCGTGGTAACTTCTTTTTCATTTCTAATTTTATTGATTGCAGTCCTCTCCCTCTTTTTCTCAATGAGTCTGCCTAAAGGTTTATCAATATTGTTTACCTTCTCAAAGAACCAGCTTTTACTTTTATTGATTCTTGCTGTTGTTTTCTTTGTTGCTATTTCAGTTCTTTTTTTCTTGTTTTTCTGCCTTTTTATTGACAGCTCCAACTACCTTCAGGCTTTGTTGTCTATTTAGGAAATGATCAGTTGAAATGAACACATCTTCTTCCTTTTACCTTATTGTTTTTTGAATTTTTGAATATTATTTTGCTTTTTTATACAGCAGGTTTTTATTAGTTATCCATTTTATACATATCAGTGTATATATGTCAATCCCGATTTCCCAATTCATCACACAACGACTACCACACCCCCACTTTCCCCCTTTCTGACTGACTTTACTCTGTATGATAGTCTCTAGATCCATCCACGCCTGTACCAATGAACCAACGTAGTTCCTTTTTATGGCTGAGTAATATTCCATGGTATATATGTACCACATCTTCTTTATCCATTTGTCTGTGGATGGGCATTTAGGTTGTTTCCATGACCTGGCTATTGTAAATACTGCTGCAGTGAACATTGGGGTGCATGTGTCTTTTAGAACTATGGTTTTCTCTTGGTATATGCCCTGTAGTGGGTTTGCTGGGTCATATGGCAATTCTTTTATTCGTTTTTCAAGGAACCTCTTTACTGTTCTCCATAGTGGCTGTATCAATTTACACTCCCAACAACAGTGCAAGAGTATTCTCTTTGCTCCACACCCTGTGCAGCAGTTGTTGTTTGTTGATTTTCTGATGATGCCCGTTCTAAATGGTGTGAGGTGATACCTCAGTGTAGTTTTGATGTGCATCTCTCTAATAATTAGTGATGTTGAGCAGGTTTTGCTGTGCTTGTTGGCCAGCTGTATGTCTTCTTTGGAGAATTGTCTATTTAGGTCTTCGGTCTACTTTCCGATTGGGTTGTTCGTTTTTTTAATACCGAGCTGCATGAGCTGTTTATATATTTTGGAGATTAATCCTTAGTCCGTTGATCCGTACGCAAATATTTTACCCATTCTGAGGGTTGTCCTTTGGTCTTGTTTGTCGTTTCCTGTGTGTGGCAAAAGCTTGTAAGTTTCATTAGGTCCCACTTGTTTATTTTTGTTTTTATTTCAATTACTCTAGGAGGTGGATTAAAACAGATCTTGCTGTGATGTATGTCAACGCGTGTTATTCCTATGTTTTTCTCTAAGAGTTTTATACTATCCTGTCTTACGTTTAGGTCTCTGTTCCATTTTTAGTTTATTTGTGTGTACGGTGTTTGGGAGTGTTCTAATTTCATTCTTTTACATGTGTCTGTCCAGTTTTCCCAGCCCCACTTATTGTAGAGACTGTCTTTTCTCCATTGTGGATTCCTGCCTCCTTTGTCATAGATTAGTTGACCATAGGTGCGTGGCTTCATCTCTGGGCTTTCTATCCTGTTGCATTGATCTATATTTCTGTTTTTGTGCCAGTCCCATCGTGTCTTGATTCCTGTAGCTTTGTGGTACAGTCTGAAGTCGGGCAGTCTGATTCCTCCAGCTCTGTTTTTTTCCCTCAAACTGCTTCGGCTCTTCCGGGTTTTTATGTCTCCATACAAATTTTAAGATTTTTTTGTTCTAGTTCTGGAAAAAATGCCATTGGTAATTTGAGAGGGATTGCATTGAATATGCAGATTGCTTTGAGTAGTATAGTCATTTTCACAACATTGATTCTTAGAATCCAAGAACATGGTATCTCTCTCCATCTGTTTCTATCATCTTCAATTTCATTCTTCAGTGTCATAGTTTTCAGCATACAGATCTTTTGTCTCCCTAGGTAGGTTGACTCCTAGGTATTTTATTCTGTTTGTTGCAATGGTTAATGGGAGTGTTTCCTTCATTTCTCTTTCAGATTTTTCTTCATTAATGTATAGAAATGCAAGGGATTTGTGTGCATTCATTTTGTATCGTGCAACGTTACCAAATCCATGGATTAGCTCTAGTAGTTTTCTGGTGGCATCTTTAGGATTCTCTAAGTATAGTGTCATGCCATCTGGAAAGAGTGACAGTGTTACTTCTTCTTTTCCAACTTGTGTTCCTTTTATTTCTTTTGCTGCTCTGACTGCTGGGGCTAGGACTTCCAAAACTATGTTGCATAATAGTGGTGAGAGTGGTCATCCTTGTCTTGTTCCTGATATTAGAGGACATGCTTTCAGTTTTTCACCAATGAGAATGTTTGCTGTGGGTTTGTCGTATATGGCCTTGATTAAGTTGAGTGAGCTTCCCTCTCTGCCCACTTTCAGGAGGGTTTTTATCATAAATGTGTGTTGAAATTTGTCACAAGCTTTTCTGCATCTATTGACATGATCATATGGTTTTTCCTCTTCACTTTGTTAATAGGGTGTATCACATTGATTTTCGTGTATTGAAGAATCCTTGCATCCCTGGGATAAATCCCACTTGATCATGAGGTATGATACTTTAATTTGGTATTGGATTTGGTTTGCTACTCTTTTGTTGAGCAGATTTGCATCTATGTTCATCAGTGATATCGGTGTGTAACTGTATTTTTTTTACTATCTTTGTCTGGTTTTGGTATCAGGGTGATGGTGGCCTCATAGAAAGAGTTTGGGAGTGTTCCTTCCTCACCAAATTTTTGGAAGAGTTTGAGAAGGATGTGTGTTAGGTCTTTTCTCCATGTTGGATAGAATTAACCTGTGAAACCCTCTGTCCTGGACTTTTGTTGGTTGGACGATTTTTAATCAGAGTTGCAAGTTCATTACTCGTACTGGGTCTGTTCATACTTTCTATTTTTTCCTGGTTCAGTCTTGGAAGGTTGTACCTTTCTAAGAATTTGTGCATTTCGTCCAGATTTTCCATTTTATCAGCATAGAGTTGCTTGCAGTAGTCTCTTATGAAGTTTTGTATTTCTGTGTTGTCTGTGGTAACTTCTTTTTCATTTCTAATTTTATTGATTGCAGTCCTCTCCCTCTTTTTCTCGATGAGTCTGGCTAAATCTTTATCAATATTGTTTACCTTCTCAAAGAACCAGCTTTTACTTTTATTGATCCTTGTTATTGTTTTCTTTGTTGCTATTTCACTTCTTTCTTTCTTTTTTTTCTACCTTTTTATTGACAGCCCCAACTACCTTCAACGTTTGTTGTCTATTTAGAAAATGATTGGTTCAAATGAACACATCTTCTTCCTTTTATCTTATTGTTTTTTCAGTTTTTGAATATTCTTTTATTTTTTTATACAGCAGGTTCTTATTAGTTATCCATTTTATACACACTAGTGTATACATGTCAATGCCAATTTCCGAATTCATCACACAAGGACTACCACACCACCACTTTCCCCCTATGGTGGCCATACGTTGGTTCTCCACATCTGTGTATCAATTCAATCCTGCAAACCGGTTCATCTGTACCATTTTTCTAGGTTGCATATATATGCGTTTATAGATGATATCTGTTTTTCTCTTTCTGACTGATTTCACTGTGTATGACAGTCTCTAGATCCATCCACGCCTGTACCAATGAACCAACATAGTTCCTTTTTATTGCTGAGTAATATTCCATGGTATATATGTACCACATCTTTATCCATTTGTCTGTGGATGGGCATTTAGGTTGTTTCCATGATTGGCTATTGTAAATACTGCTGCAATGAACATTGAGGTGCATGTGTCTTTTAGAACTATGGTTTTCTCTTGGTATATGCCCTGTAGTGGGTTCGCTGGGTCATATGGCACTTCTTTTATTCGTTTTTCAAGGAACCTCTTTACTGTTCTCCATAGTGGCTGTATCAATTTACACTCCCAGCAACAGTGCAAGAGTATTCTCTTTGCTCCACACCCTGTGCAGCAGTTGTTGTTTGTTGATTTTCTGATGATGCCCGTTCTAAATGGTGTGAGGTGATACCTCAGTGTAGTTTTGATGTGCATCTCTCTAATAATTAGTGATGTTGAGCAGGTTTTATGTGCTTGTTGGACAGCTGTATGTCTTCTTTCAAGAATTGTCTATTTAGGTCTTCAACCCATTTTTCGATTGGGTTGTTCGTTTTTTTAATACCGACCTGCATGAGCTGTTTATATATTTTGGAGATTAATCCTTAGTCCGTTGATCCATACGCAAATATTTTTCCCATTCTGAGGGTTGTCCTTTGGTCTTGTTTGTCGTTTCCTGTGTGTGGCAAAAGCTTGTACGTTTCATTAGGTCCCACTTGTTTATTTTTGTTTTTAGTTCAATTACTCTAGGAGGTGGATTAAAACAGATCTTGCTTTGATGTATGTCAAAGCGTGTTATTCCTATGTTTTCCTCTAAGAGTTTTATAGTATCCTGTCTTACGTTTAGGTCTCTGTTCCATTTTTAGTTTATTTGTGTGTACGGTGTTTGGGAGTGTTCTAATTTCATTCTTTTACATGTGTCTGTCCAGTTTTCCCAGTACCACTTATTGTAGAGACTGTCTTATCTCCATTGTGGATTCCTGCCTCCTTTGTCATAGATTAGTTGACCATACGTGCGTGGCTTTATCTCTGGGCTTTCTATCCTGTTGCATTGATCTATATTTCTGTTTTTGTGCCAGTCCCATCGTGTCTTGATTCCTGTAGCTTTGTAGTACAGTCTGAAGTCGGGCAGTCTGATTCCTCCAGCTCTGTTTTTTTCCCTCAAACTGCTTCGGCTCTTCCGGGTTTTTATGTGTCCATACAAATTTTAAGATTTTTTTGTTCTACTTCTGGAAAAAATGCCATTGGTAATTTGAGAGGGATTGCATTGAATATGCAGATTGCTTTGGGTAGTATAGTCATTTTCACAACATTGATTCTTAGAACCCAAGAACATGGTGTCTCTCTCCATCTGTTTCTATCATCTTCAATTTCATTCTTCAGTGTCATAGTTTTCAGCATACAGATCTTTTGTCTCCCTAGGTAGGTTGACTCCTAGGTATTTTATTCTGTTTGTTGCAATGGTTAATGGGAGTGTTTCCTTCATTTCTCTTTCAGATTTTTCTTCATTAATGTATAGAAATGCAAGGGATTTGTGTGCATTCATTTTGTATCGTGCAACGTTACCAAATCCATGGATTAGCTCTAGTAGTTTTCTGGTGGCATCTTTAGGATTCTCTAAGTATAGTGTCATGTCATCTGCACAGAGTGACAGTGTTACTTGTTCTTTTCTAACTTGTGTTCCTTTTATTTCTTTTGCTGCTCTGACTGCTGGGGCTAGGACTTCCAAAACTATGTTGAATAATAGTGGTGAGAGTGGTCATCCTTGTCTTGTTCCTGATATTAGAGGACATGCTTTCAATTTTCAGCATTGAGGATGTTTGCTGTGGGTTTGTCGTATATGGCCTTGATTAAGTTGAGTGAGGTTCCATCTCTGCCCATTTTCTGGAGGGTTTTCATCATAAATGTGTGCTGAAATCTGTCACAAGCTTTTCTGCATCTATTGACATGATCATATGGTTTTTCCTCTTCACTTTGTTAATAGGGTGTATCACATTGATTTCCGTGTATTGAAGAATCCTTACATCCCTGGGATACATCCCACTTGATCATGAGGTATGATACTTTAATTTGGTAATGGATTTGGTTTGCTACTATTTCGTTGAGCAGCTTTTCTTCTATGTTCATCAGGGATATCGGTGTGTAACTGTATTTTTTTGTACTATTTTTGTCTGGATTTGGTAACAGGGTGATGGTGGCCTAATAGAAAGGGTTTGGGAGTGTTCCTTCCTCGCCAATTTTTTGGAAGTGTTTGAGAAGGATGTGTGTTAGGTCTTTTCTCCATGTTGGATAGAATTATCCTGTGAAACCATCTGTCCTGGACTTTTGTTTGTTGGACGATTGTTAATCAGAGTTGCAAGTTCATTACTCGTACTGGGTCTGTTCATAGTGTCTATTTTTTCCTGGTTCAGTCTTGGAAGGTTGTACCTTTCTAAGAATTTGTGCATTTCTTCCAGATTTTCCAATATATCAGCATAGAGTTGCTTGTAGTAGTCTCTTACGAAGTTTTGTATTTCTGTGTTGTCCATGGTAACTTCTTTTTCATTTCTAATTTTATTGAGTGCAGTCCTCTCCCTCTTTTTCTCGATGAGTCTGGCTAAAGGTTTATCAATATTGTTTACCTTCTCAAAGAACCAGCATTTACTTTTATTGATTCTTGCTGTTGTTTTCTTTGTTGCTATTTCAGTTCTTTCTTTCTTTTTTTTCTGCCTTTTTATTGACAGCTCCAACTACCTTCAGACTTGGTTGTCTATTTAGGAAATGATCGGTTCAAATGAACACATCTTCTTCCTTTTACCTTATTGTTTTTTGAATTTTTGAATATCATTGTTTTATACAGCAGGTTTTTATTAGTTATCCATTTTATACATATCAGTGTATATATGTCAATCCCGATTTCCCAATTCATCACACAACGACTACCACACCCCCACTTTCCCCCTTTCTGACTGACTTTACTCTGTATGATAGTCTCTAGATCCATCCACGCCTGTACCAATGAACCAACGTAGTTCCTTTTTATGGCTGAGTAATATTCCATGGTATATATGTACCACATCTTCTTTATCCATTTGTCTGTGGATGGGCATTTAGGTTGTTTCCATGACCTGGCTATTGTAAATACTGCTGCAGTGAACATTGGGGTGCATGTGTCTTTTAGAACTATGGTTTTCTCTTGGTATATGCCCTGTAGTGGGTTTGCTGGGTCATATGGCAATTCTTTTATTCGTTTTTCAAGGAACCTCTTTACTGTTCTCCATAGTGGCTGTATCAATTTACACTCCCAACAACAGTGCAAGAGTATTCTCTTTGCTCCACACCCTGTGCAGCAGTTGTTGTTTGTTGATTTTCTGATGATGCCCGTTCTAAATGGCGTGAGGTGATACCTCAGTGTAGTTTTGATGTGCATCTCTCTAATAATTAGTGATGTTGAGCAGGTTTTGCTGTGCTTGTTGGCCAGCTGTATGTCTTCTTTGGAGAATTGTCTATTTAGGTCTTCGGTCTATTTTCCGATTGGGTTGTTCGTTTTTTTAATACCGAGCTGCATGAGCTGTTTATATATTTTGGAGATTAATCCTTAGTCCGTTGATCCGTACGCAAATATTTTTCCCATTCTGAGGGTTGTCCTTTGGTCTTGTTTGTCGTTTCCTGTGTGTGGCAAAAGCTTGTAAGTTTCATTAGGTCCCACTTGTTTATTTTTGTTTTTATTTCAATTACTCTAGGAGGGGGATTAAAACAGATCTTGCTGTGATGTATGTCAAAGCGTGTTATTCCTAGGTTTTCCTCTAAGAGTTTTATAGTATCCTGTCTTACGTTTACGTCTCTGTTCCATTTTTAGTTTATTTGTGTGTACGGTGTTTGGGAGTGTTCTAATTTCATTCTTTTACATGTGTCTGTCCAGTTTTCCCAGCCCCACTTATTGTAGAGACTGTCTTTTCTCCATTGTGGATTCCTGCCTCCTTTGTCATAGATTAGTTGACCATAGGTGCGTGGCTTCATCTCTGGGCTTTCTATCCTGTTGCATTGATCTATATTTCTGTTTTTGTGCCAGTCCCATCGTGTCTTGATTCTTGTAGCTTTGTAGTACAGTCTGAAGTCGGGCAGTCTGATTCCTCCAGCTCTGTTTTTTTCCCTCAAACTGCTTCGGCTCTTCCGGGTTTTTATGTCTCCATACAAATTTTAAGATTTTTTTGTTCTAGTTCTGGAAAAAATGCCATTGGTAATTTGAGAGGGATTGCATTGAATATGCAGATTGCTTTGGGTAGTATAGTCATTTTCACAACATTGATTCTTAGAATCCAAGAACATGGTGTCTCTCTCCATCTGTTTCTATCATCTTCAATTTCATTCTTCAGTGTCATAGTTTTCAGCATACAGATCTTTTGTCTCCCTAGGTAGTTTGACTCCTAGGTATTTTATTCTGTTTGTTGCAATGGTTAATGGGAGTGTTTCCTTCATTTCTCTTTCAGATTTTTCTTCATTAATGTATAGAAATGCAAGGGATTTGTGTGCATTCATTTTGTATCGTGCAATGTTACCAAATCCATGGATTAGCTCTAGTAGTTTTCTGGTGGCATCTTTAGGATTCTCTAAGTATAGTGTCATGCCATCTGGAAAGAGTGACAGTGTTACTTCTTCTTTTCCAACTTGTGTTCCTTTTATTTCTTTTGCTGCTCTGACTGCTGGGTCTAGGACTTCCAAAACTATGTTGCATAATAGTGGTGAGAGTGGTCATCCTTGTCTTGTTCCTGATATTAGAGGACATGCTTTCAGTTTTTCACCAATGAGAATGTTTGCTGTGGGTTTGTTGTATATGGCCTAGATTAAGTTGAGTGAGCTTCCCTCTCTGCCCACTTTCAGGAGGGTTTTTATCATAAATGTGTGTTGAAATTTGTCACAAGCTTTTCTGCATCTATTGACATGGTCATATGGTTTTTCCTCTTCACTTTGTTAATAGGGTGTATCACATTGATTTTCGTGTATTGAAGAATCCTTGCATCCCTGGGATAAATCCCACTTGATCATGAGGTATGATACTTTAATTTGGTATTGGATTTGGTTTGCTACTCTTTTGTTGAGCAGATTTGCATCTATGTTCATCAGTGATATCGGTGTGTAACTGTATTTTTTTTACTATCTTTGTCTGGTTTTGGTATCAGGGTGATGGTGGCCTCATAGAAAGAGTTTGGGAGTGTTCCTTCCTCACCAAATTTTTGGAAGAGTTTGAGAAGGATGTGTGTTAGGTCTTTTCTCCATGTTGGATAGAATTATCCTGTGAAACCATCTGTCCTGGACTTTTGTTGGTTGGACGATTTTTAATCAGAGTTGCAAGTTCATTACTCGTACTGGGTCTGTTCATACTTTCTATTTTTTCCTGGTTCCGTCTTGGAAGGTTGTACCTTTCTAAGAATTTGTGCATTTCGTCCAGATTTTCCATTTTATCAGCATAGAGTTGCTTGCAGTAGTCTCTTATGAAGTTTTGTATTTCTGTGTTGTCTGTGGTAACTTCTTTTTCATTTCTAATTTTATTGATTGCAGTCCTCTCCCTCTTTTTCTCGATGAGTCTGGCTAAATCTTTATCAATATTGTTTACCTTCTCAAAGAACCAGCTTTTACTTTTATTGATCCTTGTTATTGTTTTCTTTGTTGCTATTTCACTTCTTTCTTTCTTTTTTTTCTACCTTTTTATTGACAGCCCCAACTACCTTCAACGTTTGTTGTCTATTTAGAAAATGATTGGTTCAAATGAACACATCTTCTTCCTTTTATCTTATTGTTTTTTCAGTTTTTGAATATTCTTTTATTTTTTTATACAGCAGGTTCTTATTAGTTATCCATTTTATACACACTAGTGTATACATGTCAATGCCAATTTCCGAATTCATCACACAAGGACTACCACACCCCCACTTTCCCCCTATGGTGGCCATACGTTGGTTCTCCACATCTGTGTATCAATTCAATCCTGCAAACCGGTTCATCTGTACCATTTTTCTAGGTTGCATATATATGCGTTTATAGATGATATCTGTTTTTCTCTTTCTGACTGATTTCACTGTGTATGACAGTCTCTAGATCCATCCACGCCTGTACCAATGAACCAACATAGTTCCTTTTTATTGCTGAGTAATATTCCATGGTATATATGTACCACATCTTTATCCATTTGTCTGTGGATGGGCATTTAGGTTGTTTCCATGACTTGGGTATTGTAAATACTGCTGCAATGAACATTGAGGTGCATGTGTCTTTTAGAACTATGGTTTTCTCTTGGTATATGCCCTGTAGTGGGTTCGCTGGGTCATATGGCACTTCTTTTATTCGTCTTTCAAGGAACCTCTTTACTGTTCTCCATAGTGGCTGTATCAATTTACACTCCCAACAACAGTGCAAGAGTATTCTCTTTGCTCCACACCCTGTGCAGCAGTTGTTGTTTGTTGATTTTCTGATGATGCCCGTTCTAAATGGTGTGAGGTGATACCTCAGTGTAGTTTTGATGTGCATCTCTCTAATAATTAGTGATGTTGAGCAGGTTTTCATGTGCTTGTTGGACAGCTGTATGTCTTCTTTCAAGAATTGTCTATTTAGGTCTTCAACCCATTTTTCGATTGGGTTGTTCGTTTTTTTAATACCGACCTGCATGAGCTGTTTATATATTTTGGAGATTAATCCTTAGTCCGTTGATCCATACGCAAATATTTTTCCCATTCTGAGGGTTGTCCTTTGGTCTTGTTTGTCGTTTCCTGTGTGTGGCAAAAGCTTGTACGTTTCATTAGGTCCCACTTGTTTATTTTTGTTTTTAGTTCAATTACTCTAGGAGGTGGATTAAAACAGATCTTGCTGTGATGTATGTCAAAGCGTGTTATTCCTATGTTTTCCTCTAAGTGTTTTATAGTATCCTGTCTTACGTTTAGGTCTCTGTTCCATTTTTAGTTTATTTGTGTGTACGGTGTTTGGGAGTGTTCTAATTTCATTCTTTTACATGTGTCTGTCCAGTTTTCCCAGCCCCACTTATTGTAGAGACTGTCTTTTCTCCATTGTGGATTCTTGCCTCCTTTGCATAGATTCGTTGACCATAGGTGCGTGGCTTTATCTCTGGGCTTTCTATCCTGTTGCATTGATCTATAGTTCTGTTTTTGTGCCAGTCCCATCGTGTCTTGAATCCTGTACCTTTGTAGTACAGTCTGAAGTCGGGCAGTCTGATTCCTCCACCTCTGTTTTTTTCCCTCAAACTGCTTTGGCTCTTCCGGGTTTTTTGTGTCTCCATACACATTTTAAGATTTTCTTGTTCTAGTTTTGGAAAAAATGCCATTGGTAATTTGAGAGGGATTGCATTGAATATGCAGATTGCTTTGGGTAGTATAGTCATTTTCAGAACATTGATTCTTAGAACCCAAGAACATGGTGTCTCTCTCCATCTGTTTCTATCATCTTCAATTTCATTCTTCAGTGTCATAGTTTTCAGCATACAGATCTTTTGTCTCCCTAGGTAGGTTGACTCCTAGGTATTTTATTCTGTTTGTTGCAATGGTTAATGGGAGTGTTTCCTTCATTTCTCTTTCAGATTTTTCTTCATTAATGTATAGAAATGCAAGGGGTTTGTGTGCATTCATTTTGTATCGTGCAACGTTACCAAATCCATGGATTAGCTCTAGTAGTTTTCTGGTGGCATCTTTAGGATTCTCTAAGTATAGTGTCATGTCATCTGCAAAGAGTGACAGTGTTACTTCTTCGTTTACAAATTTTGTTCCTTTTATTTCTTTTGCTGCTCTGACTGCTGGGGCTAGGACTTCCAAAACTATGTTGCATAATAGTGGTGAGAGTGGTCATCCTTGTCTTGTTCCTGATATTAGAGGACATGCTTTCAATTTTCAGCATTGAGGATGTTTGCTGTGGGTTTGTCGTATATGGCCTTGATTAAGTTGAGTGAGGTTCCATCTCTGCCCATTTTCTGGAGGGTTTTCATCATAAATGTGTGCTGAAATCTGTCACAAGCTTTTCTGCATCTATTGACATGATCATATGGTTTTTCCTCTTCACTTTGTTAATAGGGTGTATCACATTGATTTTCGTGTATTGAAGAATCCTTGCATCCCTGGGATAACTCCCACTTGATCATGAGGTATGATACTTTAATTTGTTATTGGATTTGGTTTGCTACTCTTTTGTTGAGCAGATTTGCATCTATGTTCATCAGTGAAATCGGTGTGTAACTTTATTTTTTTGTACTATCTTTGTCTGGTTTTGGTATCAGGGTGATGTGGCCTCATAGAAAGAGTTTGGGAGTGTTCCTTTCTCGCCAAATTTTTGGAAGAGTTTGAGAAGGATGTGTGTTAGGTCTTTTCTCCATGTTGGATAGAATTATCCTGTGAAACCATCTGTCCTGCACTTTTGTTGGTTGGACGATTTTTAATCAGAGTTGCAAGTTCATTACTCGTACTGGGTCTGTTCATAGTTTCTATTTTTTCCTGGTTCAGTCTCGGAAGTTTGTACCTTTTTACGAATTTGTGCATTTCGTCCAGATTTCCCATTTTATCAGCATAGAGTTGCTTGTAGTAGTCTCTTACGAAGTTTTGTATTTCTGTGTTGTCCGTGGTAACTTCTTTTTCATTTCTAATTTTATTGATTGCAGTCCTCTCCCTCTTTTTCTCAATGAGTCTGCCTAAAGTTTTATCAATATTGTTTACCTTCTCAAAGAACCAGCTTTTACTTTTATTGATTCTTGCTGTTGTTTTCTTTGTTGCTATTTCAGTTCTTTTTTTCTTGTTTTTCTGCCTTTTTATTGACAGCTCCAACTACCTTCAGGCTTTGTTGTCTATTTAGGAAATGATCAGTTGAAATGAACACATCTTCTTCCTTTTACCTTATTGTTTTTTGAATTTTTGAATATTATTTTGCTTTTTTATACAGCAGGTTTTTATTAGTTATCCATTTTATACATATCAGTGTATATATGTCAATCCCGATTTCCCAATTCATCACACAACGACTACCACACCCCCACTTTCCCCCTTTCTGACTGACTTTACTCTGTATGATAGTCTCTAGATCCATCCACGCCTGTACCAATGAACCAACGTAGTTCCTTTTTATGGCTGAGTAATATTCCATGGTATATATGTACCACATCTTCTTTATCCATTTGTCTGTGGATGGGCATTTAGGTTGTTTCCATGACCTGGCTATTGTAAATACTGCTGCAGTGAACATTGGGGTGCATGTGTCTTTTAGAACTATGGTTTTCTCTTGGTATATGCCCTGTAGTGGGTTTGCTGGGTCATATGGCAATTCTTTTATTCGTTTTTCAAGGAACCTCTTTACTGTTCTCCATAGTGGCTGTATCAATTTACACTCCCAACAACAGTGCAAGAGTATTCTCTTTGCTCCACACCCTGTGCAGCAGTTGTTGTTTGTTGATTTTCTGATGATGCCCGTTCTAAATGGTGTGAGGTGATACCTCAGTGTAGTTTTGATGTGCATCTCTCTAATAATTAGTGATGTTGAGCAGGTTTTCATGTGCTTGTTGGACAGCTGTATGTCTTCTTTCAAGAATTGTCTATTTAGGTCTTCAACCCATTTTTCGATTGGGTTGTTCGTTTTTTTAATACGGACCTGCATAAGCTGTTTATATATTTTGGAGATTAATCCTTAGTCCGTTGATCCGTACGCAAATATTTTTCCCATTCTGAGGGTTGTCCTTTGGTCTTGTTTGTCGTTTCCTGTGTGTGGCAAAAGCTTGTAAGTTTCATTAGGTCCCACTTGTTTATTTTTGTTTTTATTTCAATTACTCTAGGAGGTGGATTAAAACAGATCTTGCTGTGATGTATGTCAAAGCGTGTTATTCCTATGTTTTTCTCTAAGAGTTTTATACTAGCCTGTCTTACGTTTAGGTCTCTGTTCCATTTTTAGTTTATTTGTGTGTACGGTGTTTGGGAGTGTTCTAATTTCATTCTTTTACATGTGTCTGTCCAGTTTTCCCAGCACCACTTATTGTAGAGACTGTCTTTTCTCCATTGTGGATTCCTGCCTCCTTTGTCATAGATTAGTTGACCATAGGTGCGTGGCTTCATCTCTGGGCTTTCTATCCTGTTGCATTGATCTATATTTCTGTTTTTGTGCCAGTCCCATCGTGTCTTCATTCCTGTAGCTTTGTAGTACAGTCTGAAGTCGGGCAGTCTGATTCCTCCAGCTCTGTTTTTTTCCCTCAAACTGCTTCGGCTCTTCCGGGTTTTTATGTCTCCATACAAATTTTAAGATTTTTTTGTTCTAGTTCTGGAAAAAATGCCATTGGTAATTTGAGAGGGATTGCATTGAATATGCAGATTGCTTTGGGTAGTATAGTCATTTTCACAACATTGATTCTTAGAATCCAAGAACATGGTATCTCTCTCCATCTGTTTCTATCATCTTCAATTTCATTCTTCAGTGTCATAGTTTTCAGCATACAGATCTTTTGTCTCCCTAGGTAGGTTGACTCCTAGGTATTTTATTCTGTTTGTTGCAATGGTTAATGGGAGTGTTTCCTTCATTTCTCTTTCAGATTTTTCTTCATTAATGTATAGAAATGCAAGGGATTTGTGTGCATTCATTTTGTATCGTGCAACGTTACCAAATCCATGGATTAGCTCTAGTAGTTTTCTGGTGGCATCTTTAGGATTCTCTAAGTATAGTGTCATGCCATCTGGAAAGAGTGACAGTGTTACTTCTTCTTTTCCAACTTGTGTTCCTTTTATTTCTTTTGCTGCTCTGACTGCTGGGGTTAGGACTTCCAAAACTATGTTGCATAATAGTGGTGAGAGTGGTCATCCTTGTCTTGTTCCTGATATTAGAGGACATGCTTTCAGTTTTTCAGCATTTAGGATGTGTGCTGTGGGTTTGTTGTATATGGCCTTGATTAAGTTGAGTGAGCTTCCCTCTCTGCCCACTTTCAGGAGGGTTTTTATCATAAATGTGTGTTGAAATTTGTCACAAGCTTTTCTGCATCTATTGACATGATCATATGGTTTTTCCTCTTCACTTTGTTAATAGGGTGTATCACATTGATTTTCGTGTATTGAAGAATCCTTGCATCCCTGGGATAAATCCCACTTGATCATGAGGTATGATACTTTAATTTGGTATTGGATTTGGTTTGCTACTCTTTTGTTGAGCAGATTTGCATCTATGTTCATCAGTGATATCGGTGTGTAACTGTAGTTTTTTTACTATCTTTGTCTGGTTTTGGTATCAGGGTGATGGTGGCCTCATAGAAAGAGTTTGGGAGTGTTCCTTCCTCACCAAATTTTTGGAAGAGTTTGAGAAGGATGTGTGTTAGGTCTTTTCTCCATGTTGGATAGAATTATCCTGTGAAACCCTCTGTCCTGGACTTTTGTTGGTTGGACGATTTTTAATCAGAGTTGCAAGTTCATTACTCGTACTGGGTCTGTTCATACTTTCTATTTTTTCCTGGTTCAGTCTTGGAAGGTTGTACCTTTCTAAGAATTTGTGCATTTCGTCCAGATTTTCCATTTTATCAGCATAGAGTTGCTTGCAGTAGTCTCTTATGAAGTTTTGTATTTCTGTGTTGTCTGTGGTAACTTCTTTTTCATTTCTAATTTTATTGATTGCAGTCCTCTCCCTCTTTTTCTCGATGAGTCTGGCTAAATCTTTATCAATATTGTTTACCTTCTCAAAGAACCAGCTTTTACTTTTATTGATCCTTGTTATTGTTTTCTTTGTTGCTATTTCACTTCTTTCTTTCTTTTTTTTCTACCTTTTTATTGACAGCCCCAACTACCTTCAACGTTTGTTGTCTATTTAGAAAATGATTGGTTCAAATGAACACATCTTCTTCCTTTTATCTTATTGTTTTTTCAGTTTTTGAATATTCTTTTATTTTTTTATACAGCAGGTTCTTATTAGTTATCCATTTTATACACACTAGTGTATACATGTCAATGCCAATTTCCGAATTCATCACACAAGGACTACCACACCCCCACTTTCCCCCTATGGTGGCCATACGTTGGTTCTCCACATCTGTGTATCAATTCAATCCTGCAAACCGGTTCATCTGTACCATTTTTCTAGGTTGCATATATATGCGTTTATAGATGATATCTGTTTTTCTCTTTCTGACTGATTTCACTGTGTATGACAGTCTCTAGATCCATCCACGCCTGTACCAATGAACCAACATAGTTCCTTTTTATTGCTGAGTAATATTCCATGGTATATATGTACCACATCTTTATCCATTTGTCTGTGGATGGGCATTTAGGTTGTTTCCATGACTTGGCTATTGTAAATACTGCTGCAATGAACATTGAGGTGCATGTGTCTTTTAGAACTATGGTTTTCTCTTGGTATATGCCCTGTAGTGGGTTCGCTGGGTCATATGGCACTTCTTTTATTCGTTTTTCAAGGAACCTCTTTACTGTTCTCCATAGTGGCTGTATCAATTTACACTCCCAACAACAGTGCAAGAGTATTCTCTTTGCTCCACACCCTGTGCAGCAGTTGTTGTTTGTTGATTTTCTGATGATGCCCGTTTTAAATGGTGTGAGGTGATACCTCAGTGTAGTTTTGATGTGCATCTCTCTAATAATTAGTGATGTTGAGCAGGTTTTCATGTGCTTGTTGGACAGCTGTATGTCTTCTTTCAAGAATTGTCTATTTAGGTCTTCAACCCATTTTTCGATTGGGTTGTTCGTTTTTTTAATACGGACCTGCATAAGCTGTTTATATATTTTGGAGATTAATCCTTAGTCCGTTGATCCGTACGCAAATATTTTTCCCATTCTGAGGGTTGTCCTTTCGTATTGTTTGTCGTTTCCTGTGTGTGGCAAAAGCTTGTGAGTTTCCTTAGGTCCCACGTGTTTATTTTTGTTTTTATTTCCATTACTCTAGGAGGTGGATTAAAACAGATCTTGCTGTGATGTATGTCAAAGCGTGTTATTCCTATGTTTTCCTCTAAGAGTTTTATAGTATCCTGTCTTACGTTTAGGTCTCTGTTCCATTTTTAGTTTATTTGTGTGTACGGTGTTTGGGAGTGTTCTAATTTCATTCTTTTACATGTGTCTGTCCAGTTTTCCCAGCACCACTTATTGTAGAGACTGTCTTTTCTCCATTGTGGATTCCTGCCTCCTTTGTCATAGATTAGTTGACCATAGGTGCGTGGCTTCATCTCTGGGCTTTCTATCCTGTTGCATTGATCTATATTTCTGTGTTTGTGCCAGTCCCATCGTGTCTTGATTCCTGTAGCTTTGTAGTACAGTAGGAAGTCGGGCAGTGTGATTCCTCCAGCTCTGTTTTTTTCCCTCAAACTGCTTCGGCTCTTCCGGGTTTTTATGTCTCCATAGAAATTTTAAGATTTTCTTGTTCTAGTTCTGGAAAAAATGCCATTGGTAATTTGAGAGGGATTGCAATGAATATATAGATTGCTTTGGGTAGTATAGTCATTTTCACAACATTGATTCTTCCAATCCAAGAACATGGTATCTCTCTCCATCTGTTTGTATCATCTTCAATTTCGTTCTTCAGTGCCATAATTTTCAGCATACAGATCTTTGTCTCCCTAGGTAAGTTTATTCCTAGGTAATTTATTCCTTTTGTTGCAATGCTTAATGGGAGTGTTTCCTTCATTTCTCTTTCAGAGTTTTCTTCATTAATGTATAGAAATGCAAGGGATTTGTGTGCATTCATTTTGTATCGTGCAACGTTACCAAATCCATGGATTAGCTCTAGTAGTTTTCTGGTGGCATCTTTAGGATTCTCTAAGTATAGTGTCATGTCATCTACAAAGAGTGACAGTGTTACTTCTTCGTTTCCAACTTGTGTTCCTTTTATTTCTTTTGCTGCTCTGACTGCTGGGGCTAGGACTTCCAAAACTATGTTGCATAATAGTGGTGAGAGTGGTCATCCTTGTCTTGTTCCTGATATTAGAGGACATGCTTTCAGTTTTTCACCATTGAGGATGTTTGCTGTGGGTTTGTCGTATATGGCCTTGATTAAGTTGAGTGAGGTTCCCTCTCTGTCACTTTCTGGAGGGTTTTTATCAGAAATGTGTGTTGAAATTTGTCACAAGCTTTTCTGCGTCTATTGACATGATCATATGGTTTTTCCTCTTCACTTTGTTAATTGGGTGTATCACATTGATTTTCGTGTTTTGAAGAATCCTTGCATCCCTGGGATAAATTCGACTTGATTATGAGGTATGATACTTTTAATGTGGTATTGGATTCTGTTTGCTACTCTTTTGTTGAGCAACTTTGCATCTATGTTCATCAGTGAAATCGGTGTGTAACTGTATTTTTTTGTACTATCTTGTCTGGTTTTGGTATCAGGGTGATGGTGGCCTCATAGAAAGAGTTTGGGAGTGTTCCTTCGTCGCCAAATTTTTGGAAGAGTTTGAGAAGGATGTGTGTTAGGTCTTTTCTCCATGTTGGATAGAATTATCCTGTGAAACCCTCTGTCCTGGACTTTTGTTGGTTGGACGATTTTTAATCAGAGTTGCAAGGTCATTACTCGTACTGGGTCTGTTCATAGTTTCTATTTTTTCCTGGTTCAGTCTTGGAAGGTTGTAGCTTTCTAACAATTTGTGCATTTCGTCCAGATTTTCCATTTTATCAGCATAGAGTTGCTTGCAGTAGTCTCTTAGGAAGTTTTGTATTTCTGTGTTGTCTGTGGTAACTTCTTTTTCATTTCTAATTTTATTGATTGCAGTCCTCTCCCTCTTTTTCTCGATGAGTCTGGCTAAATCTTTATCAATATTGTTTACCTTCTCAAAGAACCAGCTTTTACTTTTATTGATCCTTGTTATTGTTTTCTTTGTTGCTATTTCACTTCTTTCTTTCTTTTTTTTCTACCTTTTTATTGACAGCCCCAACTACCTTCAACGTTTGTTGGCTGTTTAGGAAATGATCGGTTCAAATGAACACATCTTCTTCCATTTACATTATTTTTTTTTCAGTTTTTGAATATTATTTTATTTTTTTATACAGCAGGTTCTTATTAGTTATCCATTTTATACATATTAGTGTATATATGTCAATGCCAATTTCCGAATTCATCACACAACGACTACCACACCCCCACTTTCCCCCTATGGTGGCCATACGTTGGTTCTCCACATCTGTGTATCAATTCAATCCTGCAAACCGGTTCATCTGTTCCATTTTTCTAGGTTGCATATATATGCGGTTATAGATGATATCTGTTTTTCTCTTTCTGACTGATTTCACTGTGTACGAGAGTCTCTAGATCCATCCACGCCTGTACCAATGAACCAACTTAGTTCCTTTTCATGGCTGAGTAATATTCCATGGTATATATGTACCACATCTTCTTTATCCATTTGTCTGTGGATGGGCATTTAGATTGTTTCCATAACCTGGCTATTGTAAATACCGCTGCAATGAACATTGGGGTGCATGTGTCTTTTAGAACTATGGTTTTCTCTTGGCATATGCCCAGTAGTGGGTTCGCTGGGTCATATGGCAATTCTGTTTTTCGTTTTTTAAGGAACCTCTTTTCTGTTCTGCATAGTGGCTGTATCAATTTACACTCCCAACAACAGTGCAAAAGTATACTCTTTGCTCCACACCCTGTCCAGCAGTTGTTGTTTGTTGATTTTCTGATGATGCCTGTTTCTAAATGGCGTGAGGTGATACCTCAGTGTAGTTTTGATGTGCATCTCTCTAATAATTAGTGATGTTGAGCAGGTTTTCATGTGCTTTTTGGCCAGCTGTATGTCTTCTTTGGAGAATTGTCTATTTAGGTCGCTGCCCGTTTCTCGATTTGGATGTTCGTTTTTTTAATACCGAGCTGCGTGAGCTGTTTATATATTTTGGAGTTTACTCCTTAGTCCGTTGATCCGTATGCAAATATTTTTCCCATTCTGAGGGTTGTCCTTTCGTATTGTTTGTCATTTCCTGTGTGAGGCAAAAGCTTGTGAGTTTCGTTAGGTCCCACTTGTTTATTTTTGTTTTTATTTCCATTACTCTAGGAGGTGGATTAAAACAGATCTTGCTGTGATGTATGTCAAAGCGTGTTATTCCTATGTTTTCCTCTAAGAGTTTTATAGTATCCTGTCTTACGTTTAGGTCTCTGTTCCATTTTTAGTTTATTTGTGTGTACGGTGTTTGGGAGTGTTCTAATTTCATTCTTTTACATGTGTCTGTCCAGTTTTCCCAGCACCACTTATTGTAGAGACTGTCTTTTCTCCATTGTGGATTCTTGCCTCCTTTGCATAGATTCGTTGACCATAGGTGCGTGGCTTTATCTCTGGGCTTTCTATCCTGTTGCATTGATCTATATTTCTGTTTTTGTGCCAGTCCCATCGTGTCTTGATTCCTGTAGCTTTGTAGTACTGTCTGAAGTCGGGCAGTCTGATTCCTCCAGCTCTGTTTTTTTCCCTCAAACTGCTTTGGCTCTTCCGGGTTTTTTGTGTCTCCATACACATTTTAAGATTTTCTTGTTCTAGTTTTGGAAAAAATGCCATTGGTAATTTGAGAGGGATTGCACTGAATATATAGATTGCTTTGGGTAGTATAGTCATTTTCACAACATTGATTCTTCCAATCCAAGAACATGGTATCTCTCTCCATCTGTTTGTATCATCTTCAATTTCGTTCTTCAGTGCCATAATTTTCAGCATACAGATCTTTTGTCTCCCTAGGTAATTTTATTCCTAGGTAATTTATTCCTTTTGTTGCAATGGTTAATGGGAGTGTTTCCTTCATTTCTCTTTAAGATTTTTTTTCATTAATGTATAGGAATGCAAGGGATTTGTGTGCATTCATTTTGTATCGTGCAACGTTACCAAATCCATGGATTAGCTCTAGTAGTTTTCTGGTGGCATCTTTAGGATTCTCTAAATATAGTGTCATGTCATCTGCAAAGAGTGACAGTGTTACTTCTTCGTTTCCAAATTGTGTTCCTTTTATTTCTTTTGCTGCTCTGACTGCTGGGGCTAGGACTTCCAAAACTATGTTGCATAATAGTGGTGAGAGTGGTCATCCTTGTCTTCTTCCTGATATTAGAGGACATGCTTTCAGTTTTTCACCATTGAGGATGTTTGCTGTGGGTTTGTTGTATATGGCCTTGATTAAGTTGAGTGAGGTTCCCTCTCTGCCCACTTTCTGGAGGGTTTTTATCAGAAATGTGTGTTGAAATTTGTCACAAGCTTTTCTGCGTCTATTGACATGATCATATGGTTTTTCCTCTTCACTTTGTTAATTGGGTGTATCACATTGATTTTCGTGTTTTGAAGAATCCTTGCATCCCTGGGATAAATCCCACTTGATCATGAGGTATGATACTTTAATTTGGTATTGGATTTGGTTTGCTACTATTTTGTTGAGCAGATTTGCATCTATGTTCATCAGTGATATCAGTGTGTAACTGTATTTTTTTCTACTACCTTTGTCTGGTTTTGGTATCAGGGTGATGGTGGCCTCATAGAAAGAGTTTGGGAGTGTTCCTTCCTCACCAAATTTTTGGAAGAGTTTGAGAAGGATGTGTGTTAGGTCTTTTCTCCATGTTGGATAGAATTATCTTGTGAAACCATCTGTCCTGGACTTTTGTTGGTTGGACGATTTTTAATCAGAGTTGCAAGGTCATTACTCGTACTGGGTCTGTTCATAGTTTCTATTTTTTTCTGGTTCAGTCTTGGAAGGTTGTACCTTTCTAAGAATTTGTGCATTTCGTCCAGATTTTCCATTTTATCAGCATAGAGTTGCTTGCAGTAGTCTCTTATGAAGTTTTGTATTTCTGTGTTGTCTGTGGTAACTTCTTTTTCATTTCTAATTTTATTGATTGCAGGCCTCTCCCTCTTTTTCTCGATGAGTCTGGCTAAATGTATATCAATATTGTTTACCTTCTCAAAGAACCAGCTTTTACTTTTATTGATCCTTGTTATTGTTTTCTTTGTTGCTATTTCACTCCTTTCTTTCTTTTTTTTCTACCTTTTTATTGCCAGCCCCAACTACCTTCAACGTTTGTTGTCTATTTAGAAAATGATCGGTTCAAATGAACACATCTTCTTCCTTTTATCTTATTGTTTTTTCAGTTTTTGAATATTCTTTTATTTTTTTATACAGCAGGTTCTTATTAGTTATCCATTTTATACACACTAGTGTATACATGTCAATGCCAATTTCCGAATTCATCACACAAGGACTACCACACCCCCACTTTCCCTCTATGGTGGCCATACGTTGGTTCTCCACATCTGTGTATCAATTCAATCCTGCAAACCGGTTCATCTGTACCATTTTTCTAGGCTGCATATATATGCGTTTATAGATGATATCTGTTTTTCTCTTTCTGACTGATTTCACTGTGTATGACAGTCTCTAGATCCATCCACGCCTGTACCAATGAACCAACGTAGTTCCTTTTTATGGCTGAGTAATATTCCATGGTATATATGTACCACATCTTCTTTATCCATTTGTCTGTGGATGGGCATTTAGGTTGTTTCCATGACCTGGCTATTGTAAATACTGCTGCAGTGAACATTGGGGTGCATGTGTCTTTTAGAACTATGGTTTTCTCTTGGTATATGCCCTGTAGTGGGTTTGCTGGGTCATATGGCAATTCTTTTATTCGTTTTTCAAGGAACCTCTTTACTGTTCTCCATAGTGGCTGTATCAATTTACACTCCCAACAACAGTGCAAGAGTATTCTCTTTGCTCCACACCCTGTCCAGCAGTTGTTGTTTGTTGATTTTCTGATGATGCCCGTTCTAAATGGTGTGAGGTGATACCTCAGTGTAGTTTTGATGTGCATCTCTCTAATAATTAGTGATGTTGAGCAGGTTTTGCTGTGCTTGTTGGCCAGCTGTATGTCTTCTTTGGAGAATTGTCTATTTAGGTCTTCGGTCTATTTTCCGATTGGGTTGTTCGTTTTTTTTATACCGAGCTGCATGAGCTGTTTATATATTTTGGAGATTAATCCTTAGTCCGTTGATCCGTATGCAAATATTTTTCCCATTCTGAGGGTTGTCCTTTGGTCTTGTTTGTCGTTTCCTGTGTTTGGCAAAAGCTTGTAAGTTTCATTAGGTCCCACTTGTTTATTTTTGTTTTTATTTCAATTACTCTAGGAGGTGGATTAAAACAGATCTTGCTGTGATGTATGTCAAAGCGTGTTATTCCTATGTTTTTCTCTAAGAGTTTTATACTATCCTGTCTTACGTTTAGGTCTCTGTTCCATTTTTAGTTTATTTGTGTGTACGGTGTTTGGGAGTGTTCTAATTTCATTCTTTTACATGTGTCTGTCCAATTTTCCCAGCCCCACTTATTGTAGAGACTGTCTTTTCTCCATTGTGGATTCCTGCCTCCTTTGTCATAGATTAGTTGACCATAGGTGCGTGGCTTCATCTCTGGGCTTTCTATCCTGTTGCATTGATCTATATTTCTGTTTTTGTGCCAGTCCCATCGTGTCTTGATTCCTGTAGCTTTGTAGTACAGTCTGAAGTCAGGGAGTCTGATTCCTCCAGCTCTGTTTTTTTCCCTCAAACTGCTTCGGCTCTTCCGGGTTTTTATGTCTCCATACAAATTTTAAGATTTTTTTGTTCTAGTTCTGGAAAAAATGCCATTGGTAATTTGAGAGGGATTGCATTGAATATGCAGATTGCTTTGGGTAGTATAGTCATTTTCACAACATTGATTCTTAGAATCCAAGAACATGGTATCTCTCTCCATCTGTTTCTATCATCTTCAATTTCATTCTTCAGTGTCATAGTTTTCAGCATACAGATCTTTTGTCTCCCTAGGTAGGTTGACTCCTAGGTATTTTATTCTGTTTGTTGCAATGGTTAATGGGAGTGTTTCCTTCATTTCTCTTTCAGAGTTTTCTTCATTAATGTATAGAAATGCAAGGGATTTGTGTGCATTCATTTTGTATCGTGCAACGTTACCAAATCCATGGATTAGCTCTAGTAGTTTTCTGGTGGCATCTTTAGGATTCTCTAAGTATAGTGTCATGCCATCTGGAAAGAGTGACAGTGTTACTTCTTCTTTTCCAACTTGTGTTCCTTTTATTTCTTTTGCTGCTCTGACTGCTGGGGCTAGGACTTCCAAAACTATGTTGCATTATAGTGGTGAGAGTGGTCATCCTTGTCTTGTTCCTGATATTAGAGGACATGCTTTCAGTTTTTCACCAATGAGAATGTTTGCTGTGGGTTTGTTGTATATGGCCTTGATTAAGTTGAGTGAGCTTCCCTCTCTGCCCACTTCAGGAGGGTTTTTATCATAAATGTGTGTTGAAATTTGTCACAAGCTTTTCTGCATCTATTGACATGATCATATGGTTTTTCCTCTTCACTTTGTTAATAGGGTGTATCACATTGATTTTCGTGTATTGAAGAATCCTTGCATCCCTGGGATAACTCCCACTTGATCATGAGGTATGATACTTTAATTTGGTATTGGATTTGGTTTGCTACTCTTTTGTTGAGCAGATTTGCATCTATGTTCATCAGTGATATCGGTGTGTAACTGTATTTTTTTTACTATCTTTGTCTGGTTTTGGTATCAGGGTGATGGTGGCCTCATAGAAAGAGTTTGGGAGTGTTCCTTCTTCACCAAATTTTTGGAAGAGTTTGAGAAGGATGTGTGTTAGGTCTTTTCTCCATGTTGGATAGAATTATCCTGTGAAACCATCTGTCCTGGACTTTTGTTGGTTGGACGATTTTTAATCAGAGTTGCAAGTTCATTACTCGTACTGGGTCTGTTCATAGTTTCTATTTTTTCCTGGTTCTGTCTTGGAAGGTTGTACCTTTCTAAGAATTTGTGCATTTCGTCCAGATTTTCCATTTTATCAGCATAGAGTTGCTTGCAGTAGTCTCTTATGAAGTTTTGTATTTCTGTGTTGTCTGTGGTAACTTCTTTTTCATTTCTAATTTTATTGATTGCAGTCCTCTCCCTCTTTTTCTCGATGAGTCTGGCTAAATCTTTATCAATATTGTTTACCTTCTCAAAGAACCAGCATTTACTTTTATTGATCCTTGTTATTGTTTTCTTTGTTGCTATTTCACTTCTTTCTTTCTTTTTTTTCTACCTTTTTATTGACAGCCCCAACTACCTTCAACGTTTGTTGTCTATTTAGAAAATGATCGGTTCAAATGAACACATCTTCTTCCTTTTATCTTATTGTATTTTCAGTTTTTGAATATTATTTTATTTTTTTATACAGCAGGTTCTTATTAGTTATCCATTTTATACACACTAGTGTATAAATGTCAATGCCAATTTCCGAATTCATCACACAAGGACTACCACACCCCCACTTTCCCTCTATGGTGGCCATACGTTGGTTCTCCACATCTGTGTATCAATTCAATCCTGCAAACCGGTTCATCTGTAACATTTTTCTAGGTTGCATATATATGCGTTTATAGATGATATCTGTTTTTCTCTTTCTGACTGATTTCACTGTGTATGACAGTCTCTAGATCCATCCACGCCTGTACCAATGAACCAACTTAGTTCCTTTTCATGGCTGAGTAATATTCCATGGTATATATGTACCACATCTTCTTTATCCATTTGTCTGTGGATGGGCATTTAGATTGTTTCCATAACCTGGCTATTGTAAATACCGCTGCAATGAACATTGGGGTGCATGTGTCTTTTAGAACTATGGTTTTCTCTTGGCATATGCCCAGTAGTGTGTTCGCTGGGTCATATGGCAATTCTGTTTTTCATTTTTTAAGGAACCTCTTTACTGTTCTGCATAGTGGCTGTATCAATTTACACTCCCAACAACAGTGCAAAAGTATACTCTTTGCTCCACACCCTGTCCAGCAGTTGTTGTTTGTTGATTTTCTGATGATGCCTGTTTTTAAATGGCGTGAGGTGATACCTCAGTGTAGTTTTGATGTGCATCTCTCTAATAATTAGTGATGTTGAGCAGGTTTTGCTGTGCTTGTTGGACAGCTGTATGTCTTCTTTCAAGAATTGTCTATTTAGGTCTTCAACCCATTTTTCGATTGGTTTGTTCGTTTTTTTAATACCGACCTGCATGAGCTGTTTATATATATATTGGAGATTAATCCTTAGTCCGTTGATCCATACGCAAATATTTTTCCCATTCTGAGGGTTGTCCTTTGGTCTTGTTTGTCGTTTCCTGTGTGTGGCAAAGCTTGTACGTTTCATTAGGTCCCACTTGTTTATTTTTGTTTTTATTTCAATTACTCTAGGAGGTGGATTAAAACAGATCTTGCTGTGATGTATGTCAAAGCGTGTTATTCCTATGTTTTTCTCTAAGAGTTTTATACTATCCTGTCTTACGTTTAGGTCTCTGTTCCATTTTTAGTTTATTTGTGTGTACGGTGTTTGGGAGTGTTCTAATTTCATTCTTTTACATGTGTCTGTCCAGTTTTCCCAGCCCCACTTATTGTAGAGACTGTCTTTTCTCCATTGTGGATTCCTGCCTCCTTTGTCATAGATTAGTTGACCATAGGTGCGTGGCTTCATCTCTGGGCTTTCTATCCTGTTGCATTGATCTATATTTCTGTTTTTGTGCCAGTCCCATCGTGTCTTGATTCCTGTAGCTTTGTAGTACAGTCTGAAGTCAGGGAGTCTGATTCCTCCAGCTCTGTTTTTTTCCCTCAAACTGCTTCGGCTCTTCCGGGTTTTTATGTCTCCATACAAATTTTAAGATTTTTTTGTTCTAGTTCTGGAAAAAATGCCATTGGTAATTTGAGAGGGATTGCATTGAATATGCAGATTGCTTTGGGTAGTATAGTCATTTTCACAACATTGATTCTTAGAATCCAAGAACATGGTATCTCTCTCCATCTGTTTCTATCATCTTCAATTTCATTCTTCAGTGTCATAGTTTTCAGCATACAGATCTTTTGTCTCCCTAGGTAGGTTGACTCCTAGGTATTTTATTCTGTTTGTTGCAATGGTTAATGGGAGTGTTTCCTTCATTTCTCTTTCAGAGTTTTCTTCATTAATGTATAGAAATGCAAGGGATTTGTGTGCATTCATTTTGTATCGTGCAACGTTACCAAATCCATGGATTAGCTCTAGTAGTTTTCTGGTGGCATTTTTAGGATTCTCTAAGTATAGTGTCATGCCATCTGGAAAGAGTGACAGTGTTACTTCTTCTTTTCCAACTTGTGTTCCTTTTATTTCTTTTGCTGCTCTGACTGCTGGGGCTAGGACTTCCAAAACTATGTTGCATTATAGTGGTGAGAGTGGTCATCCTTGTCTTGTTCCTGATATTAGAGGACATGCTTTCAGTTTTTCACCAATGAGAATGTTTGCTGTGGGTTTGTTGTATATGGCCTTGATTAAGTTGAGTGAGGTTCCCTCTCTGCCCACTTTCTGGAGGGTTTTTATCAGAAATGTGTGTTGAAATTTGTCACAAGCTTTTCTGCGTCTATTGACATGATCATATGGTTTTTCCTCTTCACTTTGTTAATAGGGTGTATCACATTGATTTTCGTGTATTGAAGAATCCTTGCATCCCTGGGATAAATCCCACTTGATCATGAGGTATGATACTTTAATTTGGTATTGGATTTGGTTTGCTACTCTTTTGTTGAGCAGATTTGCATCTATGTTCATCAGTGATATCGGTGTGTAACTGTATTTTTTTTACTATCTTTGTCTGGTTTTGGTATCAGGGTGATGGTGGCCTCATAGAAAGAGTTTGGGAGTGTTCCTTCCTCACCAAATTTTTGGAAGAGTTTGAGAAGGATGTGTGTTAGGTCTTTTCTCCATGTTGGATAGAATTATCCTGTGAAACCATCTGTCCTGGACTTTTGTTGGTTGGACGATTTTTAATCAGAGTTGCAAGTTCATTACTCGTACTGGGTCTGTTCATACTTTCTATTTTTTCCTGGTTCAGTCTTGGAAGGTTGTACCTTTCTAAGAATTTGTGCATTTCGTCCAGATTTTCCATTTTATCAGCATAGAGTTGCTTGCAGTAGTCTCTTATGAAGTTTTGTATTTCTGTGTTGTCTGTGGTAACTTCTTTTTCATTTCTAATTTTATTGATTGCAGTCCTCTCCCTCTTTTTCTCGATGAGTCTGGCTAAATCTTTATCAATATTGTTTACCTTCTCAAAGAACCAGCTTTTACTTTTATTGATCCTTGTTATTGTTTTCTTTGTTGCTATTTCACTTCTTTCTTTCTTTTTTTTCTACCTTTTTATTGACAGCCCCAACTACCTTCAACGTTTGTTGTCTATTTAGAAAATGATTGGTTCAAATGAACACATCTTCTTCCTTTTATCTTATTGTTTTTTCAGGTTTTGAATATTCTTTTATTTTTTTATACAGCAGGTTCTTATTCGTTATCCATTTTATACACACTAGTGTATACATGTCAATGCCAATTTCCGAATTCATCACACAAGGACTACCACACCCCCACTTTCCCCCTATGGTGGCCATACGTTAGTTCTCCACATCTGTGTATCAATTCAATCCTGCAAACCGGTTCATCTGTACCATTTTTCTAGGTTGCATATATATGCGTTTATAGATGATATCTGTTTTTCTCTTTCTGACTGATTTCACTGTGTATGACAGTCTCTAGATCCATCCACGCCTGTACCAATGAACCAACATAGATCCTTTTTATTGCTGAGTAATATTCCATGGTATATATGTACCACATCTTTATCCATTTGTCTGTGGATGGGCATTTAGGTTGTTTCCATGACTTGGCTATTGTAAATACTGCTGCAATGAACATTGAGGTGCATGTGTCTTTTAGAACTATGGTTTTCTCTTGGTATATGCCCTGTAGTGGGTTCGCTGGGTCATATGGCACTTCTTTTATTCGTTTTTCAAGGAACCTCTTTACTGTTCTCCATAGTGGCTGTATCAATTTACACTCCCAACAACAGTGCAAGAGTATTCTCTTTGCTCCACACCCTGTGCAGCAGTTGTTGTTTGTTGATTTTCTGATGATGCCCGTTCTAAATGGTTTGAGGTGATACCTCAGTGTAGTTTTGATGTGCATCTCTCTAATAATTAGTGATGTTGAGCAGGTTTTCATGTGCTTGTTGGACAGCTGTATGTCTTCTTTCAAGAATTGTCTATTTAGGTCTTCAACCCATTTTTCGATTGGTTTGTTCGTTTTTTTAATACCGACCTGCATGAGCTGTTTATACATTTTGGAGATTAATCCTTAGTCCGTTGATCCATACGCAAATATTTTTCCCATTCTGAGGGTTGTCCTTTGGTCTTGTTTGTCGTTTCCTGTGTTTGGCAAAAGCTTGTACGTTTCATTAGGTCCCACTTGTTTATTTTTGTTTTTAGTTCAATTACTCTAGGAGGTGGATTAAAACAGATCTTGCTTTGATGTATGTCAAAGCGTGTTATTCCTATGTTTTCCTCTAAGAGTTTTATAGTATCCTGTCTTATGTTTAGGTCTCTGTTCCATTTTTAGTTTATTTGTGTGTACGGTGTTTGGGAGTGTTCTAATTTCATTCTTTTACATGTGTCTGTCCAGTTTTCCCAGTACCGCTTATTGTAGAGACTGTCTTATCTCCATTGTGGATTCCTGCCTCCTTTGTCATAGATTAGTTGACCATAGGTGCGTGGCTTTATCTCTGGGCTTTCTATCCTGTTGCATTGATCTATATTTCTGTTTTTGTGCCAGTCCCATCGTGTCTTGATTCCTGTAGCTTTGTAGTACAGTCTGAAGTCGGGGAGTCTGATTCCTCCAGCTCTGTTTTTTTCCCTCAAACTGCTTCGGCTCTTCCGGGTTTTTATGTCTCCATACAAATTTTAAGATTTTTTTGTTCTAGTTCTGGAAAAAATGCCATTGGTAATTTGAGAGGGATTGCATTGAATATGCAGATTGCTTTGGGTAGTATAGTCATTTTCACAACATTGATTCTTAGAACCCAAGAACATGGTGTCTCTCTCCATCTGTTTCTATCATCTTCAATTTCATTCTTCAGTGTCATAGTTTTCAGCATACAGATCTTTTGTCTCCCTAGGTAGGTTGACTCCTAGGTATTTTATTCTGTTTGTTGCAATGGTTAATGGGAGTGTTTCCTTCATTTCTCTTTCAGATTTTTCTTCATTAATGTATAGAAATGCAAGGGGTTTGTGTGCATTCATTTTGTATCGTGCAACGTTACCAAATCCATGGATTAGCTCTAGTAGTTTTCTGGTGGCATCTTTAGGATTCTCTAAGTATAGTGTCATGTCATCTGTAAAGAGTGACAGTGTTACTTCTTCGTTTCCAACTTGTGTTCCTTTTATTTCTTTTGCTGCTCTGACTGCTGGGGCTAGGACTTCCAAAACTATGTTGAATAATAGTGGTGAGAGTGGTCATCCTTGTCTTCTTCCTGATATTAGAGGACATGCTTTCAGTTTTTCACGATTGAGGATGTTTGCTGTGGGTTTTTCGTATATGGCCTTGATTAAGTTGAGTGAGGTTCCCTCTCTGCCCACTTTCTGGAGAGTTTTTATCAGAAATGTGTGTTGAAATTTATCACAAGCTTTTCTGCGTCTATTGACATGATCATATGGTTTTTCCTCTTCACTTTGTTAATAGGGTGTATCACATTGATTTTCGTGTATTGAAGAATCCTTGCATCCCTGGGATAACTCCCACTTGATCATGAGGTATGATACTTTAATTTGTTATTGGATTTGGTTTGCTACTCTTTTGTTGAGCAACTTTGCATCTATGTTCATCAGTGAAATCGGTGTGTAACTTTATTTTTTTGTACTATCTTTGTCTGGTTTTGGTATCAGGGTGATGTGGCCTCATAGAAAGTGTTTGGGAGTGTTCCTTCCTCGCCAAATTTTTGGAAGAGTTTGAGAAGGATGTGTGTTAGGTCTTTTCTCCATGTTGGATAGAATTATCCTGTGAAACCATCTGTCCTGCACTTTTGTTGGTTGGACGATTTTTAATCAGAGTTGCAAGTTCATTACTCGTACTGGGTCTGTTCATAGTTTCTATTTTTTCCTGGTTCAGTCTCGGAAGTTTGTACCTTTTTACGAATTTGTGCATTTCGTCCAGATTTCCCATTTTATCAGCATAGAGTTGCTTGTAGTAGTCTCTTACGAAGTTTTGTATTTCTGTGTTGTCCGTGGTAACTCCTTTTTCATTTCTAATTTTATTGATTGCAGTCCTCTCCCTCTTTTTCTCAATGAGTCTGCCTAAAGGTTTATCAATATTGTTTACCTTCTCAAAGAACCAGCCTTTAGTTTTATTGATTCTTGCTGTTGTTTTCTTTGTTGCTATTTCAGTTCTTTTTTTCTTGTTTTTCTGCCTTTTTATTGACAGCTCCAACTACCTTCAGGCTTTGTTGTCTATTTAGGAAATGATCAGTTCAAGTGAACACATTTTCTTCCTTTTACCTTATTGTTTTTTGAATTTTTGAATATTATTTTGCTTTTTTATACAGCAGGTTTTTATTAGTTATCCATTTTATACATATCAGTGTATATATGTCAATCCCGATTTCCCAATTCATCACACAACGACTACCACACCCCCACTTTCCCCCTTTCTGACTGACTTTACTCTGTATGATAGTCTCTAGATCCATCCACGCCTGTACCAATGAACCAACGTAGTTCCTTTTTATGGCTGAGTAATATTCCATGGTATATATGTACCACATCTTCTTTATCCATTTGTCTGTGGATGGGCATTTAGGTTGTTTCCATGACCTGGCTATTGTAAATACTGCTGCAGTGAACATTGGGGTGCATGTGTCTTTTAGAACTATGGTTTTCTCTTGGTATATGCCCTGTAGTGGGTTTGCTGGGTCATATGGCAATTCTTTTATTCGTTTTTCAAGGAACCTCTTTACTGTTCTCCATAGTGGCTGTATCAATTTACACTCCCAACAACAGTGCAAGAGTATTCTCTTTGCTCCACACCCTGTCCAGCAGTTGTTGTTTGTTGATTTTCTGATGATGCCCGTTCTAAATGGTGTGAGGTGATACCTCAGTGCAGTTTTGATGTGCATCTCTCTAATAATTAGTGATGTTGAGCAGGTTTTGCTGTGCTTGTTGGCCAGCTGTATGTCTTCTTTGGAGAATTGTCTATTTAGGTCTTCGGTCTATTTTCCGATTGGGTTGTTCGTTTTTTTAATACCGAGCTGCATGAGCTGTTTATATATTTTGGAGATTAATCCTTAGTCCGTTGATCCGTACGCAAATATTTTTCCCATTCTGAGGGTTGTCCTTTGGTCTTGTTTGTCGTTTCCTGTGTGTGGCAAAGCTTGTACGTTTCATTAGGTCCCACTTGTTTATTTTTGTTTTTATTTCAATTACTCTAGGAGGTGGATTAAAACAGATCTTGCTGTGATGTATGTCAAAGCGTGTTATTCCTATGTTTTTCTCTAAGAGTTTTATACTATCCTGTCTTACGTTTAGGTCTCTGTTCCATTTTTAGTTTATTTGTGTGTACGGTGTTTGGGAGTGTTCTAATTTCATTCTTTTACATGTGTCTGTCCAGTTTTCCCAGCCCCACTTATTGTAGAGACTGTCTTTTCTCCATTGTGGATTCCTGCCTCCTTTGTCATAGATTAGTTGACCATAATTGCGTGGCTACATCTCTGGGCTTTCTATCCTGTTGCATTGATCTATATTTCTGTTTTTGTGCCAGTCCCATCGTGTCTTGATTCCTGTAGCTTTGTAGTACAGTCTGAAGTCGGGCAGTCTGATTCCTCCAGCTCTGTTTTTTCCCCTCAAACTGCTTCGGCTCTTCCGGGTTTCTATGTCTCCATACAAATTTTAAGATTTTTTTGTTCTAGTTCTGGAAAAAATGCCATTGGTAATTTGAGAGGGATTGCATTGAATATGCAGATTGCTTTGGGTAGTATAGACATTTTCACAACATTGATTCTTAGAATCCAAGAACATGGTATCTCTCTCCATCTGTTTTTATCATCTTCAATTTCATTCTTCAGTGTCATAGTTTTCAGCATACAGATCTTTTGTCTCCCTAGGTAGGTTGACTCCTAGGTATTTTATTCTGTTTGTTGCAATGGTTAATGGGAGTGTTTATTCATTTCTCTTTCAGAGTTTTCTTCATTAATGTATAGAAATGCAAGGGATTTGTGTGCATTCATTTTGTATCGTGCAACGTTACCAAATCCATGGATTAGCTCTAGTAGTTTTCTGGTGGCATCTTTAGGATTCTCTAAGTATAGTGTCATGCCATCTGGAAAGAGTGACAGTGTTACTTCTTCTTTTCCAACTTGTGTTCCTTTTATTTCTTTTGCTGCTCTGACTGCTGGGGCTAGGACTTCCAAAACTATATTGCATTATAGTGGTGAGAGTGGTCATCCTTGTCTTGTTCCTGATATTAGAGGACATGCTTTCAGTTTTTCACCAATGAGAATGTTTGCTGTGGGTTTGTTGTATATGGCCTTGATTAAGTTGAGTGAGCTTCCCTCTCTGCCCACTTTCAGGAGGGTTTTTATCATAAATGTGTGTTGAAATTTGTCACAAGCTTTTCTGCATCTATTGACATGATCATATGGTTTTTCCTCTTCACTTTGTTAATAGGGTGTATCACATTGATTTTCGTGTATTGAAGAATCCTTGCATCCCTGGGATAACTCCCACTTGATCATGAGGTATGATACTTTAATTTGGTATTGGATTTGGTTTGCTACTCTTTTGTTGAGCAGATTTGCATCTATGTTCATCAGTGATATCGGTGTGTAACTGTAGTTTTTTTACTATCTTTCTCTGGTTTTGGTATCAGGGTGATGGTGGCCTCATAGAAAGAGTTTGGGAGTGTTCCTTCCTCACCAAATTTTTGGAAGAGTTTGAGAAGGATGTGTGTTAGGTCTTTTCTCCATGTTGGATAGAAGTATCCTGTGAAACCATCTGTCCTGGACTTTTGTTGGTTGGACGATTTTTAATCAGAGTTGCAAGTTCATTACTCGTACTGGGTCTGTTCATACTTTCTATTTTTTCCTGGTTCAGTCTTGGAAGGTTGTACCTTTCTAAGAATTTGTGCATTTCGTCCAGATTTTCCATTTTATCAGCATAGAGTTGCTTGCAGTAGTCTCTTATGAAGTTTTGTATTTCTGTGTTGTCTGTGGTAACTTCTTTTTCATTTCTAATTTTATTGATTGCAGTCCTCTCCCTCTTTTTCTCGATGAGTCTGGCTAAATCTTTATCAATATTGTTTACCTTCTCAAAGAACCAGCATTTACTTTTATTGATCCTTGTTATTGTTTTCTTTGTTGCTATTTCACTTCTTTCTTTCTTTTTTTTCTACCTTTTTATTGACAGCCCCAACTACCTTCAACGTTTGTTGTCTATTTAGAAAATGATTGGTTCAAATGAACACATCTTCTTCCTTTTATCTTATTGTTTTTTCAGTTTTTGAATATTATTTTATTTTTTTATACAGCAGGTTCTTATTAGTTATCCATTTTATACACACTAGTGTATACATGTCAATGCCAATTTCCGAATTCATCACACAAGGACTACCACACACCCACTTTCCCTCTATGGTGGCCATACGTTGGTTCTCCACATCTGTGTATCAATTCAATCCTGCAAACCGGTTCATCTGTAACATTTTTCTAGGTTGCATATATATGCGTTTATAGATGATATCTGTTTTTCTCTTTCTGACTGATTTCACTGTGTATGACAGTCTCTAGATCCATCCACGCATGTACCAATGAACCAACTTAGTTCCTTTTCATGGCTGAGTAATATTCCATGGTATATATGTACCACATCTTCTTTATCCATTTGTCTGTGGATGGGCATTTAGATTGTTTCCATAACCTGGCTATTGTAAATACCGCTGCAATGAACATTGGGGTGCATGTGTCTTTTAGAACTATGGTTTTCTCTTGGCATATGCCCAGTAGTGTGTTCGCTGGGTCATATGGCAATTCTGTTTTTCATTTTTTAAGGAACCTCTTTACTGTTCTCCATAGTGGCTGTATCAATTTACACTCCCAACAACAGTGCAAAAGTATACTCTTTGCTCCACACCCTGTCCAGCAGTTGTTGTTTGTTGATTTTCTGATGATGCCTGTTTTTAAATGGCGTGAGGTGATACCTCAGTGTAGTTTTGATGTGCATCTCTCTAATAATTAGTGATGTTGAGCAGGTTTTGCTGTGCTTGTTGGATAGCTGTATGTCTTCTTTCAAGAATTGTCTATTTAGGTCTTCAACCCATTTTTCGATTGGTTTGTTCGTTTTTTTAACACCGACCTGCATGAGCTGTTTATATATATATTGGAGATTAATCCTTAGTCCGTTGATCCATACGCAAATATTTTTCCCATTCTGAGGGTTGTCCTTTGATCTTGTTTGTCGTTTCCTGTGTGTGGCAAAGCTTGTACGTTTCATTAGGTCCCACTTGTTTATTTTTGTTTTTATTTCAATTACTCTAGGAGGTGGATTAAAACAGATCTTGCTGTGATGTATGTCAAAGCGTGTTATTCCTATGTTTTCCTCTAAGAGTTTTATAGTATCCTGTCTTATGTTTAGGTCTCTGTTCCATTTTTAGTTTATTTGTGTGTACGGTGTTTGGGAGTGTTCTAATTTCATTCTTTTACATGTGTCTGTCCAGTTTTCCCAGTACCACTTATTGTAGAGACTGTCTTATCTCCATTGTGGATTCCTGCCTCCTTTGTCATAGATTAGTTGACCATAGGTGCGTGGCTTTATCTCTGGGCTTTCTATCCTGTTGCATTGATCTATATTTCTGTTTTTGTGCCAGTCCCATCGTGTCTTGATTCCTGTAGCTTTGTAGTACAGTCTGAAGTCGGGGAGTCTGATTCCTCCAGCTCTGTTTTTTTCCCTCAAACTGCTTCGGCTCTTCCGGGTTTTTATGTCTCCATACAAATTTTAAGATTTTTTTGTTCTAGTTCTGGAAAAAATGCCATTGGTAATTTGAGAGGGATTGCATTGAATATGCAGATTGCTTTGGGTAGTATAGTCATTTTCACAACATTGATTCTTAGAACCCAAGAACATGGTGTCTCTCTCCATCTGTTTCTATCATCTTCAATTTCATTCTTCAGTGTCATAGTTTTCAGCATACAGATCTTTTGTCTCCCTAGGTAGGTTGACTCCTAGGTATTTTATTCTGTTTGTTGCAATGGTTAATGGGAGTGTTTCCTTCATTTCTCTTTCAGATTTTTCTTCATTAATGTATAGAAATGCAAGGGATTTGTGTGCATTCATTTTGTATCGTGCAACGTTACCAAATCCATGGATTAGCTCTAGTAGTTTTCTGGTGGCATCTTTAGGATTCTCTAAGTATAGTGTCATGCCATCTGGAAAGAGTGACAGTGTTACTTCTTCTTTTCCAACTTGTGTTCCTTTTATTTCTTTTGCTGCTCTGACTGCTGGGGCTAGGACTTCCAAAACTATATTGCATTATAGTGGTGAGAGTGGTCATCCTTGTCTTGTTCCTGATATTAGAGGACATGCTTTCAGTTTTTCACCAATGAGAATGTTTGCTGTGGGTTTGTTGTATATGGCCTTGATTAAGTTGAGTGAGCTTCCCTCTCTGCCCACTTTCAGGAGGGTTTTTATCATAAATGTGTGTTGAAATTTGTCACAAGCTTTTCTGCATCTATTGACATGATCATATGGTTTTTCCTCTTCACTTTGTTAATAGGGTGTATCACATTGATTTTCGTGTATTGAAGAATCCTTGCATCCCTGGGATAACTCCCACTTGATCATGAGGTATGATACTTTAATTTGGTATTGGATTTGGTTTGCTACTCTTTTGTTGAGCAGATTTGCATCTATGTTCATCAGTGATATCGGTGTGTAACTGTAGTTTTTTTACTATCTTTCTCTGGTTTTGGTATCAGGGTGATGGTGGCCTCATAGAAAGAGTTTGGGAGTGTTCCTTCCTCACCAAATTTTTGGAAGAGTTTGAGAAGGATGTGTGTTAGGTCTTTTCTCCATGTTGGATAGAATTATCCTGTGAAACCATCTGTCCTGGACTTTTGTTGGTTGGACGATTTTTAATCAGAGTTGCAAGTTCATTACTCGTACTGGGTCTGTTCATACTTTCTATTTTTTCCTGGTTCAGTCTTGGAAGGTTGTACCTTTCTAAGAATTTGTGCATTTCGTCCAGATTTTCCATTTTATCAGCATAGAGTTGCTTGCAGTAGTCTCTTATGAAGTTTTGTATTTCTGTGTTGTCTGTGGTAACTTCTTTTTCATTTCTAATTTTATTGATTGCAGTCCTCTCCCTCTTTTTCTCGATGAGTCTGGCTAAATCTTTATCAATATTGTTTACCTTCTCAAAGAACCAGCATTTACTTTTATTGATCCTTGTTATTGTTTTCTTTGTTGCTATTTCACTTCTTTCTTTCTTTTTTTTCTACCTTTTTATTGACAGCCCCAACTACCTTCAACGTTTGTTGTCTATTTAGAAAATGATTGGTTCAAATGAACACATCTTCTTCCTTTTATCTTATTGTTTTTTCAGTTTTTGAATATTATTTTATTTTTTTATACAGCAGGTTCTTATTAGTTATCCATTTTATACACACTAGTGTATACATGTCAATGCCAATTTCCGAATTCATCACACAAGGACTACCACACCCCCACTTTCCCTCTATGGTGGCCATACGTTGGTTCTCCACATCTGTGTATCAATTCAATCCTGCAAACCGGTTCATCTGTAACATTTTTCTAGGTTGCATATATATGCGTTTATAGATGATATCTGTTTTTCTCTTTCTGACTGATTTCACTGTGTATGACAGTCTCTAGATCCATCCACGCATGTACCAATGAACCAACTTAGTTCCTTTTCATGGCTGAGTAATATTCCATGGTATATATGTACCACATCTTCTTTATCCATTTGTCTGTGGATGGGCATTTAGATTGTTTCCATAACCTGGCTATTGTAAATACCGCTGCAATGAACATTGGGGTGCATGTGTCTTTTAGAACTATGGTTTTCTCTTGGCATATGCCCAGTAGTGTGTTCGCTGGGTCATATGGCAATTCTGTTTTTCATTTTTTAAGGAACCTCTTTACTGTTCTCCATAGTGGCTGTATCAATTTACAATCCCAACAACAGTGCAAAAGTATACTCTTTGCTCCACACCCTGTCCAGCAGTTGTTGTTTGTTGATTTTCTGATGATGCCTGTTTTTAAATGGCGTGAGGTGATACCTCAGTGTAGTTTTGATGTGCATCTCTCTAATAATTAGTGATGTTGAGCAGGTTTTGCTGTGCTTGTTGGATAGCTGTATGTCTTCTTTCAAGAATTGTCTATTTAGGTCTTCAACCCATTTTTCGATTGGTTTGTTCGTTTTTTTAACACCGACCTGCATGAGCTGTTTATATATATATTGGAGATTAATCCTTAGTCCGTTGATCCATACGCAAATATTTTTCCCATTCTGAGGGTTGTCCTTTGATCTTGTTTGTCGTTTCCTGTGTGTGGCAAAGCTTGTACGTTTCATTAGGTCCCACTTGTTTATTTTTGTTTTTATTTCAATTACTCTAGGAGGTGGATTAAAACAGATCTTGCTGTGATGTATGTCAAAGCGTGTTATTCCTATGTTTTCCTCTAAGAGTTTTATAGTATCCTGTCTTATGTTTAGGTCTCTGTTCCATTTTTAGTTTATTTGTGTGTACGGTGTTTGGGAGTGTTCTAATTTCATTCTTTTACATGTGTCTGTCCAGTTTTCCCAGTACCACTTATTGTAGAGACTGTCTTATCTCCATTGTGGATTCCTGCCTCCTTTGTCATAGATTAGTTGACCATAGGTGCGTGGCTTTATCTCTGGGCTTTCTATCCTGTTGCATTGATCTATATTTCTGTTTTTGTGCCAGTCCCATCGTGTCTTGATTCCTGTAGCTTTGTAGTACAGTCTGAAGTCGGGGAGTCTGATTCCTCCAGCTCTGTTTTTTTCCCTCAAACTGCTTCGGCTCTTCCGGGTTTTTATGTCTCCATACAAATTTTAAGATTTTTTTGTTCTAGTTCTGGAAAAAATGCCATTGGTAATTTGAGAGGGATTGCATTGAATATGCAGATTGCTTTGGGTAGTATAGTCATTTTCACAACATTGATTCTTAGAACCCAAGAACATGGTGTCTCTCTCCATCTGTTTCTATCATCTTCAATTTCATTCTTCAGTGTCATAGTTTTCAGCATACAGATCTTTTGTCTCCCTAGGTAGGTTGACTCCTAGGTATTTTATTCTGTTTGTTGCAATGGTTAATGGGAGTGTTTCCTTCATTTCTCTTTCAGATTTTTCTTCATTAATGTATAGAAATGCAAGGGATTTGTGTGCATTCATTTTGTATCATGCAACGTTACCAAATCCATGGATTAGCTCTAGTAGTTTTCTGGTGGCATCTTTAGGATTCTCTAAGTATAGTGTCATGTCATCTGCAAAGAGTGACAGTGTTATTTCTTCGTTTCCAACTTGTGTTCCTTTTATTTCTTTTGCTGCTCTGACTGCTGGGGCTAGGACTTCCAAAACTATGTTGAATAATAGTGGTGAGAGTGGTCATCCTTGTCTTGTTCCTGATATTAGAGGACATGCTTTCAGTTTTTCACCATTGAGGATGTTTGCTGTGGGTTTGTCGTATATGGCCTTGATTAAGTTGAGTGAGGTTCCCTCTCTGCCCACTTTCTGGAGGGTTTTTATCAGAAATGTGTGTTGAAATTTATCACAAGCTTTTCTGCGTCTATTGACATGATCATATGGTTTTTCCTCTTCACTTTGTTAATAGGGTGTATCACATTGATTTTCGTGTATTGAAGAATCCTTGCATCCCTGGGATAACTCCCACTTGATCATGAGGTATGATACTTTAATTTGTTATTGGATTTGGTTTGCTACTCTTTTGTTGAGCAGCTTTGCATCTATGTTCATCAGTGATATCGGTGTGTAACTGTATTTTTTTGTACTATCTTTGTCTGGTTTTGGTATCAGGGTGATGGTGGCCTCGTAGAAAGAGTTTGGGAGTGTTCCTTGCTCGCCAAATTTTTGGAAGAGTTTGAGAAGGATGTGTGTTAGGTCTTTTCTCCATGTTGGATAGAATTATCCTGTGAAACCGTCTGTCCTGGACTTTTGTTGGTTGGACGATTTTTAATCAGAGTTGCAAGGTCATTACTCGTACTGGGTCTATTCATAGTTTCTATTTTTTCCTGGTTCAGTCTTGGAAGGTTGTAGCTTTCTAAGAATTTGTGCATTTCGTCCAGATTTTCCATTTTATCAGCATAGAGTTGCTTGCAGTAGTCTCTTATGAAGTTTTGTATTTCTGTGTTGTCCGTGGCAACTTCTTTTTCATTTCTAATTTTATTGATTGCAGTCCTCTCCCTCTTTTTCTCGATGAGTCTGGCTAAATCTTTATCAATATTGTTTACCTTCTCAAAGAACCAGCTTTTACTTTTATTGATCCTTGTTATTGTTTTCTTTGTTGCTATTTCACTCCTTTCTTTCTTTTTTTTCTACCTTTTTATTGCCAGCCCCAACTACCTTCAACGTTTGTTGTCTATTTAGGAAATGATTGGTTCAAATGAACACATCTTCTTCCTTTTATCTTATTGTTTTTTCAGGTTTTGAATATTATTTTGTTTTTTTATACAGCAGGTTCTTATTATGTATCCATTTTATACACACTAGTGTATACATGTGAATGCCAATTTCCGAATTCATCACACAAGGACGACCACACCCCCACTTTCCCTCTATGGTGGCCATACGTTGGTTATCCACATCTGTGTATCAATTCAATCCTGCAAACCGGTTCATCTGTACCATTTTTCTAGGTTGCATATATATGCGTTTATAGATGATATCTGTTTTTCTTTTTCTGACAGATTTCACTGTGTATGACAGTCTCTAGATCCATCCACGCCTGTACCAATGAACCAACTTAGTTCCTTTTCATGGCTGAGTAATATTCCATGGTATATATGTACCACATCTTCTTTATCCATTTGTCTGTGGATGGGCATTTAGATTGTTTCCATAACCTGGTTATTGTAAATACCGCTGCAATGAACATTGGGGTGCATGTGTCTTTTAGAACTATGGTTTTCTCTTGGCATATGCCCAGTAGTGTGTTCGCTGGGTCATATGGCAATTCTGTTTTTCATTTTTTAAGGAACCTCTTTACTGTTCTGCATAGTGGCTGTATCAATTTACACTCCCAACAACAGTGCAAAAGTATACTCTTTGCTCCACACCCTGTCCAGCAGTTGTTGTTTGTTGATTTTCTGATGATGCCTGTTTCTAAATGGCGTGAGGTGATGCCTAAGTGTAGTTTTGATGTGCATCTCTCTAATAATTAGTGATGTTGAGCAGGTTTTCATGTGCTTGTTGGCCAGCTGTATGTCTTCTTTGGAGAATTGTCTATTTAGGTCTTCTGCCCATTTTTCGATTGGGGTGTTCGTTTTTTTAATACCGAGCTGCGTGAGCTGTTTATAGATTTTGGAGATTAATCCTTAGTCCGTTGATCCATACGCAAATATTTTGCCATTCTGAGGGTTGTCTTTTCGTCTTGTTTGTCGTTTCCTGTGTGTGGCAAAGCTTGCAAGTTTCATTAGGTCCCACTTGTTTATTTTTGTTTTTATTTCCATTACTCTAGGAGGGGGATTAAAACAGATCTTGCTGTGATGTATGTCAAAGCATGTTATTCCTATGTTTTCCTCTAAGAGTTTTATAGTATCCTGTCTTACGTTTAGGTCTCTGTTCCATTTTTAGTTTATTTGTGTGTACGGTGTTTGGGAGTGTTCTAATTTCATTCTTTTACATGTGTCTGTCCAATTTTCCCAGCACCACTTATTGTAGAGACTGTCTTTTCTCCATTGTGGATTCCTGCCTCCTTTGTCATAGATTAGTTGACCATAGGTGTGTGGCTTCATCTCTGGGCTCTCTATCGTGTTGCATTGATCTATATTTCTGTTTTTGTGCCAGTCCCATCGTGTCTTGATTCCTGTAGCTTTGTAGTACAGTCTGAAGTCGGGCAGTCTGATTCCTCCAGCTCTGTTTTTTTCCCTCACACTGCTTCGGCTCTTCCGGGTTTTTATGTCTCCATACAAATTTTAAGATTTTTTTGTTCTAGTTCTGGAAAAAATGCCATTGGTAATTTGAGAGGGATTGCATTGAATATGCAGATTGCTTTGGGTAGTATAGTCATTTTCACAACATTGATTCTTAGAATCCAAGAACATGGTATCTCTCTCCATCTGTTTCTATCATCTTCAATTTCATTCTTCAGTGTCATAGTTTTCAGCATACAGATCTTTTGTCTCCCTAGGTAGGTTGACTCCTAGGTATTTTATTCTGTTTGTTGCAATGGTTAATGGGAGTGTTTCCTTCATTTCTCTTTCAGATTTTTCTTCATTAATGTATAGAAATGCAAGGGATTTGTGTGCATTCATTTTGTATCGTGCAACGTTACCAAATCCATGGATTAGCTCTAGTAGTTTTCTGGTGGCATCTTTAGGATTCTCTAAGTATAGTGTCATGTCATCTGCAAAGAGTGACAGTGTTACTTCTTCTTTTCCAACTTGTGTTCCTTTTATTTCTTTTGCTGCTCTGACTGCTGGGGCTAGGACTTCCAAAACTATGTTGAATAATAGTGGTGAGAGTGGTCATCCTTGTCTTGTTCCTGATATTAGAGGACATGCTTTCAGTTTTTCACCAATGAGAATGTTTGCTGTGGGTTTGTCGTATATGGCCTTGATTAAGTTGAGTGAGCTTCCCTCTCTGTCCACTTTCTGGAGAGTTTCTATCATAAATGTGTGTTGAAATTTGTCACAAGCTTTTCTGCATCTATTGACATGATCATATGGTTTTTCCTCTTCACTTTGTTAATAGGGTGTATCACATTGATTTTCGTGTATTGAAGAATCCTTGCATCCCTGGGATAAATCCCACTTGATCATGAGGTATGATACTTTAATTTGTTATTGGATTTGGTTTGCTACTCTTTTGTTGAGCAACTTTGCATCTATGTTCATCAGTGAAATCGGTGTGTAACTGTATTTTTTTGTACTATCTTGTCTGGTTTTGGTATCAGGGTGATGGTGGCCTCACAGAAAGAGTTTGGGAGTGTTCCTTCCTCGCCAAATTTTTGGAAGAGTTTGAGAAGGATGTGTGTTAGGTCTTTTCTCCATGTTGGATAGAATTATCCTGTGAAACCCTCTGTCCTGGACTTTTGTTGGTTGGACGATTTTTAATCAGAGTTGCAAGGTCATTACTCGTACTGGGTCTATTCATAGTTTCTATTTTTTCCTGGTTCAGTCTTGGAAGGTTGTAGCTTTCTAAGAATTTGTGCATTTCGTCCAGATTTTCCATTTTATCAGCATAGAGTTGCTTGCAGTACTCTCTTATGAAGTTTTGTATTTCTGTGTTGTCCGTGGTAACTTCTTTTTCATTTCTAATTTTATTGATTGCAGTCCTCTCCCTCTTTTTCTCGATGAGTCTGGCTAAATCTTTATCAATATTGTTTACCTTCTCAAAGAACCAGCTTTTACTTTTATTGATCCTTGTTATTGTTTTCTTTGTTGCTATTTCACTCCTTTCTTTCTTTTTTTTCTACCTTTTTATTGCCAGCCCCAACTACCTTCAACGTTTGTTGTCTATTTAGGAAATGATCGGTTCAAATGAACACATCTTCTTCCTTTTATCTTATTGTTTTTTCAGGTTTTGAATATTATTTTATTTTTTTATACAGCAGGTTCTTATTAGGTATCCATTTTATACACACTAGTGTATACATGTGAATGCCCATTTCCGAATTCATCACACAAGGACTACCACACCCCCACTTTCCCTCTATGGTGGCCATACGTTGGTTCTCCACATCTGTGTATCAATTCAATCCTGCAAACCGGTTCATCTGTACCATTTTTCTAGGTTGCATATATATGCGTTTATAGATGATATCTGTTTTTCTTTTTCTGACTGATTTCACTGTGTATGACAGTCTCTAGATCCATCCACGCCTGTACCAATGAACCAACTTAGTTCCTTTTCATGGCTGAGTCATATTCCATGGTATATATGTACCACATCTTCTATATCCATTTGTCTGTGGATGGGCATTTAGATTGTTTCCATAACCTGGCTATTGTAAATACCACTGCAATGAACATTGGGGTGCATGTGTCCTTTAGATCTATGGTTTTCTCTTGGCATATGCCCAGTAGTGTGTTTGCTGGGTCATATGGCAATTCTGTTTTTCATTTTTTAAGGAACCTCTTTACTGTTCTGCATAGTGGCTGTATCAATTTACACTCCCAACAACAGTGCAAAGGTATACTCTTTGCTCCACAACTTGTTCAGCAGTTGCTGTTTGTTGATTTTCTGATGATGCCTGTTTCTAAATGGCGTGAGGTGATACCTCAGTGTAGTTTTGATGTGCATCTCTCTAATAATTAGTGATGTTGAGCAGGTTTTCATGTGCTTGTTGGCCAGCTGTATGTCTTCTTTGGAGAATTGTCTATTTAGGTCTTCAGTCTATTTTTCGATTGGGTTGTTCGTTTTTTTAATACCGAGCTGCATGTGCTGTTTATATATTTTGGAGATTAATCCTTAGTCCGTTGATCCGTACGCAAATATTTTTCCCATTCTGAGGGTTGTTCTTTGGTCTTGTTTGTCGTTTCCTGTGTGTGGCAAAAGCTTGTAAGTTTCATTAGGTCCCACTTGTTTATTTTTGTTTTTATTTCAATTACTCTAGGAGGTGGATTAAAACAGATCTTGCTGTGATGTATGTCAACGCGTGTTATTCCTATGTTTTTCTCTAAGAGTTTTATAGTATCCTGTCTTACGTTTAGGTCTCTGTTCCATTTTTAGTTTATTTGTGTGTACGGTGTTTGGGAGTGTTCTAATTTCATTCTTTTACATGTGTCTGTCCAATTTTCCCAGCACCACTTATTGTAGAGACTGTCTTTTCTCCATTGTGGATTCCTGCCTCCTTTGTCATAGATTAGTTGACCATAGGTGCGTGGCTTCATCTCTGGGCTTTCTATCCTGTTGCATTGATCTATATTTCTGTTTTTGTGCCAGTCCCATCGTGTCTTGATTCCTGTAGCTTTGTAGTACAGTCTGAAGTCGGGCAGTCTGATTCCTCCAGCTCTGTTTTTTTCCCTCAAACTGCTTCGGCTCTTCCGGGTTTTTATGTCTCCATACAAATTTTAAGATTTTTTTGTTCTAGCTCTGGAAAAAATGCCATTGGTAATTTGAGAGGGATTGCATTGAATATGCAGATTGCTTTGGGTAGTATAGTCATTTTCACAACATTGATTCTTAGAATCCAAGAACATGGTATCTCTCTCCATCTGTTTCTATCATCTTCAATTTCGTTCTTCAGTGTCATACTTTTCAACATACAGATCTTTTGTCTCCCTAGGTAGGTTGACTCCTAGGTATTTTATTCTGTTTGTTGCAATGGTTAATGGGAGTGTTTCCTTCATTTCTCTTTCAGATTTTTCTTCATTAATGTATAGAAATGCAAGGGATTTGTGTGCAATCATTTTGTATCGTGCAACGTTACCAAATCCATGGATTAGCTCTAGTAGTTTTCTGGTGGCATCTTTAGGATTCTCTAAGTATAGTGTCATGCTATCTGGAAAGAGTGACAGTGTTATTTCTTCGTTTCCAACTTGTGTTCCTTTTATTTCTTTTGCTGCTCTGACTGCTGGGGCTAGGACTTCCAAAACTATGTTGCATAATAGTGGTGAGAGTGTTCATCCTTGTCCTCTTCCTGATATTAGAGGACATGCTTTCAGTTTTTCACCATTGAGGATGTTTGCTGTGGGTTTGTTGTATATGGCCTTGATTAAGTTGAGTGAGGTTCCCTCTCTGTCACTTTCTGTAGGGTTTTTTTATCAGAAATGTGTGTTGAAATTTGTCACAAGCTTTTCTGCATCTATTGACATGATCATATGGTTTTTCCTCTTCACTTTGTTATTTGGGTGTATCACATTGATTTTCCTGATTTGAAGAATCCTTGCATCCCTGGGATAAATCCCACTTGATCATGAGGTATGATACTTTTAATGTGGTATTGGATTCTGTTTGCTACTCTTTTGTTGAGCAACTTTGCATCTATGTTCATCAGTGAAATCGGTGTGTAACTGTATTTTTTTGTACTATCTTGTCTGGTTTTGGTATCAGGGTGATGGTGGCCTCACAGAAAGAGTTTGGGAGTGTTCCTTCCTCGCCAAATTTTTGGAAGAGTTTGAGAAGGATGTGTGTTAGGTCTTTTCTCCATGTTGGATAGAATTATCCTGTGAAACCATCTGTCCTGCACTTTTGTTGGTTGGACGATTTTTAATCAGAGTTGCAAGTTCATTACTCGTACTGGGTCTGTTCATAGTTTCTATTTTTTCCTGGTTTAGTATTGTAAGGTTGTACCTTTCTAAGAATTTATGCATTTCTTCCAGATTGTCCATTTTATTAGCATACAGTTGCTTGTAGTAGTCTCTTACGAAGTTTTGTATTTCTGTGTTGTCCGTGGTAACTTCTTTTTCATTTCTAATTTTATTGATTGCAGTCCTCTCCCTCTTTTTCTCGATGAGTCTGCCTAAAGGTTTATCAATATTGTTTACCTTCTCAAAGAACCAGCTTTTACTTTTATTGATCCTTGTTATTGTTTTCTTTCTTGCTATTTCACTTCTTTCTTTCTTTTTTTTCTACCTTTTTATTGACAGCTCCAACTACCTTCAACGTTTGTTGTCTATTTAGGAAATGATCGGTTCAAATGAACACATCTTCTTCCTTTTATCTTATTGTTTTTTCAGGTTTTGAATATTATTTTATTTTTTTATACAGCAGGTTCTTATTAGGTATCCATTTTATACACACTAGTGTATACATGTGAATGCCAATTTCCGAATTCATCACACAAGGACTACCACACCCCCACTTTCCCTCTATGGTGGCCATACGTTGGTTCTCCACATCTGTGTATCAATTCAGTCCTGCAAACCGGTTCATCTGTACCATTTTTCTAGGTTGCATATATATGCGTTTATAGATGATATCTGTTTTTCTTTTCCTGACTGACTTTACTCTGTATGATAGTCTCTAGATCCATCCACGCCTGTACCAATGAACCAACGTAGTTCCTTTTTATGGCTGAGTAATATTCCATGGTATATATGTACCACATCTTCTTTATCCATTTGTCTGTGGATGGGCATTTAGGTTGTTTCCATGACCTGGCTATTGTAAATACTGCTGCAGTGAACATTGGGGTGCATGTGTGTTTTAGAACTATGGTTTTCTCTTGGTATATGCCCTGTAGTGGGTTCGCTGGGTCATATGGCAATTCTTTTATTTGTTTTTCAAGGAACCTCTTTACTGTTCTCCATAGTGGCTGTATCAATTTACACTCCCAACAACAGTGCAAGAGTATTCTCTTTGCTCCACACCCTGTCCAGCAGTTGTTGTTTGTTGATTTTCTGATGATGCCCGTTCTAAATGGTGTGAGGTGATACCTCAGTGTAGTTTTGATGTGCATCTCTCTAATAATTAGTGATGTTGAGCAGGTTTTCATGTGCTTGTTGGCCAGCTGTATGTCTTCTTTGGAGAATTGTCTATTTAGGTCTTCGGTCTATTTTTCGATTGGGTTGTTCGTTTATTTAATACCGAGCTGCATGAGCTGTTTATATATTTTGGAGATTAATCCTTAGTCCGTTGATCCGTATGCAAATATTTTTCCCATTCTGAGGGTTGTCCTTTGGTCTTGTTTGTCATTTCCTGTGTGTGGCAAAAGCTTGTAAGTTTCATTAGGTCCCACTTGTTTATTTTTGTTTTTATTTCCATTACTCTAGAAGGGGGATTAAAACAGATCTTGCTGTGATGTATGTCAAAGCGTGTTATTCCTATGTTTTCCTCTAAGAGTTTTATAGTATCCTGTCTTACGTTTAGGTCTCTGTTCCATTTTTAGTTTATTTGTGTGTACGGTGTTTGGGAGTGTTCTAATTTCATTCTTTTACATATGTCTGTGCAGTTTTCCCAGCACCACTTATTATAGAGACTGTCTTTTCTCCATTGTGGATTCCTGCCTCCTTTGTCATAGATTAGTTGACCATAGGTGCGTGGCTTCATCTCTGGGCTTTCTGTCCTGTTGCATTGATCTATATTTCTGATTTTGTGCCAGTCCCATCGTGTCTTGATTCCTGTAGCTTTGTAGTACAGTCTGAAGTCGGGCAGTCTGATTCCTGCAGCTCTGTTTTTCTCCCTCAAACTGCTTCGGCTCTTCCGGGTTTTTATGTCTCCATACAAATTTTAAGATTTTTTTGTTCTAGTTCTGGAAAAAATGCCATTGGTAATTTGAGAGGCATTGCATTGAATATGCAGATTTCTTTGGGTAGTATAGTCATTTTCACAACATTGATTCTTCCAATCCAAGAACATGGTGTCTCTCTCCATCTGTTTCTATCATCTTCAATTTCATTCTTCAGTGTCATAGTTTTCAGCATACAGATCTTTTGTCTCCCTAGGTAGTTTGACTCCTAGGTATTTTATTCTGTTTGTTGCAATGGTTAATGGGAGTGTTTCCTTCATTTCTCTTTCAGATTTTTCTTCATTAATGTATAGAAATGCAAGGGATTTCTGTGCATTCATTTTGTATCGTGCAACGTTACCAAATCCATGGATTAGCTCTAGTAGTTTTCTGGTGGCATCTTTAGGATTCTCTAAGTATAGTGTCATGTCATCTGCACAGAGTGACAGTGTTACTTCTTCTTTTCCAACTTGTGTTCCTTTTATTTCTTTTGCTGCTCTGACTGCTGTGGCTAGAACTTCCAAAACTATGTTGAATAATAGTGGTGAGAGTGGTCATCCTTGTCTTGTTCCTGATATTAGAGGACATGCTTTCAATTTTCAGCATTGAGGATGTTTGCTGTGGGTTTGTCGTATATGGCCTTGATTAAGTTGAGTGAGGTTCCATCTCTGCCCATTTTCTGGAGTGTTTTCATCATAAATGTGTGCTGAAATCTGTCACAAGCTTTTCTGCATCTATTGACATGATCATATGGTTTTTCCTCTTCACTTTGTTAATAGGGTGTATCACATTGATTTCCGTGTATTGAAGAATCCTTGCATCCCTGGGATAAATCCCAATTGATCATGAGGTATGATACTTTAATTTGGTAATGGATTTGGTTTGCTACTATTTTGTTGAGCAGCTTTTCGTCTATGTTCATCAGGGATATCGGTGTGTAACTGTATTTTTTTGTACTATTTTTGTCTGGATTTGGTATCAGGGTGATGGTGGCCTAATAGAAAGGGTTTGGGAGTGTTCCTTCCTCGCCAATTTTTTGGAAGTGTTTGAGAAGGATGTGTGTTAGGTCTTTTCTCCATGTTGGATAGAATTATCCTGTGAAACCATCTGTCCTGGACTTTTGTTTGTTGGACGATTGTTAATCAGAGTTGCAAGTTCATTACTCGTACTGGGTCTGTTCATAGTTTCTATTTTTTCCTGGTTTAGTCTTGGAAGGTTGTACCTTTTTAAGAATTTGTGCATTTCTTCCAGATTTTCCAATATATCAGCATAGAGTTGCTTGTAGTAGTCTCTTACGAAGTTTTGTATTTCTGTGTTGTCCGTGGTAACTTCTTTTTCATTTCTATTTTTATTGATTGCAGTCCTCTCCCTCTTTTTCTCGATGAGTCTGGCTAAATCTTTATCAATATTGTTTACCTTCTCAAAGAACCAGCATTTACTTTTATTGATCCTTGTTATTGTTTTCTTTGTTGCTATTTCACTTCTTTCTTTCTTTTTTTTCTACCTTTTTATTGACAGCCCCAACTACCTTCAACGTTTGTTGTCTATTTAGAAAATGATCGGTTCAAATGAACACATCTTCTTCCTTTTATCTTATTGTATTTTCAGTTTTTGAATATTATTTTATTTTTTTATACAGCAGGTTCTTATTAGTTATCCATTTTATACACACTAGTGTATAAATGTCAATGCCAATTTCCGAATTCATCACACAAGGACTACCACACCCCCACTTTCCCTCTATGGTGGCCATACGTTGGTTCTCCACATCTGTGTATCAATTCAATCCTGCAAACCGGTTCATCTGTACCATTTTTCTAGGTTGCATATATATGCGTTTATAGATGATATCTGTTTTTCTCTTTCTGACTGATTTCACTGTGTATGACAGTCTCTAGATCCATCCACGCCTGTACCAATGAACCAACTTAGTTCCTTTTCATGGCTGAGTAATATTCCATGGTATATATGTACCACATCTTCTTTATCCATTTGTCTGTGGATGGGCATTTAGATTGTTTCCATAACCTGGCTATTGTAAATACCGCTGCAATGAACATTGGGGTGCATGTGTCTTTTAGAACTATGGTTTTCTCTTGGCATATGCCCAGTAGTGGGTTCGCTGGGTCATATGGCAATTCTGTTTTTCATTTTTTAAGGAACCTCTTTACTGTTCTGCATAGTGGCTGTATCAATTTACACTCCCAACAACAGTGCAAGAGTATACTCTTTGCTCCACACCCTGTCCAGCAGTTGTTGTTTGTTGATTTTCTGATGATACCTGTTTCTAAATGGCGTGAGGTGATACCTCAGTGTAGTTTTGATGTGCATCTCTCTAATAATTAGTGATGTTGAGCAGGTTTTGCTGTGCTTGTTGGCCAGCTGTATGTCTTCTTTGGAGAATTGTCTATTTAGGTCTTCTGCCCATTTTTCGATTGGGGTGTTCGTTTTTTTAATACCGAGCTGCGTGAGCTGTTTATATATTTTGGAGTTTACTCCTTAGTCCGTTGATCCGTATGCAAATATTTTTCCCATTCTGAGGGTTGTCCTTTCGTATTGTTTGTCGTTTCCTGTGTGTGGCAAAAGCTTGTGAGTTTCATTAGGTCCCACTTGTTTATTTTTGTTTTTATTTCCATTACTCTAGGAGGGGGATTAAAACAGATCTTGCTGTGATGTATGTCAAAGCGTGTTATTCCTATGTTTTCCTCTAAGAGTTTTATAGTATCCTGTCTTACGTTTAGGTCTCTGTTCCATTTTTAGTTTATTTGTGTGTACGGTGTTTGGGAGTGTTCTAATTTCATTCTTTTACATGTGTCTGTCCAGTTTTCCCAGCACCACTTATTGTAGAGAATGTCTTATCTCCATTGTGGATTCTTGCCTCCTTTGCATAGATTCGTTGACCATAGGTGCGTGGCTTTATCTCTGGGCTTTCTATCCTGTTGCATTGATCTATAGTTCTGTTTTTGTGCCAGTCCCATCGTGTCTTGAATCCTGTACCTTTGTAGTACAGTCTGAAGTCGGGCAGTCTGATTCCTCCACCTCTGTTTTTTTCCCTCAAACTGCTTTGGCTCTTCCGGGTTTTTTGTGTCTCCATACACATTTTAAGATTTTCTTGTTCTAGTTTTGGAAAAAATGCCATTGGTAATTTGAGAGGGATTGCATTGAATATGCAGATTGCTTTCGGTAGTATAGTCATTTTCACAACATTGATTCTTAGAATCCAAGAACATGGTATCTCTCTCAATCTGTTTCTATCATCTTCAATTTCATTCTTCAGTGTCATAGTTTTCAGCATACAGATCTTTTGTCTCCCTAGGTAGGTTGACTCCTAGGTATTTTATTCTGTTTGTTGCAATGGTTAATGGGAGTGTTTCCTTCATTTCTCTTTCAGATTTTTCTTCATTAATGTATAGAAATGCAAGGGATTTGTGTGCATTCATTTTGTATCGTGCAACGTTACCAAATCCATGGATTAGCTCTAGTAGTTTTCTGGTGGCATCTTTAGGATTCTCTAAGTATAGTGTCATGCCATCTGGAAAGAGTGAAAGTGTTACTTCTTCTTTTCCAACTTGTGTTCCTTTTATTTCTTTTGCTGCTCTGACTGCTGGGGCTAGGACTTCCAAAACTATGTTGAATAATAGTGGTGAGAGTGGTCATCCTTGTCTTGTTCCTGATATTAGAGGACATGCTTTCAATTTTCAGCATTGAGGATGTTTGCTGTGGGTTTGTCGTATATGGCCTTGATTAAGTTGAGTGAGGTTCCATCTCTGCCCATTTTCTGGAGGGTTTTCATCATAAATGTGTGCTGAAATCTGTCACAAGCTTTTCTGCATCTATTGACATGATCATATGGTTTTTCCTCTTCACTTTGTTAATAGGGTGTATCACATTGATTTCCGTGTATTGAAGAACCCTTACATCCCTGGGATACATCCCACTTGATCATGAGGTATGATACTTTAATTTGGTAATGGATTTGGTTTGCTACTATTTCGTTGAGCAGCTTTTCATCTATGTTCATCAGGGATATCGGTGTGTAACTGTATTTTTTTGTACTATTTTTGTCTGGATTTGGTATCAGGGTGATGGTGGCCTAATAGAAAGGGTTTGGGAGTGTTCCTTCCTCGCCAATTTTTTGGAAGTGTTTGAGAAGGATGTGTGTTAGGTCTTTTCTCCATGTTGGATAGAATTATCCTGTGAAACCATGTGTCCTGGACTTTTGTTGGTTGGACGATTTTTAATCAGAGTTGCAAGTTCATTACTCGTACTGGGTCTGTTCATAGTTTCTATTTTTTCCTGGTTCAGTCTTGGAAGGTTGTACCTTTTTACGAATTTGTGCATTTCGTCCAGATTTCCCATTTTATCAGCATAGAGTTGCTTGTAGTAGTCTCTTACGAAGTTTTGTATTTCTGTGTTGTCCGTGGTAACTTCTTTTTCATTTCTAATTTTATTGATTGCAGTCCTCTCCCTCTTTTACTCGATGAGTCTGCCTAAAGGTTTATCAATATTGTTTACCTTCTCAAAGAACCAGCTTTTACTTTTATTGATTCTTCTTGTTTTCTTTGTTGCTATTTCAGTTCTTTCTTTCTTGTTTTTCTGCCTTTTTATTGAGAGCTCCAACTACCTTCAGGCTTTGTTGTCTATTTAGGAAGTGATCGGTTCAAATGAACACATCTTCTTCCTTTTACCTTATTGTTTTTTGAATTTTTGAATATTATTTTGCTTTTTTATACAGCAGGTTTTTATTAGTTATCCATTTTATACATATCAGTGTATATATGTCAATCCCGATTTCCCAATTCATCACACAACGACTACCACACCCCCACTTTCCCCCTTTCTGACTGACTTTACTCTGTATGATAGTCTCTAGATCCATCCACGCCTGTACCAATGAACCAACGTAGTTCCTTTTTATGGCTGAGTAATATTCCATGGTATATATGTACCACATCTTCTTTATCCATTTGTCTGTGGATGGGCATTTAGGTTGTTTCCATGACCTGGCTATTGTAAATACTGCTGCAGTGAACATTGGGGTGCATGTGTGTTTTAGAACTATGGTTTTCTCTTGGTATATGCCCTGTAGTGGGTTCGCTGGGTCATATGGCAATTCTTTTATTTGTTTTTCAAGGAACCTCTTTACTGTTCTCCATAGTGGCTGTATCAATTTACACTCCCAACAACAGTGCAAGAGTATTCTCTTTGCTCCACACCCTGTGCAGCAGTTGTTGTTTGTTGATTTTCTGATGATGCCCGTTCTAAATGGTGTGAGGTGATACCTCAGTGTAGTTTTGATGTGCATCTCTCTAATAATTAGTGATGTTGAGCAGGTTTTCATGTGCTTGTTGGCCAGCTGTATGTCTTCTTTGGAGAATTGTCTATTTAGGTCTTCGGTCTATTTTTCGATTGGGTTGTTCGTTTATTTAATACCGAGCTGCATGAGCTCTTTATATATTTTGGAGATTAATCCTTAGTCCGTTGATCCGTATGCAAATATTTTTCCCATTCTGAGGGTTGTCCTTTGGTCTTGTTTGTCATTTCCTGTGTGTGGCAAAAGCTTGTAAGTTTCATTAGGTCCCACTTGTTTATTTTTGTTTTTATTTCCATTACTCTAGAAGGGGGATTAAAACAGATCTTGCTGTGATGTATGTCAAAGCGTGTTATTCCTATGTTTTCCTCTAAGAGTTTTATAGTATCCTGTCTTACGTTTAGTTCTCTGTTCCATTTTTAGTTTATTTGTGTGTACGGTGTTTGGGAGTATTCTAATTTCATTCTTTTACATATATCTGTGCAGTTTTCCCAGCACCACTTATTGTAGAGACTGTCTTTTCTCCATTGTGGATTCCTGCCTCCTTTGTCATAGATTAGTTGACCATAGGTGCGTGGCTTCATCTCTGGGCTTTCTATCCTGTTGCATTGATCTATATTTCTGTTTTTGTGCCAGTCCCATCGTGTCTTGATTCCTGTAGCTTTGTAGTACAGTCTGAAGTCGGGCAGTCTTATTCCTCCAGCTCTGTTTTTTTCCCTCAAACTGCTTTGGCTCTTCCGGGTTTTTATGTCTTCATACAAATTTTAAGATTTTTTTGTTCTAGTTCTGGAAAAAATGCCATTGGTAATTTGAGAGGGATTGCATTGAATATGCAGATTGCTTTGGGTAGTATAGTCATTTTCACAACATTGATTCTTAGAATCCAAGAACATGGTATCTCTCTCCATCTGTTTCTATCATCTTCAATTTCATTCTTCAGTGTCATAGTTTTCAGCATACAGATCTTTTGTCTCCCTAGGTAGGTTGACTCCTAGGTATTTTATTCTGTTTGTTGCAATGGCTAATGGGAGTGTTTCCTTCATTTCTCTTTCAGATTTTTCTTCATTAATGTATAGAAATGCAAGGGATTTCTGGCATTCATTTTGTATCGTGCAACGTTACCAAATCCATGGATTAGCTATAGTAGTTTTCTGATGGCATCTTTAGGATTCTCTAAGTATAGTGTCATGTCATCTGCACAGAGTGACAGTGTTACTTGTTCTTTTCTAACTTGTGTTCATTTTATTTCTTTTGCTGCTCTGACTGCTGTGGCTAGAACTTCCAAAACTATGTTGAATAATAGTGGTGAGAGTGGTCATCCTTGTCTTGTTCCTGATATTAGAGGACATGCTTTCAATTTTCACCATTGAGAAAGTTTGCTGTGGGTTTGTCGTATATGGCCTTGATTAAGTTGAGTGAGGTTCCATCTCTGCCCATTTTCTGGAGTGTTTTCATCATAAATGTGTGCTGAAATCTGTCACAAGCTTTTCTGCATCTATTGACATGATCATATGGTTTTTCCTCTTCACTTTGTTAATAGGGTGTATCACATTGATTTCCGTGTATTGAAGAATCCTTGCATCCCTGGGATAAATCCCAATTGATCATGAGTTATGATACTTTAATTTGGTAATGGATTTGGTTTGCTACTATTTTGTTGAGCAGCTTTTCGTCTATGTTCATCAGGGATATCGGTGTGTAACTGTATTTTTTTGTACTATTTTTGTCTGGATTTGGTATCAGGGTGATGGTGGCCTAATAGAAAGGGTTTGGGAGTGTTCCTTCCTCGCCAGTTTTTTGGAAGTGTTTGAGAAGGATGTGTGTTAGGTCTTTTCTCCATGTTGGATAGAATTATCCTGTGAAACCATCTGTCCTGGACTTTTGTTGGTTGGACGATTTTTAATCAGAGTTGCAAGTTCATTACTCGTACTGGGTCTGTTCATAGTTTCTATTTTTTCCTGGTTCAGTCTTGGAAGGTTGTACCTTTTTAAGAATTTGTGCATTTCTTCCAGATTTTCCATTATATCAGCATAGAGTTGCTTGTAGTAGTCTCTTACGAAGTTTTGTATTTCTGTGTTCTCCGTGGTAACTTCTTTTTCATTTCTAATTTTATTGATTGCAGTCCTCTCCCTCTTTTTCTCGATGAGTCTGGCTAAATGTTTATCAATATTGTTTACCTTCTCAAAGAACCAGCTTTTACTTTTATTGATTCTTGCTGTTGTTTTCTTTGTTGCTATTTCAGTTCTTTCTTTCTTTTTTTGTGCCTTTTTATTGACAGCTCCAACTACCTTCAGACTTGGTTGTCTATTTAGGAAATGATCAGTTCAAATGAACACATCTTCTTCCTTTTACCTTATTGTTTTTTGAATTTTTGAATATCATTGTTTTATACAGCAGGTTTTTATTAGTTATCCATTTTATACATATCAGTGTATATATGTCAATCCCGATTTCGCAATTCATCACACAACGACTACCACACCCCCACTTTCCCCCTTTCTGACTGACTTTACTCTGTATGATAGTCTCTAGATCCATCCACGCCTGTACCAATGAACCAACGTAGTTCCTTTTTATGGCTGAGTAATATTCCATGGTATATATGTACCACATCTTCTTTATCCATTTGTCTGTGGATGGGCATTTAGGTTGTTTCCATGACCTGGCTATTGTAAATACTGCTGCAGTGAACATTGGGGTGCATGTGTCTTTTAGAACTATGGTTTTCTCTTGGTATATGCCCTGTAGTGGGTTCACTGGGTCATATGCCAATTCTTTTATTCGTTTTTCAAGGAACCTCTTTACTGTTCTCCATAGTGGCTGTATCAATTTACACTCCCAACAACAGTGCAAAAGTATACTCTTTGCTCCACACCGTGTCCAGCAGTTGTTGTTTGTTGATTTTCTGATGATGCCCATTCGAAATGGCGTGAGGTGATACCTCAGTGTCGTTTTGATGTGCATCTCTGTAATAATTAGTGATGTTGCGCAGGTTTTGATGTGCTTGTTGGCCAGCTGTATGTCTTCTTTGGAGAATTGTCTATTTAGGTCTTCTGCCCATTTTTCGATTGGGGTGTTCGTTTTTTTCATACCGAGCTGCGTGAGCTGTTTATAGATTTTGGAGATTAATCCTTAGTCCGTTGTTCCGTACGCAAATATTTTGCCATTCTGAGGGTTGTCTTTTCGTTTTGTTTGTCGTTTCCTGTGTGTGGCAAAGCTTGCAAGTTTCATTAGGTCCCACTTGTTTATTTTTGTTTTTATTTTCATTACTCTAGGAGGGGGATTAAAACAGATTTGCTGTGATGTATGTCAAAGCGTGTTATTCCTATGTTTTCCTCTAAGAGTTTTATAGTATCCTGTCTTACGTTTAGGTCTCTGTTCCATTTTTAGTTTATTTGTGTGTACGGTGTTTGGGAGTGTTCTAATTTCATTCTTTTACATGTGTCTGTCCAGTTTTCCCAGCACCACTTATTGTAGAGACTGTCTTTTCTCCATTGTGGATTCTTGCCTCCTTTGTCATAGATTAGTTGACCATAGGTGCATGGCTTCATCTCTGGGCTTTCAATCCTGTTGCATTGATCTATAGTTCTGTTTTTGTGCCAGTCCCATCGTGTCTTGATTCCTGTAGCTTTGTAGTACAGTCTGAAGTCGGGCAGTCTGATTCCTCCAGCTCTGTTTTTTTCCCTCAAACTGCTTCGGCTCTTCCGGGTTTTTATGTCTCCATACAAATTTTAAGATTTGTTTGTTCTAGTTCTGTAAAAAATGCCATTGGTAATTTGAGAGGGATTGCATTGAATATGCAGATTGCTTTGGGTAGTATAGTCATTTTCACAACATTGATTCTTAGAATCCAAGAACATGGTATCTCTCTCCATCTGTTTCTATCATCTTCAATTTCATTCTTCAGTGTCATAGTTTTCAGCATACAGATCTTTTGTCTCCCTAGGTAGGTTGACTCCTAGGTATTTTATTCTGTTTGTTGCAATGGTTAATGGGAGTGTTTCCTTCATTTCTCTTTCAGATTTTTCTTCATTCATGTATAGAAATGCAAGGGATTTGTGTGCATTCATTTTGTATCGTGCAACGTTATCAAATCCATGGATTAGCTCTAGTAGTTTTCTGGTGGCATCTTTAGGATTCTCTAAGTATAGTGTCATGCTATCTGGAAAGAGTGACAGTGTTACTTCTTCGTTTCCAACTTGTGTTCCTTGTATTTCTTTTGCTGCTCTGACTGCTGGGGCTAGGACTTCCAAAACTATGTTGCATAATAGTGGTGAGAGTGGTCATCCTTGTCTTCTTCCTGATATTAGAGGACATGCTTTCAGTTTTTCACCATTGAGGAGGTTTGCTGTGGGTTTGTTGTATATGGCCTTGATTAAGTTGAGTGAGGTTCCCTCTCTGCCCACTTTCTGGAGGGTTTTTATCAGAAATGTGTGTTGAAATTTGTCACAAGCTTTTCTGCGTCTATTGACATGATCATATGGTTTTTCCTCTTCACTTTGTTAATTGGGTGTATCACATTGATTTTCGTGTTTTGAAGAATCCTTGCATCCCTGGGATAAATCCCACTTGATCATGAGGTATGATACTTTAATTTGGTATTGGATTTGGTTTGCTACTATTTTGTTGAGCAGATTTGCATCTATGTTCATCAGTGATATCGGTGTGTAACTGCATTTTTTTGTACTATCTTTGTCTGGTTTTGGTATCAGGGTGATGGTGGCCTCATAGAAAGAATTTGGGAGTGTTCCTTCCTCACCAAATTTTTGGAAGAGTTTGAGAAGGATGTGTGTTAGGTCTTTTCTCCATGTTGGATAGAATTATCCTGTGAAACCATCTGTACTGGATTTTTGTTGGTTGGACGATTTTTAATCAGAGTTGCAAGGTCATTACTCGTACTGGGTCTGTTCATAGTTTCTATTTTTTTCTGGTTCAGTCTTGGAAGGTTGTACCTTTCTAAGAATTTGTGCATTTCGTCCAGATTTTCCATTTTATCAGCATAGAGTTGCTTGCAGTAGTCTCTTATGAAGTTTTGTATTTCTGTGTTGTCTGTGGTAACTTCTTTTTCATTTCTAATTTTATTGATTGCAAGCCTCTCCCTCTTTTTCTTGATGAGTCTGGCTAAATGTATATCAATATTGTTTACCTTCTCAAAGAACCAGCTTTTACTTTTATTGATCCTTGTTATTGTTTTCTTTGTTGCTATTTCACTTCTTTCTTTCTTTTTTTTCTACCTTGTTATTGACAGCCCCAACTACCTTCAACGTTTGTTGTCTATTTAGAAAATGATCGGTTCAAATGAACACATCTTCTTCCTTTTATCTTATTGTTTTTTCAGTTTTTGAATATTATTTTATTTTTTTATACAGCAGGTTCTTATTAGTTATCCATTTTATACACACTAGTGTATACATGTCAATGCCAATTTCCGAATTCATCACACAAGGACTACCACACCCCCACTTTCCCTCTATGGTGGCCATACGTTGGTTCTCCACATCTGTGTATCAATTCAATCCTGCAAACCGGTTCATCTGTACCATTTTTCTAGGTTGCATATATATGCGTTTATAGATGATATCTGTTTTTCTCTTTCTGACTGATTTCACTGTGTATGACAGTCTCTAGATCCATCCACGCCTGTACCAATGAACCAACTTAGTTCCTTTTCATAGCTGAGTAATATTCCATGGTATATATGTACCACATCTTCTTTATCCATTTGTCTGTGGATGGGCATTTAGATTGTTTCCATAACCTGGCTATTGTAAATACCGCTGCAATGAACATTGGGGTGCATGTGTCTTTTAGAACTATGGTTTTCTCTTGGCATATGCCCAGTAGTGGGTTCGCTGGGTCATATGGCAATTCTGTTTTTCATTTTTTAAGGAACCTCTTTACTGTTCTGCATAGTGGCTGTATCAATTTACACTCCCAACAACAGTGCAAAAGTATTCTCTTTGCTCCACACCCTGTCCAGCAGTTGTTGTTTGTTGATTTTCTGATGATGCCTGTTTCTAAATGGCATGACGTGATACCTCAGTGTAGTTTTGATGTGCATCTCTCTAATAATTAGTGATGTTGAGCAGGTTTTGCTGTGCTTGTTGGACAGCTGTATGTCTTCTTTGGAGAATTGTCTATTTAGTTCTTCTGCCCATTTCTCGATTTGGGTGTCCGTTTTTTTAATACCGAGCTGCGTGAGCTGTTTATATATTTTGGAGATTAATCCTTAGTCCGTTGATCCGTATGCAAATATTTTTCCCATTCTGAGGGTTGTCCTTTCGTATTGTTTGTCGTTTCCTGTGTGTGGCAAAAGCTTGTGAGTTTCATTAGGTCCCACTTGTTTATTTTTGTTTTTATTTCCATTACTCTAGGAGGGGGATTAAAACAGATCTTGCTGTGATGTATGTCAAAGCGTGTTATTCCTATGTTTTCCTCTAAGAGTTTTATAGTATCCTGTCTTACGTTTAGGTCTCTGTTCCATTTTTAGTTTATTTGTGTGTACGGTGTTTGGGAGTGTTCTAATTTCATTCTTTTACATGTGTCTGTCCAGTTTTCCCAGCACCACTTATTGTAGAGAATGTCTTTTCTCCATTGTGGATTCTTGCCTCCTTTGCATAGATTCGTTGACCATAGGTGCATGGCTTTATCTCTGGGCTTTCTATCCTGTTGCATTGATCTATAGTTCTGTATTTGTGCCAGTCCCATCGTGTCTTGATTCCTGTAGCTTTGTAGTACAGTCTGAAGTCGGGCAGTCTGATTCCTCCAGCTCTGTTTTTTTCCCTCAAACTGCTTTGGCTCTTCCGGGTTTTTTGTGTCTCCATACACATTTTAAGATTTTCTTGTTCTAGTTTTGGAAAAAATGCCATTGGTAATTTGAGAGGGATTGCACTGAATATATAGATTGCTTTGGGTAGTATAGTCATTTTCACAACATTGATTCTTAGAATCCAAGAACATGGTATCTCTCTCCATCTGTTTGTATCAACTTCAATTTCGTTCTTCAGTGCCATAATTTTCAGCATACAGATCTTTTGTCTCCCTAGGTAATTTTATTCCTAGGTAATTTATTCCTTTTGTTGCAATGGTTAATGGGAGTGTTTCCTTCATTTCTCTTTCAGATTTTTTTTCATTAATGTATAGGAATGCAAGGGATTTGTGTGCATTCATTTTGTATCGTGCAACGTTACCAAATCCATGGATTAGCTCTAGTAGTTTTCTGGTGGCATCTTTAGGATTCTCTAAGTATAGTGTCATGCCATCTGGACAGAGTGACAGTGTTTCTTCTTCTTTTCCAACTTGTGTTCCTTTTATTTCTTTTGCTGCTCTGACTGCTGGGGCTAGGACTTCCAAAACTATGTTGAATAATAGTGGTGAGAGTGGTCATCCTTGTCTTCTTCCTGATATTAGAGGACATGCTTTCAGTTTTTCACCATTGAGGAGGTTTGCTGTGGGTTTGTTGTATATGGCCTTGATTAAGTTGAGTGAGGTTCCCTCTCTGCCCACTTTCTGGAGGGTTTTTATCAGAAATGTGTGTTGAAATTTGTCACAAGATTTTCTGCGTCTATTGACATGATCATATGGTTTTTCCTCTTCACTTTGTTAATTGGGTGTATCACATTGATTTTCGTGTTTTGAAGAATCCTTGCATCCCTGGGATAAATCCCACTTGATCATGAGGTATGATACTTTAATTTGGTATTGGATTTGGTTTGCTACTATTTTGTTGAGCAGATTTGCATCTATGTTCATCAGTGATATCGGTGTGTAACTGCATTTTTTTGTACTATCTTTGTCTGGTTTTGGTATCAGGGTGATGGTGGCCTCATAGAAAGAATTTGGGAGTGTTCCTTCCTCACCAAATTTTTGGAAGAGTTTGAGAAGGATGTGTGTTAGGTCTTTTCTCCATGTTGGATAGAATTATCCTGTGAAACCATCTGTACTGGATTTTTGTTGGTTGGACGATTTTTAATCAGAGTTGCAAGGTCATTACTCGTACTGGGTCTGTTCATAGTTTCTATTTTTTTCTGGTTCAGTCTTGGAAGGTTGTACCTTTCTAAGAATTTGTGCATTTCGTCCAGATTTTCCATTTTATCAGCATAGAGTTGCTTGCAGTAGTCTCTTATGAAGTTTTGTATTTCTGTGTTGTCTGTGGTAACTTCTTTTTCATTTCTAATTTTATTGATTGCAAGCCTCTCCCTCTTTTTCTTGATGAGTCTGGCTAAATGTATATCAATATTGTTTACCTTCTCAAAGAACCAGCTTTTACTTTTATTGATCCTTGTTATTGTTTTCTTTGTTGCTATTTCACTTCTTTCTTTCTTTTTTTTCTACCTTGTTATTGACAGCCCCAACTACCTTCAACGTTTGTTGTCTATTTAGAAAATGATCGGTTCAAATGAACACATCTTCTTCCTTTTATCTTATTGTTTTTTCAGTTTTTGAATATTATTTTATTTTTTTATACAGCAGGTTCTTATTAGTTATCCATTTTATACACACTAGTGTATACATGTCAATGCCAATTTCCGAATTCATCACACAAGGACTACCACACCCCCACTTTCCCTCTATGGTGGCCATACGTTGGTTCTCCACATCTGTGTATCAATTCAATCCTGCAAACCGGTTCATCTGTACCATTTTTCTAGGTTGCATATATATGCGTTTATAGATGATATCTGTTTTTCTCTTTCTGACTGATTTCACTGTGTATGACAGTCTCTAGATCCATCCACGCCTGTACCAATGAACCAACTTAGTTCCTTTTCATGGCTGAGTAATATTCCATGGTATATATGTACCACATCTTCTTTATCCATTTGTCTGTGGATGGGCATTTAGATTGTTTCCATAACCTGGCTATTGTAAATACCGCTGCAATGAACATTGGGGTGCATGTGTCTTTTAGAACTATGGTTTTCTCTTGGCATATGCCCAGTAGTGGGTTCGCTGGGTCATATGGCAATTCTGTTTTTCATTTTTTAAGGAACCTCTTTACTGTTCTGCATAGTGGCTGTATCATTTTACACTCCCAACAACAGTGCAAAAGTATTCTCTTTGCTCCACACCCTGTCCAGCAGTTGTTGTTTGTTGATTTTCTGATGATGCCTGTTTCTAAATGGCATGACGTGATACCTCAGTGTAGTTTTGATGTGCATCTCTCTAATAATTAGTGATGTTGAGCAGGTTTTGCTGTGCTTGTTGGCCAGCTGTATGTCTTCTTTGGAGAATTGTCTATTTAGGTCTTCTGCCCATTTTTCGATTGGGGTGTTCGTTTTTTTAATACCGAGCTGCGTAAGCTGTTTATAGATTTTGGAGATTAATCCTTAGTCCGTTGATCCGTACGCAAATATTTTGCCATTCTGAGGGTTGTCGTTTCGTTTTGTTTGTCGTTTCCTGTGTGTGGCAAAGCTTGCAAGTTTCATTAGGTCCCACTTGTTTATTTTTGTTTTTATTTCCATTACTCTAGGAGGGGGATTAAAACAGATCTTGCTGTGATGTATGTCAAAGCGTGTTATTCCTATGTTTTCCTTTAAGAGTTTTATAGTATCCTGTCTTACGTTTAGGTCTCTGTTCCATTTTTAGTTTATTTGTGTGTACGGTGTTTGGGAGTGTTCTAATTTCATTCTTTTACATGTGTCTGTCCAATTTTCCCAGCCCCACTTATTGTAGAGACTGTCTTTTCTCCATTGTGGATTCCTGCCTCCTTTGTCATAGATTAGTTGACCATAGGTGCGTGGCTTTATCTCTGGGCTTTCTATCCTGTTGCATTGATCTATATTTCTGTTTTTGTGCCAGTCCCATCGTGTCTTGATTCCTGTAGCTTTGTAGTACAGTCTGAAGTCGGGCAGTCTGATTCCTCCAGCTCTGTTTTTTTCCCTCAAACTGCTTTGGCTCTTCCGGGTTTTTATGTCTCCATACAAATTTTAAGATTTTTTTGTTCTAGTTCTGGAAAAAATGCCATTGGTAATTTGAGAGGGATTGCATTGAATATGCAGATTGCTTTGGGTAGTATAGTCATTTTCACAACGTTGATTCTTAGAATCCAAGAACATGGTATCTCTCTCCATCTGTTTCTATCATCTTCAATTTCATTCTTCAGTGTCATAGTTTTCAGCATACAGATCTTTTGTCTCCCTAGGTAGGTTGACTCCTAGGTATTTTATTCTGTTTGTTGCAATGGTTAATGGGAGTGTTTCCTTCATTTCTCTTTCAGATTTTTCTTCATTAATGTATAGAAATGCAAGGGATTTGTGTGCATTCATTTTGTATCATGCAACGTTACCAAATCCATGGATTAGCTCTAGTAGTTTTCTGGTGGCATCTTTAGGATTCTCTAAGTATAGTGTCATGTCATCTGCACAGAGTGACATTGTTACTTGTTCTTTTCTACCTTGTGTTCCTTTTATTTCTTTTGCTGCTCTGACTGCTGGGGCTAGGACTTCCAAAACTATGTTGAATAATAGTGGTGAGAGTGGTCATCCTTGTCTTGTTCCTGATATTAGAGGACATGCTTTCAATTTTCAGCATTGAGGATGTTTGCTGTGGGTTTGTCGTATATGGCCTTGATTAAGTTGAGTGAGGTTCCATCTCTGCCCATTTTCTGGAGGGTTTTCATCATAAATGTGTGCTGAAATCTGTCACAAGCTTTTCTGCATCTATTGACATGATCATATGGTTTTTCCTCTTCACTTTGTTAATAGGGTGTATCACATTGATTTCCGTGTATTGAAGAATCCTTACATCCCTGGGATACATCCCACTTGATCATGAGGTATGATACTTTAATTTGGTAATGGATTTGGTTTGCTACTATTTCGTTGAGCAGCTTTTCATCTATGTTCATCAGGGATATCGGTGTGTAACTGTATTTTTTTGTACTATTTTTGTCTGGATTTGGTATCAGGGTGATGGTGGCCTAATAGAAAGGGTTTGGGAGTGTTCCTTCCTCGCCAATTTTTTGGAAGTGTTTGAGAAGGATGTGTGTTAGGTCTTTTCTCCATGTTGGATAGAATTATCCTGTGAAACCATCTGTCCTGGACTTTTGTTTGTTGGACGATTGTTAATCAGAGTTGCAAGTTCATTACTCGTACTGGGTCTGTTCATAGTTTCTATTTTTTCCTGGTTCAGTCTTGGAAGGTTGTACCTTTCTAAGAATTTGTGCATTTCTTCCAGATTTTCCAATATATCAGCATAGAGTTGCTTGTAGTAGTCTCTTACGAAGTTTTGTATTTCTGTGTTGTCCATGGTAACTTCTTTTTCATTTCTAATTTTATTGAGTGCAGTCCTCTCCCTCTTTTTCTCGATGAGTCTGGCTAAAGGTTTATCAATATTGTTTACCTTCTCAAAGAACCAGCTTTTACTTTTATTGATTCTTGCTGTTGTTTTCTTTGTTGCTATTTCAGTTCTTTCTTTCTTTTTTTTCTGCCTTTTTATTGACAGCTCCAACTACCTTCAGACTTGGTTGTCTATTTAGGAAATGATCGGTTCAAATGAACACATCTTCTTCCTTTTACGTTATTGTTTTTTGAATTTTTGAATATCATTGTTTTATACAGCAGGTTTTTATTAGTTATCCATTTTATACATATCAGTGTATATATGTCAATCCCGATTTCCCAATTCATCACACAACGACTACCACACCCCCACTTTCCCCCTTTCTGACTGACTTTACTCTGTATGATAGTCTCTAGATCCATCCACGCCTGTACCAATGAACCAACGTAGTTCCTTTTTATGGCTGAGTAATATTCCATGGTATATATGTACCACATCTTCTTTATCCATTTGTCTGTGGATGGGCATTTAGGTTGTTTCCATGACCTGGCTATTGTAAATACTGCTGCAGTGAACATTGGGGTGCATGTGTCTTTTAGAACTATGGTTTTCTCTTGGTATATGCCCTGTAGTGGGTTCACTGGGTCATATGGCAATTCTTTTATTCGTTTTTCAAGGAACCTCTTTACTGTTCTCCATAGTGGCTGTATCAATTTACACTCCCAACAACAGTGCAAAAGTATACTCTTTGCTCCACACCGTGTCCAGCAGTTGTTGTTTGTTGATTTTCTGATGATGCCCGTTCTAAATGGTGTGAGGTGATACCTCAGTGTAGTTTTGATGTGCATCTCTCTAATAATTAGTGATGTTGAGCAGGTTTTCATGTGCTTGTTGGCCAGCTGTATGTCTTCTTTGGAGAATTGTCTATTTAGGTCTTCTGCCCATTTTTCGATTGGGGTGTTCGTTTATTTAATACCGAGCTGCATGTGCTGTTTATAGATTTTGGAGATTAATCCTTAGTCCGTTGATCCGTACGCAAATATTTTTCCCATTCTGAGGGTTGTCCTTTGGTCTTGTTTGTTGTTTCCTGTGTGTGGCAAAAGCTTGTAAGTTTCATTAGGTCCCCCTTGTTTATTTTTGTTTTTATTTCCATTACTCTAGGAGGGCGATTAAAACAGATCTTGCTGTGATGTATGTCAAAGCGTGTTATTCCTATGTTTTCCTCTAAGAGTTTTATAGTATCCTGTCTTACGTTTAGGTCTCTGTTCCATTTTTAGTTTATTTGTGTGTACGATGTTTGGGAGTGTTCTAATTTCATTCTTTTACATGTGTCTGTCCAGTTTTCCCAGCCCCACTTATTGTAGAGACTGTCTTTTCTCCATTGTGGATTCTTGCCTCCTTTGTCATAGATTCGTTGACCATAGGTGCGTGGCTTTATCTCTGGGCTTTCTATCCTGTTGCGTTGATCTATAGTTCTGTTTTTGTGCCAGTCCCATCGTGTCTTGATTCCTGTACCTTTGTAGTACAGTCTGAAGTCGGGCAGTCTGATTCCTCCAGCTCTGTTTTTTTCCCTCAAACTGCTTTGGCTCTTCCGGGTTTTTTGTGTCTCCATACACATTTTAAGATTTTCTTGTTCTAGTTTTGGAAAAAATGCCATTGGTAATTTGAGAGGGATTGCATTGAATATGCAGATTGCTTTGGGTAGTATAGTCATTTTCACAACGTTGATTCTTAGAATCCAAGAACATGGTATCTCTCTCCATCTGTTTCTATCATCTTCAATTTCATTCTTCAGTGTCATAGTTTTCAGCATACAGATCTTTTGTCTCCCTAGGTAGGTTGACTCCTAGGTATTTTATTCTGTTTGTTGCAATGGTTAATGGGAGTGTTTCCTTCATTTCTCTTTCAGATTTTTCTTCATTAATGTATAGAAATGCAAGGGATTTGTGTGCATTCATTTTGTATCGTGCAACGTTACCAAATCCATGGATTAGCTCTAGTAGTTTTCTGGTGGCATCTTTAGGATTCTCTAAGTATAGTGTCATGTCATCTGCACAGAGTGACAGTGTTACTTGTTCTTTTCTAACTTGTGTTCCTTTTATTTCTTTTGCTGCTCTGACTGCTGGGGCTAGGACTTCCAAAACTATGTTGAATAATAGTGGTGAGAGTGGTCATCCTTGTCTTGTTCCTGATATTAGAGGACATGCTTTCATTTTTCAGCATTGAGGATGTTTGCTGTGGGTTTGTCGTATATGGCCTTGATTAAGTTGAGTGAGGTTCCATCTCTGCCCATTTTCTGGAGGGTTTTCATCATAAATGTGTGCTGAAATCTGTCACAAGCTTTTCTGCATCTATTGACATGATCATATGGTTTTTCCTCTTCACTTTGTTAATAGGGTGTATCACATTGATTTCCGTGTATTGAAGAATCCTTACATCCCTGGGATACATCCCACTTGATCATGAGGTATGATACTTTAATTTGGTAATGGATTTGGTTTGCTACTATTTCGTTGAGCAGCTTTTCATCTATGTTCATCAGGGATATCGGTGTGTAACTGTATTTTTTTGTACTATTTTTGTCTGGATTTGGTATCAGGGTGATGGTGGCCTAATAGAAAGGGTTTGGGAGTGTTCCTTCCTCGCCAATTTTTTGGAAGTGTTTGAGAAGGATGTGTGTTAGGTCTTTTCTCCATGTTGGATAGAATTATCCTGTGAAACCATCTGTCCTGGACTTTTGTTTGTTGGACGATTGTTAATCAGAGTTGCAAGTTCATTACTCGTACTGGGTCTGTTCATAGTTTCTATTTTTTCCTGGTTCAGTCTTGGAAGGTTGTACCTTTCTAAGAATTTGTGCATTTCTTCCAGATTTTCCAATATATCAGCATAGAGTTGCTTGTAGTAGTCTCTTACGAAGTTTTGTATTTCTGTGTTGTCCATGGTAACTTCTTTTTCATTTCTAATTTTATTGAGTGCAGTCCTCTCCCTCTTTTTCTCGATGAGTCTGGCTAAAGGTTTATCAATATTGTTTACCTTCTCAAAGAACCAGCTTTTACTTTTATTGATTCTTGCTGTTGTTTTCTTTGTTGCTATTTCAGTTCTTTCTTTCTTTTTTTTCTGCCTTTTTATTGACAGCTCCAACTACCTTCAGACTTGGTTGTCTATTTAGGAAATGATCGGTTCAAATGAACACATCTTCTTCCTTTTACGTTATTGTTTTTTGAATTTTTGAATATCATTGTTTTATACAGCAGGTTTTTATTAGTTATCCATTTTATACATATCAGTGTATATATGTCAATCCCGATTTCCCAATTCATCACACAACGACTACCACACCCCCACTTTCCCCCTTTCTGACTGACTTTACTCTGTATGATAGTCTCTAGATCCATCCACGCCTGTACCAATGAACCAACGTAGTTCCTTTTTATGGCTGAGTAATATTCCATGGTATATATGTACCACATCTTCTTTATCCATTTGTCTGTGGATGGGCATTTAGGTTGTTTCCATGACCTGGCTATTGTAAATACTGCTGCAGTGAACATTGGGGTGCATGTGTCTTTTAGAACTATGGTTTTCCCTTGGTATATGCCCTGTAGTGGGTTCGCTGGGTCATATGGCAATTCTTTTATTTGTTTTTCAAGGAACCTCTTTACTGTTCTCCATAGTGGCTGTATCAATTTACACTCCCAACAACAGTGCAAAAGTATACTCTTTGCTCCACACCCTGTCCAGCAGTTGTTGTTTGTTGATTTTCTGATGATGCCTGTTTCTAAATGGCATGAGGTGATACCTCAGTGTAGTTTTGATGTGCATCTCTCTAATAATTAGTGATGTTGAGCAGGTTTTCATGTGCTTGTTGGCCAGCTGTATGTCTTCTTTGGAGAATTGTCTATTTAGTTCTTCTGCCCATTTCTCGATTTGGGTGTCCGTTTTTTTAATACCGAGCTGCGTGAGCTGTTTATATATTTTGGAGATTAATCCTTAGTCCGTTGATCCATATGCAAATATTTTGCCCATTCTGAGGGTTGTCCTTTCGTATTGTGTGTCGTTTCCTGTGTGTGGCAAAAGCTTGTGAGTTTCATTAGGTCCCACTTGTTTATTTTTGTTTTTATTTCCATTACTCTAGGAGGTGGATTAAAACAGATCTTGCTGTGATTTATGTCAAAGTGTGTTATTCCTATGTTTTCCTCTAAGAGTTTTATAGTATCCTGTCTTACGTTTAGGTCTCTGTTCCATTTTTAGTTTATTTGTGTGTACGGTGTTTGGGAGTGTTCTAATTTCATTCTTTTACATGTGTCTGTCCAATTTTCCCAGCCCCACTTATTGTAGAGACTGTCTTTTCTCCATTGTGGATTCCTGCCTCCTTTGTCATAGATTAGTTGACCATAATTGCGTGGCTACATCTCTGGGCTTTCTATCCTGTTGCATTGATCTATATTTCTGTTTTTGTGCCAGTCCCATCGTGTCTTGATTCCTGTAGCTTTGTAGTACAGTCTGAAGTCGGGCAGTCTGATTCCTCCAGCTCTGTTTTTTCCCCTCAAACTGCTTCGGCTCTTCCGGGTTTCTATGTCTCCATACAAATTTTAAGATTTTTTTGTTCTAGTTCTGGAAAAAATGCCATTGGTAATTTGAGAGGGATTGCATTGAATATGCAGATTGCTTTGGGTAGTATAGTCATTTTCACAACATTGATTCTTAGAATCCAAGAACATGGTATCTCTCTCCATCTGTTTCTATCATCTTCAATTTCATTCTTCAGTGTCATAGTTTTCAGCATACAGATCTTTTGTCTCCCTAGGTAGGTTGACTCCTAGGTATTTTATTCTGTTTGTTGCAATGGTTAATGGGAGTGTTTCCTTCATTTCTCTTTCAGATTTTTCTTCATTAATGTATAGAAATGCAAGGGATTTGTGTGCATTCATTTTGTATCGTGCAACGTTACCAAATCCATGGATTAGCTCTAGTAGTTTTCTGGTGGCATCTTTAGGATTCTCTAAGTATAGTGTCATGTCATCTGCAAAGAGTGACAGTGTTACTTCTTCGTTTCCAACTTGTGTTCCTTTTATTTCTTTTGCTGCTCTGACTGCTGGGGCTAGGACTTCCAAAACTATGTTGCATAATAGTGGTGAGAGTGGTCATCCTTGTCTTGTTCCTGATATTAGAGGACATGCTTTCAGTTTTTCAGCATTGAGGATGTTTGCTGTGGGTTTGTCGTATATGGCCTTGATTAAGTTGAGTGAGGTTCCCTCTCTGTCACTTTCTGGAGGGTTTTTATCAGAAATGTGTGTTGAAATTTGTCACAAGCTTTTCTGCATCTATTGACATCATCATATGGTTTTTCCTCTTCACTTTGTTAATTGGGGGTATCACATTGATTTTCCTGATTTGAAGAATCCTTGCATCCCTGGGATAAATCCCACTTGATTATGAGGTATGATACTTTTAATGTGGTATTGGATTCTGTTTGCTACTCTTTTGTTGAGCAACTTTGCATCTATGTTCATCAGTGAAATCGGTGTGTAACTGTATTTTTTTGTACTATCTTGTCTGGTTTTGGTATCAGGGTGATGGTGGCCTCATAGAAAGAGTTTGGGAGTGTTCCTTCCTCGCCAAATTTTTGGAAGAGTTTGAGAAGGATGTGTGTTAGGTCTTTTCTCCATGTTGGATAGAATTATCCTGTGAAACCATCTGTCCTGGACTTTTGTTGGTTGGACGATTTTTAATCAGAGTTGCAAGTTCATTACTCGTACTGGGTCTGTTCATAGTTTCTATTTTTTCCTGGTTCAGTCTTGGAAGGTTGTAGCTTTCTAAGAATTTGTGCATTTCGTCCAGATTTTCCATTTTATCAGCATAGAGTTGCTTGCAGTAGTCTCTTAGGAAGTTTTGTATTTTTGTGTTGTCTGTGGTAACTTCTTTTTCATTTCTAATTTTATTGATTGCAGTCCTCTCCCTCTTTTTCTCGATGAGTCTGGCTAAATATTTATCAATATTGTTTACCTTCTCAAAGAACCAGCTTTTACTTCTATTGATCCTTGTTATTGTTTTCTTTGTTGCTATTTCACTTCTTTCTTTCTTTTTTTTCTACCTTTTTATTGACAGCCCCAACTACCTTCAAGGTTTTTTGTCTATTTAGGAAATGATTGGTTCAAATGAACACATCTTCTTCCTTTTATCTTATTGTTTTTTCAATTTTTGAATATTATTTTATTGTTTTATACAGCAGGTTCTTATTCGTTATCCATTTTATACATATTAGTGTATATATGTCAATCCCAATTTCCGAATTCATCACACAACGACTAACACACCCCCACTTTCCCCTTATGGTGGCCATACGTTGGTTCTCCACATCTGTGTATCAATTCAATCCTGCAAACCGGTTCATCTGTACGATTTTTCCAGGTTGCATATATATGCATTTATAGATGATATGTGTTTTTCTGACTGACTTCACTGTTTATAACAGTCTCTAGATCCATCCACGCCTGTACCAATGAACCAACTTAGTTCCTTTTCATGGCTGAGTAATATTCCATGGTATATATGTACCACATCTTCTATAACCATTTGTCTGTGGATGGGCATTTAGATTGTTTCCATAACCTGGCTATTGTAAATACCGCTGCAATGATTATTGGGGTGCATGTGTCCTTTAGAACTATGGTTTTCTCTTGGCATATGCCCAGTAGTGTGTTCGCTGGGTCATATGGCAATTCTGTTTTTCATTTTTTAAGGAACCTCTTTACTGTTCTGCATAGTGGCTGTATCAATTTACACTCCCAACAACAGTGCAAAAGTATACTCTTTGCTCCACACCCTGTCCAGCAGTTGTTGTTTGTTGATTTTCTGATGATGCCCGTTCTAAATGGTGTGAGGTGATACCTCAGTGTAGTTTTGATGTGCATCTCTCTAATAATTAGTGATGTTGAGCAGGTTTTCATGTGCTTGTTGGCCAGCTGTATGTCTTCTTTGGAGAATTGTCTATTTAGGTCTTCTGCCCATTTTTCGATTGGGGTGTTTGTTTTTTTAATACCGAGCTGCGTGAGCTGTTTATAGATTTTGGAGATTAATCCTTAGTCCGTTGATCCGTACGCAAATATTTTGCCATTCTGAGGGTTGTCTTTTCGTTTTGTTTGTCGTTTCCTGTGTGTGGCAAAGCTTGCAAGTTTCATTAGGTCCCACTTGTTTATTTTTGTTTTTATTTCCATTACTCTAGGAGGGGGATTAAAACAGATCTTGCTGTGATGTATGTCAAAGCGTGTTATTCCTATGTTTTCCTTTAAGAGTTTTATAGTATCCTGTCTTACGTTTAGGTCTCTGTTCCATTTTTAGTTTATTTGTGTGTACGGTGTTTGGGAGTGTTCTAATTTCATTCTTTTACATGTGTCTGTCCAATTTTCCCAGCCCCACTTATTGTAGAGACTGTCTTTTCTCCATTGTGGATTCCTGCCTCCTTTGTCATAGATTAGTTGACCATAGGTGCCTGGCTTTATCTCTGGGCTTTCTATCCTGTTGCATTGATCTATATTTCTGTTTTTGTGCCAGTCCCATCGTGTCTTGATTCCTGTAGCTTTGTAGTACAGTCTGAAGTCGGGGAGTCTGATTCCTCCAGCTCTGTTTTTTTCCCTCAAACTGCTTCGGCTCTTCCGGGTTTTTATGTCTCCATACAAATTTTAAGATTTTTTTGTTCTAGTTCTGGAAAAAATGCCATTGGTAATTTGAGAGGGATTGCATTGAATATGCAGATTGCTTTGGGTAGTATAGTCATTTTCACAACATTGATTCTTAGAATCCAAGAACATGGTATCTCTCTCCATCTGTTTCTATCATCTTCAATTTCATTCTTCAGTGTCATAGTTTTCAGCATACAGATCTTTTGTCTCCCTAGGTAGGTTGACTCCTAGGTATTTTATTCTGTTTGTTGCAATGGTTAATGGGAGTGTTTCCTTCATTTCTCTTTCAGAGTTTTCTTCATTAATGTATAGAAATGCAAGGGATTTGTGTGCATTCATTTTGTATCATGCAACGTTACCAAATCCATGGATTAGCTCTAGTAGTTTTCTGGTGGCATCTTTAGGATTCTCTAAGTATAGTGTCATGTCATCTGCACAGAGTGACAGTGTTACTTGTTCTTTTCTAACTTGTGTTCCTTTTATTTCTTTTGCTGCTCTGACTGCTGGGGCTAGGACTTCCAAAACTATGTTGAATAATAGTGGTGAGAGTGGTCATCCTTGTCTTGTTCCTGATATTAGAGGACATGCTTTCAATTTTCAGCATTGAGGATGTTTGCTGTGGGTTTGTCGTATATGGCCTTGATTAAGTTGAGTGAGGTTCCATCTCTGCCCATTTTCTGGAGGGTTTTCATCATAAATGTGTGCTGAAATCTGTCACAAGCTTTTCTGCATCTATTGACATGATCATATGGTTTTTCCTCTTCACTTTGTTAATAGGGTGTATCACATTGATTTCCGTGTATTGAAGAATCCTTACATCCCTGGGATACATCCCACTTGATCATGAGGTATGATACTTTAATTTGGTAATGGATTTGGTTTGCTACTATTTCGTTGAGCAGCTTTTCATCTATGTTCATCAGGGATATCGGTGTGTAACTGTATTTTTTTGTACTATTTTTGTCTGGATTTGGTATCAGGGTGATGGTGGCCTAATAGAAAGGGTTTGGGAGTGTTCCTTCCTCGCCAATTTTTTGGAAGTGTTTGAGAAGGATGTGTGTTAGGTCTTTTCTCCATGTTGGATAGAATTATCCTGTGAAACCATCTGTCCTGGACTTTTGTTTGTTGGACGATTGTTAATCAGAGTTGCAAGTTCATTACTCGTACTGGGTCTGTTCATAGTTTCTATTTTTTCCTGGTTCAGTCTTGGAAGGTTGTACCTTTCTAAGAATTTGTGCATTTCTTCCAGATTTTCCAATATATCAGCATAGAGTTGCTTGTAGTAGTCTCTTACGAAGTTTTGTATTTCTGTGTTGTCCATGGTAACTTCTTTTTCATTTCTAATTTTATTGAGTGCAGTCCTCTCCCTCTTTTTCTCGATGAGTCTGGCTAAAGGTTTATCAATATTGTTTACCTTCTCAAAGAACCAGCTTTTACTTTTATTGATTCTTGCTGTTGTTTTCTTTGTTGCTATTTCAGTTCTTTCTTTCTTTTTTTTCTGCCTTTTTATTGACAGCTCCAACTACCTTCAGACTTGGTTGTCTATTTAGGAAATGATCGGTTCAAATGAACACATCTTCTTCCTTTTACGTTATTGTTTTTTGAATTTTTGAATATCATTGTTTTATACAGCAGGTTTTTATTAGTTATCCATTTTATACATATCAGTGTATATATGTCAATCCCGATTTCCCAATTCATCACACAACGACTACCACACCCCCACTTTCCCCCTTTCTGACTGACTTTACTCTGTATGATAGTCTCTAGATCCATCCACGCCTGTACCAATGAACCAACGTAGTTCCTTTTTATGGCTGAGTAATATTCCATGGTATATATGTACCACATCTTCTTTATCCATTTGTCTGTGGATGGGCATTTAGGTTGTTTCCATGACCTGGCTATTGTAAATACTGCTGCAGTGAACATTGGGGTGCATGTGTCTTTTAGAACTATGGTTTTCCCTTGGTATATGCCCTGTAGTGGGTTCGCTGGGTCATATGGCAATTCTTTTATTTGTTTTTCAAGGAACCTCTTTACTGTTCTCCATAGTGGCTGTATCAATTTACACTCCCAACAACAGTGCAAAAGTATACTCTTTGCTCCACACCCTGTCCAGCAGTTGTTGTTTGTTGATTTTCTGATGATGCCTGTTTCTAAATGGCATGAGGTGATACCTCAGTGTAGTTTTGATGTGCATCTCTCTAATAATTAGTGATGTTGAGCAGGTTTTCATGTGCTTGTTGGCCAGCTGTATGTCTTCTTTGGAGAATTGTCTATTTAGTTCTTCTGCCCATTTCTCGATTTGGGTGTCCGTTTTTTTAATACCGAGCTGCGTGAGCTGTTTATATATTTTGGAGATTAATCCTTAGTCCGTTGATCCATATGCAAATATTTTGCCCATTCTGAGGGTTGTCCTTTCGTATTGTGTGTCGTTTCCTGTGTGTGGCAAAAGCTTGTGAGTTTCATTAGGTCCCACTTGTTTATTTTTGTTTTTATTTCCATTACTCTAGGAGGTGGATTAAAACAGATCTTGCTGTGATGTATGTCAAAGTGTGTTATTCCTATGTTTTCCTCTAAGAGTTTTATAGTATCCTGTCTTACGTTTAGGTCTCTGTTCCATTTTTAGTTTATTTGTGTGTACGGTGTTTGGGAGTGTTCTAATTTCATTCTTTTACATGTGTCTGTCCAATTTTCCCAGCCCCACTTATTGTAGAGACTGTCTTTTCTCCATTGTGGATTCCTGCCTCCTTTGTCATAGATTAGTTGACCATAATTGCGTGGCTACATCTCTGGGCTTTCTATCCTGTTGCATTGATCTATATTTCTGTTTTTGTGCCAGTCCCATCGTGTCTTGATTCCTGTAGCTTTGTAGTACAGTCTGAAGTCGGGCAGTCTGATTCCTCCAGCTCTGTTTTTTCCCCTCAAACTGCTTCGGCTCTTCCGGGTTTCTATGTCTCCATACAAATTTTAAGATTTTTTTGTTCTAGTTCTGGAAAAAATGCCATTGGTAATTTGAGAGGGATTGCATTGAATATGCAGATTGCTTTGGGTAGTATAGTCATTTTCACAACATTGATTCTTAGAATCCAAGAACATGGTATCTCTCTCCATCTGTTTCTATCATCTTCAATTTCATTCTTCAGTGTCATAGTTTTCAGCATACAGATCTTTTGTCTCCCTAGGTAGGTTGACTCCTAGGTATTTTATTCTGTTTGTTGCAATGGTTAATGGGAGTGTTTCCTTCATTTCTCTTTCAGATTTTTCTTCATTAATGTATAGAAATGCAAGGGATTTGTGTGCATTCATTTTGTATCGTGCAACGTTACCAAATCCATGGATTAGCTCTAGTAGTTTTCTGGTGGCATCTTTAGGATTCTCTAAGTATAGTGTCATGTCATCTGCAAAGAGTGACAGTGTTACTTCTTCGTTTCCAACTTGTGTTCCTTTTATTTCTTTTGCTGCTCTGACTGCTGGGGCTAGGACTTCCAAAACTATGTTGCATAATAGTGGTGAGAGTGGTCATCCTTGTCTTGTTCCTGATATTAGAGGACATGCTTTCAGTTTTTCAGCATTGAGGATGTTTGCTGTGGGTTTGTCGTATATGGCCTTGATTAAGTTGAGTGAGGTTCCCTCTCTGTCACTTTCTGGAGGGTTTTTATCAGAAATGTGTGTTGAAATTTGTCACAAGCTTTTCTGCATCTATTGACATCATCATATGGTTTTTCCTCTTCACTTTGTTATTTGGGTGTATCACATTGATTTTCCTGATTTGAAGAATCCTTGCATCCCTGGGATAAATCCCACTTGATTATGAGGTATGATACTTTTAATGTGGTATTGGATTCTGTTTGCTACTCTTTTGTTGAGCAACTTTGCATCTATGTTCATCAGTGAAATCGGTGTGTAACTGTATTTTTTTGTACTATCTTGTCTGGTTTTGGTATCAGGGTGATGGTGGCCTCATAGAAAGAGTTTGGGAGTGTTCCTTCCTCGCCAAATTTTTGGAAGAGTTTGAGAAGGATGTGTGTTAGGTCTTTTCTCCATGTTGGATAGAATTATCCTGTGAAACCATCTGTCCTGGACTTTTGTTGGTTGGACGATTTTTAATCAGAGTTGCAAGTTCATTACTCGTACTGGGTCTGTTCATAGTTTCTATTTTTTCCTGGTTCAGTCTTGGAAGGTTGTAGCTTTCTAAGAATTTGTGCATTTCGTCCAGATTTTCCATTTTATCAGCATAGAGTTGCTTGCAGTAGTCTCTTAGGAAGTTTTGTATTTTTGTGTTGTCTGTGGTAACTTCTTTTTCATTTCTAATTTTATTGATTGCAGTCCTCTCCCTCTTTTTCTCGATGAGTCTGGCTAAATATTTATCAATATTGTTTACCTTCTCAAAGAACCAGCTTTTACTTCTATTGATCCTTGTTATTGTTTTCTTTGTTGCTATTTCACTTCTTTCTTTCTTTTTTTTCTACCTTTTTATTGACAGCCCCAACTACCTTCAAGGTTTTTTGTCTATTTAGGAAATGATTGGTTCAAATGAACACATCTTCTTCCTTTTATCTTATTGTTTTTTCAATTTTTGAATATTATTTTATTGTTTTATACAGCAGGTTCTTATTCGTTATCCATTTTATACATATTAGTGTATATATGTCAATCCCAATTTCCGAATTCATCACACAACGACTAACACACCCCCACTTTCCCCTTATGGTGGCCATACGTTGGTTCTCCACATCTGTGTATCAATTCAATCCTGCAAACCGGTTCATCTGTACGATTTTTCCAGGTTGCATATATATGCATTTATAGATGATATGTGTTTTTCTGACTGACTTCACTGTTTATAACAGTCTCTAGATCCATCCACGCCTGTACCAATGAACCAACTTAGTTCCTTTTCATGGCTGAGTAATATTCCATGGTATATATGTACCACATCTTCTATAACCATTTGTCTGTGGATGGGCATTTAGATTGTTTCCATAACCTGGCTATTGTAAATACCGCTGCAATGATTATTGGGGTGCATGTGTCCTTTAGAACTATGGTTTTCTCTTGGCATATGCCCAGTAGTGTGTTCGCTGGGTCATATGGCAATTCTGTTTTTCATTTTTTAAGGAACCTCTTTACTGTTCTGCATAGTGGCTGTATCAATTTACACTCCCAACAACAGTGCAAAAGTATACTCTTTGCTCCACACCCTGTCCAGCAGTTGTTGTTTGTTGATTTTCTGATGATGCCCGTTCTAAATGGTGTGAGGTGATACCTCAGTGTAGTTTTGATGTGCATCTCTCTAATAATTAGTGATGTTGAGCAGGTTTTCATGTGCTTGTTGGCCAGCTGTATGTCTTCTTTGGAGAATTGTCTATTTAGGTCTTCTGCCCATTTTTCGATTGGGGTGTTTGTTTTTTTAATACCGAGCTGCGTGAGCTGTTTATAGATTTTGGAGATTCATCCTTAGTCCGTTGATCCGTACGCAAATATTTTGCCATTCTGAGGGTTGTCTTTTCGTTTTGTTTGTCGTTTCCTGTGTGTGGCAAAGCTTGCAAGTTTCATTAGGTCCCCCTTGTTTATTTTTGTTTTTATTTCCATTACTCTAGGAGGGCGATTAAAACAGATCTTGCTGTGATGTATGTCAAAGCGTGTTATTCCTATGTTTTCCTTTAAGAGTTTTATAGTATCCTGTCTTACGTTTAGGTCTCTGTTCCATTTTTAGTTTATTTGTGTGTACGGTGTTTGGGAGTGTTCTAATTTCATTCTTTTACATGTGTCTGTCCAATTTTCCCAGCCCCACTTATTGTAGAGACTGTCTTTTCTCCATTGTGGATTCCTGCCTCCTTTGTCATAGATTAGTTGACCATAGGTGCCTGGCTTTATCTCTGGGCTTTCTATCCTGTTGCATTGATCTATATTTCTGTTTTTGTGCCAGTCCCATCGTGTCTTGATTCCTGTAGCTTTGTAGTACAGTCTGAAGTCGGGGAGTCTGATTCCTCCAGCTCTGTTTTTTTCCCTCAAACTGCTTCGGCTCTTCCGGGTTTTTATGTCTCCATACAAATTTTAAGATTTTTTTGTTCTAGTTCTGGAAAAAATGCCATTGGTAATTTGAGAGGGATTGCATTGAATATGCAGATTGCTTTGGGTAGTATAGTCATTTTCACAACATTGATTCTTAGAATCCAAGAACATGGTATCTCTCTCCATCTGTTTCTATCATCTTCAATTTCATTCTTCAGTGTCATAGTTTTCAGCATACAGATCTTTTGTCTCCCTAGGTAGGTTGACTCCTAGGTATTTTATTCTGTTTGTTGCAATGGTTAATGGGAGTGTTTCCTTCATTTCTCTTTCAGAGTTTTCTTCATTAATGTATAGAAATGCAAGGGATTTGTGTGCATTCATTTTGTATCATGCAACGTTACCAAATCCATGGATTAGCTCTAGTAGTTTTCTGGTGGCATCTTTAGGATTCTCTAAGTATAGTGTCATGTCATCTGCACAGAGTGACATTGTTACTTGTTCTTTTCTAACTTGTGTTCCTTTTATTTCTTTTGCTGCTCTGACTGCTGGGGCTAGGACTTCCAAAACTATGTTGAATAATAGTGGTGAGAGTGGTCATCCTTGTCTTGTTCCTGATATTAGAGGACATGCTTTCAATTTTCAGCATTGAGGATGTTTGCTGTGGGTTTGTCGTATATGGCCTTGATTAAGTTGAGTGAGGTTCCATCTCTGCCCATTTTCTGGAGGGTTTTCATCATAAATGTGTGCTGAAATCTGTCACAAGCTTTTCTGCATCTATTGACATGATCATATGGTTTTTCCTCTTCACTTTGTTAATAGGGTGTATCACATTGATTTCCGTGTATTGAAGAATCCTTACATCCCTGGGATACATCCCACTTGATCATGAGGTATGATACTTTAATTTGGTAATGGATTTGGTTTGCTACTATTTCGTTGAGCAGCTTTTCATCTATGTTCATCAGGGATATCGGTGTGTAACTGTATTTTTTTGTACTATTTTTGTCTGGATTTGGTATCAGGGTGATGGTGGCCTAATAGAAAGGGTTTGGGAGTGTTCCTTCCTCGCCAATTTTTTGGAAGTGTTTGAGAAGGATGTGTGTTAGGTCTTTTCTCCATGTTGGATAGAATTATCCTGTGAAACCATCTGTCCTGGACTTTTGTTTGTTGGACGATTGTTAATCAGAGTTGCAAGTTCATTACTCGTACTGGGTCTGTTCATAGTTTCTATTTTTTCCTGGTTCAGTCTTGGAAGGTTGTACCTTTCTAAGAATTTGTGCATTTCTTCCAGATTTTCCAATATATCAGCATAGAGTTGCTTGTAGTAGTCTCTTACGAAGTTTTGTATTTCTGTGTTGTCCATGGTAACTTCTTTTTCATTTCTAATTTTATTGAGTGCAGTCCTCTCCCTCTTTTTCTCGATGAGTCTGGCTAAAGGTTTATCAATATTGTTTACCTTCTCAAAGAACCAGCTTTTACTTTTATTGATTCTTGCTGTTGTTTTCTTTGTTGCTATTTCAGTTCTTTCTTTCTTTTTTTTCTGCCTTTTTATTGACAGCTCCAACTACCTTCAGACTTGGTTGTCTATTTAGGAAATGATCGGTTCAAATGAACACATCTTCTTCCTTTTACGTTATTGTTTTTTGAATTTTTGAATATCATTGTTTTATACAGCAGGTTTTTATTAGTTATCCATTTTATACATATCAGTGTATATATGTCAATCCCGATTTCCCAATTCATCACACAACGACTACCACACCCCCACTTTCCCCCTTTCTGACTGACTTTACTCTGTATGATAGTCTCTAGATCCATCCACGCCTGTACCAATGAACCAACGTAGTTCCTTTTTATGGCTGAGTAATATTCCATGGTATATATGTACCACATCTTCTTTATCCATTTGTCTGTGGATGGGCATTTAGGTTGTTTCCATGACCTGGCTATTGTAAATACTGCTGCAGTGAACATTGGGGTGCATGTGTCTTTTAGAACTATGGTTTTCTCTTGGTATATGCCCTGTAGTGGGTTCACTGGGTCATATGGCAATTCTTTTATTCGTTTTTCAAGGAACCTCTTTACTGTTCTCCATAGTGGCTGTATCAATTTACACTCCCAACAACAGTGCAAAAGTATACTCTTTGCTCCACACCCTGTCCAGCAGTTGTTGTTTGTTGATTTTCTGATGATGCCTGTTTCTAAATGGCATGAGGTGATACCTCAGTGTAGTTTTGATGTGCATCTCTCTAATAATTAGTGATGTTGAGCAGGTTTTCATGTGCTTGTTGGCCAGCTGTATGTCTTCTTTGGAGAATTGTCTATTTAGTTCTTCTGCCCATTTCTCGATTTGGGTGTCCGTTTTTTTAATACCGAGCTGCGTGAGCTGTTTATATATTTTGGAGATTAATCCTTAGTCCATTGATCCGTATGCAAATATTTTTCCCATTCTGAGGGTTGTCCTTTCGTATTGTTTGTCGTTTCCTGTGTGTGGCAAAAGCTTGTGAGTTTCATTAGGTCCCACTTGTTTATTTTTGTTTTTATTTCCATTACTCTAGGAGGTGGATTAAAACAGATCTTGCTGTGATGTATGTCAAAGTGTGTTATTCCTATGTTTTCCTCTAAGAGTTTTATAGTATCCTGTCTTACGTTTAGGTCTCTGTTCCATTTTTAGTTTATTTGTGTGTACGGTGTTTGGGAGTGTTCTAATTTCATTCTTTTACATGTGTCTGTCCAATTTTCCCAGCCCCACTTATTGTAGAGACTGTCTTGTCTCCATTGTGGATTCCTGCCTCCTTTGTCATAGATTAGTTGACCATAATTGCGTGGCTACATCTCTGGGCTTTCTATCCTGTTGCATTGATCTATATTTCTGTTTTTGTGCCAGTCCCATCGTGTCTTGATTCCTGTAGCTTTGTAGTACAGTCTGAAGTCGGGCAGTCTGATTCCTCCAGCTCTGTTTTTTCCCCTCAAACTGCTTCGGCTCTTCCGGGTTTCTATGTCTCCATACAAATTTTAAGATTTTTTTGTTCTAGTTCTGGAAAAAATGCCATTGGTAATTTGAGAGGGATTGCATTGAATATGCAGATTGCTTTGGGTAGTATAGTCATTTTCACAACATTGATTCTTAGAATCCAAGAACATGGTATCTCTCTCCATCTGTTTCTATCATCTTCAATTTCATTCTTCAGTGTCATAGTTTTCAGCATACAGATCTTTTGTCTCCCTAGGTAGGTTGACTCCTAGGTATTTTATTCTGTTTGTTGCAATGGTTAATGGGAGTGTTTCCTTCATTTCTCTTTCAGATTTTTCTTCATTAATGTATAGAAATGCAAGGGATTTGTGTGCATTCATTTTGTATCGTGCAACGTTACCAAATCCATGGATTAGCTCTAGTAGTTTTCTGGTGGCATCTTTAGGATTCTCTAAGTATAGTGTCATGTCATCTGCAAAGAGTGACAGTGTTACTTCTTCGTTTCCAACTTGTGTTCCTTTTATTTCTTTTGCTGCTCTGACTGCTGGGGCTAGGACTTCCAAAACTATGTTGCATAATAGTGGTGAGAGTGGTCATCCTTGTCTTGTTCCTGATATTAGAGGACATGCTTTCAGTTTTTCAGCATTGAGGATGTTTGCTGTGGGTTTGTCGTATATGGCCTTGATTAAGTTGAGTGAGGTTCCCTCTCTGTCACTTTCTGGAGGGTTTTTATCAGAAATGTGTGTTGAAATTTGTCACAAGCTTTTCTGCATCTATTGACATCATCATATGGTTTTTCCTCTTCACTTTGTTATTTGGGTGTATCACATTGATTTTCCTGATTTGAAGAATCCTTGCATCCCTGGGATAAATCCCACTTGATTATGAGGTATGATACTTTTAATGTGGTATTGGATTCTGTTTGCTACTCTTTTGTTGAGCAACTTTGCATCTATGTTCATCAGTGAAATCGGTGTGTAACTGTATTTTTTTGTACTATCTTGTCTGGTTTTGGTATCAGGGTGATGGTGGCCTCATAGAAAGAGTTTGGGAGTGTTCCTTCCTCGCCAAATTTTTGGAAGAGTTTGAGAAGGATGTGTGTTAGGTCTTTTCTCCATGTTGGATAGAATTATCCTGTGAAACCATCTGTCCTGGACTTTTGTTGGTTGGACGATTTTTAATCAGAGTTGCAAGTTCATTACTCGTACTGGGTCTGTTCATAGTTTCTATTTTTTCCTGGTTCAGTCTTGGAAGGTTGTAGCTTTCTAAGAATTTGTGCATTTCGTCCAGATTTTCCATTTTATCAGCATAGAGTTGCTTGCAGTAGTCTCTTAGGAAGTTTTGTATTTTTGTGTTCTCTGTGGTAACTTCTTTTTCATTTCTAATTTTATTGATTGCAGTCCTCTCCCTCTTTTTCTCGATGAGTCTGGCTAAATATTTATCAATATTGTTTACCTTCTCAAAGAACCAGCTTTTACTTCTATTGATCCTTGTTATTGTTTTCTTTGTTGCTATTTCACTTCTTTCTTTCTTTTTTTTCTACCTTTTTATTGACAGCCCCAACTACCTTCAAGGTTTTTTGTCTATTTAGGAAATGATTGGTTCAAATGAACACATCTTCTTCCTTTTATCTTATTGTTTTTTCAATTTTTGAATATTATTTTATTTTTTTATACAGCAGGTTCTTATTCGTTATCCATTTTATACATATTAGTGTATATATGTCAATCCCAATTTCCGAATTCATCACACAACGACTAACACACCCCCACTTTCCCCTTATGGTGGCCATACGTTGGTTCTCCACATCTGTGTATCAATTCAATCCTGCAAACCGGTTCATCTGTACCATTTTTCCAGGTTGCATATATATGCATTTATAGATGATATGTGTTTTTCTGACTGACTTCACTGTTTATAACAGTCTCTAGATCCATCCACGCCTGTACCAATGAACCAACTTAGTTCCTTTTCATGGCTGAGTAATATTCCATGGTATATATGTACCACTTCTTCTATAACCATTTGTCTGTGGATGGGCATTTAGATTGTTTCCATAACCTGGCTATTGTAAATACCGCTGCAATGATTATTGGGGTGCATGTGTCCTTTAGAACTATGGTTTTCTCTTGGCATATGCCCAGTAGTGTGTTCGCTGGGTCATATGGCAATTCTGTTTTTCATTTTTTAAGGAACCTCTTTACTGTTCTGCATAGTGGCTGTATCAATTTACACTCCCAACAACAGTGCAAAAGTATACTCTTTGCTCCACACCCTGTCCAGCAGTTGTTGTTTGTTGATTTTCTGATGATGCCCGTTCTAAATGGTGTGAGGTGATACCTCAGTGTAGTTTTGATGTGCATCTCTCTAATAATTAGTGATGTTGAGCAGGTTTTCATGTGCTTGTTGGCCAGCTGTATGTCTTCTTTGGAGAATTGTCTATTTAGGTCTTCTGCCCATTTTTCGATTGGGGTGTTCGTTTTTTTAATACCGAGCTGCGTAAGCTGTTTATAGATTTTGGAGATTAATCCTTAGTCCGTTGATCCGTACGCAAATATTTTGCCATTCTGAGGGTTGTCTTTTCGTTTTGTTTGTCGTTTCCTGTGTGTGGCAAAGCTTGCAAGTTTCATTAGGTCCCACTTGTTTATTTTTGTTTTTATTTCCATTACTCTAGGAGGGGGATTAAAACAGATCTTGCTGTGATGTATGTCAAAGCGTGTTATTCCTATGTTTTCCTTTAAGAGTTTTATAGTATCCTGTCTTACGTTTAGGTCTCTGTTCCATTTTTAGTTTATTTGTGTGTACGGTGTTTGGGAGTGTTCTAATTTCATTCTTTTACATGTGTCTGTCCAATTTTCCCAGCCCCACTTATTGTAGAGACTGTCTTTTCTCCATTGTGGATTCCTGCCTCCTTTGTCATAGATTAGTTGACCATAGGTGCGTGGCTTTATCTCTGGGCTTTCTATCCTGTTGCATTGATCTATATTTCTGTTTTTGTGCCAGTCCCATCGTGTCTTGATTCCTGTAGCTTTGTAGTACAGTCTGAAGTCGGGCAGTCTGATTCCTCCAGCTCTGTTTTTTTCCCTCAAACTGCTTTGGCTCTTCCGGGTTTTTATGTCTCCATACAAATTTTAAGATTTTTTTGTTCTAGTTCTGGAAAAAATGCCATTGGTAATTTGAGAGGGATTGCATTGAATATGCAGATTGCTTTGGGTAGTATAGTCATTTTCACAACGTTGATTCTTAGAATCCAAGAACATGGTATCTCTCTCCATCTGTTTCTATCATCTTCAATTTCATTCTTCAGTGTCATAGTTTTCAGCATACAGATCTTTTGTCTCCCTAGGTAGGTTGACTCCTAGGTATTTTATTCTGTTTGTTGCAATGGTTAATGGGAGTGTTTCCTTCATTTCTCTTTCAGATTTTTCTTCATTAATGTATAGAAATGCAAGGGATTTGTGTGCATTCATTTTGTATCGTGCAACGTTACCAAATCCATGGATTAGCTCTAGTAGTTTTCTGGTGGCATCTTTAGGATTCTCTAAGTATAGTGTCATGTCATCTGCACAGAGTGACAGTGTTACTTGTTCTTTTCTAACTTGTGTTCCTTTTATTTCTTTTGCTGCTCTGACTGCTGGGGCTAGGACTTCCAAAACTATGTTGAATAATAGTGGTGAGAGTGGTCATCCTTGTCTTGTTCCTGATATTAGAGGACATGCTTTCAATTTTCAGCATTGAGGATGTTTGCTGTGGGTTTGTCGTATATGGCCTTGATTAAGTTGAGTGAGGTTCCATCTCTGCCCATTTTCTGGAGGGTTTTCATCATAAATGTGTGCTGAAATCTGTCACAAGCTTTTCTGCATCTATTGACATGATCATATGGTTTTTCCTCTTCACTTTGTTAATAGGGTGTATCACATTGATTTCCGTGTATTGAAGAATCCTTACATCCCTGGGATACATCCCACTTGATCATGAGGTATGATACTTTAATTTGGTAATGGATTTGGTTTGCTACTATTTCGTTGAGCAGCTTTTCATCTATGTTCATCAGGGATATCGGTGTGTAACTGTATTTTTTTGTACTATTTTTGTCTGGATTTGGTATCAGGGTGATGGTGGCCTAATAGAAAGGGTTTGGGAGTGTTCCTTCCTCGCCAATTTTTTGGAAGTGTTTGAGAAGGATGTGTGTTAGGTCTTTTCTCCATGTTGGATAGAATTATCCTGTGAAACCATCTGTCCTGGACTTTTGTTTGTTGGACGATTGTTAATCAGAGTTGCAAGTTCATTACTCGTACTGGGTCTGTTCATAGTTTCTATTTTTTCCTGGTTCAGTCTTGGAAGGTTGTACCTTTCTAAGAATTTGTGCATTTCTTCCAGATTTTCCAATATATCAGCATAGAGTTGCTTGTAGTAGTCTCTTACGAAGTTTTGTATTTCTGTGTTGTCCATGGTAACTTCTTTTTCATTTCTAATTTTATTGAGTGCAGTCCTCTCCCTCTTTTTCTCGATGAGTCTGGCTAAAGGTTTATCAATATTGTTTACCTTCTCAAAGAACCAGCTTTTACTTTTATTGATTCTTGCTGTTGTTTTCTTTGTTGCTATTTCAGTTCTTTCTTTCTTTTTTTTCTGCCTTTTTATTGACAGCTCCAACTACCTTCAGACTTGGTTGTCTATTTAGGAAATGATCGGTTCAAATGAACACATCTTCTTCCTTTTACGTTATTGTTTTTTGAATTTTTGAATATCATTGTTTTATACAGCAGGTTTTTATTAGTTATCCATTTTATACATATCAGTGTATATATGTCAATCCCGATTTCCCAATTCATCACACAACGACTACCACACCCCCACTTTCCCCCTTTCTGACTGACTTTACTCTGTATGATAGTCTCTAGATCCATCCACGCCTGTACCAATGAACCAACGTAGTTCCTTTTTATGGCTGAGTAATATTCCATGGTATATATGTACCACATCTTCTTTATCCATTTGTCTGTGGATGGGCATTTAGGTTGTTTCCATGACCTGGCTATTGTAAATACTGCTGCAGTGAACATTGGGGTGCATGTGTCTTTTAGAACTATGGTTTTCTCTTGGTATATGCCCTGTAGTGGGTTCACTGGGTCATATGGCAATTCTTTTATTCGTTTTTCAAGGAACCTCTTTACTGTTCTCCATAGTGGCTGTATCAATTTACACTCCCAACAACAGTGCAAAAGTATACTCTTTGCTCCACACCGTGTCCAGCAGTTGTTGTTTGTTGATTTTCTGATGATGCCCGTTCTAAATGGTGTGAGGTGATACCTCAGTGTAGTTTTGATGTGCATCTCTCTAATAATTAGTGATGTTGAGCAGGTTTTCATGTGCTTGTTGGCCAGCTGTATGTCTTCTTTGGAGAATTGTCTATTTAGGTCTTCTGCCCATTTTTCGATTGGGGTGTTTGTTTTTTTAATACCGAGCTGCGTGAGCTGTTTATAGATTTTGGAGATTAATCCTTAGTCCGTTGATCCGTACGCAAATATTTTGCCATTCTGAGGGTTGTCTTTTCGTCTTGTTTGTCGTTTCCTGTGTGTGGCAAAGCTTGCAAGTTTCATTAGGTCCCACGTGTTTATTTTTGTTTTTATTTCCATTACTCTAGGAGGGGGATTAAAACAGATCTTGCTGTGATGTATGTCAAAGCGTGTTATTCCTATGTTTTCCTCTAAGAGTTTTATAGTATCCTGTCTTACGTTTAGGTCTCTGTTCCATTTTTAGTTTATTTGTGTGTACGATGTTTGGGAGTGTTCTAATTTCATTCTTTTACATGTGTCTGTCCAGTTTTCCCAGCCCCACTTATTGTAGAGACTGTCTTTTCTCCATTGTGGATTCTTGCCTCCTTTGTCATAGATTCGTTGACCATAGGTGCGTGGCTTTATCTCTGGGCTTTCTATCCTGTTGCGTTGATCTATAGTTCTGTTTTTGTGCCAGTCCCATCGTGTCTTGATTCCTGTACCTTTGTAGTACAGTCTGAAGTCGGGCAGTCTGATTCCTCCAGCTCTGTTTTTTTCCCTCAAACTGCTTTGGCTCTTCCGGGTTTTTTGTGTCTCCATACACATTTTAAGATTTTCTTGTTCTAGTTTTGGAAAAAATGCCATTGGTAATTTGAGAGGGATTGCATTGAATATGCAGATTGCTTTGGGTAGTATAGTCATTTTCACAACGTTGATTCTTAGAATCCAAGAACATGGTATCTCTCTCCATCTGTTTCTATCATCTTCAATTTCATTCTTCAGTGTCATAGTTTTCAGCATACAGATCTTTTGTCTCCCTAGGTAGGTTGACTCCTAGGTATTTTATTCTGTTTGTTGCAATGGTTAATGGGAGTGTTTCCTTCATTTCTCTTTCAGATTTTTCTTCATTAATGTATAGAAATGCAAGGGATTTGTGTGCATTCATTTTGTATCGTGCAACGTTACCAAATCCATGGATTAGCTCTAGTAGTTTTCTGGTGGCATCTTTAGGATTCTCTAAGTATAGTGTCATGTCATCTGCACAGAGTGACAGTGTTACTTGTTCTTTTCTAACTTGTGTTCCTTTTATTTCTTTTGCTGCTCTGACTGCTGGGGCTAGGACTTCCAAAACTATGTTGAATAATAGTGGTGAGAGTGGTCATCCTTGTCTTGTTCCTGATATTAGAGGACATGCTTTCAATTTTCAGCATTGAGGATGTTTGCTGTGGGTTTGTCGTATATGGCCTTGATTAAGTTGAGTGAGGTTCCATCTCTGCCCATTTTCTGGAGGGTTTTCATCATAAATGTGTGCTGAAATCTGTCACAAGCTTTTCTGCATCTATTGACATGATCATATGGTTTTTCCTCTTCACTTTGTTAATAGGGTGTATCACATTGATTTCCGTGTATTGAAGAATCCTTACATCCCTGGGATACATCCCACTTGATCATGAGGTATGATACTTTAATTTGGTAATGGATTTGGTTTGCTACTATTTCGTTGAGCAGCTTTTCATCTATGTTCATCAGGGATATCGGTGTGTAACTGTATTTTTTTGTACTATTTTTGTCTGGATTTGGTATCAGGGTGATGGTGGCCTAATAGAAAGGGTTTGGGAGTGTTCCTTCCTCGCCAATTTTTTGGAAGTGTTTGAGAAGGATGTGTGTTAGGTCTTTTCTCCATGTTGGATAGAATTATCCTGTGAAACCATCTGTCCTGGACTTTTGTTTGTTGGACGATTGTTAATCAGAGTTGCAAGTTCATTACTCGTACTGGGTCTGTTCATAGTTTCTATTTTTTCCTGGTTCAGTCTTGGAAGGTTGTACCTTTCTAAGAATTTGTGCATTTCTTCCAGATTTTCCAATATATCAGCATAGAGTTGCTTGTAGTAGTCTCTTACGAAGTTTTGTATTTCTGTGTTGTCCATGGTAACTTCTTTTTCATTTCTAATTTTATTGAGTGCAGTCCTCTCCCTCTTTTTCTCGATGAGTCTGGCTAAAGGTTTATCAATATTGTTTACCTTCTCAAAGAACCAGCTTTTACTTTTATTGATTCTTGCTGTTGTTTTCTTTGTTGCTATTTCAGTTCTTTCTTTCTTTTTTTTCTGCCTTTTTATTGACAGCTCCAACTACCTTCAGACTTGGTTGTCTATTTAGGAAATGATCGGTTCAAATGAACACATCTTCTTCCTTTTACGTTATTGTTTTTTGAATTTTTGAATATCATTGTTTTATACAGCAGGTTTTTATTAGTTATCCATTTTATACATATCAGTGTATATATGTCAATCCCGATTTCCCAATTCATCACACAACGACTACCACACCCCCACTTTCCCCCTTTCTGACTGACTTTACTCTGTATGATAGTCTCTAGATCCATCCACGCCTGTACCAATGAACCAACGTAGTTCCTTTTTATGGCTGAGTAATATTCCATGGTATATATGTACCACATCTTCTTTATCCATTTGTCTGTGGATGGGCATTTAGGTTGTTTCCATGACCTGGCTATTGTAAATACTGCTGCAGTGAACATTGGGGTGCATGTGTCTTTTAGAACTATGGTTTTCTCTTGGTATATGCCCTGTAGTGGGTTCGCTGGGTCATATGGCAATTCTTTTATTTGTTTTTCAAGGAACCTCTTTACTGTTCTCCATAGTGGCTGTATCAATTTACACTCCCAACAACAGTGCAAAAGTATACTCTTTGCTCCACACCCTGTCCAGCAGTTGTTGTTTGTTGATTTTCTGATGATGCCTGTTTCTAAATGGCATGAGGTGATACCTCAGTGTAGTTTTGATGTGCATCTCTCTAATAATTAGTGATGTTGAGCAGCTTTTCATGTGCTTGTTGGCCAGCTGTATGTCTTCTTTGGAGAATTGTCTATTTAGTTCTTCTGCCCATTTCTCGATTTGGGTGTCCGTTTTTTTAATACCGAGCTGCGTGAGCTGTTTATATATTTTGGAGATTAATCCTTAGTCCGTTGATCCGTATGCAAATATTTTTCCCATTCTGAGGGTTGTCCTTTCGTATTGTGTGTCGTTTCCTGTGTGTGGCAAAAGCTTGTGAGTTTCATTAGGTCCCACTTGTTTATTTTTGTTTTTATTTCCATTACTCTAGGAGGTGGATTAAAACAGATCTTGCTGTGATGTATGTCAAAGTGTGTTATTCCTATGTTTTCCTCTAAGAGTTTTATAGTATCCTGTCTTACGTTTAGGTCTCTGTTCCATTTTTAGTTTATTTGTGTGTACGGTGTTTGGGAGTGTTCTAATTTCATTCTTTTACATGTGTCTGTCCAATTTTCCCAGCCCCACTTATTGTAGAGACTGTCTTGTCTCCATTGTGGATTCCTGCCTCCTTTGTCATAGATTAGTTGACCATAATTGCGTGGCTACATCTCTGGGCTTTCTATCCTGTTGCATTGATCTATATTTCTGTTTTTGTGCCAGTCCCATCGTGTCTTGATTCCTGTAGCTTTGTAGTACAGTCTGAAGTCGGGCAGTCTGATTCCTCCAGCTCTGTTTTTTCCCCTCAAACTGCTTCGGCTCTTCCGGGTTTCTATGTCTCCATACAAATTTTAAGATTTTTTTGTTCTAGTTCTGGAAAAAATGCCATTGGTAATTTGAGAGGGATTGCATTGAATATGCAGATTGCTTTGGGTAGTATAGTCATTTTCACAACATTGATTCTTAGAATCCAAGAACATGGTATCTCTCTCCATCTGTTTCTATCATCTTCAATTTCATTCTTCAGTGTCATAGTTTTCAGCATACAGATCTTTTGTCTCCCTAGGTAGGTTGACTCCTAGGTATTTTATTCTGTTTGTTGCAATGGTTAATGGGAGTGTTTCCTTCATTTCTCTTTCAGATTTTTCTTCATTAATGTATAGAAATGCAAGGGATTTGTGTGCATTCATTTTGTATCGTGCAACGTTACCAAATCCATGGATTAGCTCTAGTAGTTTTCTGGTGGCATCTTTAGGATTCTCTAAGTATAGTGTCATGTCATCTGCAAAGAGTGACAGTGTTACTTCTTCGTTTCCAACTTGTGTTCCTTTTATTTCTTTTGCTGCTCTGACTGCTGGGGCTAGGACTTCCAAAACTATGTTGCATAATAGTGGTGAGAGTGGTCATCCTTGTCTTGTTCCTGATATTAGAGGACATGCTTTCAGTTTTTCAGCATTGAGGATGTTTGCTGTGGGTTTGTCGTATATGGCCTTGATTAAGTTGAGTGAGGTTCCCTCTCTGTCACTTTCTGGAGGGTTTTTATCAGAAATGTGTGTTGAAATTTGTCACAAGCTTTTCTGCATCTATTGACATCATCATATGGTTTTTCCTCTTCACTTTGTTATTTGGGTGTATCACATTGATTTTCCTGATTTGAAGAATCCTTGCATCCCTGGGATAAATCCCACTTGATTATGAGGTATGATACTTTTAATGTGGTATTGGATTCTGTTTGCTACTCTTATGTTGAGCAACTTTGCATCTATGTTCATCAGTGAAATCGGTGTGTAACTGTATTTTTTTGTACTATCTTGTCTGGTTTTGGTATCAGGGTGATGGTGGCCTCATAGAAAGAGTTTGGGAGTGTTCCTTCCTCGTCAAATTTTTGGAAGAGTTTGAGAAGGATGTGTGTTAGGTCTTTTCTCCATGTTGGATAGAATTATCCTGTGAAACCATCTGTCCTGGACTTTTGTTGGTTGGACGATTTTTAATCAGAGTTGCAAGTTCATTACTCGTACTGGGTCTGTTCATAGTTTCTATTTTTTCCTGGTTCAGTCTTGGAAGGTTGTAGCTTTCTAAGAATTTGTGCATTTCGTCCAGATTTTCCATTTTATCAGCATAGAGTTGCTTGCAGTAGTCTCTTAGGAAGTTTTGTATTTTTGTGTTGTCTGTGGTAACTTCTTTTTCATTTCTAATTTTATTGATTGCAGTCCTCTCCCTCTTTTTCTCGATGAGTCTGGCTAAATATTTATCAATATTGTTTACCTTCTCAAAGAACCAGCTTTTACTTCTATTGATCCTTGTTATTGTTTTCTTTGTTGCTATTTCACTTCTTTCTTTCTTTTTTTTCTACCTTTTTATTGACAGCCCCAACTACCTTCAAGGTTTTTTGTCTATTTAGGAAATGATTGGTTCAAATGAACACATCTTCTTCCTTTTATCTTATTGTTTTTTCAATTTTTGAATATTATTTTATTGTTTTATACAGCAGGTTCTTATTCGTTATCCATTTTATACATATTAGTGTATATATGTCAATCCCAATTTCCGAATTCATCACACAACGACTAACACACCCCCACTTTCCCCTTATGGTGGCCATACGTTGGTTCTCCACATCTGTGTATCAATTCAATCCTGCAAACCGGTTCATCTGTACGATTTTTCCAGGTTGCATATATATGCATTTATAGATGATATGTGTTTTTCTGACTGACTTCACTGTTTATAACAGTCTCTAGATCCATCCACGCCTGTACCAATGAACCAACTTAGTTCCTTTTCATGGCTGAGTAATATTCCATGGTATATATGTACCACATCTTCTATAACCATTTGACTGTGGATGGGCATTTAGATTGTTTCCATAACCTGGCTATTGTAAATACCGCTGCAATGATTATTGGGGTGCATGTGTCCTTTAGAACTATGGTTTTCTCTTGGCATATGCCCAGTAGTGTGTTCGCTGGGTCATATGGCAATTCTGTTTTTCATTTTTTAAGGAACCTCTTTACTGTTCTGCATAGTGGCTGTATCAATTTACACTCCCAACAACAGTGCAAAAGTATACTCTTTGCTCCACACCCTGTCCAGCAGTTGTTGTTTGTTGATTTTCTGATGATGCCCGTTCTAAATGGTGTGAGGTGATACCTCAGTGTAGTTTTGATGTGCATCTCTCTAATAATTAGTGATGTTGAGCAGGTTTTCATGTGCTTGTTGGCCAGCTGTATGTCTTCTTTGGAGAATTGTCTATTTAGGTCTTCTGCCCATTTTTCGATTGGGGTGTTTGTTTTTTTAATACCGAGCTGCGTGAGCTGTTTATAGATTTTGGAGATTAATCCTTAGTCCGTTGATCCGTACGCAAATATTTTGCCATTCTGAGGGTTGTCTTTTCGTTTTGTTTGTCGTTTCCTGTGTGTGGCAAAGCTTGCAAGTTTCATTAGGTCCCACGTGTTTATTTTTGTTTTTATTTCCATTACTCTAGGAGGGGGATTAAAACAGATCTTGCTGTGATGTATGTCAAAGCGTGTTATTCCTATGTTTTTCTCTAAGAGTTTTATACTATCTTGTCTTACGTTTAGGTCTCTGTTCCATTTTTAGTTTATTTGTGTGTACGGTGTTTGGGAGTGTTCTAATTTCATTCTTTTACATGTGTCTGTCCAGTTTTCCCAGCCCCACTTATTGTAGAGACTGTCTTTTCTCCATTGTGGATTCCTGCCTCCTTTGTCATAGATTAGTTGACCATAGGTGCGTGGCTTTATCTCTGGGCTTTCTATCCTGTTGCATTGATCTATATTTCTGTTTTTGTGCCAGTCCCATCGTGTCTTGATTCCTGTAGCTTTGTAGTACAGTCTGAAGTCGGGCAGTCTGATTCCTCCAGCTCTGTTTTTTTCCCTCAAACTGCTTTGGCTCTTCCGGGTTTTTATGTCTCCATACAAATTTTAAGATTTTTTTGTTCTAGTTCTGGAAAAAATGCCATTGGTAATTTGAGAGGGATTGCATTGAATATGCAGATTGCTTTGGGTAGTATAGTCATTTTCACAACATTGATTCTTAGAATCCAAGAACATGGTATCTCTCTCCATCTGTTTCTATCATCTTCAATTTCATTCTTCAGTGTCATAGTTTTCAGCATACAGATCTTTTGTCTCCCTAGGTAGGTTGACTCCTAGGTATTTTATTCTGTTTGTTGCAATGGTTAATGGGAGTGTTTCCTTCATTTCTCTTTCAGATTTTTCTTCATTAATGTATAGAAATGCAAGGGATTTGTGTGCATTCATTTTGTATCGTGCAACGTTACCAAATCCATGGATTAGCTCTAGTAGTTTTCTGGTGGCATCTTTAGGATTCTCTAAGTATAGTGTCATGTCATCTGCACAGAGTGACAGTGTTACTTGTTCTTTTCTAACTTGTGTTCCTTTTATTTCTTTTGCTGCTCTGACTGCTGGGGCTAGGACTTCCAAAACTATGTTGAATAATAGTGGTGAGAGTGGTCATCCTTGTCTTGTTCCTGATATTAGAGGACATGCTTTCAATTTTCAGCATTGAGGATGTTTGCTGTGGGTTTGTCGTATATGGCCTTGATTAAGTTGAGTGAGGTTCCATCTCTGCCCATTTTCTGGAGGGTTTTCATCATAAATGTGTGCTGAAATCTGTCACAAGCTTTTCTGCATCTATTGACATGATCATATGGTTTTTCCTCTTCACTTTGTTAATAGGGTGTATCACATTGATTTCCGTGTATTGAAGAATCCTTACATCCCTGGGATACATCCCACTTGATCATGAGGTATGATACTTTAATTTGGTAATGGATTTGGTTTGCTACTATTTCGTTGAGCAGCTTTTCATCTATGTTCATCAGGGATATCGGTGTGTAACTGTATTTTTTTGTACTATTTTTGTCTGGATTTGGTATCAGGGTGATGGTGGCCTAATAGAAAGGGTTTGGGAGTGTTCCTTCCTCGCCAATTTTTTGGAAGTGTTTGAGAAGGATGTGTGTTAGGTCTTTTCTCCATGTTGGATAGAATTATCCTGTGAAACCATCTGTCCTGGACTTTTGTTTGTTGGACGATTGTTAATCAGAGTTGCAAGTTCATTACTCGTACTGGGTCTGTTCATAGTTTCTATTTTTTCCTGGTTCAGTCTTGGAAGGTTGTACCTTTCTAAGAATTTGTGCATTTCTTCCAGATTTTCCAATATATCAGCATAGAGTTGCTTGTAGTAGTCTCTTACGAAGTTTTGTATTTCTGTGTTGTCCATGGTAACTTCTTTTTCATTTCTAATTTTATTGAGTGCAGTCCTCTCCCTCTTTTTCTCGATGAGTCTGGCTAAAGGTTTATCAATATTGTTTACCTTCTCAAAGAACCAGCTTTTACTTTTATTGATTCTTGCTGTTGTTTTCTTTGTTGCTATTTCAGTTCTTTCTTTCTTTTTTTTCTGCCTTTTTATTGACAGCTCCAACTACCTTCAGACTTGGTTGTCTATTTAGGAAATGATCGGTTCAAATGAACACATCTTCTTCCTTTTACGTTATTGTTTTTTGAATTTTTGAATATCATTGTTTTATACAGCAGGTTTTTATTAGTTATCCATTTTATACATATCAGTGTATATATGTCAATCCCGATTTCCCAATTCATCACACAACGACTACCACACCCCCACTTTCCCCCTTTCTGACTGACTTTACTCTGTATGATAGTCTCTAGATCCATCCACGCCTGTACCAATGAACCAACGTAGTTCCTTTTTATGGCTGAGTAATATTCCATGGTATATATGTACCACATCTTCTTTATCCATTTGTCTGTGGATGGGCATTTAGGTTGTTTCCATGACCTGGCTATTGTAAATACTGCTGCAGTGAACATTGGGGTGCATGTGTCTTTTAGAACTATGGTTTTCTCTTGGTATATGCCCTGTAGTGGGTTCACTGGGTCATATGGCAATTCTTTTATTCGTTTTTCAAGGAACCTCTTTACTGTTCTCCATAGTGGCTGTATCAATTTACACTCCCAACAACAGTGCAAAAGTATACTCTTTGCTCCACACCGTGTCCAGCAGTTGTTGTTTGTTGATTTTCTGATGATGCCCGTTCTAAATGGTGTGAGGTGATACCTCAGTGTAGTTTTGATGTGCATCTCTCTAATAATTAGTGATGTTGAGCAGGTTTTCATGTGCTTGTTGGCCAGCTGTATGTCTTCTTTGGAGAATTGTCTATTTAGGTCTTCTGCCCATTTTTCGATTGGGGTGTTTGTTTTTTTAATACCGAGCTGCGTGAGCTGTTTATAGATTTTGGAGATTAATCCTTAGTCCGTTGATCCGTACGCAAATATTTTGCCATTCTGAGGGTTGTCTTTTCGTCTTGTTTGTCGTTTCCTGTGTGTGGCAAAGCTTGCAAGTTTCATTAGGTCCCACGTGTTTATTTTTGTTTTTATTTCCATTACTCTAGGAGGGGGATTAAAACAGATCTTGCTGTGATGTATGTCAAAGCGTGTTATTCCTATGTTTTCCTCTAAGAGTTTTATAGTATCCTGTCTTACGTTTAGGTCTCTGTTCCATTTTTAGTTTATTTGTGTGTACGATGTTTGGGAGTGTTCTAATTTCATTCTTTTACATGTGTCTGTCCAGTTTTCCCAGCCCCACTTATTGTAGAGACTGTCTTTTCTCCATTGTGGATTCTTGCCTCCTTTGTCATAGATTCGTTGACCATAGGTGCGTGGCTTTATCTCTGGGCTTTCTATCCTGTTGCGTTGATCTATAGTTCTGTTTTTGTGCCAGTCCCATCGTGTCTTGATTCCTGTACCTTTGTAGTACAGTCTGAAGTCGGGCAGTCTGATTCCTCCAGCTCTGTTTTTTTCCCTCAAACTGCTTTGGCTCTTCCGGGTTTTTTGTGTCTCCATACACATTTTAAGATTTTCTTGTTCTAGTTTTGGAAAAAATGCCATTGGTAATTTGAGAGGGATTGCATTGAATATGCAGATTGCTTTGGGTAGTATAGTCATTTTCACAACGTTGATTCTTAGAATCCAAGAACATGGTATCTCTCTCCATCTGTTTCTATCATCTTCAATTTCATTCTTCAGTGTCATAGTTTTCAGCATACAGATCTTTTGTCTCCCTAGGTAGGTTGACTCCTAGGTATTTTATTCTGTTTGTTGCAATGGTTAATGGGAGTGTTTCCTTCATTTCTCTTTCAGATTTTTCTTCATTAATGTATAGAAATGCAAGGGATTTGTGTGCATTCATTTTGTATCGTGCAACGTTACCAAATCCATGGATTAGCTCTAGTAGTTTTCTGGTGGCATCTTTAGGATTCTCTAAGTATAGTGTCATGTCATCTGCACAGAGTGACAGTGTTACTTGTTCTTTTCTAACTTGTGTTCCTTTTATTTCTTTTGCTGCTCTGACTGCTGGGGCTAGGACTTCCAAAACTATGTTGAATAATAGTGGTGAGAGTGGTCATCCTTGTCTTGTTCCTGATATTAGAGGACATGCTTTCAATTTTCAGCATTGAGGATGTTTGCTGTGGGTTTGTCGTATATGGCCTTGATTAAGTTGAGTGAGGTTCCATCTCTGCCCATTTTCTGGAGGGTTTTCATCATAAATGTGTGCTGAAATCTGTCACAAGCTTTTCTGCATCTATTGACATGATCATATGGTTTTTCCTCTTCACTTTGTTAATAGGGTGTATCACATTGATTTCCGTGTATTGAAGAATCCTTACATCCCTGGGATACATCCCACTTGATCATGAGGTATGATACTTTAATTTGGTAATGGATTTGGTTTGCTACTATTTCGTTGAGCAGCTTTTCATCTATGTTCATCAGGGATATCGGTGTGTAACTGTATTTTTTTGTACTATTTTTGTCTGGATTTGGTATCAGGGTGATGGTGGCCTAATAGAAAGGGTTTGGGAGTGTTCCTTCCTCGCCAATTTTTTGGAAGTGTTTGAGAAGGATGTGTGTTAGGTCTTTTCTCCATGTTGGATAGAATTATCCTGTGAAACCATCTGTCCTGGACTTTTGTTTGTTGGACGATTGTTAATCAGAGTTGCAAGTTCATTACTCGTACTGGGTCTGTTCATAGTTTCTATTTTTTCCTGGTTCAGTCTTGGAAGGTTGTACCTTTCTAAGAATTTGTGCATTTCTTCCAGATTTTCCAATATATCAGCATAGAGTTGCTTGTAGTAGTCTCTTACGAAGTTTTGTATTTCTGTGTTGTCCATGGTAACTTCTTTTTCATTTCTAATTTTATTGAGTGCAGTCCTCTCCCTCTTTTTCTCGATGAGTCTGGCTAAAGGTTTATCAATATTGTTTACCTTCTCAAAGAACCAGCTTTTACTTTTATTGATTCTTGCTGTTGTTTTCTTTGTTGCTATTTCAGTTCTTTCTTTCTTTTTTTTCTGCCTTTTTATTGACAGCTCCAACTACCTTCAGACTTGGTTGTCTATTTAGGAAATGATCGGTTCAAATGAACACATCTTCTTCCTTTTACGTTATTGTTTTTTGAATTTTTGAATATCATTGTTTTATACAGCAGGTTTTTATTAGTTATCCATTTTATACATATCAGTGTATATATGTCAATCCCGATTTCCCAATTCATCACACAACGACTACCACACCCCCACTTTCCCCCTTTCTGACTGACTTTACTCTGTATGATAGTCTCTAGATCCATCCACGCCTGTACCAATGAACCAACGTAGTTCCTTTTTATGGCTGAGTAATATTCCATGGTATATATGTACCACATCTTCTTTATCCATTTGTCTGTGGATGGGCATTTAGGTTGTTTCCATGACCTGGCTATTGTAAATACTGCTGCAGTGAACATTGGGGTGCATGTGTCTTTTAGAACTATGGTTTTCTCTTGGTATATGCCCTGTAGTGGGTTCGCTGGGTCATATGGCAATTCTTTTATTTGTTTTTCAAGGAACCTCTTTACTGTTCTCCATAGTGGCTGTATCAATTTACACTCCCAACAACAGTGCAAAAGTATACTCTTTGCTCCACACCCTGTCCAGCAGTTGTTGTTTGTTGATTTTCTGATGATGCCTGTTTCTAAATGGCATGAGGTGATACCTCAGTGTAGTTTTGATGTGCATCTCTCTAATAATTAGTGATGTTGAGCAGCTTTTCATGTGCTTGTTGGCCAGCTGTATGTCTTCTTTGGAGAATTGTCTATTTAGTTCTTCTGCCCATTTCTCGATTTGGGTGTCCGTTTTTTTAATACCGAGCTGCGTGAGCTGTTTATATATTTTGGAGATTAATCCTTAGTCCGTTGATCCGTATGCAAATATTTTTCCCATTCTGAGGGTTGTCCTTTCGTATTGTGTGTCGTTTCCTGTGTGTGGCAAAAGCTTGTGAGTTTCATTAGGTCCCACTTGTTTATTTTTGTTTTTATTTCCATTACTCTAGGAGGTGGATTAAAACAGATCTTGCTGTGATGTATGTCAAAGTGTGTTATTCCTATGTTTTCCTCTAAGAGTTTTATAGTATCCTGTCTTACGTTTAGGTCTCTGTTCCATTTTTAGTTTATTTGTGTGTACGGTGTTTGGGAGTGTTCTAATTTCATTCTTTTACATGTGTCTGTCCAATTTTCCCAGCCCCACTTATTGTAGAGACTGTCTTGTCTCCATTGTGGATTCCTGCCTCCTTTGTCATAGATTAGTTGACCATAATTGCGTGGCTACATCTCTGGGCTTTCTATCCTGTTGCATTGATCTATATTTCTGTTTTTGTGCCAGTCCCATCGTGTCTTGATTCCTGTAGCTTTGTAGTACAGTCTGAAGTCGGGCAGTCTGATTCCTCCAGCTCTGTTTTTTCCCCTCAAACTGCTTCGGCTCTTCCGGGTTTCTATGTCTCCATACAAATTTTAAGATTTTTTTGTTCTAGTTCTGGAAAAAATGCCATTGGTAATTTGAGAGGGATTGCATTGAATATGCAGATTGCTTTGGGTAGTATAGTCATTTTCACAACATTGATTCTTAGAATCCAAGAACATGGTATCTCTCTCCATCTGTTTCTATCATCTTCAATTTCATTCTTCAGTGTCATAGTTTTCAGCATACAGATCTTTTGTCTCCCTAGGTAGGTTGACTCCTAGGTATTTTATTCTGTTTGTTGCAATGGTTAATGGGAGTGTTTCCTTCATTTCTCTTTCAGATTTTTCTTCATTAATGTATAGAAATGCAAGGGATTTGTGTGCATTCATTTTGTATCGTGCAACGTTACCAAATCCATGGATTAGCTCTAGTAGTTTTCTGGTGGCATCTTTAGGATTCTCTAAGTATAGTGTCATGTCATCTGCAAAGAGTGACAGTGTTACTTCTTCGTTTCCAACTTGTGTTCCTTTTATTTCTTTTGCTGCTCTGACTGCTGGGGCTAGGACTTCCAAAACTATGTTGCATAATAGTGGTGAGAGTGGTCATCCTTGTCTTGTTCCTGATATTAGAGGACATGCTTTCAGTTTTTCAGCATTGAGGATGTTTGCTGTGGGTTTGTCGTATATGGCCTTGATTAAGTTGAGTGAGGTTCCCTCTCTGTCACTTTCTGGAGGGTTTTTATCAGAAATGTGTGTTGAAATTTGTCACAAGCTTTTCTGCATCTATTGACATCATCATATGGTTTTTCCTCTTCACTTTGTTATTTGGGTGTATCACATTGATTTTCCTGATTTGAAGAATCCTTGCATCCCTGGGATAAATCCCACTTGATTATGAGGTATGATACTTTTAATGTGGTATTGGATTCTGTTTGCTACTCTTATGTTGAGCAACTTTGCATCTATGTTCATCAGTGAAATCGGTGTGTAACTGTATTTTTTTGTACTATCTTGTCTGGTTTTGGTATCAGGGTGATGGTGGCCTCATAGAAAGAGTTTGGGAGTGTTCCTTCCTCGTCAAATTTTTGGAAGAGTTTGAGAAGGATGTGTGTTAGGTCTTTTCTCCATGTTGGATAGAATTATCCTGTGAAACCATCTGTCCTGGACTTTTGTTGGTTGGACGATTTTTAATCAGAGTTGCAAGTTCATTACTCGTACTGGGTCTGTTCATAGTTTCTATTTTTTCCTGGTTCAGTCTTGGAAGGTTGTAGCTTTCTAAGAATTTGTGCATTTCGTCCAGATTTTCCATTTTATCAGCATAGAGTTGCTTGCAGTAGTCTCTTAGGAAGTTTTGTATTTTTGTGTTGTCTGTGGTAACTTCTTTTTCATTTCTAATTTTATTGATTGCAGTCCTCTCCCTCTTTTTCTCGATGAGTCTGGCTAAATATTTATCAATATTGTTTACCTTCTCAAAGAACCAGCTTTTACTTCTATTGATCCTTGTTATTGTTTTCTTTGTTGCTATTTCACTTCTTTCTTTCTTTTTTTTCTACCTTTTTATTGACAGCCCCAACTACCTTCAAGGTTTTTTGTCTATTTAGGAAATGATTGGTTCAAATGAACACATCTTCTTCCTTTTATCTTATTGTTTTTTCAATTTTTGAATATTATTTTATTGTTTTATACAGCAGGTTCTTATTCGTTATCCATTTTATACATATTAGTGTATATATGTCAATCCCAATTTCCGAATTCATCACACAACGACTAACACACCCCCACTTTCCCCTTATGGTGGCCATACGTTGGTTCTCCACATCTGTGTATCAATTCAATCCTGCAAACCGGTTCATCTGTACGATTTTTCCAGGTTGCATATATATGCATTTATAGATGATATGTGTTTTTCTGACTGACTTCACTGTTTATAACAGTCTCTAGATCCATCCACGCCTGTACCAATGAACCAACTTAGTTCCTTTTCATGGCTGAGTAATATTCCATGGTATATATGTACCACATCTTCTATAACCATTTGACTGTGGATGGGCATTTAGATTGTTTCCATAACCTGGCTATTGTAAATACCGCTGCAATGATTATTGGGGTGCATGTGTCCTTTAGAACTATGGTTTTCTCTTGGCATATGCCCAGTAGTGTGTTCGCTGGGTCATATGGCAATTCTGTTTTTCATTTTTTAAGGAACCTCTTTACTGTTCTGCATAGTGGCTGTATCAATTTACACTCCCAACAACAGTGCAAAAGTATACTCTTTGCTCCACACCCTGTCCAGCAGTTGTTGTTTGTTGATTTTCTGATGATGCCCGTTCTAAATGGTGTGAGGTGATACCTCAGTGTAGTTTTGATGTGCATCTCTCTAATAATTAGTGATGTTGAGCAGGTTTTCATGTGCTTGTTGGCCAGCTGTATGTCTTCTTTGGAGAATTGTCTATTTAGGTCTTCTGCCCATTTTTCGATTGGGGTGTTTGTTTTTTTAATACCGAGCTGCGTGAGCTGTTTATAGATTTTGGAGATTAATCCTTAGTCCGTTGATCCGTACGCAAATATTTTGCCATTCTGAGGGTTGTCTTTTCGTTTTGTTTGTCGTTTCCTGTGTGTGGCAAAGCTTGCAAGTTTCATTAGGTCCCACGTGTTTATTTTTGTTTTTATTTCCATTACTCTAGGAGGGGGATTAAAACAGATCTTGCTGTGATGTATGTCAAAGCGTGTTATTCCTATGTTTTTCTCTAAGAGTTTTATACTATCTTGTCTTACGTTTAGGTCTCTGTTCCATTTTTAGTTTATTTGTGTGTACGGTGTTTGGGAGTGTTCTAATTTCATTCTTTTACATGTGTCTGTCCAGTTTTCCCAGCCCCACTTATTGTAGAGACTGTCTTTTCTCCATTGTGGATTCCTGCCTCCTTTGTCATAGATTAGTTGACCATAGGTGCGTGGCTTTATCTCTGGGCTTTCTATCCTGTTGCATTGATCTATATTTCTGTTTTTGTGCCAGTCCCATCGTGTCTTGATTCCTGTAGCTTTGTAGTACAGTCTGAAGTCGGGCAGTCTGATTCCTCCAGCTCTGTTTTTTTCCCTCAAACTGCTTTGGCTCTTCCGGGTTTTTATGTCTCCATACAAATTTTAAGATTTTTTTGTTCTAGTTCTGGAAAAAATGCCATTGGTAATTTGAGAGGGATTGCATTGAATATGCAGATTGCTTTGGGTAGTATAGTCATTTTCACAACATTGATTCTTAGAATCCAAGAACATGGTATCTCTCTCCATCTGTTTCTATCATCTTCAATTTCATTCTTCAGTGTCATAGTTTTCAGCATACAGATCTTTTGTCTCCCTAGGTAGGTTGACTCCTAGGTATTTTATTCTGTTTGTTGCAATGGTTAATGGGAGTGTTTCCTTCATTTCTCTTTCAGATTTTTCTTCATTAATGTATAGAAATGCAAGGGATTTGTGTGCATTCATTTTGTATCGTGCAACGTTACCAAATCCATGGATTAGCTCTAGTAGTTTTCTGGTGGCATCTTTAGGATTCTCTAAGTATAGTGTCATGTCATCTGCACAGAGTGACAGTGTTACTTGTTCTTTTCTAACTTGTGTTCCTTTTATTTCTTTTGCTGCTCTGACTGCTGGGGCTAGGACTTCCAAAACTATGTTGAATAATAGTGGTGAGAGTGGTCATCCTTGTCTTGTTCCTGATATTAGAGGACATGCTTTCAATTTTCAGCATTGAGGATGTTTGCTGTGGGTTTGTCGTATATGGCCTTGATTAAGTTGAGTGAGGTTCCATCTCTGCCCATTTTCTGGAGGGTTTTCATCATAAATGTGTGCTGAAATCTGTCACAAGCTTTTCTGCATCTATTGACATGATCATATGGTTTTTCCTCTTCACTTTGTTAATAGGGTGTATCACATTGATTTCCGTGTATTGAAGAATCCTTACATCCCTGGGATACATCCCACTTGATCATGAGGTATGATACTTTAATTTGGTAATGGATTTGGTTTGCTACTATTTCGTTGAGCAGCTTTTCATCTATGTTCATCAGGGATATCGGTGTGTAACTGTATTTTTTTGTACTATTTTTGTCTGGATTTGGTATCAGGGTGATGGTGGCCTAATAGAAAGGGTTTGGGAGTGTTCCTTCCTCGCCAATTTTTTGGAAGTGTTTGAGAAGGATGTGTGTTAGGTCTTTTCTCCATGTTGGATAGAATTATCCTGTGAAACCATCTGTCCTGGACTTTTGTTTGTTGGACGATTGTTAATCAGAGTTGCAAGTTCATTACTCGTACTGGGTCTGTTCATAGTTTCTATTTTTTCCTGGTTCAGTCTTGGAAGGTTGTACCTTTCTAAGAATTTGTGCATTTCTTCCAGATTTTCCAATATATCAGCATAGAGTTGCTTGTAGTAGTCTCTTACGAAGTTTTGTATTTCTGTGTTGTCCATGGTAACTTCTTTTTCATTTCTAATTTTATTGAGTGCAGTCCTCTCCCTCTTTTTCTCGATGAGTCTGGCTAAAGGTTTATCAATATTGTTTACCTTCTCAAAGAACCAGCTTTTACTTTTATTGATTCTTGCTGTTGTTTTCTTTGTTGCTATTTCAGTTCTTTCTTTCTTTTTTTTCTGCCTTTTTATTGACAGCTCCAACTACCTTCAGACTTGGTTGTCTATTTAGGAAATGATCGGTTCAAATGAACACATCTTCTTCCTTTTACGTTATTGTTTTTTGAATTTTTGAATATCATTGTTTTATACAGCAGGTTTTTATTAGTTATCCATTTTATACATATCAGTGTATATATGTCAATCCCAATTTCCCAATTCATCACACAACGACTACCACACCCCCACTTTCCCCCTTTCTGACTGACTTTACTCTGTATGATAGTCTCTAGATCCATCCACGCCTGTACCAATGAACCAACGTAGTTCCTTTTTATGGCTGAGTAATATTCCATGGTATATATGTACCACATCTTCTTTATCCATTTGTCTGTGGATGGGCATTTAGGTTGTTTCCATGACCTGGCTATTGTAAATACTGCTGCAGTGAACATTGGGGTGCATGTGTCTTTTAGAACTATGGTTTTCTCTTGGTATATGCCCTGTAGTGGGTTTGCTGGGTCATATGGCAATTCTTTTATTCGTTTTTCAAGGAACCTCTTTACTGTTCTCCATAGTGGCTGTATCAATTTACACTCCCAACAACAGTGCAAGAGTATTCTCTTTGCTCCACACCCTGTGCAGCAGTTGTTGTTTGTTGATTTTCTGATGATGCCCGTTCTAAATGGCGTGAGGTGATACCTCAGTGTAGTTTTGATGTGCATCTCTCTAATAATTAGTGATGTTGAGCAGGTTTTGCTGTGCTTGTTGGCCAGCTGTATGTCTTCTTTGGAGAATTGTCTATTTAGGTCTTCGGTCTATTTTCCGATTGGGTTGTTCGTTTTTTTAATACCGAGCTGCATGAGCTGTTTATATATTTTGGAGATTAATCCTTAGTCCGTTGATCCGTACGCAAATATTTTTCCCATTCTGAGGGTTGTCCTTTGGTCTTGTTTGTCGTTTCCTGTGTGTGGCAAAAGCTTGTAAGTTTCATTAGGTCCCACTTGTTTATTTTTGTTTTTATTTCAATTACTCTAGGAGGTGGATTAAAACAGATCTTGCTGTGATGTATGTCAAAGCGTGTTATTCCTATGTTTTTCTCTAAGAGTTTTATACTATCTTGTCTTACGTTTAGGTCTCTGTTCCATTTTTAGTTTATTTGTGTGTACGGTGTTTGGGAGTGTTCTAATTTCATTCTTTTACATGTGTCTGTCCAGTTTTCCCAGCCCCACTTATTGTAGAGACTGTCTTTTCTCCATTGTGGATTCCTGCCTCCTTTGTCATAGATTAGTTGACCATAGGTGCGTGGCTTCATCTCTGGGCTTTCTATCCTGTTGCATTGATCTATATTTCTGTTTTTGTGCCAGTCCCATCGTGTCTTGATTCCTGTAGCTTTGTAGTACAGTCTGAAGTCGGGGAGTCTGATTCCTCCAGCTCTGTTTTTTTCCCTCAAACTGCTTCGGCTCTTCCGGGTTTTTATGTCTCCATACAAATTTTAAGATTTTTTTGTTCTAGTTCTGGAAAAAATGCCATTGGTAATTTGAGAGGGATTGCATTGAATATGCAGATTGCTTTGGGTAGTATAGTCATTTTCACAACATTGATTCTTAGAATCCAAGAACATGGTATCTCTCTCCATCTGTTTCTATCATCTTCAATTTCATTCTTCAGTGTCATAGTTTTCAGCATACAGATCTTTTGTCTCCCTAGGTAGGTTGACTCCTAGGTATTTTATTCTGTTTGTTGCAATGGTTAATGGGAGTGTTTCCTTCATTTCTCTTTCAGATTTTTCTTCATTAATGTATAGAAATGCAAGGGATTTGTGTGCATTCATTTTGTATCGTGCAACGTTACCAAATCCACGGATTAGCTCTAGTAGTTTTCTGGTGGCATCTTTAGGATTCTCTAAGTATAGTGTCATGCCATCTGGAAAGAGTGACAGTGTTACTTCTTCTTTTCCAACTTGTGTTCCTTTTATTTCTTTTGCTGCTCTGACTGCTGGGGCTAGGACTTCCAAAACTATGTTGCATAATAGTGGTGAGAGTGGTCATCCTTGTCTTGTTCCTGATATTAGAGGACATGCTTTCAGTTTTTCACCAATGAGAATGTTTGCTGTGGGTTTGTTGTATATGGCCTTGATTAAGTTGAGTGAGCTTCCCTCTCTGCCCACTTTCAGGAGGGTTTTTATCATAAATGTGTGTTGAAATTTGTCACAAGCTTTTCTGCATCTATTGACATGATCATATGGTTTTTCCTCTTCACTTTGTTAATAGGGTGTATCACATTGATTTTCGTGTATTGAAGAATCCTTGCATCCCTGGGATAAATCCCACTTGATCATGAGGTATGATACTTTAATTTGGTATTGGATTTGGTTTGCTACTCTTTTGTTGAGCAGATTTGCATCTATGTTCATCAGTGATATCGGTGTGTAACTGTATTTTTTTTACTATCTTTGTCTGGTTTTGGTATCAGGGTGATGGTGGCCTCATAGAAAGAGTTTGGGAGTGTTCCTTCCTCACCAAATTTTTGGAAGAGTTTGAGAAGGATGTGTGTTAGGTCTTTTCTCCATGTTGGATAGAATTATCCTGTGAAACCATCTGTCCTGGACTTTTGTTGGTTGGACGATTTTTAATCAGAGTTGCAAGTTCATTACTCGTACTGGGTCTGTTCATACTTTCTATTTTTTCCTGGTTCAGTCTTGGAAGGTTGTACCTTTCTAAGAATTTGTGCATTTCGTCCAGATTTTCCATTTTATCAGCATAGAGTTGCTTGCAGTAGTCTCTTATGAAGTTTTGTATTTCTGTGTTGTCTGTGGTAACTTCTTTTTCATTTCTAATTTTATTGATTGCAGTCCTCTCCCTCTTTTTCTCGATGAGTCTGGCTAAATCTTTATCAATATTGTTTACCTTCTCAAAGAACCAGCTTTTACTTTTATTGATCCTTGTTATTGTTTTCTTTGTTGCTATTTCACTTCTTTCTTTCTTTTTTTTCTACCTTTTTATTGACAGCCCCAACTACCTTCAACGTTTGTTGTCTATTTAGAAAATGATTGGTTCAAATGAACACATCTTCTTCCTTTTATCTTATTGTTTTTTCAGTTTTTGAATATTCTTTTATTTTTTTATACAGCAGGTTCTTATTAGTTATCCATTTTATACACACTAGTGTATACATGTCAATGCCAATTTCCGAATTCATCACACAAGGACTACCACACCCCCACTTTCCCCCTATGGTGGCCATACGTTGGTTCTCCACATCTGTGTATCAATTCAATCCTGCAAACCGGTTCATCTGTACCATTTTTCTAGGTTGCATATATATGCGTTTATAGATGATATCTGTTTTTCTCTTTCTGACTGATTTCACTGTGTATGACAGTCTCTAGATCCATCCACGCCTGTACCAATGAACCAACATAGTTCCTTTTTATTGCTGAGTAATATTCCATGGTATATATGTACCACATCTTTATCCATTTGTCTGTGGATGGGCATTTAGGTTGTTTCCATGACTTGGCTATTGTAAATACTGCTGCAATGAACATTGAGGTGCATGTGTCTTTTAGAACTATGGTTTTCTCTTGGTATATGCCCTGTAGTGGGTTCGCTGGGTCATATGGCACTTCTTTTATTTGTTTTTCAATTAACCTCTTTACTGTTCTCCATAGTGGCTGTATCAATTTACACTCCCAACAACAGTGCAAGAGTATTCTCTTTGCTCCACACCCTGTCCAGCAGTTGTTGTTTGTTGATTTTCTGATGATGCCCGTTCTAAATGGTGTGAGGTGATACCTCAGTGTAGTTTTGATGTGCATCTCTCTAATAATTAGTGATGTTGAGCAGGTTTTCATGTGCTTGTTGGACAGCTGTATGTCTTCTTTCAAGAATTGTCTATTTAGGTCTTCAACCCATTTTTCGATTGGGTTGTTCGTTTTTTTAATACCGACCTGCATGAGCTGTTTATACATTTTGGAGATTAATCCTTAGTCCGTTGATCCATACGCAAATATTTTTCCCATTCTGAGGGTTGTCCTTTGGTCTTGTTTGTCGTTTCCTGTGTGTGGCAAAAGCTTGTACGTTTCATTAGGTCCCACTTGTTTATTTTTGTTTTTAGTTCAATTACTCTAGGAGGTGGATTAAAACAGATCTTGCTGTGATGTATGTCAAAGCGTGTTATTCCTATGTTTTCCTCTAAGAGTTTTATAGTATCCTGTCTTACGTTTAGGTCTCTGTTCCATTTTTAGTTTATTTGTGTGTACGGTGTTTGGGAGTGTTCTAATTTCATTCTTTTACATGTGTCTGTCCAGTTTTCCCAGTACCACTTATTGTAGAGACTGTCTTATCTCCATTGTGGATTCCTGCCTCCTTTGTCATAGATTAGTTGACCATAGGTGCGTGGCTTTATCTCTGGGCTTTCTATCCTGTTGCATTGATCTATATTTCTGTTTTTGTGCCAGTCCCATCGTGTCTTGATTCCTGTAGCTTTGTAGTACAGTCTGAAGTCGGGGAGTCTGATTCCTCCAGCTCTGTTTTTTTCCCTCAAACTGCTTCGGCTCTTCCGGGTTTTTATGTCTCCATACAAATTTTAAGATTTTTTTGTTCTAGTTCTGGAAAAAATGCCATTGGTAATTTGAGAGGGATTGCATTGAATATGCAGATTGCTTTGGGTAGTATAGTCATTTTCACAACATTGATTCTTAGAACCCAAGAACATGGTGTCTCTCTCCATTTGTTTCTATCATCTTCAATTTCATTCTTCAGTGTCATAGTTTTCAGCATACAGATCTTTTGTCTCCCTAGGTAGGTTGACTCCTAGGTATTTTATTCTGTTTGTTGCAATGGTTAATGGGAGTGTTTCCTTCATTTCTCTTTCAGATTTTTCTTCATTAATGTATAGAAATGCAAGGGATTTGTGTGCATTCATTTTGTATCGTGCAACGTTACCAAATCCATGGATTAGCTCTAGTAGTTTTCTGGTGGCATCTTTAGGATTCTCTAAGTATAGTGTCATGCCATCTGCACAGAGTGACAGTGTTACTTCTTCGTTTCCAACTTGTGTTCCTTTTATTTCTTTTGCTGCTCTGACTGCTGGGGCTAGGACTTCCAAAACTATGTTGAATAATAGTGGTGAGAGTGGTCATCCTTGTCTTGTTCCTGATATTAGAGGACATTCTTTCAGTTTTTCACCATTGAGGATGTTTGCTGTGGGTTTGTCATACATGGCCTTGATTCAGTTGAGTGAGGTTCCCTCTCTGCCCACTTTCTGTAGGGTTTTTCTCAGAAATGTGTGTTGAAATTTGTCACAAGCTTTTCTGCGTCTATTGACATGATCATATGGTTTTTCCTCTTCACTTTGTTAATAGGGTGTATCACATTGATTTTCGTGTATTGAAGAATCCTTGCATCCCTGGGATAACTCCCACTTGATCATGAGGTATGATACTTTAATTTGTTATTGGATTTAGTTTGCTACTCCTTTGTTGAGCAACTTTGCATCTATGTTCATCAGTGAAATCGGTGTGTAACTTTATTTTTTTGTACTATCTTTGTCTGGTTTTGGTATCAGGGTGATGTGGCCTCATAGAAAGTGTTTGGGAGTGTTCCTTCCTCGCCAAATTTTTGGAAGAGTTTGAGAAGGATGTGTGTTAGCTCTTTTCTCCATGTTGGATAGAATTATCCTGTGAAACCATCTGTCCTGCACTTTTGTTGGTTGGACGATTTTTAATCAGAGTTGCAAGTTCATTACTCGTACTGGGTCTGTTCATACTTTCTATTTTTTCCTGGTTCAGTCTCGGAAGGTTGTACCTTTTTACGAATTTGTGCATTTCGTCCAGATTTTCCATTTTATCAGCATAGAGTTGCTTGTAGTAGTCTCTTACGAAGTTTTGTATTTCTGTGTTGTCCGTGGTAACTTCTTTTTCATTTCTAATTTTATTGATTGCAGTCCTCTCCCTCTTTTTCTCGATGAGTCTGCCTAAAGGTTTATCAATATTGTTTACCTTCTCAAAGAACCAGCTTTTACTTTTATTGATTCTTGTTGTTTTCTTTGTTGCTATTTCAGTTCTTTTTTTCTTGTTTTTCTGCCTTTTTATTGACAGCTCCAACTACCTTCAGGCTTTGTTGTCTATTTAGGAAATGATCAGTTCAAATGAACACATCTTCTTCCTTTTACCTTATTGTTTTTTGAATTTTTGAATATTATTTTGCTTTTTTATACAGCAGGTTTTTATTAGTTATCCATTTTATACATATCAGTGTATATATGTCAATCCCGATTTCCCAATTCATCACACAACGACTACCACACCCCCACTTTCCCCCTTTCTGACTGACTTTACTCTGTATGATATTCTCTAGATCCATCCACGCCTGTACCAATGAACCAACTTAGTTCCTTTTCATGGCTGAGTAATATTCCATGGTATATATGTACCACATCTTCTTTATCCATTTGACTGTGGATGGGCATTTAGATTGTTTCCATAACCTGGCTATTGTAAATATCGCTGCAATGAACATTGGGGTGCATGTGTCTTTTAGAACTATGGTTTTCTCTTGGCATATGCCCAGTAGAGGGTTCACTGGGTCATATGGCAATTCTGTTTTTCATTTTTTAAGGAACCTCTTTACTGTTCTGCATAGTGGCTGTATCAATTTACACTCCCAACAACAGTGCAAAAGTATACTCTTTGCTCCACACCCTATCCAGCAGTTGTTGTTTGTTGATTTTCTGATGATGCGTGTTTCTAAATGGCGTGAGGTGATACCTCAGTGTAGTTTTGATGTGCATCTCTCTAATAATTAGTGATGTTGAGCAGGTTTTGATGTGCTTGTTGGCCAGCTGTATGTCTTCTTTGGAGAATTGTCTATTTAGGTCTTCGGTCTATTTTTCGATTGGGTTGTTCGTTTATTTAATACCGAGCTGCATGTGCTGTTTATATATTTTGTAGATTAATCCTTAGTCCGTTGATCCGTATGCAAATATTTTTCCCATTCTGAGGGTTGTCCTTTGGTCTTGTTTGTTGTTTCCTGTGTGTGGCAAAAGCTTGTAAGTTTCATTAGGTCCCCCTTGTTTATTTTTGTTTTTATTTCCATTACTCTAGGAGGGCGATTAAAACAGATCTTGCTGTGATGTATGTCAAAGCGTGTTATTCCTATGTTTTCCTCTAAGAGTTTTATAGTATCCTGTCTTACGTTTAGGTCTCTGTTCCATTTTTAGTTTATTTGTGTGTACGATGTTTGGGAGTGTTCTAATTTCATTCTTTTACATGTGTCTGTCCAGTTTTCCCAGCCCCACTTATTGTAGAGACTGTCTTTTCTCCATTGTGGATTCTTGCCTCCTTTGTCATAGATTCGTTGACCATAGGTGCGTGGCTTTATCTCTGGGCTTTCTATCCTGTTGCGTTGATCTATAGTTCTGTTTTTGTGCCAGTCCCATCGTGTCTTGATTCCTGTACCTTTGTAGTACAGTCTGAAGTCGGGCAGTCTGATTCCTCCAGCTCTGTTTTTTTCCCTCAAACTGCTTTGGCTCTTCCGGGTTTTTTGTGTCTCCATACACATTTTAAGATTTTCTTGTTCTAGTTTTGGAAAAAATGCCATTGGTAATTTGAGAGGGATTGCATTGAATATGCAGATTGCTTTGGGTAGTATAGTCATTTTCACAACGTTGATTCTTAGAATCCAAGAACATGGTATCTCTCTCCATCTGTTTCTATCATCTTCAATTTCATTCTTCAGTGTCATAGTTTTCAGCATACAGATCTTTTGTCTCCCTAGGTAGGTTGACTCCTAGGTATTTTATTCTGTTTGTTGCAATGGTTAATGGGAGTGTTTCCTTCATTTCTCTTTCAGATTTTTCTTCATTAATGTATAGAAATGCAAGGGATTTGTGTGCATTCATTTTGTATCGTGCAACGTTACCAAATCCATGGATTAGCTCTAGTAGTTTTCTGGTGGCATCTTTAGGATTCTCTAAGTATAGTGTCATGTCATCTGCACAGAGTGACAGTGTTACTTGTTCTTTTCTAACTTGTGTTCCTTTTATTTCTTTTGCTGCTCTGACTGCTGGGGCTAGGACTTCCAAAACTATGTTGAATAATAGTGGTGAGAGTGGTCATCCTTGTCTTGTTCCTGATATTAGAGGACATGCTTTCAATTTTCAGCATTGAGGATGTTTGCTGTGGGTTTGTCGGATATGGCCTTGATTAAGTTGAGTGAGGTTCCATCTCTGCCCATTTTCTGGAGGGTTTTCATCATAAATGTGTGCTGAAATCTGTCACAAGCTTTTCTGCATCTATTGACATGATCATATGGTTTTTCCTCTTCACTTTGTTAATAGGGTGTATCACATTGATTTCCGTGTATTGAAGAATCCTTACATCCCTGGGATACATCCCACTTGATCATGAGGTATGATACTTTAATTTGGTAATGGATTTGGTTTGCTACTATTTCGTTGAGCAGCTTTTCATCTATGTTCATCAGGGATATCGGTGTGTAACTGTATTTTTTTGTACTATTTTTGTCTGGATTTGGTATCAGGGTGATGGTGGCCTAATAGAAAGGGTTTGGGAGTGTTCCTTCCTCGCCAATTTTTTGGAAGTGTTTGAGAAGGATGTGTGTTAGGTCTTTTCTCCATGTTGGATAGAATTATCCTGTGAAACCATCTGTCCTGGACTTTTGTTTGTTGGACGATTGTTAATCAGAGTTGCAAGTTCATTACTCGTACTGGGTCTGTTCATAGTTTCTATTTTTTCCTGGTTCAGTCTTGGAAGGTTGTACCTTTCTAAGAATTTGTGCATTTCTTCCAGATTTTCCAATATATCAGCATAGAGTTGCTTGTAGTAGTCTCTTACGAAGTTTTGTATTTCTGTGTTGTCCATGGTAACTTCTTTTTCATTTCTAATTTTATTGAGTGCAGTCCTCTCCCTCTTTTTCTCGATGAGTCTGGCTAAAGGTTTATCAATATTGTTTACCTTCTCAAAGAACCAGCTTTTACTTTTATTGATTCTTGCTGTTGTTTTCTTTGTTGCTATTTCAGTTCTTTCTTTCTTTTTTTTCTGCCTTTTTATTGACAGCTCCAACTACCTTCAGACTTGGTTGTCTATTTAGGAAATGATCGGTTCAAATGAACACATCTTCTTCCTTTTACGTTATTGTTTTTTGAATTTTTGAATATCATTGTTTTATACAGCAGGTTTTTATTAGTTATCCATTTTATACATATCAGTGTATATATGTCAATCCCGATTTCCCAATTCATCACACAACGACTACCACACCCCCACTTTCCCCCTTTCTGACTGACTTTACTCTGTATGATAGTCTCTAGATCCATCCACGCCTGTACCAATGAACCAACGTAGTTCCTTTTTATGGCTGAGTAATATTCCATGGTATATATGTACCACATCTTCTTTATCCATTTGTCTGTGGATGGGCATTTAGGTTGTTTCCATGACCTGGCTATTGTAAATACTGCTGCAGTGAACATTGGGGTGCATGTGTCTTTTAGAACTATGGTTTTCTCTTGGTATATGCCCTGTAGTGGGTTTGCTGGGTCATATGGCAATTCTTTTATTCGTTTTTCAAGGAACCTCTTTACTGTTCTCCATAGTGGCTGTATCAATTTACACTCCCAACAACAGTGCAAGAGTATTCTCTTTGCTCCACACCCTGTGCAGCAGTTGTTGTTTGTTGATTTTCTGATGATGCCCGTTCTAAATGGCGTGAGGTGATACCTCAGTGTAGTTTTGATGTGCATCTCTCTAATAATTAGTGATGTTGAGCAGGTTTTGCTGTGCTTGTTGGCCAGCTGTATGTCTTCTTTGGAGAATTGTCTATTTAGGTCTTCGGTCTATTTTCCGATTGGGTTGTTCGTTTTTTTAATACCGAGCTGCATGAGCTGTTTATATATTTTGGAGATTAATCCTTAGTCCGTTGATCCGTACGCAAATATTTTTCCCATTCTGAGGGTTGTCCTTTGGTCTTGTTTGTCGTTTCCTGTGTGTGGCAAAAGCTTGTAAGTTTCATTAGGTCCCACTTGTTTATTTTTGTTTTTATTTCAATTACTCTAGGAGGTGGATTAAAACAGATCTTGCTGTGATGTATGTCAAAGCGTGTTATTCCTATGTTTTTCTCTAAGAGTTTTATACTATCTTGTCTTACGTTTAGGTCTCTGTTCCATTTTTAGTTTATTTGTGTGTACGGTGTTTGGGAGTGTTCTAATTTCATTCTTTTACATGTGTCTGTCCAGTTTTCCCAGCCCCACTTATTGTAGAGACTGTCTTTTCTCCATTGTGGATTCCTGCCTCCTTTGTCATAGATTAGTTGACCATAGGTGCGTGGCTTCATCTCTGGGCTTTCTATCCTGTTGCATTGATCTATATTTCTGTTTTTGTGCCAGTCCCATCGTGTCTTGATTCCTGTAGCTTTGTAGTACAGTCTGAAGTCGGGGAGTCTGATTCCTCCAGCTCTGTTTTTTTCCCTCAAACTGCTTCGGCTCTTCCGGGTTTTTATGTCTCCATACAAATTTTAAGATTTTTTTGTTCTAGTTCTGGAAAAAATGCCATTGGTAATTTGAGAGGGATTGCATTGAATATGCAGATTGCTTTGGGTAGTATAGTCATTTTCACAACATTGATTCTTAGAATCCAAGAACATGGTATCTCTCTCCATCTGTTTCTATCATCTTCAATTTCATTCTTCAGTGTCATAGTTTTCAGCATACAGATCTTTTGTCTCCCTAGGTAGGTTGACTCCTAGGTATTTTATTCTGTTTGTTGCAATGGTTAATGGGAGTGTTTCCTTCATTTCTCTTTCAGATTTTTCTTCATTAATGTATAGAAATGCAAGGGATTTGTGTGCATTCATTTTGTATCGTGCAACGTTACCAAATCCACGGATTAGCTCTAGTAGTTTTCTGGTGGCATCTTTAGGATTCTCTAAGTATAGTGTCATGCCATCTGGAAAGAGTGACAGTGTTACTTCTTCTTTTCCAACTTGTGTTCCTTTTATTTCTTTTGCTGCTCTGACTGCTGGGGCTAGGACTTCCAAAACTATGTTGCATAATAGTGGTGAGAGTGGTCATCCTTGTCTTGTTCCTGATATTAGAGGACATGCTTTCAGTTTTTCACCAATGAGAATGTTTGCTGTGGGTTTGTTGTATATGGCCTTGATTAAGTTGAGTGAGCTTCCCTCTCTGCCCACTTTCAGGAGGGTTTTTATCATAAATGTGTGCTGAAATTTGTCACAAGCTTTTCTGCATCTATTGACATGATCATATGGTTTTTCCTCTTCACTTTGTTAATAGGGTGTATCACATTGATTTTCGTGTATTGAAGAATCCTTGCATCCCTGGGATAAATCCCACTTGATCATGAGGTATGATACTTTAATTTGGTATTGGATTTGGTTTGCTACTCTTTTGTTGAGCAGATTTGCATCTATGTTCATCAGTGATATCGGTGTGTAACTGTATTTTTTTTACTATCTTTGTCTGGTTTTGGTATCAGGGTGATGGTGGCCTCATAGAAAGAGTTTGGGAGTGTTCCTTCCTCACCAAATTTTTGGAAGAGTTTGAGAAGGATGTGTGTTAGGTCTTTTCTCCATGTTGGATAGAATTATCCTGTGAAACCATCTGTCCTGGACTTTTGTTGGTTGGACGATTTTTAATCAGAGTTGCAAGTTCATTACTCGTACTGGGTCTGTTCATACTTTCTATTTTTTCCTTGTTCAGTCCTGGAAGGTTGTACCTTTCTAAGAATTTGTGCATTTCGTCCAGATTTTCCATTTTATCAGCATAGAGTTGCTTGCAGTAGTCTCTTATGAAGTTTTCTATTTCTGTGTTGTCTGTGGTAACTTCTTTTTCATTTCTAATTTTATTGATTGCAGTCCTCTCCCTCTTTTTCTCGATGAGTCTGGCTAAATCTTTATCAATATTGTTTACCTTCTCAAAGAACCAGCTTTTACTTTTATTGATCCTTGTTATTGTTTTCTTTGTTGCTATTTCACTTCTTTCTTTCTTTTTTTTCTACCTTTTTATTGACAGCCCCAACTACCTTCAACGTTTGTTGTCTATTTAGAAAATGATTGGTTCAAATGAACACATCTTCTTCCTTTTATCTTATTGTTTTTTCAATTTTTGAATATTATTTTATTTTTTTATACAGCAGGTTCTTATTCGTTATCCATTTTATACACACTAGTGTATACATGTCAATGCCAATTTCCGAATTCATCACACAAGGACTACCACACCCCCACTTTCCCCCTATGGTGGCCATACGTTGGTTCTCCACATCTGTGTATCAATTCAATCCTGCAAACCGGTTCATCTGTACCATTTTTCTAGGTTGCATATATATGCGTTTATAGATGATATCTGTTTTTCTCTTTCTGACTGATTTCACTGTGTATGACAGTCTCTAGATCCATCCACGCCTGTACCAATGAACCAACATAGTTCCTTTTTATTGCTGAGTAATATTCCATGGTATATATGTACCACATCTTTATCCATTTGTCTGTGGATGGGCATTTAGGTTGTTTCCATGACTTGGCTATTGTAAATACTGCTGCAATGAACATTGAGGTGCATGTGTCTTTTAGAACTATGGTTTTCTCTTGGTATATGCCCTGTAGTGGGTTCGCTGGGTCATATGGCACTTCTTTTATTCGTTTTTCAATTAACCTCTTTACTGTTCTCCATAGTGGCTGTATCAATTTACACTCCCAACAACAGTGCAAGAGTATTCTCTTTGCTCCACACCCTGTGCAGCAGTTGTTGTTTGTTGATTTTCTGATGATGCCCGTTCTAAATGGTGTGAGGTGATACCTCAGTGTAGTTTTGATGTGCATCTCTCTAATAATTAGTGATGTTGAGCAGGTTTTCATGTGCTTGTTGGACAGCTGTATGTCTTCTTTCAAGAATTGTCTATTTAGGTCTTCAACCCATTTTTCGATTGGGTTGTTCGTTTTTTTAATACCGACCTGCATGAGCTGTTTATACATTTTGGAGATTAATCCTTAGTCCGTTGATCCATACGCAAATATTTTTCCCATTCTGAGGGTTGTCCTTTGGTCTTGTTTGTCGTTTCCTGTGTGTGGCAAAAGCTTGTACGTTTCATTAGGTCCCACTTGTTTATTTTTGTTTTTAGTTCAATTACTCTAGGAGGTGGATTAAAACAGATCTTGCTGTGATGTATGTCAAAGCGTGTTATTCCTATGTTTTCCTCTAAGAGTTTTATAGTATCCTGTCTTACGTTTAGGTCTCTGTTCCATTTTTAGTTTATTTGTGTGTACGGTGTTTGGGAGTGTTCTAATTTCATTCTTTTACATGTGTCTGTCCAGTTTTCCCAGTACCACTTATTGTAGAGACTGTCTTATCTCCATTGTGGATTCCTGCCTCCTTTGTCATAGATTAGTTGACCATAGGTGCGTGGCTTTATCTCTGGGCTTTCTATCCTGTTGCATTGATCTATATTTCTGTTTTTGTGCCAGTCCCATCGTGTCTTGATTCCTGTAGCTTTGTAGTACAGTCTGAAGTCGGGGAGTCTGATTCCTCCAGCTCTGTTTTTTTCCCTCAAACTGCTTCGGCTCTTCCAGGTTTTTATGTCTCCATACAAATTTTAAGATTTTTTTGTTCTAGTTCTGGAAAAAATGCCATTGGTAATTTGAGAGGGATTGCATTGAATATGCAGATTGCTTTGGGTAGTATAGTCATTTTCACAACATTGATTCTTAGAACCCAAGAACATGGTGTCTCTCTCCATTTGTTTCTATCATCTTCAATTTCATTCTTCAGTGTCATAGTTTTCAGCATACAGATCTTTTGTCTCCCTAGGTAGGTTGACTCCTAGGTATTTTATTCTGTTTGTTGCAATGGTTAATGGGAGTGTTTCCTTCATTTCTCTTTCAGATTTTTCTTCATTAATGTATAGAAATGCAAGGGATTTGTGTGCATTCATTTTGTATCGTGCAACGTTACCAAATCCATGGATTAGCTCTAGTAGTTTTCTGGTGGCATCTTTAGGATTCTCTAAGTATAGTGTCATGCCATCTGCACAGAGTGACAGTGTTACTTCTTCGTTTCCAACTTGTGTTCCTTTTATTTCTTTTGCTGCTCTGACTGCTGGGGCTAGGACTTCCAAAACTATGTTGAATAATAGTGGTGAGAGTGGTCATCCTTGTCTTGTTCCTGATATTAGAGGACATTCTTTCAGTTTTTCACCATTGAGGATGTTTGCTGTGGGTTTGTCATACATGGCCTTGATTAAGTTGAGTGAGGTTCCCTCTCTGCCCACTTTCTGTAGGGTTTTTCTCAGAAATGTGTGTTGAAATTTGTCACAAGCTTTTCTGCGTCTATTGACATGATCATATGGTTTTTCCTCTTCACTTTGTTAATAGGGTGTATCACATTGATTTTCGTGTATTGAAGAATCCTTGCATCCCTGGGATAACTCCCACTTGATCATGAGGTATGATACTTTAATTTGTTATTGGATTTGGTTTGCTACTCCTTTGTTGAGCAACTTTGCATCTATGTTCATCAGTGAAATCGGTGTGTAACTTTATTTTTTTGTACTATCTTTGTCTGGTTTTGGTATCAGGGTGATGTGGCCTCATAGAAAGTGTTTGGGAGTGTTCCTTCCTCGCCAAATTTTTGGAAGAGTTTGAGAAGGATGTGTGTTAGCTCTTTTCTCCATGTTGGATAGAATTATCCTGTGAAACCATCTGTCCTGCACTTTTGTTGGTTGGACGATTTTTAATCAGAGTTGCAAGTTCATTACTCGTACTGGGTCTGTTCATAGTTTCTATTTTTTCCTGGTTCAGTCTCGGAAGGTTGTACCTTTTTACGAATTTGTGCATTTCGTCCAGATTTTCCATTTTATCAGCATAGAGTTGCTTGTAGTAGTCTCTTACGAAGTTTTGTATTTCTGTGTTGTCTGTGGTAACTTCTTTTTCATTTCTAATTTTATTGATTGCAGTCCTCTCCCTCTTTTTCTCGATGAGTCTGGCTAAAGGTTTATCAATATTGTTTACCTTCTCAAAGAACCAGCTTTTACTTTTATTGATTCTTGCTGTTGTTTTCTTTGTTGCTATTTCAGTTCTTTCTTTCTTTTTTTTCTGCCTTTTTATTGACAGCTCCAACTACCTTCAGACTTGGTTGTCTATTTAGGAAATGATCGGTTCAAATGAACACATCTTCTTCCTTTTACGTTATTGTTTTTTGAATTTTTGAATATCATTGTTTTATACAGCAGGTTTTTATTAGTTATCCATTTTATACATATCAGTGTATATATGTCAATCCCGATTTCCCAATTCATCACACAACGACTACCACACCCCCACTTTCCCCCTTTCTGACTGACTTTACTCTGTATGATAGTCTCTAGATCCATCCACGCCTGTACCAATGAACCAACGTAGTTCCTTTTTATGGCTGAGTAATATTCCATGGTATATATGTACCACATCTTCTTTATCCATTTGTCTGTGGATGGGCATTTAGGTTGTTTCCATGACCTGGCTATTGTAAATACTGCTGCAGTGAACATTGGGGTGCATGTGTCTTTTAGAACTATGGTTTTCTCTTGGTATATGCCCTGTAGTGGGTTCACTGGGTCATATGGCAATTCTTTTATTCGTTTTTCAAGGAACCTCTTTACTGTTCTCCATAGTGGCTGTATCAATTTACACTCCCAACAACAGTGCAAAAGTATACTCTTTGCTCCACACCGTGTCCAGCAGTTGTTGTTTGTTGATTTTCTGATGATGCCCGTTCTAAATGGTGTGAGGTGATACCTCAGTGTAGTTTTGATGTGCATCTCTCTAATAATTAGTGATGTTGAGCAGGTTTTCATGTGCTTGTTGGCCAGCTGTATGTCTTCTTTGGAGAATTGTCTATTTAGGTCTTCTGCCCATTTTTCGATTGGGGTGTTCGTTTATTTAATACCGAGCTGCATGTGCTGTTTATAGATTTTGGAGATTAATCCTTAGTCCGTTGATCCGTACGCAAATATTTTTCCCATTCTGAGGGTTGTCCTTTGGTCTTGTTTGTTGTTTCCTGTGTGTGGCAAAAGCTTGTAAGTTTCATTAGGTCCCCCTTGTTTATTTTTGTTTTTATTTCCATTACTCTAGGAGGGCGATTAAAACAGATCTTGCTGTGATGTATGTCAAAGCGTGTTATTCCTATGTTTTCCTCTAAGAGTTTTATAGTATCCTGTCTTACGTTTAGGTCTCTGTTCCATTTTTAGTTTATTTGTGTGTACGATGTTTGGGAGTGTTCTAATTTCATTCTTTTACATGTGTCTGTCCAGTTTTCCCAGCCCCACTTATTGTAGAGACTGTCTTTTCTCCATTGTGGATTCTTGCCTCCTTTGTCATAGATTCGTTGACCATAGGTGCGTGGCTTTATCTCTGGGCTTTCTATCCTGTTGCGTTGATCTATAGTTCTGTTTTTGTGCCAGTCCCATCGTGTCTTGATTCCTGTACCTTTGTAGTACAGTCTGAAGTCGGGCAGTCTGATTCCTCCAGCTCTGTTTTTTTCCCTCAAACTGCTTTGGCTCTTCCGGGTTTTTTGTGTCTCCATACACATTTTAAGATTTTCTTGTTCTAGTTTTGGAAAAAATGCCATTGGTAATTTGAGAGGGATTGCATTGAATATGCAGATTGCTTTGGGTAGTATAGTCATTTTCACAACGTTGATTCTTAGAATCCAAGAACATGGTATCTCTCTCCATCTGTTTCTATCATCTTCAATTTCATTCTTCAGTGTCATAGTTTTCAGCATACAGATCTTTTGTCTCCCTAGGTAGGTTGACTCCTAGGTATTTTATTCTGTTTGTTGCAATGGTTAATGGGAGTGTTTCCTTCATTTCTCTTTCAGATTTTTCTTCATTAATGTATAGAAATGCAAGGGATTTGTGTGCATTCATTTTGTATCGTGCAACGTTACCAAATCCATGGATTAGCTCTAGTAGTTTTCTGGTGGCATCTTTAGGATTCTCTAAGTATAGTGTCATGTCATCTGCACAGAGTGACAGTGTTACTTGTTCTTTTCTAACTTGTGTTCCTTTTATTTCTTTTGCTGCTCTGACTGCTGGGGCTAGGACTTCCAAAACTATGTTGAATAATAGTGGTGAGAGTGGTCATCCTTGTCTTGTTCCTGATATTAGAGGACATGCTTTCAATTTTCAGCATTGAGGATGTTTGCTGTGGGTTTGTCGTATATGGCCTTGATTAAGTTGAGTGAGGTTCCATCTCTGCCCATTTTCTGGAGGGTTTTCATCATAAATGTGTGCTGAAATCTGTCACAAGCTTTTCTGCATCTATTGACATGATCATATGGTTTTTCCTCTTCACTTTGTTAATAGGGTGTATCACATTGATTTCCGTGTATTGAAGAATCCTTACATCCCTGGGATACATCCCACTTGATCATGAGGTATGATACTTTAATTTGGTAATGGATTTGGTTTGCTACTATTTCGTTGAGCAGCTTTTCATCTATGTTCATCAGGGATATCGGTGTGTAACTGTATTTTTTTGTACTATTTTTGTCTGGATTTGGTATCAGGGTGATGGTGGCCTAATAGAAAGGGTTTGGGAGTGTTCCTTCCTCGCCAATTTTTTGGAAGTGTTTGAGAAGGATGTGTGTTAGGTCTTTTCTCCATGTTGGATAGAATTATCCTGTGAAACCATCTGTCCTGGACTTTTGTTTGTTGGACGATTGTTAATCAGAGTTGCAAGTTCATTACTCGTACTGGGTCTGTTCATAGTTTCTATTTTTTCCTGGTTCAGTCTTGGAAGGTTGTACCTTTCTAAGAATTTGTGCATTTCTTCCAGATTTTCCAATATATCAGCATAGAGTTGCTTGTAGTAGTCTCTTACGAAGTTTTGTATTTCTGTGTTGTCCATGGTAACTTCTTTTTCATTTCTAATTTTATTGAGTGCAGTCCTCTCCCTCTTTTTCTCGATGAGTCTGGCTAAAGGTTTATCAATATTGTTTACCTTCTCAAAGAACCAGCTTTTACTTTTATTGATTCTTGCTGTTGTTTTCTTTGTTGCTATTTCAGTTCTTTCTTTCTTTTTTTTCTGCCTTTTTATTGACAGCTCCAACTACCTTCAGACTTGGTTGTCTATTTAGGAAATGATCGGTTCAAATGAACACATCTTCTTCCTTTTACGTTATTGTTTTTTGAATTTTTGAATATCATTGTTTTATACAGCAGGTTTTTATTAGTTATCCATTTTATACATATCAGTGTATATATGTCAATCCCGATTTCCCAATTCATCACACAACGACTACCACACCCCCACTTTCCCCCTTTCTGACTGACTTTACTCTGTATGATAGTCTCTAGATCCATCCACGCCTGTACCAATGAACCAACGTAGTTCCTTTTTATGGCTGAGTAATATTCCATGGTATATATGTACCACATCTTCTTTATCCATTTGTCTGTGGATGGGCATTTAGGTTGTTTCCATGACCTGGCTATTGTAAATACTGCTGCAGTGAACATTGGGGTGCATGTGTCTTTTAGAACTATGGTTTTCTCTTGGTATATGCCCTGTAGTGGGTTCGCTGGGTCATATGGCAATTCTTTTATTTGTTTTTCAAGGAACCTCTTTACTGTTCTCCATAGTGGCTGTATCAATTTACACTCCCAACAACAGTGCAAAAGTATACTCTTTGCTCCACACCCTGTCCAGCAGTTGTTGTTTGTTGATTTTCTGATGATGCCTGTTTCTAAATGGCATGAGGTGATACCTCAGTGTAGTTTTGATGTGCATCTCTCTAATAATTAGTGATGTTGAGCAGGTTTTCATGTGCTTGTTGGCCAGCTGTATGTCTTCTTTGGAGAATTGTCTATTTAGTTCTTCTGCCCATTTCTCGATTTGGGTGTCCGTTTTTTTAATACCGAGCTGCGTGAGCTGTTTATATATTTTGGAGATTAATCCTTAGTCCGTTGATCCGTATGCAAATATTTTTCCCATTCTGAGGGTTGTCCTTTCGTATTGTTTGTCGTTTCCTGTGTGTGGCAAAAGCTTGTGAGTTTCATTAGGTCCCACTTGTTTATTTTTGTTTTTATTTCCATTACTCTAGGAGGTGGATTAAAACAGATCTTGCTGTGATGTATGTCAAAGTGTGTTATTCCTATGTTTTCCTCTAAGAGTTTTATAGTATCCTGTCTTACGTTTAGGTCTCTGTTCCATTTTTAGTTTATTTGTGTGTACGGTGTTTGGGAGTGTTCTAATTTCATTCTTTTACATGTGTCTGTCCAATTTTCCCAGCCCCACTTATTGTAGAGACTGTCTTTTCTCCATTGTGGATTCCTGCCTCCTTTGTCATAGATTAGTTGACCATAATTGCGTGGCTACATCTCTGGGCTTTCTATCCTGTTGCATTGATCTATATTTCTGTTTTTGTGCCAGTCCCATCGTGTCTTGATTCCTGTAGCTTTGTAGTACAGTCCGAAGTCGGGCAGTCTGATTCCTCCAGCTCTGTTTTTTCCCCTCAAACTGCTTCGGCTCTTCCGGGTTTCTATGTCTCCATACAAATTTTAAGATTTTTTTGTTCTAGTTCTGGAAAAAATGCCATTGGTAATTTGAGAGGGATTGCATTGAATATGCAGATTGCTTTGGGTAGTATAGTCATTTTCACAACATTGATTCTTAGAATCCAAAAACATGGTATCTCTCTCCATCTGTTTCTATCATCTTCAATTTCATTCTTCAGTGTCATAGTTTTCAGCATACAGATCTTTTGTCTCCCTAGGTAGGTTGACTCCTAGGTATTTTATTCTGTTTGTTGCAATGGTTAATGCGAGTGTTTCCTTCATTTCTCTTTCAGATTTTTCTTCATTAATGTATAGAAATGCAAGGGATTTGTGTGCATTCATTTTGTATCGTGCAACGTTACCAAATCCATGGATTAGCTCTAGTAGTTTTCTGGTGGCATCTTTAGGATTCTCTAAGTATAGTGTCATGTCATCTGCAAAGAGTGACAGTGTTACTTCTTCGTTTCCAACTTGTGTTCCTTTTATTTCTTTTGCTGCTCTGACTGCTGGGGCTAGGACTTCCAAAACTATGTTGCATAATAGTGGTGAGAGTGGTCATCCTTGTCTTGTTCCTGATATTAGAGGACATGCTTTCAATTTTCAGCATTGAGGATGTTTGCTGTGGGTTTGTCGTATATGGCCTTGATTAAGTTGAGTGAGGTTCCCTCTCTGTCACTTTCTGGAGGGTTTTTATCAGAAATGTGTGTTGAAATTTGTCACAAGCTTTTCTGCATCTATTGACATCATCATATGGTTTTTCCTCTTCACTTTGTTAATAGGGTGTATCACATTGATTTTCGTGTATTGAAGAATCCTTGCATCCCTGGGATAACTCCCACTTGATCATGAGGTATGATACTTTAATTTGTTATTGGATTTGGTTTGCTACTCTTTTGTTGAGCAGCTTTTCATCTATGTTCATCAGGGATATCGGTGTGTAACTGTATTTTTTTGTACTATTTTTGTCTGGATTTGGTATCAGGGTGATGGTGGCCTAATAGAAAGGGTTTGGGAGTGTTCCTTCCTCGCCAAATTTTTGGAAGTGTTTGAGAAGGATGTGTGTTAGGTCTTTTCTCCATGTTGGATAGAATTATCCTGTGAAACCATCTGTCCTGGACTTTTGTTTGTTGGACGATTTTTAATCAGAGTTGCAAGTTCATTACTCGTACTGGGTCTGTTCATAGTTTCTATTTTTTCCTGGTTCAGTCTTGGAAGGTTGTAGCTTTCTAAGAATTTGTGCATTTCTTCCAGATTTTCCATTTTATCAGCATAGAGTTGCTTGCAGTAGTCTCTTAGGAAGTTTTGTATTTTTGTGTTGTCTGTGGTAACTTCTTTTTCATTTCTAATTTTATTGATTGCAGTCCTCTCCCTCTTTTTCTCGATGAGTCTGGCTAAATATTTATCAATATTGTTTACCTTCTCAAAGAACCAGCTTTTACTTCTATTGATCCTTGTTATTGTTTTCTTTGTTGCTATTTCACTTCTTTCTTTCTTTTTTTTCTACCTTTTTATTGACAGCCCCAACTACCTTCAAGGTTTTTTGTCTATTTAGGAAATGATTGGTTCAAATGAACACATCTTCTTCCTTTTATCTTATTGTTTTTTCAATTTTTGAATATTATTTTATTTTTTTATACAGCAGGTTCTTATTCGTTATCCATTTTATACATATTAGTGTATATATGTCAATCCCAATTTCCGAATTCATCACACAACGACTAACACACCCCCACTTTCCCCTTATGGTGGCCATACGTTGGTTCTCCACATCTGTGTATCAATTCAATCCTGCAAACCGGTTCATCTGTACCATTTTTCCAGGTTGCATATATATGCATTTATAGATGATATGTGTTTTTCTGACTGACTTCACTGTTTATAACAGTCTCTAGATCCATCCACGCCTGTACCAATGAACCAACTTAGTTCCTTTTCATGGCTGAGTAATATTCCATGGTATATATGTACCACTTCTTCTATAACCATTTGTCTGTGGATGGGCATTTAGATTGTTTCCATAACCTGGCTATTGAAAATACCGCTGCAATGATTATTGGGGTGCATGTGTCCTTTAGAACTATGGTTTTCTCTTGGCATATGCCCAGTAGTGTGTTCGCTGGGTCATATGGGAATTCTGTTTTTCATTTTTTAAGGAACCTCTTTACTGTTCTGCATAGTGGCTGTATCAATTTACACTCCCAACAACAGTGCAAAAGTATACTCTTTGCTCCACACCCTGTCCAGCAGTTGTTGTTTGTTGATTTTCTGATGATGCCCGTTCTAAATGGTGTGAGGTGATACCTCAGTGTAGTTTTGATGTGCATCTCTCTAATAATTAGTGATGTTGAGCAGGTTTTCATGTGCTTGTTGGCCAGCTGTATGTCTTCTTTGGAGAATTGTCTATTTAGGTCTTCTGCCCATTTTTCGATTGGGGTGTTCGTGTTTTTAATACCGAGCTGCGTAAGCTGTTTATATATTTTGGAGATTAATCCTTAGTCCGTTGATCCGTACGCAAATATTTTGCCATTCTGAGGGTTGTCTTTTCGTTTTGTTTGTCGTTTCCTGTGTGTGGCAAAGCTTGCAAGTTTCATTAGGTCCCACTTGTTTATTTTTGTTTTTATTTCCATTACTCTAGGAGGGGGATTAAAACAGATCTTGCTGTGATGTATGTCAAAGCGTGTTATTCCTATGTTTTCCTTTAAGAGTTTTATAGTATCCTGTCTTACGTTTAGGTCTCTGTTCCATTTTTAGTTTATTTGTGTGTACGGTGTTTGGGAGTGTTCTAATTTCATTCTTTTACATGTGTCCAATTTTCCCAGCCCCACTTATTGTAGAGACTGTCTTTTCTCCATTGTGGATTCCTGCCTCCTTTGTCATAGATTAGTTGACCATAGGTGCGTGGCTTTATCTCTGGGCTTTCTATCCTGTTGCATTGATCTATATTTCTGTTTTTGTGCCAGTCCCATCGTGTCTTGATTCCTGTAGCTTTGTAGTACAGTCTGAAGTCGGGCAGTCTGATTCCTCCAGCTCTGTTTTTTTCCCTCAAACTGCTTTGGCTCTTCCGGGTTTTTATGTCTCCATACAAATTTTAAGATTTTTTTGTTCTAGTTCTGGAAAAAATGCCATTGGTAATTTGAGAGGGATTGCATTGAATATGCAGATTGCTTTGGGTAGTATAGTCATTTTCACAACGTTGATTCTTAGAATCCAAGAACATGGTATCTCTCTCCATCTGTTTCTATCATCTTCAATTTCATTCTTCAGTGTCATAGTTTTCAGCATACAGATCTTTTGTCTCCCTAGGTAGGTTGACTCCTAGGTATTTTATTCTGTTTGTTGCAATGGTTAATGGGAGTGTTTCCTTCATTTCTCTTTCAGATTTTTCTTCATTAATGTATAGAAATGCAAGGGATTTGTGTGCATTCATTTTGTATCGTGCAACGTTACCAAATCCATGGATTAGCTCTAGTAGTTTTCTGGTGGCATCTTTAGGATTCTCTAAGTATAGTGTCATGTCATCTGCACAGAGTGACATTGTTACTTGTTCTTTTCTAACTTGTGTTCCTTTTATTTCTTTTGCTGCTCTGACTGCTGGGGCTAGGACTTCCAAAACTATGTTGAATAATAGTGGTGAGAGTGGTCATCCTTGTCTTGTTCCTGATATTAGAGGACATGCTTTCAATTTTCAGCATTGAGGATGTTTGCTGTGGGTTTGTCGTATATGGCCTTGATTAAGTTGAGTGAGGTTCCATCTCTGCCCATTTTCTGGAGGGTTTTCATCATAAATGTGTGCTGAAATCTGTCACAAGCTTTTCTGCATCTATTGACATGATCATATGGTTTTTCCTCTTCACTTTGTTAATAGGGTGTATCACATTGATTTCCGTGTATTGAAGAATCCTTACATCCCTGGGATACATCCCACTTGATCATGAGGTATGATACTTTAATTTGGTAATGGATTTGGTTTGCTACTATTTCGTTGAGCAGCTTTTCATCTATGTTCATCAGGGATATCGGTGTGTAACTGTATTTTTTTGTACTATTTTTGTCTGGATTTGGTATCAGGGTGATGGTGGCCTAATAGAAAGGGTTTGGGAGTGTTCCTTCCTCGCCAATTTTTTGGAAGTGTTTGAGAAGGATGTGTGTTAGGTCTTTTCTCCATGTTGGATAGAATTATCCTGTGAAACCATCTGTCCTGGACTTTTGTTTGTTGGACGATTGTTAATCAGAGTTGCAAGTTCATTACTCGTACTGGGTCTGTTCATAGTTTCTATTTTTTCCTGGTTCAGTCTTGGAAGGTTGTACCTTTCTAAGAATTTGTGCATTTCTTCCAGATTTTCCAATATATCAGCATAGAGTTGCTTGTAGTAGTCTCTTACGAAGTTTTGTATTTCTGTGTTGTCCATGGTAACTTCTTTTTCATTTCTAATTTTATTGAGTGCAGTCCTCTCCCTCTTTTTCTCGATGAGTCTGGCTAAAGGTTTATCAATATTGTTTACCTTCTCAAAGAACCAGCTTTTACTTTTATTGATTCTTGCTGTTGTTTTCTTTGTTGCTATTTCAGTTCTTTCTTTCTTTTTTTTCTGCCTTTTTATTGACAGCTCCAACTACCTTCAGACTTGGTTGTCTATTTAGGAAATGATCGGTTCAAATGAACACATCTTCTTCCTTTTATGTTATTGTTTTTTGAATTTTTGAATATCATTGTTTTATACAGCAGGTTTTTATTAGTTATCCATTTTATACATATCAGTGTATATATGTCAATCCCGATTTCCCAATTCATCACACAACGACTACCACACCCCCACTTTCCCCCTTTCTGACTGACTTTACTCTGTATGATAGTCTCTAGATCCATCCACGCCTGTACCAATGAACCAACGTAGTTCCTTTTTATGGCTGAGTAATATTCCATGGTATATATGTACCACATCTTCTTTATCCATTTGTCTGTGGATGGGCATTTAGGTTGTTTCCATGACCTGGCTATTGTAAATACTGCTGCAGTGAACATTGGGGTGCATGTGTCTTTTAGAACTATGGTTTTCTCTTGGTATATGCCCTGTAGTGGGTTCACTGGGTCATATGGCAATTCTTTTATTCGTTTTTCAAGGAACCTCTTTACTGTTCTCCATAGTGGCTGTATCAATTTACACTCCCAACAACAGTGCAAAAGTATACTCTTTGCTCCACACCGTGTCCAGCAGTTGTTGTTTGTTGATTTTCTGATGATGCCCGTTCTAAATGGTGTGAGGTGATACCTCAGTGTAGTTTTGATGTGCATCTCTCTAATAATTAGTGATGTTGAGCAGGTTTTCATGTGCTTGTTGGCCAGCTGTATGTCTTCTTTGGAGAATTGTCTATTTAGGTCTTCTGCCCATTTTTCGATTGGGGTGTTTGTTTTTTTAATACCGAGCTGCGTGAGCTGTTTATAGATTTTGGAGATTAATCCTTAGTCCGTTGATCCGTACGCAAATATTTTGCCATTCTGAGGGTTGTCTTTTCGTCTTGTTTGTTGTTTCCTGTGTGTGGCAAAGCTTGCAAGTTTCATTAGGTCCCACTTGTTTATTTTTGTTTTTATTTCCATTACTCTAGGAGGGGGATTAAAACAGATCTTGCTGTGATGTATGTCAAAGCGTGTTATTCCTATGTTTTCCTCTAAGAGTTTTATAGTATCCTGTCTTACGTTTAGGTCTCTGTTCCATTTTTAGTTTATTTGTGTGTATGGTGTTTGGGAGTGTTCTAATTTCATTCTTTTACATGTGTCTGTCCAATTTTCCCAGCCCCACTTATTGTAGAGACTGTCTTTTCTCCATTGTGGATTCCTGCCTCCTTTGTCATAGATTAGTTGACCATAGGTGCGTGGCTTTATCTCTGGGCTTTCTATCCTGTTGCATTGATCTATATTTCTGTTTTTGTGCCAGTCCCATCGTGTCTTGATTCCTGTAGCTTTGTAGTACAGTCTGAAGTCGGGCAGTCTGATTCCTCCAGCTCTGTTTTTTTCCCTCAAACTGCTTTGGCTCTTCCGGGTTTTTATGTCTCCATACAAATTTTAAGATTTTTTTGTTCTAGTTCTGGAAAAAATGCCATTGGTAATTTGAGAGGGATTGCATTGAATATGCAGATTGCTTTGGGTAGTATAGTCATTTTCACAACATTGATTCTTAGAATCCAAGAACATGGTATCTCTCTCCATCTGTTTCTATCATCTTCAATTTCATTCTTCAGTGTCATAGTTTTCAGCATACAGATCTTTTGTCTCCCTAGGTAGGTTGACTCCTAGGTATTTTATTCTGTTTGTTGCAATGGTTAATGGGAGTGTTTCCTTCATTTCTCTTTCAGATTTTTCTTCATTAATGTATAGAAATGCAAGGGATTTGTGTGCATTCATTTTGTATCGTGCAACGTTACCAAATCCATGGATTAGCTCTAGTAGTTTTCTGGTGGCATCTTTAGGATTCTCTAAGTATAGTGTCATGTCATCTGCACAGAGTGACAGTGTTACTTGTTCTTTTCTAACTTGTGTTCCTTTTATTTCTTTTGCTGCTCTGACTGCTGGGGCTAGGACTTCCAAAACTATGTTGAATAATAGTGGTGAGAGTGGTCATCCTTGTCTTGTTCCTGATATTAGAGGACATGCTTTCAGTTTTTCAGCATTGAGGATGTTTGCTGTGGGTTTGTCGTATATGGCCTTGATTAAGTTGAGTGAGGTTCCATCTCTGCCCATTTTCTGGAGGGTTTTCATCATAAATGTGTGCTGAAATCTGTCACAAGCTTTTCTGCATCTATTGACATGATCATATGGTTTTTCCTCTTCACTTTGTTAATAGGGTGTATCACATTGATTTCCGTGTATTGAAGAATCCTTACATCCCTGGGATACATCCCACTTGATCATGAGGTATGATACTTTAATTTGGTAATGGATTTGGTTTGCTACTATTTCGTTGAGCAGCTTTTCATCTATGTTCATCAGGGATATCGGTGTGTAACTGTATTTTTTTGTACTATTTTTGTCTGGATTTGGTATCAGGGTGATGGTGGCCTAATAGAAAGGGTTTGGGAGTGTTCCTTCCTCGCCAATTTTTTGGAAGTGTTTGAGAAGGATGTGTGTTAGGTCTTTTCTCCATGTTGGATAGAATTATCCTGTGAAACCATCTGTCCTGGACTTTTGTTTGTTGGACGATTGTTAATCAGAGTTGCAAGTTCATTACTCGTACTGGGTCTGTTCATAGTTTCTATTTTTTCCTGGTTCAGTCTTGGAAGGTTGTACCTTTCTAAGAATTTGTGCATTTCTTCCAGATTTTCCAATATATCAGCATAGAGTTGCTTGTAGTAGTCTCTTACGAAGTTTTGTATTTCTGTGTTGTCCATGGTAACTTCTTTTTCATTTCTAATTTTATTGAGTGCAGTCCTCTCCCTCTTTTTCTCGATGAGTCTGGCTAAAGGTTTATCAATATTGTTTACCTTCTCAAAGAACCAGCTTTTACTTTTATTGATTCTTGCTGTTGTTTTCTTTGTTGCTATTTCAGTTCTTTCTTTCTTTTTTTTCTGCCTTTTTATTGACAGCTCCAACTACCTTCAGACTTGGTTGTCTATTTAGGAAATGATCGGTTCAAATGAACACATCTTCTTCCTTTTACGTTATTGTTTTTTGAATTTTTGAATATCATTGTTTTATACAGCAGGTTTTTATTAGTTATCCATTTTATACATATCAGTGTATATATGTCAATCCCGATTTCCCAATTCATCACACAACGACTACCACACCCCCACTTTCCCCCTTTCTGACTGACTTTACTCTGTATGATAGTCTCTAGATCCATCCACGCCTGTACCAATGAACCAACGTAGTTCCTTTTTATGGCTGAGTAATATTCCATGGTATATATGTACCACATCTTCTTTATCCATTTGTCTGTGGATGGGCATTTAGGTTGTTTCCATGACCTGGCTATTGTAAATACTGCTGCAGTGAACATTGGGGTGCATGTGTCTTTTAGAACTATGGTTTTCTCTTGGTATATGCCCTGTAGTGGGTTCGCTGGGTCATATGGCAATTCTTTTATTCGTTTTTCAAGGAACCTCTTTACTGTTCTCCATAGTGGCTGTATCAATTTACACTCCCAACAACAGTGCAAGAGTATTCTCTTTGCTCCACACCCTGTGCAGCAGTTGTTGTTTGTTGATTTTCTGATGATGCCCGTTCTAAATGGCGTGAGGTGATACCTCAGTGTAGTTTTGATGTGCATCTCTCTAATAATTAGTGATGTTGAGCAGGTTTTGCTGTGCTTGTTGGCCAGCTGTATGTCTTCTTTGGAGAATTGTCTATTTAGGTCTTCGGTCTATTTTCCGATTGGGTTGTTCGTTTTTTTAATACCGAGCTGCATGAGCTGTTTATATATTTTGGAGATTAATCCTTAGTCCGTTGATCCGTACGCAAATATTTTTCCCATTCTGAGGGTTGTCCTTTGGTCTTGTTTGTCGTTTCCTGTGTGTGGCAAAAGCTTGTAAGTTTCATTAGGTCCCACTTGTTTATTTTTGTTTTTATTTCAATTACTCTAGGAGGTGGATTAAAACAGATCTTGCTGTGATGTATGTCAAAGCGTGTTATTCCTATGTTTTTCTCTAAGAGTTTTATACTATCTTGTTTTACGTTTAGGTCTCTGTTCCATTTTTAGTTTATTTGTGTGTACGGTGTTTGGGAGTGTTCTAATTTCATTCTTTTACATGTGTCTGTCCAGTTTTCCCAGCCCCACTTATTGTAGAGACTGTCTTTTCTCCATTGTGGATTCCTGCCTCCTTTGTCATAGATTAGTTGACCATAGGTGCGTGGCTTCATCTCTGGGCTTTCTATCCTGTTGCATTGATCTATATTTCTGTTTTTGTGCCAGTCCCATCGTGTCTTGATTCCTGTAGCTTTGTAGTACAGTCTGAAGTCGGGCAGTCTGATTCCTCCAGCTCTGTTTTTTTCCCTCAAACTGCTTTGGCTCTTCCGGGTTTTTATGTCTCCATACAAATTTTAAGATTTTTTTGTTCTAGTTCTGGAAAAAATGCCATTGGTAATTTGAGAGGGATTGCATTGAATATGCAGATTGCTTTGGGTAGTATAGTCATTTTCACAACATTGATTCTTAGAATCCAAGAACATGGTATCTCTCTCCATCTGTTTCTATCATCTTCAATTTCATTCTTCAGTGTCATAGTTTTCAGCATACAGATCTTTTGTCTCCCTAGGTAGGTTGACTCCTAGGTATTTTATTCTGTTTGTTGCAATGGTTAATGGGAGTGTTTCCTTCATTTCTCTTTCAGATTTTTCTTCATTAATGTATAGAAATGCAAGGGATTTGTGTGCATTCATTTTGTATCGTGCAACGTTACCAAATCCATGGATTAGCTCTAGTAGTTTTCTGGTGGCATCTTTAGGATTCTCTAAGTATAGTGTCATGTCATCTGCACAGAGTGACATTGTTACTTGTTCTTTTCTAACTTGTGTTCCTTTTATTTCTTTTGCTGCTCTGACTGCTGGGGCTAGGACTTCCAAAACTATGTTGAATAATAGTGGTGAGAGTGGTCATCCTTGTCTTGTTCCTGATATTAGAGGACATGCTTTCAATTTTCAGCATTGAGGATGTTTGCTGTGGGTTTGTCGTATATGGCCTTGATTAAGTTGAGTGAGGTTCCATCTCTGCCCATTTTCTGGAGGGTTTTCATCATAAATGTGTGCTGAAATCTGTCACAAGCTTTTCTGCATCTATTGACATGATCATATGGTTTTTCCTCTTCACTTTGTTAATAGGGTGTATCACATTGATTTCCGTGTATTGAAGAATCCTTACATCCCTGGGATACATCCCACTTGATCATGAGGTATGATACTTTAATTTGGTAATGGATTTGGTTTGCTACTATTTCGTTGAGCAGCTTTTCATCTATGTTCATCAGGGATATCGGTGTGTAACTGTATTTTTTTGTACTATTTTTGTCTGGATTTGGTATCAGGGTGATGGTGGCCTAATAGAAAGGGTTTGGGAGTGTTCCTTCCTCGCCAATTTTTTGGAAGTGTTTGAGAAGGATGTGTGTTAGGTCTTTTCTCCATGTTGGATAGAATTATCCTGTGAAACCATCTGTCCTGGACTTTTGTTTGTTGGACGATTGTTAATCAGAGTTGCAAGTTCATTACTCGTACTGGGTCTGTTCATAGTTTCTATTTTTTCCTGGTTCAGTCTTGGAAGGTTGTACCTTTCTAAGAATTTGTGCATTTCTTCCAGATTTTCCAATATATCAGCATAGAGTTGCTTGTAGTAGTCTCTTACGAAGTTTTGTATTTCTGTGTTGTCCATGGTAACTTCTTTTTCATTTCTAATTTTATTGAGTGCAGTCCTCTCCCTCTTTTTCTCGATGAGTCTGGCTAAAGGTTTATCAATATTGTTTACCTTCTCAAAGAACCAGCTTTTACTTTTATTGATTCTTGCTGTTGTTTTCTTTGTTGCTATTTCAGTTCTTTCTTTCTTTTTTTTCTGCCTTTTTATTGACAGCTCCAACTACCTTCAGACTTGGTTGTCTATTTAGGAAATGATCGGTTCAAATGAACACATCTTCTTCCTTTTACGTTATTGTTTTTTGAATTTTTGAATATCATTGTTTTATACAGCAGGTTTTTATTAGTTATCCATTTTATACATATCAGTGTATATATGTCAATCCCGATTTCCCAATTCATCACACAACGACTACCACACCCCCACTTTCCCCCTTTCTGACTGACTTTACTCTGTATGATAGTCTCTAGATCCATCCACGCCTGTACCAATGAACCAACGTAGTTCCTTTTTATGGCTGAGTAATATTCCATGGTATATATGTACCACATCTTCTTTATCCATTTGTCTGTGGATGGGCATTTAGGTTGTTTCCATGACCTGGCTATTGTAAATACTGCTGCAGTGAACATTGGGGTGCATGTGTCTTTTAGAACTATGGTTTTCTCTTGGTATATGCCCTGTAGTGGGTTTGCTGGGTCATATGGCAATTCTTTTATTCGTTTTTCAAGGAACCTCTTTACTGTTCTCCATAGTGGCTGTATCAATTTACACTCCCAACAACAGTGCAAGAGTATTCTCTTTGCTCCACACCCTGTGCAGCAGTTGTTGTTTGTTGATTTTCTGATGATGCCCGTTCTAAATGGCGTGAGGTGATACCTCAGTGTAGTTTTGATGTGCATCTCTCTAATAATTAGTGATGTTGAGCAGGTTTTGCTGTGCTTGTTGGCCAGCTGTATGTCTTCTTTGGAGAATTGTCTATTTAGGTCTTCGGTCTATTTTCCGATTGGGTTGTTCGTTTTTTTAATACCGAGCTGCATGAGCTGTTTATATATTTTGGAGATTAATCCTTAGTCCGTTGATCCGTACGCAAATATTTTTCCCATTCTGAGGGTTGTCCTTTGGTCTTGTTTGTCGTTTCCTGTGTGTGGCAAAAGCTTGTAAGTTTCATTAGGTCCCACTTGTTTATTTTTGTTTTTATTTCAATTACTCTAGGAGGTGGATTAAAACAGATCTTGCTGTGATGTATGTCAAAGCGTGTTATTCCTATGTTTTTCTCTAAGAGTTTTATACTATCTTGTCTTACGTTTAGGTCTCTGTTCCATTTTTAGTTTATTTGTGTGTACGGTGTTTGGGAGTGTTCTAATTTCATTCTTTTACATGTGTCTGTCCAGTTTTCCCAGCCCCACTTATTGGAGAGACTGTCTTTTCTCCATTGTGGATTCCTGCCTCCTTTGTCATAGATTAGTTGACCATAGGTGCGTGGCTTCATCTCTGGGCTTTCTATCCTGTTGCATTGATCTATATTTCTGTTTTTGTGCCAGTCCCATCGTGTCTTGATTCCTGTAGCTTTGTAGTACAGTCTGAAGTCGGGGAGTCTGATTCCTCCAGCTCTGGTTTTTTCCCTCAAACTGCTTCGGCTCTTCCGGGTTTTTATGTCTCCATACAAATTTTAAGATTTTTTTGTTCTAGTTCTGGAAAAAATGCCATTGGTAATTTGAGAGAGATTGCATTGAATATGCAGATTGCTTTGGGTAGTATAGTCATTTTCACAACATTGATTCTTAGAATCCAAGAACATGGTATCTCTCTCCATCTGTTTCTATCATCTTCAATTTCATTCTTCAGTGTCATAGTTTTCAGCATACAGATCTTTTGTCTCCCTAGGTAGGTTGACTCCTAGGTATTTTATTCTGTTTGTTGCAATGGTTAATGGGAGTGTTTCCTTCATTTCTCTTTCAGATTTTTCTTCATTAATGTATAGAAATGCAAGGGATTTGTGTGCATTCATTTTGTATCGTGCAACGTTACCAAATCCACAGATTAGCTCTAGTAGTTTTCTGGTGGCATCTTTAGGATTCTCTAAGTATAGTGTCATGCCATCTGGAAAGAGTGACAGTGTTACTTCTTCTTTTCCAACTTGTGTTCCTTTTATTTCTTTTGCTGCTCTGACTGCTGGGGCTAGGACTTCCAAAACTATGTTGCATAATAGTGGTGAGAGTGGTCATCCTTGTCTTGTTCCTGATATTAGAGGACATGCTTTCAGTTTTTCACCAATGAGAATGTTTGCTGTGGGTTTGTTGTATATGGCCTTGATTAAGTTGAGTGAGCTTCCCTCTCTGCCCACTTTCAGGAGGGTTTTTATCATAAATGTGTGTTGAAATTTGTCACAAGCTTTTCTGCATCTATTGAAATGATCATATGGTTTTTCCTCTTCACTTTGTTAATAGGGTGTATCACATTGATTTTCGTGTATTGAAGAATCCTTGCATCCCTGGGATAAATCCCACTTGATCATGAGGTATGATACTTTAATTTGGTATTGGATTTGGTTTGCTACTCTTTTGTTGAGCAGATTTGCATCTATGTTCATCAGTGATATCGGTGTGTAACTGTATTTTTTTTACTATCTTTGTCTGGTTTTGGTATCAGGGTGATGGTGGCCTCATAGAAAGAGTTTGGGAGTGTTCCTTCCTCACCAAATTTTTGGAAGAGTTTGAGAAGGATGTGTGTTAGGTCTTTTCTCCATGTTGGATAGAATTATCCTGTGAAACCATCTGTCCTGGACTTTTGTTGGTTGGACGATTTTTAATCAGAGTTGCAAGTTCATTACTCGTACTGGGTCTGTTCATACTTTCTATTTTTTCCTGGTTCAGTCTTGGAAGGTTGTACCTTTCTAAGAATTTGTGCATTTCGTCCAGATTTTCCATTTTATCAGCATAGAGTTGCTTGCAGTAGTCTCTTATGAAGTTTTGTATTTCTGTGTTGTCTGTGGTAACTTCTTTTTCATTTCTAATTTTATTGATTGCAGTCCTCTCCCTCTTTTTCTCGATGAGTCTGGCTAAATCTTTATCAATATTGTTTACCTTCTCAAAGAACCAGCTTTTACTTTTATTGATCCTTGTTATTGTTTTCTTTGTTGCTATTTCACTTCTTTCTTTCTTTTTTTTCTACCTTTTTATTGACAGCCCCAACTACCTTCAACGTTTGTTGTCTATTTAGAAAATGATTGGTTCAAATGAACACATCTTCTTCCTTTTATCTTATTGTTTTTTCAGTTTTTGAATATTCTTTTATTTTTTTATACAGCAGGTTCTTATTAGTTATCCATTTTATACACACTAGTGTATACATGTCAATGCCAATTTCCGAATTCATCACACAAGGACTACCACACCCCCACTTTCCCCCTATGGTGGCCATACGTTGGTTCTCCACATCTGTGTATCAATTCAATCCTGCAAACCGGTTCATCTGTACCATTTTTCTAGGTTGCATATATATGCGTTTATAGATGATATCTGTTTTTCTCTTTCTGACTGATTTCACTGTGTATGACAGTCTCTAGATCCATCCACGCCTGTACCAATGAACCAACATAGTTCCTTTTTATTGCTGAGTAATATTCCATGGTATATATGTACCACATCTTTATCCATTTGTCTGTGGATGGGCATTTAGGTTGTTTCCATGACTTGGCTATTGTAAATACTGCTGCAATGAACATTGAGGTGCATGTGTCTTTTAGAACTATGGTTTTCTCTTGGTATATGCCCTGTAGTGGGTTCGCTGGGTCATATGGCACTTCTTTTATTCGTTTTTCAATTAACCTCTTTACTGTTCTCCATAGTGGCTGTATCAATTTACACTCCCAACAACAGTGCAAGAGTATTCTCTTTGCTCCACACCCTGTGCAGCAGTTGTTGTTTGTTGATTTTCTGATGATGCCCGTTCTAAATGGTGTGAGGTGATACCTCAGTGTAGTTTTGATGTGCATCTCTCTAATAATTAGTGATGTTGAGCAGGTTTTCATGTGCTTGTTGGACAGCTGTATGTCTTCTTTCAAGAATTGTCTATTTAGGTCTTCAACCCATTTTTCGATTGGGTTGTTCGTTTTTTTAATACCGACCTGCATGAGCTGTTTATACATTTTGGAGATTAATCCTTAGTCCGTTGATCCATACGCAAATATTTTTCCCATTCTGAGGGTTGTCCTTTGGTCTTGTTTGTCGTTTCCTGTGTGTGGCAAAAGCTTGTACGTTTCATTAGGTCCCACTTGTTTATTTTTGTTTTTAGTTCAATTACTCTAGGAGGTGGATTAAAACAGATCTTGCTGTGATGTATGTCAAAGCGTGTTATTCCTATGTTTTCCTCTAAGAGTTTTATAGTATCCTGTCTTACGTTTAGGTCTCTGTTCCATTTTTAGTTTATTTGTGTGTACGGTGTTTGGGAGTGTTCTAATTTCATTCTTTTACATGTGTCTGTCCAGTTTTCCCAGTACCACTTATTGTAGAGACTGTCTTATCTCCATTGTGGATTCCTGCCTCCTTTGTCATAGATTAGTTGACCATAGGTGCGTGGCTTTATCTCTGGGCTTTCTATCCTGTTGCATTGATCTATATTTCTGTTTTTGTGCCAGTCCCATCGTGTCTTGATTCCTGTAGCTTTGTAGTACAGTCTGAAGTCAGGGAGTCTGATTCCTCCAGCTCTGTTTTTTTCCCTCAAACTGCTTCGGCTCTTCCGGGTTTTTATGTCTCCATACAAATTTTAAGATTTTTTTGTTCTAGTTCTGGAAAAAATGCCATTGGTAATTTGAGAGGGATTGCATTGAATATGCAGATTGCTTTGGGTAGTATAGTCATTTTCACAACATTGATTCTTAGAACCCAAGAACATGGTGTCTCTCTCCATTTGTTTCTATCATCTTCAATTTCATTCTTCAGTGTCATAGTTTTCAGCATACAGATCTTTTGTCTCCCTAGGTAGGTTGACTCCTAGGTATTTTATTCTGTTTGTTGCAATGGTTAATGGGAGTGTTTCCTTCATTTCTCTTTCAGATTTTTCTTCATTAATGTATAGAAATGCAAGGGATTTGTGTGCATTCATTTTGTATCGTGCAACGTTACCAAATCCATGGATTAGCTCTAGTAGTTTTCTGGTGGCATCTTTAGGATTCTCTAAGTATAGTGTCATGCCATCTGCACAGAGTGACAGTGTTACTTCTTCGTTTCCAACTTGTGTTCCTTTTATTTCTTTTGCTGCTCTGACTGCTGGGGCTAGGACTTCCAAAACTATGTTGAATAATAGTGGTGAGAGTGGTCATCCTTGTCTTGTTCCTGATATTAGAGGACATGCTTTCAGTTTTTCACCATTGAGGATGTTTGCTGTGGGTTTGTCATACATGGCCTTGATTAAGTTGAGTGAGGTTCCCTCTCTGCCCACTTTCTGTAGGGTTTTTCTCAGAAATGTGTGTTGAAATTTGTCACAAGCTTTTCTGCGTCTATTGACATGATCATATGGTTTTTCCTCTTCACTTTGTTAATAGGGTGTATCACATTGATTTTCGTGTATTGAAGAATCCTTGCATCCCTGGGATAACTCCCACTTGATCATGAGGTATGATACTTTAATTTGTTATTGGATTTGGTTTGCTACTCCTTTGTTGAGCAACTTTGCATCTATGTTCATCAGTGAAATCGGTGTGTAACTTTATTTTTTTGTACTATCTTTGTCTGGTTTTGGTATCAGGGTGATGTGGCCTCATAGAAAGTGTTTGGGAGTGTTCCTTCCTCGCCAAATTTTTGGAAGAGTTTGAGAAGGATGTGTGTTAGCTCTTTTCTCCATGTTGGATAGAATTATCCTGTGAAACCATCTGTCCTGCACTTTTGTTGGTTGGACGATTTTTAATCAGAGTTGCAAGTTCATTACTCGTACTGGGTCTGTTCATACTTTCTATTTTTTCCTGGTTCAGTCTCGGAAGGTTGTACCTTTTTACGAATTTGTGCATTTCGTCCAGATTTTCCATTTTATCAGCATAGAGTTGCTTGTAGTAGTCTCTTACGAAGTTTTGTATTTCTGTGTTGTCCGTGGTAACTTCTTTTTCATTTCTAATTTTATTGATTGCAGTCCTCTCCCTCTTTTTCTCGATGAGTCTGCCTAAAGGTTTATCAATATTGTTTACCTTCTCAAAGAACCAGCTTTTACTTTTATTGATTCTTGTTGTTTTCTTTGTTGCTATTTCAGTTCTTTTTTTCTTGTTTTTCTGCCTTTTTATTGACAGCTCCAACTACCTTCAACGTTTGTTGTCTATTTAGGAAATGATCAGTTCAAATGAACACATCTTCTTCCTTTTACCTTATTGTTTTTTGAATTTTTGAATATTATTTTGCTTTTTTATACAGCAGGTTTTTATTAGTTATCCATTTTATACATATCAGTGTATATATGTCAATCCCGATTTCCCAATTCATCACACAACGACTACCACAACCCCACTTTCCCCCTTTCTGACTGACTTTACTCTGTATGATAGTCTCTAGATCCATCCACGCCTGTACCAATGAACCAACTTAGTTCCTTTTCATGGCTGAGTAATATTCCATGGTATATATGTACCACATCTTCTTTATCCATTTGACTGTGGATGGGCATTTAGATTGTTTCCATAACCTGGCTATTGTAAATATCGCTGCAATGAACATTGGGGTGCATGTGTCTTTTAGAACTATGGTTTTCTCTTGGCATATGCCCAGTAGAGGGTTCACTGGGTCATATGGCAATTCTGTTTTTCATTTTTTAAGGAACCTCTTTACTGTTCTGCATAGTGGCTGTATCAATTTACACTCCCAACAACAGTGCAAAAGTATACTCTTTGCTCCACACCCTATCCAGCAGTTGTTGTTTGTTGATTTTCTCATGATGCGTGTTTCTAAATGGCGTGAGGTGATACCTCAGTGTAGTTTTGATGTGCATCTCTCTAATAATTAGTGATGTTGAGCAGGTTTTGATGTGCTTGTTGGCCAGCTGTATGTCTTCTTTGGAGAATTGTCTATTTAGGTCTTCGGTCTATTTTTCGATTGGGTTGTTCGTTTATTTAATACCGAGCTGCATGTGCTGTTTATATATTTTGTAGATTAATCCTTAGTCCGTTGATCCGTATGCAAATATTTTTCCCATTCTGAGGGTTGTCCTTTGGTCTTGTTTGTTGTTTCCTGTGTGTGGCAAAAGCTTGTAAGTTTCATTAGGTCCCCCTTGTTTATTTTTGTTTTTATTTCCATTACTCTAGGAGGGCGATTAAAACAGATCTTGCTGTGATGTATGTCAAAGCGTGTTATTCCTATGTTTTCCTCTAAGAGTTTTATAGTATCCTGTCTTACGTTTAGGTCTCTGTTCCATTTTTAGTTTATTTGTGTGTACGATGTTTGGGAGTGTTCTAATTTCATTCTTTTACATGTGTCTGTCCAGTTTTCCCAGCCCCACTTATTGTAGAGACTGTCTTTTCTCCATTGTGGATTCTTGCCTCCTTTGTCATAGATTCGTTGACCATAGGTGCGTGGCTTTATCTCTGGGCTTTCTATCCTGTTGCGTTGATCTATAGTTCTGTTTTTGTGCCAGTCCCATCGTGTCTTGATTCCTGTACCTTTGTAGTACAGTCTGAAGTCGGGCAGTCTGATTCCTCCAGCTCTGTTTTTTTCCCTCAAACTCCTTTGGCTCTTCCGGGTTTTTTGTGTCTCCATACACATTTTAAGATTTTCTTGTTCTAGTTTTGGAAAAAATGCCATTGGTAATTTGAGAGGGATTGCATTGAATATGCAGATTGCTTTGGGTAGTATAGTCATTTTCACAACGTTGATTCTTAGAATCCAAGAACATGGTATCTCTCTCCATCTGTTTCTATCATCTTCAATTTCATTCTTCAGTGTCATAGTTTTCAGCATACAGATCTTTTGTCTCCCTAGGTAGGTTGACTCCTAGGTATTTTATTCTGTTTGTTGCAATGGTTAATGGGAGTGTTTCCTTCATTTCTCTTTCAGATTTTTCTTCATTAATGTATAGAAATGCAAGGGATTTGTGTGCATTCATTTTGTATCGTGCAACGTTACCAAATCCATGGATTAGCTCTAGTAGTTTTCTGGTGGCATCTTTAGGATTCTCTAAGTATAGTGTCATGTCATCTGCACAGAGTGACAGTGTTACTTGTTCTTTTCTAACTTGTGTTCCTTTTATTTCTTTTGCTGCTCTGACTGCTGGGGCTAGGACTTCCAAAACTATGTTGAATAATAGTGGTGAGAGTGGTCATCCTTGTCTTGTTCCTGATATTAGAGGACATGCTTTCAATTTTCAGCATTGAGGATGTTTGCTGTGGGTTTGTCGTATATGGCCTTGATTAAGTTGAGTGAGGTTCCATCTCTGGCCATTTTCTGGAGGGTTTTCATCATAAATGTGTGCTGAAATCTGTCACAAGCTTTTCTGCATCTATTGACATGATCATATGGTTTTTCCTCTTCACTTTGTTAATAGGGTGTATCACATTGATTTCCGTGTATTGAAGAATCCTTACATCCCTGGGATACATCCCACTTGATCATGAGGTATGATACTTTAATTTGGTAATGGATTTGGTTTGCTACTATTTCGTTGAGCAGCTTTTCATCTATGTTCATCAGGGATATCGGTGTGTAACTGTATTTTTTTGTACTATTTTTGTCTGGATTTGGTATCAGGGTGATGGTGGCCTAATAGAAAGGGTTTGGGAGTGTTCCTTCCTCGCCAATTTTTTGGAAGTGTTTGAGAAGGATGTGTGTTAGGTCTTTTCTCCATGTTGGATAGAATTATCCTGTGAAACCATCTGTCCTGGACTTTTGTTTGTTGGACGATTGTTAATCAGAGTTGCAAGTTCATTACTCGTACTGGGTCTGTTCATAGTTTCTATTTTTTCCTGGTTCAGTCTTGGAAGGTTGTACCTTTCTAAGAATTTGTGCATTTCTTCCAGATTTTCCAATATATCAGCATAGAGTTGCTTGTAGTAGTCTCTTACGAAGTTTTGTATTTCTGTGTTGTCCATGGTAACTTCTTTTTCATTTCTAATTTTATTGAGTGCAGTCCTCTCCCTCTTTTTCTCGATGAGTCTGGCTAAAGGTTTATCAATATTGTTTACCTTCTCAAAGAACCAGCTTTTACTTTTATTGATTCTTGCTGTTGTTTTCTTTGTTGCTATTTCAGTTCTTTCTTTCTTTTTTTTCTGCCTTTTTATTGACAGCTCCAACTACCTTCAGACTTGGTTGTCTATTTAGGAAATGATCGGTTCAAATGAACACATCTTCTTCCTTTTACGTTATTGTTTTTTGAATTTTTGAATATCATTGTTTTATACAGCAGGTTTTTATTAGTTATCCATTTTATACATATCAGTGTATATATGTCAATCCCGATTTCCCAATTCATCACACAACGACTACCACACCCCCACTTTCCCCCTTTCTGACTGACTTTACTCTGTATGATAGTCTCTAGATCCATCCACGCCTGTACCAATGAACCAACGTAGTTCCTTTTTATGGCTGAGTAATATTCCATGGTATATATGTACCACATCTTCTTTATCCATTTGTCTGTGGATGGGCATTTAGGTTGTTTCCATGACCTGGCTATTGTAAATACTGCTGCAGTGAACATTGGGGTGCATGTGTCTTTTAGAACTATGGTTTTCTCTTGGTATATGCCCTGTAGTGGGTTTGCTGGGTCATATGGCAATTCTTTTATTCGTTTTTCAAGGAACCTCTTTACTGTTCTCCATAGTGGCTGTATCAATTTACACTCCCAACAACAGTGCAAGAGTATTCTCTTTGCTCCACACCCTGTGCAGCAGTTGTTGTTTGTTGATTTTCTGATGATGCCCGTTCTAAATGGCGTGAGGTGATACCTCAGTGTAGTTTTGATGTGCATCTCTCTAATAATTAGTGATGTTGAGCAGGTTTTGCTGTGCTTGTTGGCCAGCTGTATGTCTTCTTTGGAGAATTGTCTATTTAGGTCTTCGGTCTATTTTCCGATTGGGTTGTTCGTTTTTTTAATACCGAGCTGCATGAGCTGTTTATATATTTTGGAGATTAATCCTTAGTCCGTTGATCCGTACGCAAATATTTTTCCCATTCTGAGGGTTGTCCTTTGGTCTTGTTTGTCGTTTCCTGTGTGTGGCAAAAGCTTGTAAGTTTCATTAGGTCCCACTTGTTTATTTTTGTTTTTATTTCAATTACTCTAGGAGGTGGATTAAAACAGATCTTGCTGTGATGTATGTCAAAGCGTGTTATTCCTATGTTTTTCTCTAAGAGTTTTATACTATCTTGTCTTACGTTTAGGTCTCTGTTCCATTTTTAGTTTATTTGTGTGTACGGTGTTTGGGAGTGTTCTAATTTCATTCTTTTACATGTGTCTGTCCAGTTTTCCCAGCCCCACTTATTGTAGAGACTGTCTTTTCTCCATTGTGGATTCCTGCCTCCTTTGTCATAGATTAGTTGACCATAGGTGCGTGGCTTCATCTCTGGGCTTTCTATCCTGTTGCATTGATCTATATTTCTGTTTTTGTGCCAGTCCCATCGTGTCTTGATTCCTGTAGCTTTGTAGTACAGTCTGAAGTCGGGGAGTCTGATTCCTCCAGCTCTGTTTTTTTCCCTCAAACTGCTTTGGCTCTTCCGGGTTTTTATGTCTCCATACAAATTTTAAGATTTTTTTGTTCTAGTTCTGGAAAAAATGCCATTGGTAATTTGAGAGGGATTGCATTGAATATGCAGATTGCTTTGGGTAGTATAGTCATTTTCACAACATTGATTCTTAGAATCCAAGAACATGGTATCTCTCTCCATCTGTTTCTATCATCTTCAATTTCATTCTTCAGTGTCATAGTTTTCAGCATACAGATCTTTTGTCTCCCTAGGTAGGTTGACTCCTAGGTATTTTATTCTGTTTGTTGCAATGGTTAATGGGAGTGTTTCCTTCATTTCTCTTTCAGATTTTTCTTCATTAATGTATAGAAATGCAAGGGATTTGTGTGCATTCATTTTGTATCGTGCAACGTTACCAAATCCATGGATTAGCTCTAGTAGTTTTCTGGTGGCATCTTTAGGATTCTCTAAGTATAGTGTCATGCCATCTGGAAAGAGTGACAGTGTTACTTCTTCTTTTCCAACTTGTGTTCCTTTTATTTCTTTTGCTGCTCTGACTGCTGGGGCTAGGACTTCCAAAACTATGTTGCATAATAGTGGTGAGAGTGGTCATCCTTGTCTTGTTCCTGATATTAGAGGACATGCTTTCAGTTTTTCACCAATGAGAATGTTTGCTGTCGGTTTGTTGTATATGGCCTTGATTAAGTTGAGTGAGCTTCCCTCTCTGCCCACTTTCAGGAGGGTTTTTATCATAAATGTGTGTTGAAATTTGTCACAAGCTTTTCTGCATCTATTGACATGATCATATGGTTTTTCCTCTTCACTTTGTTAATAGGGTGTATCACATTGATTTTCGTGTATTGAAGAATCCTTGCATCCCTGGGATAAATCCCACTTGATCATGAGGTATGATACTTTAATTTGGTATTGGATTTGGTTTGCTACTCTTTTGTTGAGCAGATTTGCATCTATGTTCATCAGTGATATCGGTGTGTAACTGTATTTTTTTTACTATCTTTGTCTGGTTTTGGTATCAGGGTGATGGTGGCCTCATAGAAAGAGTTTGGGAGTGTTCCTTCCTCACCAAATTTTTGGAAGAGTTTGAGAAGGATGTGTGTTAGGTCTTTTCTCCATGTTGGATAGAATTATCCTGTGAAACCATCTGTCCTGGACTTTTGTTGGTTGGACGATTTTTAATCAGTGTTGCAAGTTCATTACTCGTACTGGGTCTGTTCATACTTTCTATTTTTTCCTGGTTCAGTCTTGGAAGGTTGTACCTTTCTAAGAATTTGTGCATTTCGTCCAGATTTTCCATTTTATCAGCATAGAGTTGCTTGCAGTAGTCTCTTATGAAGTTTTGTATTTCTGTGTTGTCTGTGGTAACTTCTTTTTCATTTCTAATTTTATTGATTGCAGTCCTCTCCCTCTTTTTCTCGATGAGTCTGGCTAAATCTTTATCAATATTGTTTACCTTCTCAAAGAACCAGCTTTTACTTTTATTGATCCTTGTTATTGTTTTCTTTGTTGCTATTTCACTTCTTTCTTTCTTTTTTTTCTACCTTTTTATTGACAGCCCCAACTACCTTCAACGTTTGTTGTCTATTTAGAAAATGATTGGTTCAAATGAACACATCTTCTTCCTTTTATCTTATTGTTTTTTCAGTTTTTGAATATTCTTTTATTTTTTTATACAGCAGGTTCTTATTAGTTATCCATTTTATACACACTAGTGTATACATGTCAATGCCAATTTCCGAATTCATCACACAAGGACTACCACACCCCCACTTTCCCCCTATGGTGGCCATACGTTGGTTCTCCACATCTGTGTATCAATTCAATCCTGCAAACCGGTTCATCTGTACCATTTTTCTAGGTTGCATATATATGCGTTTATAGATGATATCTGTTTTTCTCTTTCTGACTGATTTCACTGTGTATGACAGTCTCTAGATCCATCCACGCCTGTACCAATGAACCAACATAGTTCCTTTTTATTGCTGAGTAATATTCCATGGTATATATGTACCACATCTTTATCCATTTGTCTGTGGATGGGCATTTAGGTTGTTTCCATGACTTGGCTATTGTAAATACTGCTGCAATGAACATTGAGGTGCATGTGTCTTTTAGAACTATGGTTTTCTCTTGGTATATGCCCTGTAGTGGGTTCGCTGGGTCATATGGCACTTCTTTTATTCGTTTTTCAATTAACCTCTTTACTGTTCTCCATAGTGGCTGTATCAATTTACACTCCCAACAACAGTGCAAGAGTATTCTCTTTGCTCCACACCCTGTGCAGCAGTTGTTGTTTGTTGATTTTCTGATGATGCCCGTTCTAAATGGTGTGAGGTGATACCTCAGTGTAGTTTTGATGTGCATCTCTCTAATAATTAGTGATGTTGAGCAGGTTTTCATGTGCTTGTTGGACAGCTGTATGTCTTCTTTCAAGAATTGTCTATTTAGGTCTTCAACCCATTTTTCGATTGGGTTGTTCGTTTTTTTAATACCGACCTGCATGAGCTGTTTATACATTTTGGAGATTAATCCTTAGTCCGTTGATCCATACGCAAATATTTTTCCCATTCTGAGGGTTGTCCTTTGGTCTTGTTTGTCGTTTCCTGTGTGTGGCAAAAGCTTGTACGTTTCATTAGGTCCCACTTGTTTATTTTTGTTTTTAGTTCAATTACTCTAGGAGGTGGATTAAAACAGATCTTGCTGTGATGTATGTCAAAGCGTGTTATTCCTATGTTTTCCTCTAAGAGTTTTATAGTATCCTGTCTTACGTTTAGGTCTCTGTTCCATTTTTAGTTTATTTGTGTGTACGGTGTTTGGGAGTGTTCTAATTTCATTCTTTTACATGTGTCTGTCCAGTTTTCCCAGTACCACTTATTGTAGAGACTGTCTTATCTCCATTGTGGATTCCTGCCTCCTTTGTCATAGATTAGTTGACCATAGGTGCGTGGCTTTATCTCTGGGCTTTCTATCCTGTTGCATTGATCTATATTTCTGTTTTTGTGCCAGTCCCATCGTGTCTTGATTCCTGTAGCTTTGTAGTACAGTCTGAAGTCGGGGAGTCTGATTCCTCCAGCTCTGTTTTTTTCCCTCAAACTGCTTCGGCTCTTCCGGGTTTTTATGTCTCCATACAAATTTTAAGATTTTTTTGTTCTAGTTCTGGAAAAAATGCCATTGGTAATTTGAGAGGGATTGCATTGAATATGCAGATTGCTTTGGGTAGTATAGTCATTTTCACAACATTGATTCTTAGAACCCAAGAACATGGTGTCTCTCTCCATTTGTTTCTATCATCTTCAATTTCATTCTTCAGTGTCATAGTTTTCAGCATACAGATCTTTTGTCTCCCTAGGTAGGTTGACTCCTAGGTATTTTATTCTGTTTGTTGCAATGGTTAATGGGAGTGTTTCCTTCATTTCTCTTTCAGATTTTTCTTCATTAATGTATAGAAATGCAAGGGATTTGTGTGCATTCATTTTGTATCGTGCAACGTTACCAAATCCATGGATTAGCTCTAGTAGTTTTCTGGTGGCATCTTTAGGATTCTCTAAGTATAGTGTCATGCCATCTGCACAGAGTGACAGTGTTACTTCTTCGTTTCCAACTTGTGTTCCTTTTATTTCTTTTGCTGCTCTGACTGCTGGGGCTAGGACTTCCAAAACTATGTTGAATAATAGTGGTGAGAGTGGTCATCCTTGTCTTGTTCCTGATATTAGAGGACATGCTTTCAGTTTTTCACCATTGAGGATGTTTGCTGTGGGTTTGTCATACATGGCCTTGATTAAGTTGAGTGAGGTTCCCTCTCTGCCCACTTTCTGTAGGGTTTTTCTCAGAAATGTGTGCTGAAATCTGTCACAAGCTTTTCTGCATCTATTGACATGATCATATGGTTTTTCCTCTTCACTTTGTTAATAGGGTGTATCACATTGATTTCCGTGTATTGAAGAATCCTTACATCCCTGGGATACATCCCACTTGATCATGAGGTATGATACTTTAATTTGGTAATGGATTTGGTTTGCTACTATTTCGTTGAGCAGCTTTTCATCTATGTTCATCAGGGATATCGGTGTGTAACTGTATTTTTTTGTACTATTTTTGTCTGGATTTGGTATCAGGGTGATGGTGGCCTAATAGAAAGGGTTTGGGAGTGTTCCTTCCTCGCCAATTTTTTGGAAGTGTTTGAGAAGGATGTGTGTTAGGTCTTTTCTCCATGTTGGATAGAATTATCCTGTGAAACCATCTGTCCTGGACTTTTGTTTGTTGGACGATTGTTAATCAGAGTTGCAAGTTCATTACTCGTACTGGGTCTGTTCATAGTTTCTATTTTTTCCTGGTTCAGTCTTGGAAGGTTGTACCTTTCTAAGAATTTGTGCATTTCTTCCAGATTTTCCAATATATCAGCATAGAGTTGCTTGTAGTAGTCTCTTACGAAGTTTTGTATTTCTGTGTTGTCCATGGTAACTTCTTTTTCATTTCTAATTTTATTGAGTGCAGTCCTCTCCCTCTTTTTCTCGATGAGTCTGGCTAAAGGTTTATCAATATTGTTTACCTTCTCAAAGAACCAGCTTTTACTTTTATTGATTCTTGCTGTTGTTTTCTTTGTTGCTATTTCAGTTCTTTCTTTCTTTTTTTTCTGCCTTTTTATTGACAGCTCCAACTACCTTCAGACTTGGTTGTCTATTTAGGAAATGATCGGTTCAAATGAACACATCTTCTTCCTTTTACGTTATTGTTTTTTGAATTTTTGAATATCATTGTTTTATACAGCAGGTTTTTATTAGTTATCCATTTTATACATATCAGTGTATATATGTCAATCCCGATTTCCCAATTCATCACACAACGACTACCACACCCCCACTTTCCCCCTTTCTGACTGACTTTACTCTGTATGATAGTCTCTAGATCCATCCACGCCTGTACCAATGAACCAACGTAGTTCCTTTTTATGGCTGAGTAATATTCCATGGTATATATGTACCACATCTTCTTTATCCATTTGTCTGTGGATGGGCATTTAGGTTGTTTCCATGACCTGGCTATTGTAAATACTGCTGCAGTGAACATTGGGGTGCATGTGTCTTTTAGAACTATGGTTTTCTCTTGGTATATGCCCTGTAGTGGGTTCACTGGGTCATATGGCAATTCTTTTATTCGTTTTTCAAGGAACCTCTTTACTGTTCTCCATAGTGGCTGTATCAATTTACACTCCCAACAACAGTGCAAAAGTATACTCTTTGCTCCACACCGTGTCCAGCAGTTGTTGTTTTTTGATTTTCTGATGATGCCCGTTCTAAATGGTGTGAGGTGATACCTCAGTGTAGTTTTGATGTGCATCTCTCTAATAATTAGTGATGTTGAGCAGGTTTTCATGTGCTTGTTGGCCAGCTGTATGTCTTCTTTGGAGAATTGTCTATTTAGGTCTTCTGCCCATTTTTCGATTGGGGTGTTTGTTTTTTTAATACCGAGCTGCGTGAGCTGTTTATAGATTTTGGAGATTAATCCTTAGTCCGTTGATCCGTACGCAAATATTTTGCCATTCTGAGGGTTGTCTTTTCGTCTTGTTTGTCGTTTCCTGTGTGTGGCAAAGCTTGCAAGTTTCATTAGGTCCCACGTGTTTATTTTTGTTTTTATTTCCATTACTCTAGGAGGGCGATTAAAACAGATCTTGCTGTGATGTATGTCAAAGCGTGTTATTCCTATGTTTTCCTCTAAGAGTTTTATAGTATCCTGTCTTACGTTTAGGTCTCTGTTCCATTTTTAGTTTATTTGTGTGTACGATGTTTGGGAGTGTTCTAATTTCATTCTTTTACATGTGTCTGTCCAGTTTTCCCAGCCCCACTTATTGTAGAGACTGTCTTTTCTCCATTGTGGATTCTTGCCTCCTTTGTCATAGATTCGTTGACCATAGGTGCGTGGCTTTATCTCTGGGCTTTCTATCCTGTTGCGTTGATCTATAGTTCTGTTTTTGTGCCAGTCCCATCGTGTCTTGATTCCTGTACCTTTGTAGTACAGTCTGAAGTCGGGCAGTCTGATTCCTCCAGCTCTGTTTTTCTCCCTCAAACTGCTTTGGCTCTTCCGGGTTTTTTGTGTCTCCATACACATTTTAAGATTTTCTTGTTCTAGTTCTGGAAAAAATGCCATTGGTAATTTGAGAGGGATTGCATTGAATATGCAGATTGCTTTGGGTAGTATAGTCATTTTCACAACATTGATTCTTAGAATCCAAGAACATGGTATCTCTCTCCATCTGTTTCTATCATCTTCAATTTCATTCTTCAGTGTCATAGTTTTCAGCATACAGATCTTTTGTCTCCCTAGGTAGGTTGACTCCTAGGTATTTTATTCTGTTTGTTGCAATGGTTAATGGGAGTGTTTCCTTCATTTCTCTTTCAGATTTTTCTTCATTAATGTATAGAAATGCAAGGGATTTGTGTGCATTCATTTTGTATCGTGCAACGTTACCAAATCCATGGATTAGCTCTAGTAGTTTTCTGGTGGCATCTTTAGGATTCTCTAAGTATAGTGTCATGTCATCTGCACAGAGTGACATTGTTACTTGTTCTTTTCTAACTTGTGTTCCTTTTATTTCTTTTGCTGCTCTGACTGCTGGGGCTAGGACTTCCAAAACTATGTTGAATAATAGTGGTGAGAGTGGTCATCCTTGTCTTGTTCCTGATATTAGAGGACATGCTTTCAATTTTCAGCATTGAGGATGTTTGCTGTGGGTTTGTCATATATGGCCTTGATTAAGTTGAGTGAGGTTCCATCTCTGCCCATTTTCTGGAGGGTTTTCATCATAAATGTGTGCTGAAATCTGTCACAAGCTTTTCTGCATCTATTGACATGATCATATGGTTTTTCCTCTTCACTTTGTTAATAGGGTGTATCACATTGATTTCCGTGTATTGAAGAATCCTTACATCCCTGGGATACATCCCACTTGATCATGAGGTATGATACTTTAATTTGGTAATGGATTTGGTTTGCTACTATTTCGTTGAGCAGCTTTTCATCTATGTTCATCAGGGATATCGGTGTGTAACTGTATTTTTTTGTACTATTTTTGTCTGGATTTGGTATCAGGGTGATGGTGGCCTAATAGAAAGGGTTTGGGAGTGTTCCTTCCTCGCCAATTTTTTGGAAGTGTTTGAGAAGGATGTGTGTTAGGTCTTTTCTCCATGTTGGATAGAATTATCCTGTGAAACCATCTGTCCTGGACTTTTGTTTGTTGGACGATTGTTAATCAGAGTTGCAAGTTCATTACTCGTACTGGGTCTGTTCATAGTTTCTATTTTTTCCTGGTTCAGTCTTGGAAGGTTGTACCTTTCTAAGAATTTGTGCATTTCTTCCAGATTTTCCAATATATCAGCATAGAGTTGCTTGTAGTAGTCTCTTACGAAGTTTTGTATTTCTGTGTTGTCCATGGTAACTTCTTTTTCATTTCTAATTTTATTGAGTGCAGTCCTCTCCCTCTTTTTCTCGATGAGTCTGGCTAAAGGTTTATCAATATTGTTTACCTTCTCAAAGAACCAGCTTTTACTTTTATTGATTCTTGCTGTTGTTTTCTTTGTTGCTATTTCAGTTCTTTCTTTCTTTTTTTTCTGCCTTTTTATTGACAGCTCCAACTACCTTCAGACTTGGTTGTCTATTTAGGAAATGATCGGTTCAAATGAACACATCTTCTTCCTTTTACGTTATTGTTTTTTGAATTTTTGAATATCATTGTTTTATACAGCAGGTTTTTATTAGTTATCCATTTTATACATATCAGTGTATATATGTCAATCCCGATTTCCCAATTCATCACACAACGACTACCACACCCCCACTTTCCCCCTTTCTGACTGACTTTACTCTGTATGATAGTCTCTAGATCCATCCACGCCTGTACCAATGAACCAACGTAGTTCCTTTTTATGGCTGAGTAATATTCCATGGTATATATGTACCACATCTTCTTTATCCATTTGTCTGTGGATGGGCATTTAGGTTGTTTCCATGACCTGGCTATTGTAAATACTGTTGCAGTGAACATTGGGGTGCATGTGTCTTTTAGAACTATGGTTTTCTCTTGGTATATGCCCTGTAGTGGGTTCACTGGGTCATATGGCAATTCTTTTATTCGTTTTTCAAGGAACCTCTTTACTGTTCTCCATAGTGGCTGTATCAATTTACACTCCCAACAACAGTGCAAAAGTATACTCTTTGCTCCACACCGTGTCCAGCAGTTGTTGTTTGTTGATTTTCTGATGATGCCCGTTCTAAATGGTGTGAGGTGATACCTCAGTGTAGTTTTGATGTGCATCTCTCTAATAATTAGTGATGTTGAGCAGGTTTTCATGTGCTTGTTGGCCAGCTGTATGTCTTCTTTGGAGAATTGTCTATTTAGGTCTTCGGTCTATTTTCCTTTTGGGTTGTTCGTTTTTTTAATACCGAGCTGCATGAGCTGTTTATAGATTTTGGAGATTAATCCTTAGTCCGTTGATCCGTATGCAAATATTTTTCCCATTCTGAGGGTTGTCCTTTCGTATTGTTTGTCGTTTCCTGTGTGTGGCAAAAGCTTGTACGTTTCATTAGGTCCCACTTGTTTATTTTTGTTTTTATTTCCATTACTCTAGGAGGTGGATTAAAACAGATCTTGCTGTGATGTATGTCAAAGTGTGTTATTCCTATGTTTTCCTCTAAGAGTTTTATAGTATCCTGTCTTACGTTTAGGTCTCTGTTCCATTTTTAGTTTATTTGTGTGTACGGTGTTTGGGAGTGTTCTAATTTCATTCTTTTACATGTGTCTGTCCAATTTTCCCAGCCCCACTTATTGTAGAGACTGTCTTTTCTCCATTGTGGATTCCTGCCTCCTTTGTCATAGATTAGTTGACCATAATTGCGTGGCTACATCTCTGGGCTTTCTATCCTGTTGCATTGATCTATATTTCTGTTTTTGTGCCAGTCCCATCGTGTCTTGATTCCTGTAGCTTTGTAGTACAGTCTGAAGTCGGGCAGTCTGATTCCTCCAGCTCTGTTTTTTCCCCTCAAACTGCTTCGGCTCTTCCGGGTTTCTATGTCTCCATACAAATTTTAAGATTTTTTTGTTCTAGTTCTGGAAAAAATGCCATTGGTAATTTGAGAGGGATTGCATTGAATATGCAGATTGCTTTGGGTAGTATAGTCATTTTCACAACATTGATTCTTAGAATCCAAGAACATGGTATCTCTCTCCATCTGTTTCTATCATCTTCAATTTCATTCTTCAGTGTCATAGTTTTCAGCATACAGATCTTTTGTCTCCCTAGGTAGGTTGACTCCTAGGTATTTTATTCTGTTTGTTGCAATGGTTAATGGGAGTGTTTCCTTCATTTCTCTTTCAGATTTTTCTTCATTAATGTATAGAAATGCAAGGGATTTGTGTGCATTCATTTTGTATCGTGCAACGTTACCAAATCCATGGATTAGCTCTAGTAGTTTTCTGGTGGCATCTTTAGGATTCTCTAAGTATAGTGTCATGTCATCTGCAAAGAGTGACAGTGTTACTTCTTCGTTTCCAACTTGTGTTCCTTTTATTTCTTTTGCTGCTCTGACTGCTGGGGCTAGGACTTCCAAAACTATGTTGCATAATAGTGGTGAGAGTGGTCATCCTTGTCTTGTTCCTGATATTAGAGGACATGCTTTCAGTTTTTCAGCATTGAGGATGTTTGCTGTGGGTTTGTCGTATATGGCCTTGATTAAGTTGAGTGAGGTTCCCTCTCTGTCACTTTCTGGAGGCTTTTTATCAGAAATGTGTGTTGAAATTTGTCACAAGCTTTTCTGCATCTATTGACATCATCATATGGTTTTTCCTCTTCACTTTGTTATTTGGGTGTATCACATTGATTTTCCTGATTTGAAGAATCCTTGCATCCCTGGGATAAATCCCACTTGATTATGAGGTATGATACTTTTAATGTGGTATTGGATTCTGTTTGCTACTCTTTTGTTGAGCAACTTTGCATCTATGTTCATCAGTGAAATCGGTGTGTAACTGTATTTTTTTGTACTATCTTGTCTGGTTTTGGTATCAGGGTGATGGTGGCCTCATAGAAAGAGTTTGGGAGTGTTCCTTCCTCGCCAAATTTTTGGAAGAGTTTGAGAAGGATGTGTGTTAGGTCTTTTCTCCATGTTGGATAGAATTATCCTGTGAAACCATCTGTCCTGGACTTTTGTTGGTTGGACGATTTTTAATCAGAGTTGCAAGTTCATTACTCGTACTGGGTCTGTTCATAGTTTCTATTTTTTCCTGGTTCAGTCTTGGAAGGTTGTACCTTTCTAAGAATTTGTGCATTTCGTCCAGATTTTCCATTTTATCAGCATAGAGTTGCTTGCAGTAGTCTCTTAGGAAGTTTTGTATTTTTGTGTTGTCTGTGGTAACTTCTTTTTCATTTCTAATTTTATTGATTGCAGTCCTCTCCCTCTTTTTCTCGATGAGTCTGGCTAAATATTTATCAATATTGTTTACCTTCTCAAAGAACCAGCTTTTACTTCTATTGATCCTTGTTATTGTTTTCTTTGTTGCTATTTCACTTCTTTCTTTCTTTTTTTTCTACCTTTTTATTGACAGCCCCAACTACCTTCAAGGTTTTTTGTCTATTTAGGAAATGATTGGTTCAAATGAACACATCTTCTTCCTTTTATCTTATTGTTTTTTCAATTTTTGAATATTATTTTATTTTTTTATACAGCAGGTTCTTATTCGTTATCCATTTTATACATATTAGTGTATATATGTCAATCCGAATTTCCGAATTCATCACACAACGACTAACACACCCCCACTTTCCCCTTATGGTGGCCATACGTTGGTTCTCCACATCTGTGTATCAATTCAATCCTGAAAACCGGTTCATCTGTACCATTTTTCCAGGTTGCATATATATGCATTTATAGATGATATGTGTTTTTCTGACTGACTTCACAGTTTATAACAGTCTCTAGATCCATCCACGCCTGTACCAATGAACCAACTTAGTTCCTTTTCATGGCTGAGTAATATTCCATGGTATATATGTACCACTTCTTCTATAACCATTTGTCTGTGGATGGGCATTTAGATTGTTTCCATAACCTGGCTATTGTAAATACCGCTGCAATGATTATTGGGGTGCATGTGTCCTTTAGAACTATGGTTTTCTCTTGGCATATGCCCAGTAGTGTGTTCGCTGGGTCATATGGCAATTCTGTTTTTCATTTTTTAAGGAACCTCTTTACTGTTCTGCATAGTGGCTGTATCAATTTACACTCCCAACAACAGTGCAAAAGTATACTCTTTGCTCCACACCCTGTCCAGCAGTTGTTATTTGTTGATTTTCTGATGATGCCCGTTCTAAATGGTGTGAGGTGATACCTCAGTGTAGTTTTGATGTGCATCTCTCTAATAATTAGTGATGTTGAGCAGGTTTTCATGTGCTTGTTGGCCAGCTGTATGTCTTCTTTGGAGAATTGTCTATTTAGGTCTTCTGCCCATTTTTCGATTGGGGTGTTCGTTTTTTTAATACCGAGCTGCGTGAGCTGTTTATAGATTTTGGAGATTAATCCTTAGTCCGTTGATCCGTACGCAAATATTTTGCCATTCTGAGGGTTGTCTTTTCGTTTTGTTTGTCGTTTCCTGTGTGTGGCAAAGCTTGCAAGTTTCATTAGGTCCCACTTGTTTATTTTTGTTTTTATTTCCATTACTCTAGGAGGGGGATTAAAACAGATCTTGCTGTGATGTATGTCAAAGCGTGTTATTCCTATGTTTTCCTTTAAGAGTTTTATAGTATCCTGTCTTACGTTTAGGTCTCTGTTCCATTTTTAGTTTATTTGTGTGTACGGTGTTTGGGAGTGTTCTAATTTCATTCTTTTACATGTGTCTGTCCAATTTTCCCAGCCCCACTTATTGTAGAGACTGTCTTTTCTCCATTGTGGATTCCTGCCTCCTTTGTCATAGATTAGTTGACCATAGGTGCGTGGCTTTATCTCTGGGCTTTCTATCCTGTTGCATTGATCTATATTTCTGTTTTTGTGCCAGTCCCATCGTGTCTTGATTCCTGTAGCTTTGTAGTACAGTCTGAAGTCGGGCAGTCTGATTCCTCCAGCTCTGTTTTTTTCCCTCAAACTGCTTTGGCTCTTCCGGGTTTTTATGTCTCCATACAAATTTTAAGATTTTTTTGTTGTAGTTCTGGAAAAAATGCCATTGGTAATTTGAGAGGGATTGCATTGAATATGCAGATTGCTTTGGGTAGTATAGTCATTTTCACAACATTGATTCTTAGAATCCAAGAACATGGTATCTCTCTCCATCTGTTTCTATCATCTTCAATTTCATTCTTCAGTGTCATAGTTTTCAGCATACAGATCTTTTGTCTCCCTAGGTAGGTTGACTCCTAGGTATTTTATTCTGTTTGTTGCAATGGTTAATGGGAGTGTTTCCTTCATTTCTCTTTCAGATTTTTCTTCATTAATGTATAGAAATGCAAGGGATTTGTGTGCATTCATTTTGTATCGTGCAACGTTACCAAATCCATGGATTAGCTCTAGTAGTTTTCTGGTGGCATCTTTAGGATTCTCTAAGTATAGTGTCATGTCATCTGCACAGAGTGACATTGTTACTTGTTCTTTTCTAACTTGTGTTCCTTTTATTTCTTTTGCTGCTCTGACTGCTGGGGCTAGGACTTCCAAAACTATGTTGAATAATAGTGGTGAGAGTGGTCATCCTTGTCTTGTTCCTGATATTAGAGGACATGCTTTCAATTTTCAGCATTGAGGATGTTTGCTGTGGGTTTGTCGTATATGGCCTTGATTAAGTTGAGTGAGGTTCCATCTCTGCCCATTTTCTGGAGGGTTTTCATCATAAATGTGTGCTGAAATCTGTCACAAGCTTTTCTGCATCTATTGACATGATCATATGGTTTTTCCTCTTCACTTTGTTAATAGGGTGTATCACATTGATTTCCGTGTATTGAAGAATCCTTACATCCCTGGGATACATCCCACTTGATCATGAGGTATGATACTTTAATTTGGTAATGGATTTGGTTTGCTACTATTTCGTTGAGCAGCTTTTCATCTATGTTCATCAGGGATATCGGTGTGTAACTGTATTTTTTTGTACTATTTTTGTCTGGATTTGGTATCAGGGTGATGGTGGCCTAATAGAAAGGGTTTGGGAGTGTTCCTTCCTCGCCAATTTTTTGGAAGTGTTTGAGAAGGATGTGTGTTAGGTCTTTTCTCCATGTTGGATAGAATTATCCTGTGAAACCATCTGTCCTGGACTTTTGTTTGTTGGACGATTGTTAATCAGAGTTGCAAGTTCATTACTCGTACTGGGTCTGTTCATAGTTTCTATTTTTTCCTGGTTCAGTCTTGGAAGGTTGTACCTTTCTAAGAATTTGTGCATTTCTTCCAGATTTTCCAATATATCAGCATAGAGTTGCTTGTAGTAGTCTCTTACGAAGTTTTGTATTTCTGTGTTGTCCATGGTAACTTCTTTTTCATTTCTAATTTTATTGAGTGCAGTCCTCTCCCTCTTTTTCTCGATGAGTCTGGCTAAAGGTTTATCAATATTGTTTACCTTCTCAAAGAACCAGCTTTTACTTTTATTGATTCTTGCTGTTGTTTTCTTTGTTGCTATTTCAGTTCTTTCTTTCTTTTTTTTCTGCCTTTTTATTGACAGCTCCAACTACCTTCAGACTTGGTTGTCTATTTAGGAAATGATCGGTTCAAATGAACACATCTTCTTCCTTTTACGTTATTGTTTTTTGAATTTTTGAATATCATTGTTTTATACAGCAGGTTTTTATTAGTTATCCATTTTATACATATCAGTGTATATATGTCAATCCCGATTTCCCAATTCATCACACAACGACTACCACACCCCCACTTTCCCCCTTTCTGACTGACTTTACTCTGTATGATAGTCTCTAGATCCATCCACGCCTGTACCAATGAACCAACGTAGTTCCTTTTTATGGCTGAGTAATATTCCATGGTATATATGTACCACATCTTCTTTATCCATTTGTCTGTGGATGGGCATTTAGGTTGTTTCCATGACCTGGCTATTGTAAATACTGCTGCAGTGAACATTGGGGTGCATGTGTCTTTTAGAACTATGGTTTTCTCTTGGTATATGCCCTGTAGTGGGTTCACTGGGTCATATGGCAATTCTTTATTCGTTTTTCAAGGAACCTCTTTACTGTTCTCCATAGTGGCTGTATCAATTTACACTCCCAACAACAGTGCAAAAGTATACTCTTTGCTCCACACCGTGTCCAGCAGTTGTTGTTTGTTGATTTTCTGATGATGCCCGTTCTAAATGGTGTGAGGTGATACCTCAGTGTAGTTTTGATGTGCATCTCTCTAATAATTAGTGATGTTGAGCAGGTTTTCATGTGCTTGTTGGCCAGCTGTATGTCTTCTTTGGAGAATTGTCTATTTAGGTCTTCGGTCTATTTTCCGATTGGGTTGTTCGTTTTTTTAATACCGAGCTGCATGAGCTGTTTATATATTTTGGAGATTAATCCTTAGTCCGTTGATCCATATGCAAATATTTTTCCCATTCTGAGGGTTGTCCTTTCGTATTGTTTGTCGTTTCCTATGTGTGGCAAAAGCTTGTACGTTTCATTAGGTCCCACTTGTTTATTTTTGTTTTTATTTCCATTACTCTAGGAGGTGGATTAAAACAGATCTTGCTGTGATGTATGTCAAAGTGTGTTATTCCTATGTTTTCCTCTAAGAGTTTTATAGTATCCTGTCTTACGTTTAGGTCTCTGTTCCATTTTTAGTTTATTTGTGTGTACGGTGTTTGGGAGTGTTCTAATTTCATTCTTTTACATGTGTCTGTCCAATTTTCCCAGCCCCACTTATTGTAGAGACTGTCTTTTCTCCATTGTGGATTCCTGCCTCCTTTGTCATAGATTAGTTGACCATAATTGCGTGGCTACATCTCTGGGCTTTCTATCCTGTTGCATTGATCTATATTTCTGTTTTTGTGCCAGTCCCATCGTGTCTTGATTCCTGTAGCTTTGTAGTACAGTCTGAAGTCGGGCAGTCTGATTCCTCCAGCTCTGTTTTTTCCCCTCAAACTGCTTCGGCTCTTCCGGGTTTCTATGTCTCCATACAAATTTTAAGATTTTTTTGTTCTAGTTCTGGAAAAAATGCCATTGGTAATTTGAGAGGGATTGCATTGAATATGCAGATTGCTTTGGGTAGTATAGTCATTTTCACAACATTGATTCTTAGAATCCAAGAACATGGTATCTCTCTCCATCTGTTTCTATCATCTTCAATTTCATTCTTCAGTGTCATAGTTTTCAGCATACAGATCTTTTGTCTCCCTAGGTAGGTTGACTCCTAGGTATTTTATTCTGTTTGTTGCAATGGTTAATGGGAGTGTTTCCTTCATTTCTCTTTCAGATTTTTCTTCATTAATGTATAGAAATGCAAGGGATTTGTGTGCATTCATTTTGTATCGTGCAACGTTACCAAATCCATGGATTAGCTCTAGTAGTTTTCTGGTGGCATCTTTAGGATTCTCTAAGTATAGTGTCATGTCATCTGCAAAGAGTGACAGTGTTACTTCTTCGTTTCCAACTTGTGTTCCTTTTATTTCTTTTGCTGCTCTGACTGCTGGGGCTAGGACTTCCAAAACTATGTTGCATAATAGTGGTGAGAGTGGTCATCCTTGTCTTGTTCCTGATATTAGAGGACATGCTTTCAGTTTTTCAGCATTGAGGATGTTTGCTGTGGGTTTGTCGTATATGGCCTTGATTAAGTTGAGTGAGGTTCCCTCTCTGTCACTTTCTGGAGGGTTTTTATCAGAAATGTGTGTTGAAATTTGTCACAAGCTTTTCTGCATCTATTGACATCATCATATGGTTTTTCCTCTTCACTTTGTTATTTGGGTGTATCACATTGATTTTCCTGATTTGAAGAATCCTTGCATCCCTGGGATAAATCCCACTTGATTATGAGGTATGATACTTTTAATGTGGTATTGGATTCTGTTTGCTACTCTTTTGTTGAGCAACTTTGCATCTATGTTCATCAGTGAAATCGGTGTGTAACTGTATTTTTTTGTACTATCTTGTCTGGTTTTGGTATCAGGGTGATGGTGGCCTCATAGAAAGAGTTTGGGAGTGTTCCTTCCTCGCCAAATTTTTGGAAGAGTTTGAGAAGGATGTGTGTTAGGTCTTTTCTCCATGTTGGATAGAATTATCCTGTGAAACCATCTGTCCTGGACTTTTGTTGGTTGGACGATTTTTAATCAGAGTTGCAAGTTCATTACTCGTACTGGGTCTGTTCATAGTTTCTATTTTTTCCTGGTTCAGTCTTGGAAGGTTGTACCTTTCTAAGAATTTGTGCATTTCGTCCAGATTTTCCATTTTATCAGCATAGAGTTGCTTGCAGTAGTCTCTTAGGAAGTTTTGTATTTTTGTGTTGTCTGTGGTAACTTCTTTTTCATTTCTAATTTTATTGATTGCAGTCCTCTCCCTCTTTTTCTCGATGAGTCTGGCTAAATATTTATCAATATTGTTTACCTTCTCAAAGAACCAGCTTTTACTTCTATTGATCCTTGTTATTGTTTTCTTTGTTGCTATTTCACTTCTTTCTTTCTTTTTTTTCTACCTTTTTATTGACAGCCCCAACTACCTTCAAGGTTTTTTGTCTATTTAGGAAATGATTGGTTCAAATGAACACATCTTCTTCCTTTTATCTTATTGTTTTTTCAATTTTTGAATATTATTTTATTTTTTTATACAGCAGGTTCTTATTCGTTATCCATTTTATACATATTAGTGTATATATGTCAATCCCAATTTCCGAATTCATCACACAACGACTAACACACCCCCACTTTCCCCTTATGGTGGCCATACGTTGGTTCTCCACATCTGTGTATCAATTCAATCCTGCAAACCGGTTCATCTGTACCATTTTTCCAGGTTGCATATATATGCATTTATAGATGATATGTGTTTTTCTGACTGACTTCACTGTTTATAACAGTCTCTAGATCCATCCACGCCTGTACCAATGAACCAACTTAGTTCCTTTTCATGGCTGAGTAATATTCCATGGTATATATGTACCACTTCTTCTATAACCATTTGTCTGTGGATGGGCATTTAGATTGTTTCCATAACCTGGCTATTGTAAATACCGCTGCAATGATTATTGGGGTGCATGTGTCCTTTAGAACTATGGTTTTCTCTTGGCATATGCCCAGTAGTGTGTTCGCTGGGTCATATGGCAATTCTGTTTTTCATTTTTTAAGGAACCTCTTTACTGTTCTGCATAGTGGCTGTATCAATATACACTCCCAACAACAGTGCAAAAGTATACTCTTTGCTCCACACCCTGTCCAGCAGTTGTTGTTTGTTGATTTTCTGATGATGCCCGTTCTAAATGGTGTGAGGTGATACCTCAGTGTAGTTTTGATGTGCATCTCTCTAATAATTAGTGATGTTGAGCAGGTTTTCATGTGCTTGTTGGCCAGCTGTATGTCTTCTTTGGAGAATTGTCTATTTAGGTCTTCTGCCCATTTTTCGATTGGGGTGTTTGTTTTTTTAATACCGAGCTGCGTGAGCTGTTTATAGATTTTGGAGATTAATCCTTAGTCCGTTGATCCGTACGCAAATATTTTGCCATTCTGAGGGTTGTCTTTTCGTCTTGTTTGTCGTTTCCTGTGTGTGGCAAAGCTTGCAAGTTTCATTAGGTCCCACTTGTTTATTTTTGTTTTTATTTCCATTACTCTAGGAGGGGGATTAAAACAGATCTTGCTGTGATGTATGTCAAAGCGTGTTATTCCTATGTTTTCCTCTAAGAGTTTTATAGTATCCTGTCTTACGTTTAGGTCTCTGTTCCATTTTTAGTTTATTTGTGTGTATGGTGTTTGGGAGTGTTCTAATTTCATTCTTTTACATGTGTCTGTCCAATTTTCCCAGCCCCACTTATTGTAGAGACTGTCTTTTCTCCATTGTGGATTCCTGCCTCCTTTGTCATAGATTAGTTGACCATAGGTGCGTGGCTTTATCTCTGGGCTTTCTATCCTGTTGCATTGATCTATATTTCTGTTTTTGTGCCAGTCCCATCGTGTCTTGATTCCTGTAGCTTTGTAGTACAGTCTGAAGTCGGGCAGTCTGATTCCTCCAGCTCTGTTTTTTTCCCTCAAACTGCTTTGGCTCTTCCGGGTTTTTATGTCTCCATACAAATTTTAAGATTTTTTTGTTCTAGTTCTGGAAAAAATGCCATTGGTAATTTGAGAGGGATTGCATTGAATATGCAGATTGCTTTGGGTAGTATAGTCATTTTCACAACATTGATTCTTAGAATCCAAGAACATGGTATCTCTCTCCATCTGTTTCTATCATCTTCAATTTCATTCTTCAGTGTCATAGTTTTCAGCATACAGATCTTTTGTCTCCCTAGGTAGGTTGACTCCTAGGTATTTTATTCTGTTTGTTGCAATGGTTAATGGGAGTGTTTCCTTCATTTCTCTTTCAGATTTTTCTTCATTAATGTATAGAAATGCAAGGGATTTGTGTGCATTCATTTTGTATCGTGCAACGTTACCAAATCCATGGATTAGCTCTAGTAGTTTTCTGGTGGCATCTTTAGGATTCTCTAAGTATAGTGTCATGTCATCTGCAAAGAGTGACAGTGTTACTTCTTCGTTTCCAACTTGTGTTCCTTTTATTTCTTTTGCTGCTCTGACTGCTGGGGCTAGGACTTCCAAAACTATGTTGCATAATAGTGGTGAGAGTGGTCATCCTTGTCTTGTTCCTGATATTAGAGGACATGCTTTCAATTTTCAGCATTGAGGATGTTTGCTGTGGGTTTGTCGTATATGGCCTTGATTAAGTTGAGTGAGGTTCCATCTCTGCCCATTTTCTGGAGGGTTTTCATCATAAATGTGTGCTGAAATCTGTCACAAGCTTTTCTGCATCTATTGACATGATCATATGGTTTTTCCTCTTCACTTTGTTAATAGGGTGTATCACATTGATTTCCGTGTATTGAAGAATCCTTACATCCCTGGGATACATCCCACTTGATCATGAGGTATGATACTTTAATTTGGTAATGGATTTGGTTTGCTACTATTTCGTTGAGCAGCTTTTCATCTATGTTCATCAGGGATATCGGTGTGTAACTGTATTTTTTTGTACTATTTTTGTCTGGATTTGGTATCAGGGTGATGGTGGCCTAATAGAAAGGGTTTGGGAGTGTTCCTTCCTCGCCAATTTTTTGGAAGTGTTTGAGAAGGATGTGTGTTAGGTCTTTTCTCCATGTTGGATAGAATTATCCTGTGAAACCATCTGTCCTGGACTTTTGTTTGTTGGACGATTGTTAATCAGAGTTGCAAGTTCATTACTCGTACTGGGTCTGTTCATAGTTTCTATTTTTTCCTGGTTCAGTCTTGGAAGGTTGTACCTTTCTAAGAATTTGTGCATTTCTTCCAGATTTTCCAATATATCAGCATAGAGTTGCTTGTAGTAGTCTCTTACGAAGTTTTGTATTTCTGTGTTGTCCATGGTAACTTCTTTTTCATTTCTAATTTTATTGAGTGCAGTCCTCTCCCTCTTTTTCTCGATGAGTCTGGCTAAAGGTTTATCAATATTGTTTACCTTCTCAAAGAACCAGCTTTTACTTTTATTGATTCTTGCTGTTGTTTTCTTTGTTGCTATTTCAGTTCTTTCTTTCTTTTTTTTCTGCCTTTTTATTGACAGCTCCAACTACCTTCAGACTTGGTTGTCTATTTAGGAAATGATCGGTTCAAATGAACACATCTTCTTCCTTTTACGTTATTGTTTTTTGAATTTTTGAATATCATTGTTTTATACAGCAGGTTTTTATTAGTTATCCATTTTATACATATCAGTGTATATATGTCAATCCCGATTTCCCAATTCATCACACAACGACTACCACACCCCCACTTTCCCCCTTTCTGACTGACTTTACTCTGTATGATAGTCTCTAGATCCATCCACGCCTGTACCAATGAACCAACGTAGTTCCTTTTTATGGCTGAGTAATATTCCATGGTATATATGTACCACATCTTCTTTATCCATTTGTCTGTGGATGGGCATTTAGGTTGTTTCCATGACCTGGCTATTGTAAATACTGCTGCAGTGAACATTGGGGTGCATGTGTCTTTTAGAACTATGGTTTTCTCTTGGTATATGCCCTGTAGTGGGTTCACTGGGTCATATGGCAATTCTTTATTCGTTTTTCAAGGAACCTCTTTACTGTTCTCCATAGTGGCTGTATCAATTTACACTCCCAACAACAGTGCAAAAGTATACTCTTTGCTCCACACCGTGTCCAGCAGTTGTTGTTTGTTGATTTTCTGATGATGCCCGTTCTAAATGGTGTGAGGTGATACCTCAGTGTAGTTTTGATGTGCATCTCTCTAATAATTAGTGATGTTGAGCAGGTTTTCATGTGCTTGTTGGCCAGCTGTATGTCTTCTTTGGAGAATTGTCTATTTAGGTCTTCTGCCCATTTTTCGATTGGGGTGTTTGTTTTTTTAATACCGAGCTGCGTGAGCTGTTTATAGATTTTGGAGATTAATCCTTAGTCCGTTGATCCGTACGCAAATATTTTGCCATTCTGAGGGTTGTCTTTTCGTCTTGTTTGTCGTTTCCTGTGTGTGGCAAAGCTTGTAAGTTTCATTAGGTCCCACTTGTTTATTTTTGTTTTTATTTCCATTACTCTAGGAGGGGGATTAAAACAGATCTTGCTGTGATGTATGTCAAAGTGTGTTATTCCTATGTTTTCCTCTAAGAGTTTTATAGTATCCTGTCTTACGTTTAGGTCTCTGTTCCATTTTTAGTTTATTTGTGTGTATGGTGTTTGGGAGTGTTCTAATTTCATTCTTTTACATGTGTCTGTCCAATTTTCCCAGCCCCACTTATTGTAGAGACTGTCTTTTCTCCATTGTGGATTCCTGCCTCCTTTGTCATAGATTAGTTGACCATAGGTGCGTGGCTTTATCTCTGGGCTTTCTATCCTGTTGCATTGATCTATATTTCTGTTTTTGTGCCAGTCCCATCGTGTCTTGATTCCTGTAGCTTTGTAGTACAGTCTGAAGTCGGGCAGTCTGATTCCTCCAGCTCTGTTTTTTTCCCTCAAACTGCTTTGGCTCTTCCGGGTTTTTATGTCTCCATACAAATTTTAAGATTTTTTTGTTCTAGTTCTGGAAAAAATGCCATTGGTAATTTGAGAGGGATTGCATTGAATATGCAGATTGCTTTGGGTAGTATAGTCATTTTCACAACATTGATTCTTAGAATCCAAGAACATGGTATCTCTCTCCATCTGTTTCTATCATCTTCAATTTCATTCTTCAGTGTCATAGTTTTCAGCATACAGATCTTTTGTCTCCCTAGGTAGGTTGACTCCTAGGTATTTTATTCTGTTTGTTGCAATGGTTAATGGGAGTGTTTCCTTCATTTCTCTTTCAGATTTTTCTTCATTAATGTATAGAAATGCAAGGGATTTGTGTGCATTCATTTTGTATCGTGCAACGTTACCAAATCCATGGATTAGCTCTAGTAGTTTTCTGGTGGCATCTTTAGGATTCTCTAAGTATAGTGTCATGTCATCTGCACAGAGTGACATTGTTACTTGTTCTTTTCTAACTTGTGTTCCTTTTATTTCTTTTGCTGCTCTGACTGCTGGGGCTAGGACTTCCAAAACTATGTTGAATAATAGTGGTGAGAGTGGTCATCCTTGTCTTGTTCCTGATATTAGAGGACATGCTTTCAATTTTCAGCATTGAGGATGTTTGCTGTGGGTTTGTCGTATATGGCCTTGATTAAGTTGAGTGAGGTTCCATCTCTGCCCATTTTCTGGAGGGTTTTCATCATAAATGTGTGCTGAAATCTGTCACAAGCTTTTCTGCATCTATTGACATGATCATATGGTTTTTCCTCTTCACTTTGTTAATAGGGTGTATCACATTGATTTCCGTGTATTGAAGAATCCTTACATCCCTGGGATACATCCCACTTGATCATGAGGTATGATACTTTAATTTGGTAATGGATTTGGTTTGCTACTATTTCGTTGAGCAGCTTTTCATCTATGTTCATCAGGGATATCGGTGTGTAACTGTATTTTTTTGTACTATTTTTGTCTGGATTTGGTATCAGGGTGATGGTGGCCTAATAGAAAGGGTTTGGGAGTGTTCCTTCCTCGCCAATTTTTTGGAAGTGTTTGAGAAGGATGTGTGTTAGGTCTTTTCTCCATGTTGGATAGAATTATCCTGTGAAACCATCTGTCCTGGACTTTTGTTTGTTGGACGATTGTTAATCAGAGTTGCAAGTTCATTACTCGTACTGGGTCTGTTCATAGTTTCTATTTTTTCCTGGTTCAGTCTCGGAAGGTTGTACCTTTTTACGAATTTGTGCATTTCGTCCAGATTTTCCATTTTATCAGCATAGAGTTGCTTGTAGTAGTCTCTTACGAAGTTTTGTATTTCTGTGTTGTCCATGGTAACTTCTTTTTCATTTCTAATTTTATTGAGTGCAGTCCTCTCCCTCTTTTTCTCGATGAGTCTGGCTAAAGGTTTATCAATATTGTTTACCTTCTCAAAGAACCAGCTTTTACTTTTATTGATTCTTGCTGTTGTTTTCTTTGTTGCTATTTCAGTTCTTTCTTTCTTTTTTTTCTGCCTTTTTATTGACAGCTCCAACTACCTTCAGACTTGGTTGTCTATTTAGGAAATGATCGGTTCAAATGAACACATCTTCTTCCTTTTACGTTATTGTTTTTTGAATTTTTGAATATCATTGTTTTATACAGCAGGTTTTTATTAGTTATCCATTTTATACATATCAGTGTATATATGTCAATCCCGATTTCCCAATTCATCACACAACGACTACCACACCCCCACTTTCCCCCTTTCTGACTGACTTTACTCTGTATGATAGTCTCTAGATCCATCCACGCCTGTACCAATGAACCAACGTAGTTCCTTTTTATGGCTGAGTAATATTCCATGGTATATATGTACCACATCTTCTTTATCCATTTGTCTGTGGATGGGCATTTAGGTTGTTTCCATGACCTGGCTATTGTAAATACTGCTGCAGTGAACATTGGGGTGCATGTGTCTTTTAGAACTATGGTTTTCTCTTGGTATATGCCCTGTAGTGGGTTCACTGGGTCATATGGCAATTCTTTATTCGTTTTTCAAGGAACCTCTTTACTGTTCTCCATAGTGGCTGTATCAATTTACACTCCCAACAACAGTGCAAAAGTATACTCTTTGCTCCACACCGTGTCCAGCAGTTGTTGTTTGTTGATTTTCTGATGATGCCCGTTCTAAATGGTGTGAGGTGATACCTCAGTGTAGTTTTGATGTGCATCTCTCTAATAATTAGTGATGTTGAGCAGGTTTTCATGTGCTTGTTGGCCAGCTGTATGTCTTCTTTGGAGAATTGTCTATTTAGGTCTTCTGCCCATTTTTCGATTGGGGTGTTTGTTTTTTTAATACCGAGCTGCGTGAGCTGTTTATAGATTTTGGAGATTAATCCTTAGTCCGTTGATCCGTACGCAAATATTTTGCCATTCTGAGGGTTGTCTTTTCGTCTTGTTTGTCGTTTCCTGTGTGTGGCAAAGCTTGTAAGTTTCATTAGGTCCCACTTGTTTATTTTTGTTTTTATTTCCATTACTCTAGGAGGGGGATTAAAACAGATCTTGCTGTGATGTATGTCAAAGTGTGTTATTCCTATGTTTTCCTCTAAGAGTTTTATAGTATCCTGTCTTACGTTTAGGTCTCTGTTCCATTTTTAGTTTATTTGTGTGTATGGTGTTTGGGAGTGTTCTAATTTCATTCTTTTACATGTGTCTGTCCAATTTTCCCAGCCCCACTTATTGTAGAGACTGTCTTTTCTCCATTGTGGATTCCTGCCTCCTTTGTCATAGATTAGTTGACCATAGGTGCGTGGCTTTATCTCTGGGCTTTCTATCCTGTTGCATTGATCTATATTTCTGTTTTTGTGCCAGTCCCATCGTGTCTTGATTCCTGTAGCTTTGTAGTACAGTCTGAAGTCGGGCAGTCTGATTCCTCCAGCTCTGTTTTTTTCCCTCAAACTGCTTTGGCTCTTCCGGGTTTTTATGTCTCCATACAAATTTTAAGATTTTTTTGTTCTAGTTCTGGAAAAAATGCCATTGGTAATTTGAGAGGGATTGCATTGAATATGCAGATTGCTTTGGGTAGTATAGTCATTTTCACAACATTGATTCTTAGAATCCAAGAACATGGTATCTCTCTCCATCTGTTTCTATCATCTTCAATTTCATTCTTCAGTGTCATAGTTTTCAGCATACAGATCTTTTGTCTCCCTAGGTAGGTTGACTCCTAGGTATTTTATTCTGTTTGTTGCTATGGTTAATGGGAGTGTTTCCTTCATTTCTCTTTCAGATTTTTCTTCATTAATGTATAGAAATGCAAGGGATTTGTGTGCATTCATTTTGTATCGTGCAACGTTACCAAATCCATGGATTAGCTCTAGTAGTTTTCTGGTGGCATCTTTAGGATTCTCTAAGTATAGTGTCATGTCATCTGCACAGAGTGACATTGTTACTTGTTCTTTTCTAACTTGTGTTCCTTTTATTTCTTTTGCTGCTCTGACTGCTGGGGCTAGGACTTCCAAAACTATGTTGAATAATAGTGGTGAGAGTGGTCATCCTTGTCTTGTTCCTGATATTAGAGGACATGCTTTCAATTTTCAGCATTGAGGATGTTTGCTGTGGGTTTGTCGTATATGGCCTTGATTAAGTTGAGTGAGGTTCCATCTCTGCCCATTTTCTGGAGGGTTTTCATCATAAATGTGTGCTGAAATCTGTCACAAGCTTTTCTGCATCTATTGACATGATCATATGGTTTTTCCTCTTCACTTTGTTAATAGGGTGTATCACATTGATTTCCGTGTATTGAAGAATCCTTACATCCCTGGGATACATCCCACTTGATCATGAGGTATGATACTTTAATTTGGTAATGGATTTGGTTTGCTACTATTTCGTTGAGCAGCTTTTCATCTATGTTCATCAGGGATATCGGTGTGTAACTGTATTTTTTTGTACTATTTTTGTCTGGATTTGGTATCAGGGTGATGGTGGCCTAATAGAAAGGGTTTGGGAGTGTTCCTTCCTCGCCAATTTTTTGGAAGTGTTTGAGAAGGATGTGTGTTAGGTCTTTTCTCCATGTTGGATAGAATTATCCTGTGAAACCATCTGTCCTGGACTTTTGTTTGTTGGACGATTGTTAATCAGAGTTGCAAGTTCATTACTCGTACTGGGTCTGTTCATAGTTTCTATTTTTTCCTGGTTCAGTCTCGGAAGGTTGTACCTTTTTACGAATTTGTGCATTTCGTCCAGATTTTCCATTTTATCAGCATAGAGTTGCTTGTAGTAGTCTCTTACGAAGTTTTGTATTTCTGTGTTGTCCGTGGTAACTTCTTTTTCATTTCTAATTTTATTGATTGCAGTCCTCTCCCTCTTTTTCTCGATGAGTCTGCCTAAAGGTTTATCAATATTGTTTACCTTCTCAAAGAACCAGCTTTTACTTTTATTGATTCTTGTTGTTTTCTTTGTTGCTATTTCAGTTCTTTTTTTCTTGTTTTTCTGCCTTTTTATTGACAGCTCCAACTACCTTCAGGCTTTGTTGTCTATTTAGGAAATGATCAGTTCAAATGAACACATCTTCTTCCTTTTACCTTATTGTTTTTTGAATTTTTGAATATTATTTTGCTTTTTTATACAGCAGGTTTTTATTAGTTATCCATTTTATACATATCAGTGTATATATGTCAATCCCGATTTCCCAATTCATCACACAACGACTACCACACCCCCACTTTCCCCCTTTCTGACTGACTTTACTCTGTATGATAGTCTCTAGATCCATCCACGCCTGTACCAATGAACCAACTTAGTTCCTTTTCATGGCTGAGTAATATTCCATGGTATATATGTACCACATCTCCTTTATCCATTTGACTGTGGATGGGCATTTAGATTGTTTCCATAACCTGGCTATTGTAAATATCGCTGCAATGAACATTGGGGTGCATGTGTCTTTTAGAACTATGGTTTTCTCTTGGCATATGCCCAGTAGAGGGTTCACTGGGTCATATGGCAATTCTGTTTTTCATTTTTTAAGGAACCTCTTTACTGTTCTGCATAGTGGCTGTATCAATTTACACTCCCAACAACAGTGCAAAAGTATACTCTTTGCTCCACACCCTATCCAGCAGTTGTTGTTTGTTGATTTTCTGATGATGCGTGTTTCTAAATGGCATGCGGTGATACCTCAGTGTAGTTTTGATGTGCATCTCTCTAATAATTAGTGATGTTGAGCAGGTTTTGATGTGCTTGTTGGCCAGCTGTATGTCTTCTTTGGAGAATTGTCTATTTAGGTCTTCGGTCTATTTTTCGATTGGGTTGTTCGTTTATTTAATACCGAGCTGCATGTGCTGTTTATATATTTTGTAGATTAATCCTTAGTCCGTTGATCCGTATGCAAATATTTTTCCCATTCTGAGGGTTGTCCTTTGGTCTTGTTTGTTGTTTCCTGTGTGTGGCAAAAGCTTGTAAGTTTCATTAGGTCCCCCTTGTTTATTTTTGTTTTTATTTCCATTACTCTAGGAGGGCGATAAAAACAGATCTTGCTGTGATGTATGTCAAAGCGTGTTATTCCTATGTTTTCCTCTAAGAGTTTTATAGTATCCTGTCTTACGTTTAGGTCTCTGTTCCATTTTTAGTTTATTTGTGTGTACGATGTTTGGGAGTGTTCTAATTTCATTCTTTTACATGTGTCTGTCCAGTTTTCCCAGCCCCACTTATTGTAGAGACTGTCTTTTCTCCATTGTGGATTCTTGCCTCCTTTGTCATAGATTCGTTGACCATAGGTGCGTGGCTTTATCTCTGGGCTTTCTATCCTGTTGCGTTGATCTATAGTTCTGTTTTTGTGCCAGTCCCATCGTGTCTTGATTCCTGTAGCTTTGTAGTACAGTCTGAAGTCGGGCAGTCTGATTCCTCCAGCTCTGTTTTTTTCCCTCAAACTGCTTTGGCTCTTCCGGGTTTTTTGTGTCTCCATACACATTTTAAGATTTTCTTGTTCTAGTTTTGGAAAAAATGCCATTGGTAATTTGAGAGGGATTGCATTGAATATGCAGATTGCTTTGGGTAGTATAGTCATTTTCACAACGTTGATTCTTAGAATCCAAGAACATGGTATCTCTCTCCATCTGTTTCTATCATCTTCAATTTCATTCTTCAGTGTCATAGTTTTCAGCATACAGATCTTTTGTCTCCCTAGGTAGGTTGACTCCTAGGTATTTTATTCTGTTTGTTGCAATGGTTAATGGGAGTGTTTCCTTCATTTCTCTTTCAGATTTTTCTTCATTAATGTATAGAAATGCAAGGGATTTGTGTGCATTCATTTTGTATCGTGCAACGTTACCAAATCCATGGATTAGCTCTAGTAGTTTTCTGGTGGCATCTTTAGGATTCTCTAAGTATAGTGTCATGTCATCTGCACAGAGTGACAGTGTTACTTGTTCTTTTCTAACTTGTGTTCCTTTTATTTCTTTTGCTGCTCTGACTGCTGGGGCTAGGACTTCCAAAACTATGTTGAATAATAGTGGTGAGAGTGGTCATCCTTGTCTTGTTCCTGATATTAGAGGACATGCTTTCAATTTTCAGCATTGAGGATGTTTGCTGTGGGTTTGTCGTATATGGCCTTGATTAAGTTGAGTGAGGTTCCATCTCTGCCCATTTTCTGGAGGGTTTTCATCATAAATGTGTGCTGAAATCTGTCACAAGCTTTTCTGCATCTATTGACATGATCATATGGTTTTTCCTCTTCACTTTGTTAATAGGGTGTATCACATTGATTTCCGTGTATTGAAGAATCCTTACATCCCTGGGATACATCCCACTTGATCATGAGGTATGATACTTTAATTTGGTAATGGATTTGGTTTGCTACTATTTCGTTGAGCAGCTTTTCATCTATGTTCATCAGGGATATCGGTGTGTAACTGTATTTTTTTGTACTATTTTTGTCTGGATTTGGTATCAGGGTGATGGTGGCCTAATAGAAAGGGTTTGGGAGTGTTCCTTCCTCGCCAATTTTTTGGAAGTGTTTGAGAAGGATGTGTGTTAGGTCTTTTCTCCATGTTGGATAGAATTATCCTGTGAAACCATCTGTCCTGGACTTTTGTTTTTTGGACGATTGTTAATCAGAGTTGCAAGTTCATTACTCGTACTGGGTCTGTTCATAGTTTCTATTTTTTCCTGGTTCAGTCTTGGAAGGTTGTACCTTTCTAAGAGTTTGTGCATTTCTTCCAGATTTTCCAATATATCAGCATAGAGTTGCTTGTAGTAGTCTCTTACGAAGTTTTGTATTTCTGTGTTGTCCATGGTAACTTCTTTTTCATTTCTAATTTTATTGAGTGCAGTCCTCTCCCTCTTTTTCTCGATGAGTCTGGCTAAAGGTTTATCAATATTGTTTACCTTCTCAAAGAACCAGCTTTTACTTTTATTGATTCTTGCTGTTGTTTTCTTTGTTGCTATTTCAGTTCTTTCTTTCTTTTTTTTCTGCCTTTTTATTGACAGCTCCAACTACCTTCAGACTTGGTTGTCTATTTAGGAAATGATCGGTTCAAATGAACACATCTTCTTCCTTTTACGTTATTGTTTTTTGAATTTTTGAATATCATTGTTTTATACAGCAGGTTTTTATTAGTTATCCATTTTATACATATCAGTGTATATATGTCAATCCCGATTTCCCAATTCATCACACAACGACTACCACACCCCCACTTTCCCCCTTTCTGACTGACTTTACTCTGTATGATAGTCTCTAGATCCATCCACGCCTGTACCAATGAACCAACGTAGTTCCTTTTTATGGCTGAGTAATATTCCATGGTATATATGTACCACATCTTCTTTATCCATTTGTCTGTGGATGGGCATTTAGGTTGTTTCCATGACCTGGCTATTGTAAATACTGCTGCAGTGAACATTGGGGTGCATGTGTCTTTTAGAACTATGGTTTTCTCTTGGTATATGCCCTGTAGTGGGTTTGCTGGGTCATATGGCAATTCTTTTATTCGTTTTTCAAGGAACCTCTTTACTGTTCTCCATAGTGGCTGTATCAATTTACACTCCCAACAACAGTGCAAGAGTATTCTCTTTGCTCCACACCCTGTGCAGCAGTTGTTGTTTGTTGATTTTCTGATGATGCCCGTTCTAAATGGCGTGAGGTGATACCTCAGTGTAGTTTTGATGTGCATCTCTCTAATAATTAGTGATGTTGAGCAGGTTTTCATGTGCTTGTTGGCCAGCTGTATGTCTTCTTTGGAGAATTGTCTATTTAGGTCTTCTGCCCATTTTTCGATTGGGGTGTTTGTTTTTTTAATACCGAGCTGCATGAGCTGTTTATATATTTTGGAGATTGATCCTTAGTCCGTTGATCCGTACGCAAATATTTTTCCCATTCTGAGGGTTGTCCTTTGGTCTTGTTTGTCGTTTCCTGTGTGTGGCAAAAGCTTGTAAGTTTCATTAGGTCCCACTTGTTTATTTTTGTTTTTATTTCAATTACTCTAGGAGGTGGATTAAAACAGATCTTGCTGTGATGTATGTCAAAGCGTGTTATTCCTATGTTTTTCTCTAAGAGTTTTATACTATCTTGTCTTACGTTTAGGTCTCTGTTCCATTTTTAGTTTATTTGTGTGTACGGTGTTTGGGAGTGTTCTAATTTCATTCTTTTACATGTGTCTGTCCAGTTTTCCCAGCCCCACTTATTGTAGAGACTGTCTTTTCTCCATTGTGGATTCCTGCCTCCTTTGTCATAGATTAGTTGACCATAGGTGCGTGGCTTCATCTCTGGGCTTTCTATCCTGTTGCATTGATCTATATTTCTGTTTTTGTGCCAGTCCCATCGTGTCTTGATTCCTGTAGCTTTGTAGTACAGTCTGAAGTCGGGGAGTCTGATTCCTCCAGCTCTGTTTTTTTCCCTCAAACTGCTTCGGCTCTTCCGGGTTTTTATGTCTCCATACAAATTTTAAGATTTTTTTGTTCTAGTTCTGGAAAAAATGCCATTGGTAATTTGAGAGGGATTGCATTGAATATGCAGATTGCTTTGGGTAGTATAGTCATTTTCACAACATTGATTCTTAGAATCCAAGAACATGGTATCTCTCTCCATCTGTTTCTATCATCTTCAATTTCATTCTTCAGTGTCATAGTTTTCAGCATACAGATCTTTTGTCTCCCTAGGTAGGTTGACTCCTAGGTATTTTATTCTGTTTGTTGCAATGGTTAATGGGAGTGTTTCCTTCATTTCTCTTTCAGATTTTTCTTCATTAATGTATAGAAATGCAAGGGATTTGTGTGCATTCATTTTGTATCGTGCAACGTTACCAAATCCACGGATTAGCTCTAGTAGTTTTCTGGTGGCATCTTTAGGATTCTCTAAGTATAGTGTCATGCCATCTGGAAAGAGTGACAGTGTTACTTCTTCTTTTCCAACTTGTGTTCCTTTTATTTCTTTTGCTGCTCTGACTGCTGGGGCTAGGACTTCCAAAACTATGTTGCATAATAGTGGTGAGAGTGGTCATCCTTGTCTTGTTCCTGATATTAGAGGACATGCTTTCAGTTTTTCACCAATGAGAATGTTTGCTGTGGGTTTGTTGTATATGGCCTTGATTAAGTTGAGTGAGCTTCCCTCTCTGCCCACTTTCAGGAGGGTTTTTGTCATAAATGTGTGTTGAAATTTGTCACAAGCTTTTCTGCATCTATTGACATGATCATATGGTTTTTCCTCTTCACTTTGTTAATAGGGTGTATCACATTGATTTTCGTGTATTGAAGAATCCTTGCATCCCTGGGATAAATCCCACTTGATCATGAGGTATGATACTTTAATTTGGTATTGGATTTGGTTTGCTACTCTTTTGTTGAGCAGATTTGCATCTATGTTCATCAGTGATATCGGTGTGTAACTGTATTTTTTTTACTATCTTTGTCTGGTTTTGGTATCAGGGTGATGGTGGCCTCATAGAAAGAGTTTGGGAGTGTTCCTTCCTCACCAAATTTTTGGAAGAGTTTGAGAAGGATGTGTGTTAGGTCTTTTCTCCATGTTGGATAGAATTATCCTGTGAAACCATCTGTCCTGGACTTTTGTTGGTTGGACGATTTTTAATCAGAGTTGCAAGTTCATTACTCGTACTGGGTCTGTTCATACTTTCTATTTTTTCCTGGTTCAGTCTTGGAAGGTTGTACCTTTCTAAGAATTTGTGCATTTCGTCCAGATTTTCCATTTTATCAGCATAGAGTTGCTTGCAGTAGTCTCTTATGAAGTTTTGTATTTCTGTGTTGTCTGTGGTAACTTCTTTTTCATTTCTAATTTTATTGATTGCAGTCCTCTCCCTCTTTTTCTCGATGAGTCTGGCTAAATCTTTATCAGTATTGTTTACCTTCTCAAAGAACCAGCTTTTACTTTTATTGATCCTTGTTATTGTTTTCTTTGTTGCTATTTCACTTCTTTCTTTCTTTTTTTTCTACCTTTTTATTGACAGCCCCAACTACCTTCAACGTTTGTTGTCTATTTAGAAAATGATTGGTTCAAATGAACACATCTTCTTCCTTTTATCTTATTGTTTTTTCAGTTTTTGAATATTCTTTTATTTTTTTATACAGCAGGTTCTTATTAGTTATCCATTTTATACACACTAGTGTATACATGTCAATGCCAATTTCCGAATTCATCACACAAGGACTACCACACCCCCACTTTCCCCCTATGGTGGCCATACGTTGGTTCTCCACATCTGTGTATCAATTCAATCCTGCAAACCGGTTCATCTGTACCATTTTTCTAGGTTGCATATATATGCGTTTATAGATGATATCTGTTTTTCTCTTTCTGACTGATTTCACTGTGTATGACAGTCTCTAGATCCATCCACGCCTGTACCAATGAACCAACATAGTTCCTTTTTATTGCTGAGTAATATTCCATGGTATATATGTACCACATCTTTATCCATTTGTCTGTGGATGGGCATTTAGGTTGTTTCCATGACTTGGCTATTGTAAATACTGCTGCAATGAACATTGAGGTGCATGTGTCTTTTAGAACTATGGTTTTCTCTTGGTATATGCCCTGTAGTGGGTTCGCTGGGTCATATGGCACTTCTTTTATTCGTTTTTCAATTAACCTCTTTACTGTTCTCCATAGTGGCTGTATCAATTTACACTCCCAACAACAGTGCAAGAGTATTCTCTTTGCTCCACACCCTGTGCAGCAGTTGTTGTTTGTTGATTTTCTGATGATGCCCGTTCTAAATGGTGTGAGGTGATACCTCAGTGTAGTTTTGATGTGCATCTCTCTAATAATTAGTGATGTTGAGCAGGTTTTCATGTGCTTGTTGGACAGCTGTATGTCTTCTTTCAAGAATTGTCTATTTAGGTCTTCAACCCATTTTTCGATTGGGTTGTTCGTTTTTTTAATACCGACCTGCATGAGCTGTTAATACATTTTGGAGATTAATCCTTAGTCCGTTGATCCATACGCAAATATTTTTCCCATTCTGAGGGTTGTCCTTTGGTCTTGTTTGTCGTTTCCTGTGTGTGGCAAAAGCTTGTACGTTTCATTAGGTCCCACTTGTTTATTTTTGTTTTTAGTTCAATTACTCTAGGAGGTGGATTAAAACAGATCTTGCTGTGATGTATGTCAAAGCGTGTTATTCCTATGTTTTCCTCTAAGAGTTTTATAGTATCCTGTCTTACGTTTAGGTCTCTGTTCCATTTTTAGTTTATTTGTGTGTACGGTGTTTGGGAGTGTTCTAATTTCATTCTTTTACATGTGTCTGTCCAGTTTTCTCAGTACCACTTATTGTAGAGACTGTCTTATCTCCATTGTGGATTCCTGCCTCCTTTGTCATAGATTAGTTGACCATAGGTGCGTGGCTTTATCTCTGGGCTTTCTATCCTGTTGCATTGATCTATATTTCTGTTTTTGTGCCAGTCCCATCGTGTCTTGATTCCTGTAGCTTTGTAGTACAGTCTGAAGTCGGGGAGTCTGATTCCTCCAGCTCTGTTTTTTTCCCTCAAACTGCTTCGGCTCTTCCGGGTTTTTATGTCTCCATACAAATTTTAAGATTTTTTTGTTCTAGTTCTGGAAAAAATGCCATTGGTAATTTGAGAGGGATTGCATTGAATATGCAGATTGCTTTGGGTAGTATAGTCATTTTCACAACATTGATTCTTAGAACCCAAGAACATGGTGTCTCTCTCCATTTGTTTCTATCATCTTCAATTTCATTCTTCAGTGTCATAGTTTTCAGCATACAGATCTTTTGTCTCCCTAGGTAGGTTGACTCCTAGGTATTTTATTCTGTTTGTTGCAATGGTTAATGGGAGTGTTTCCTTCATTTCTCTTTCAGATTTTTCTTCATTCATGTATAGAAATGCAAGGGATTTGTGTGCATTCATTTTGTATCGTGCAACGTTACCAAATCCATGGATTAGCTCTAGTAGTTTTCTGGTGGCATCTTTAGGATTCTCTAAGTATAGTGTCATGCCATCTGCACAGAGTGACAGTGTTACTTCTTCGTTTCCAACTTGTGTTCCTTTTATTTCTTTTGCTGCTCTGACTGCTGGGGCTAGGACTTCCAAAACTATGTTGAATAATAGTGGTGAGAGTGGTCATCCTTGTCTTGTTCCTGATATTAGAGGACATGCTTTCAGTTTTTCACCATTGAGGATGTTTGCTGTGGGTTTGTCATACATGGCCTTGATTAAGTTGAGTGAGGTTCCCTCTCTGCCCACTTTCTGTAGGGTTTTTCTCAGAAATGTGTGTTGAAATTTGTCACAAGCTTTTCTGCGTCTATTGACATGATCATATGGTTTTTCCTCTTCACTTTGTTAATAGGGTGTATCACATTGATTTCCGTGTATTGAAGAATCCTTGCATCCCTGGGATAAATCCCACTTGATCATGAGGTATGATACTTTAATTTGTTATTGGATTTGGTTTGCTACTCCTTTGTTGAGCAACTTTGCATCTATGTTCATCAGTGAAATCGGTGTGTAACTTTATTTTTTTGTACTATCTTTGTCTGGTTTTGGTATCAGGGTGATGTGGCCTCATAGAAAGTGTTTGGGAGTGTTCCTTCCTCGCCAAATTTTTGGAAGAGTTTGAGAAGGATGTGTGTTAGCTCTTTTCTCCATGTTGGATAGAATTATCCTGTGAAACCATCTGTCCTGCACTTTTGTTGGTTGGACGATTTTTAATCAGAGTTGCAAGTTCATTACTCGTACTGGGTCTGTTCATAGTTTCTATTTTTTCCTGGTTCAGTCTCGGAAGGTTGTACCTTTTTACGAATTTGTGCATTTCGTCCAGATTTTCCATTTTATCAGCATAGAGTTGCTTGTAGTAGTCTCTTACGAAGTTTTGTATTTCTGTGTTGTCCGTGGTAACTTCTTTTTCATTTCTAATTTTATTGATTGCAGTCCTCTCCCTCTTTTTCTCGATGAGTCTGCCTAAAGGTTTATCAATATTGTTTACCTTCTCAAAGAACCAGCTTTTACTTTTATTGATTCTTGTTGTTTTCTTTGTTGCTATTTCAGTTCTTTTTTTCTTGTTTTTCTGCCTTTTTATTGACAGCTCCAACTACCTTCAGGCTTTGTTGTCTATTTAGGAAATGATCAGTTCAAATGAACACATCTTCTTCCTTTTACCTTATTGTTTTTTGAATTTTTGAATATTATTTTGCTTTTTTATACAGCAGGTTTTTATTAGTTATCCATTTTATACATATCAGTGTATATATGTCAATCCCGATTTCCCAATTCATCACACAACGACTACCACACCCCCACTTTCCCCCTTTCTGACTGACTTTACTCTGTATGATAGTCTCTAGATCCATCCACGCCTGTACCAATGAACCAACTTAGTTCCTTTTCATGGCTGAGTAATATTCCATGGTATATATGTACCACATCTCCTTTATCCATTTGACTGTGGATGGGCATTTAGATTGTTTCCATAACCTGGCTATTGTAAATATCGCTGCAATGAACATTGGGGTGCATGTGTCTTTTAGAACTATGGTTTTCTCTTGGCATATGCCCAGTAGAGGGTTCACTGGGTCATATGGCAATTCTGTTTTTCATTTTTTAAGGAACCTCTTTACTGTTCTGCATAGTGGCTGTATCAATTTACACTCCCAACAACAGTGCAAAAGTATACTCTTTGCTCCACACCCTATCCAGCAGTTGTTGTTTGTTGATTTTCTGATGATGCGTGTTTCTAAATGGCATGAGGTGATACCTCAGTGTAGTTTTGATGTGCATCTCTCTAATAATTAGTGATGTTGAGCAGGTTTTGATGTGCTTGTTGGCCAGCTGTATGTCTTCTTTGGAGAATTGTCTATTTAGGTCTTCGGTCTATTTTTCGATTGGGTTGTTCGTTTATTTAATACCGAGCTGCATGTGCTGTTTATATATTTTGTAGATTAATCCTTAGTCCGTTGATCCGTATGCAAATATTTTTCCCATTCTGAGGGTTGTCCTTTGGTCTTGTTTGTTGTTTCCTGTGTGTGGCAAAAGCTTGTAAGTTTCATTAGGTCCCCCTTGTTTATTTTTGTTTTTATTTCCATTACTCTAGGAGGGCGATTAAAACAGATCTTGCTGTGATGTATGTCAAAGCGTGTTATTCCTATGTTTTCCTCTAAGAGTTTTATAGTATCCTGTCTTACGTTTAGGTCTCTGTTCCATTTTTAGTTTATTTGTGTGTACGATGTTTGGGAGTGTTCTAATTTCATTCTTTTACATGTGTCTGTCCAGTTTTCCCAGCCCCACTTATTGTAGAGACTGTCTTTTCTCCATTGTGGATTCTTGCCTCCTTTGTCATAGATTCGTTGACCATAGGTGCGTGGCTTTATCTCTGGGCTTTCTATCCTGTTGCGTTGATCTATAGTTCTGTTTTTGTGCCAGTCCCATCGTGTCTTGATTCCTGTAGCTTTGTAGTACAGTCTGAAGTCGGGCAGTCTGATTCCTCCAGCTCTGTTTTTTTCCCTCAAACTGCTTTGGCTCTTCCGGGTTTTTTGTGTCTCCATACACATTTTAAGATTTTCTTGTTCTAGTTTTGGAAAAAATGCCATTGGTAATTTGAGAGGGATTGCATTGAATATGCAGATTGCTTTGGGTAGTATAGTCATTTTCACAACGTTGATTCTTAGAATCCAAGAACATGGTATGTCTCTCCATCTGTTTCTATCATCTTCAATTTCATTCTTCAGTGTCATAGTTTTCAGCATACAGATCTTTTGTCTCCCTAGGTAGGTTGACTCCTAGGTATTTTATTCTGTTTGTTGCAATGGTTAATGGGAGTGTTTCCTTCATTTCTCTTTCAGATTTTTCTTCATTAATGTATAGAAATGCAAGGGATTTGTGTGCATTCATTTTGTATCGTGCAACGTTACCAAATCCATGGATTAGCTCTAGTAGTTTTCTGGTGGCATCTTTAGGATTCTCTAAGTATAGTGTCATGTCATCTGCACAGAGTGACAGTGTTACTTGTTCTTTTCTAACTTGTGTTCCTTTTATTTCTTTTGCTGCTCTGACTGCTGGGGCTAGGACTTCCAAAACTATGTTGAATAATAGTGGTGAGAGTGGTCATCCTTGTCTTGTTCCTGATATTAGAGGACATGCTTTCAATTTTCAGCATTGAGGATGTTTGCTGTGGGTTTGTCGTATATGGCCTTGATTAAGTTGAGTGAGGTTCCATCTCTGCCCATTTTCTGGAGGGTTTTCATCATAAATGTGTGCTGAAATCTGTCACAAGCTTTTCTGCATCTATTGACATGATCATATGGTTTTTCCTCTTCACTTTGTTAATAGGGTGTATCACATTGATTTCCGTGTATTGAAGAATCCTTACATCCCTGGGATACATCCCACTTGATCATGAGGTATGATACTTTAATTTGGTAATGGATTTGGTTTGCTACTATTTCGTTGAGCAGCTTTTCATCTATGTTCATCAGGGATATCGGTGTGTAACTGTATTTTTTTGTACTATTTTTGTCTGGATTTGGTATCAGGGTGATGGTGGCCTAATAGAAAGGGTTTGGGAGTGTTCCTTCCTCGCCAATTTTTTGGAAGTGTTTGAGAAGGATGTGTGTTAGGTCTTTTCTCCATGTTGGATAGAATTATCCTGTGAAACCATCTGTCCTGGACTTTTGTTTGTTGGACGATTGTTAATCAGAGTTGCAAGTTCATTACTCGTACTGGGTCTGTTCATAGTTTCTATTTTTTCCTGGTTCAGTCTTGGAAGGTTGTACCTTTCTAAGAGTTTGTGCATTTCTTCCAGATTTTCCAATATATCAGCATAGAGTTGCTTGTAGTAGTCTCTTACGAAGTTTTGTATTTCTGTGTTGTCCATGGTAACTTCTTTTTCATTTCTAATTTTATTGAGTGCAGTCCTCTCCCTCTTTTTCTCGATGAGTCTGGCTAAAGGTTTATCAATATTGTTTACCTTCTCAAAGAACCAGCTTTTACTTTTATTGATTCTTGCTGTTGTTTTCTTTGTTGCTATTTCAGTTCTTTCTTTCTTTTTTTTCTGCCTTTTTATTGACAGCTCCAACTACCTTCAGACTTGGTTGTCTATTTAGGAAATGATCGGTTCAAATGAACACATCTTCTTCCTTTTACGTTATTGTTTTTTGAATTTTTGAATATCATTGTTTTATACAGCAGGTTTTTATTAGTTATCCATTTTATACATATCAGTGTATATATGTCAATCCCGATTTCCCAATTCATCACACAACGACTACCACACCCCCACTTTCCCCCTTTCTGACTGACTTTACTCTGTATGATAGTCTCTAGATCCATCCACGCCTGTACCAATGAACCAACGTAGTTCCTTTTTATGGCTGAGTAATATTCCATGGTATATATGTACCACATCTTCTTTATCCATTTGTCTGTGGATGGGCATTTAGGTTGTTTCCATGACCTGGCTATTGTAAATACTGCTGCAGTGAACATTGGGGTGCATGTGTCTTTTAGAACTATGGTTTTCTCTTGGTATATGCCCTGTAGTGGGTTTGCTGGGTCATATGGCAATTCTTTTATTCGTTTTTCAAGGAACCTCTTTACTGTTCTCCATAGTGGCTGTATCAATTTACACTCCCAACAACAGTGCAAGAGTATTCTCTTTGCTCCACACCCTGTGCAGCAGTTGTTGTTTGTTGATTTTCTGATGATGCCCGTTCTAAATGGCGTGAGGTGATACCTCAGTGTAGTTTTGATGTGCATCTCTCTAATAATTAGTGATGTTGAGCAGGTTTTCATGTGCTTGTTGGCCAGCTGTATGTCTTCTTTGGAGAATTGTCTATTTAGGTCTTCTGCCCATTTTTCGATTGGGGTGTTTGTTTTTTTAATACCGAGCTGCATGAGCTGTTTATATATTTTGGAGATTAATCCTTAGTCCGTTGATCCGTACGCAAATATTTTTCCCATTCTGAGGGTTGTCCTTTGGTCTTGTTTGTCGTTTCCTGTGTGTGGCAAAAGCTTGTAAGTTTCATTAGGTCCCACTTGTTTATTTTTGTTTTTATTTCAATTACTCTAGGAGGTGGATTAAAACAGATCTTGCTGTGATGTATGTCAAAGCGTGTTATTCCTATGTTTTTCTCTAAGAGTTTTATACTATCTTGTCTTACGTTTAGGTCTCTGTTCCATTTTTAGTTTATTTGTGTGTACGGTGTTTGGGAGTGTTCTAATTTCATTCTTTTACATGTGTCTGTCCAGTTTTCCCAGCCCCACTTATTGTAGAGACTGTCTTTTCTCCATTGTGGATTCCTGCCTCCTTTGTCATAGATTAGTTGACCATAGGTGCGTGGCTTCATCTCTGGGCTTTCTATCCTGTTGCATTGATCTATATTTCTGTTTTTGTGCCAGTCCCATCGTGTCTTGATTCCTGTAGCTTTGTAGTACAGTCTGAAGTCGGGGAGTCTGATTCCTCCAGCTCTGTTTTTTTCCCTCAAACTGCTTCGGCTCTTCCGGGTTTTTATGTCTCCATACAAATTTTAAGATTTTTTTGTTCTAGTTCTGGAAAAAATGCCATTGGTAATTTGAGAGGGATTGCATTGAATATGCAGATTGCTTTGGGTAGTATAGTCATTTTCACAACATTGATTCTTAGAACCCAAGAACATGGTGTCTCTCTCCATTTGTTTCTATCATCTTCAATTTCATTCTTCAGTGTCATAGTTTTCAGCATACAGATCTTTTGTCTCCCTAGGTAGGTTGACTCCTAGGTATTTTATTCTGTTTGTTGCAATGGTTAATGGGAGTGTTTCCTTCATTTCTCTTTCAGATTTTTCTTCATTCATGTATAGAAATGCAAGGGATTTGTGTGCATTCATTTTGTATCGTGCAACGTTACCAAATCCATGGATTAGCTCTAGTAGTTTTCTGGTGGCATCTTTAGGATTCTCTAAGTATAGTGTCATGCCATCTGCACAGAGTGACAGTGTTACTTCTTCGTTTCCAACTTGTGTTCCTTTTATTTCTTTTGCTGCTCTGACTGCTGGGGCTAGGACTTCCAAAACTATGTTGAATAATAGTGGTGAGAGTGGTCATCCTTGTCTTGTTCCTGATATTAGAGGACATGCTTTCAGTTTTTCACCATTGAGGATGTTTGCTGTGGGTTTGTCGTATATGGCCTTGATTAAGTTGAGTGAGGTTCCCTCTCTGCCCACTTTCTGTAGGGTTTTTCTCAGAAATGTGTGTTGAAATTTGTCACAAGCTTTTCTGCGTCTATTGACATGATCATATGGTTTTTCCTCTTCACTTTGTTAATAGGGTGTATCACATTGATTTTCGTGTATTGAAGAATCCTTGCATCCCTGGGATAACTCCCACTTGATCATGAGGTATGATACTTTAATTTGTTATTGGATTTGGTTTGCTACTCCTTTGTTGAGCAACTTTGCATCTATGTTCATCAGTGAAATCGGTGTGTAACTTTATTTTTTTGTACTATCTTTGTCTGGTTTTGGTATCAGGGTGATGTGGCCTCATAGAAAGTGTTTGGGAGTGTTCCTTCCTCGCCAAATTTTTGGAAGAGTTTGAGAAGGATGTGTGTTAGCTCTTTTCTCCATGTTGGATAGAATTATCCTGTGAAACCATCTGTCCTGCACTTTTGTTGGTTGGACGATTTTTAATCAGAGTTGCAAGTTCATTACTCGTACTGGGTCTGTTCATAGTTTCTATTTTTTCCTGGTTCAGTCTCGGAAGGTTGTACCTTTTTACGAATTTGTGCATTTCGTCCAGATTTTCCATTTTATCAGCATAGAGTTGCTTGTAGTAGTCTCTTACGAAGTTTTGTATTTCTGTGTTGTCCGTGGTAACTTCTTTTTCATTTCTAATTTTATTGATTGCAGTCCTCTCCCTCTTTTTCTCGATGAGTCTGCCTAAAGGTTTATCAATATTGTTTACCTTCTCAAAGAACCAGCTTTTACTTTTATTGATTCTTGTTGTTTTCTTTGTTGCTATTTCAGTTCTTTTTTTCTTGTTTTTCTGCCTTTTTATTGACAGCTCCAACTACCTTCAGGCTTTGTTGTCTATTTAGGAAATGATCAGTTCAAATGAACACATCTTCTTCCTTTTACCTTATTGTTTTTTGAATTTTTGAATATTATTTTGCTTTTTTATACAGCAGGTTTTTATTAGTTATCCATTTTATACATATCAGTGTATATATGTCAATCCCGATTTCCCAATTCATCACACAACGACTACCACACCCCCACTTTCCCCCTTTCTGACTGACTTTACTCTGTATGATAGTCTCTAGATCCATCCACGCCTGTACCAATGAACCAACTTAGTTCCTTTTCATGGCTGAGTAATATTCCATGGTATATATGTACCACATCTCCTTTATCCATTTGACTGTGGATGGGCATTTAGATTGTTTCCATAACCTGGCTATTGTAAATATCGCTGCAATGAACATTGGGGTGCATGTGTCTTTTAGAACTATGGTTTTCTCTTGGCATATGCCCAGTAGAGGGTTCACTGGGTCATATGGCAATTCTGTTTTTCATTTTTTAAGGAACCTCTTTACTGTTCTGCATAGTGGCTGTATCAATTTACACTCCCAACAACAGTGCAAAAGTATACTCTTTGCTCCACACCCTATCCAGCAGTTGTTGTTTGTTGATTTTCTGATGATGCGTGTTTCTAAATGGCATGAGGTGATACCTCAGTGTAGTTTTGATGTGCATCTCTCTAATAATTAGTGATGTTGAGCAGGTTTTGATGTGCTTGTTGGCCAGCTGTATGTCTTCTTTGGAGAATTGTCTATTTAGGTCTTCGGTCTATTTTTCGATTGGGTTGTTCGTTTATTTAATACCGAGCTGCATGTGCTGTTTATATATTTTGTAGATTAATCCTTAGTCCGTTGATCCGTATGCAAATATTTTTCCCATTCTGAGGGTTGTCCTTTGGTCTTGTTTGTTGTTTCCTGTGTGTGGCAAAAGCTTGTAAGTTTCATTAGGTCCCCCTTGTTTATTTTTGTTTTTATTTCCATTACTCTAGGAGGGCGATTAAAACAGATCTTGCTGTGATGTATGTCAAAGCGTGTTATTCCTATGTTTTCCTCTAAGAGTTTTATAGTATCCTGTCTTACGTTTAGGTCTCTGTTCCATTTTTAGTTTATTTGTGTGTACGATGTTTGGGAGTGTTCTAATTTCATTCTTTTACATGTGTCTGTCCAGTTTTCCCAGCCCCACTTATTGTAGAGACTGTCTTTTCTCCATTGTGGATTCTTGCCTCCTTTGTCATAGATTCGTTGACCATAGGTGCGTGGCTTTATCTCTGGGCTTTCTATCCTGTTGCGTTGATCTATAGTTCTGTTTTTGTGCCAGTCCCATCGTGTCTTGATTCCTGTAGCTTTGTAGTACAGTCTGAAGTCGGGCAGTCTGATTCCTCCAGCTCTGTTTTTTTCCCTCAAACTGCTTTGGCTCTTCCGGGTTTTTTGTGTCTCCATACACATTTTAAGATTTTCTTGTTCTAGTTTTGGAAAAAATGCCATTGGTAATTTGAGAGGGATTGCATTGAATATGCAGATTGCTTTGGGTAGTATAGTCATTTTCACAACGTTGATTCTTAGAATCCAAGAACATGGTATGTCTCTCCATCTGTTTCTATCATCTTCAATTTCATTCTTCAGTGTCATAGTTTTCAGCATACAGATCTTTTGTCTCCCTAGGTAGGTTGACTCCTAGGTATTTTATTCTGTTTGTTGCAATGGTTAATGGGAGTGTTTCCTTCATTTCTCTTTCAGATTTTTCTTCATTAATGTATAGAAATGCAAGGGATTTGTGTGCATTCATTTTGTATCGTGCAACGTTACCAAATCCATGGATTAGCTCTAGTAGTTTTCTGGTGGCATCTTTAGGATTCTCTAAGTATAGTGTCATGTCATCTGCACAGAGTGACAGTGTTACTTGTTCTTTTCTAACTTGTGTTCCTTTTATTTCTTTTGCTGCTCTGACTGCTGGGGCTAGGACTTCCAAAACTATGTTGAATAATAGTGGTGAGAGTGGTCATCCTTGTCTTGTTCCTGATATTAGAGGACATGCTTTCAATTTTCAGCATTGAGGATGTTTGCTGTGGGTTTGTCGTATATGGCCTTGATTAAGTTGAGTGAGGTTCCATCTCTGCCCATTTTCTGGAGGGTTTTCATCATAAATGTGTGCTGAAATCTGTCACAAGCTTTTCTGCATCTATTGACATGATCATATGGTTTTTCCTCTTCACTTTGTTAATAGGGTGTATCACATTGATTTCCGTGTATTGAAGAATCCTTACATCCCTGGGATACATCCCACTTGATCATGAGGTATGATACTTTAATTTGGTAATGGATTTGGTTTGCTACTATTTCGTTGAGCAGCTTTTCATCTATGTTCATCAGGGATATCGGTGTGTAACTGTATTTTTTTGTACTATTTTTGTCTGGATTTGGTATCAGGGTGATGGTGGCCTAATAGAAAGGGTTTGGGAGTGTTCCTTCCTCGCCAATTTTTTGGAAGTGTTTGAGAAGGATGTGTGTTAGGTCTTTTCTCCATGTTGGATAGAATTATCCTGTGAAACCATCTGTCCTGGACTTTTGTTTGTTGGACGATTGTTAATCAGAGTTGCAAGTTCATTACTCGTACTGGGTCTGTTCATAGTTTCTATTTTTTCCTGGTTCAGTCTTGGAAGGTTGTACCTTTCTAAGAATTTGTGCATTTCTTCCAGATTTTCCAATATATCAGCATAGAGTTGCTTGTAGTAGTCTCTTACGAAGTTTTGTATTTCTGTGTTGTCCATGGTAACTTCTTTTTCATTTCTAATTTTATTGAGTGCAGTCCTCTCCCTCTTTTTCTCGATGAGTCTGGCTAAAGGTTTATCAATATTGTTTACCTTCTCAAAGAACCAGCTTTTACTTTTATTGATTCTTGCTGTTGTTTTCTTTGTTGCTATTTCAGTTCTTTCTTTCTTTTTTTTCTGCCTTTTTATTGACAGCTCCAACTACCTTCAGACTTGGTTGTCTATTTAGGAAATGATCGGTTCAAATGAACACATCTTCTTCCTTTTACGTTATTGTTTTTTGAATTTTTGAATATCATTGTTTTATACAGCAGGTTTTTATTAGTTATCCATTTTATACATATCAGTGTATATATGTCAATCCCGATTTCCCAATTCATCACACAACGACTACCACACCCCCACTTTCCCCCTTTCTGACTGACTTTACTCTGTATGATAGTCTCTAGATCCATCCACGCCTGTACCAATGAACCAACGTAGTTCCTTTTTATGGCTGAGTAATATTCCATGGTATATATGTACCACATCTTCTTTATCCATTTGTCTGTGGATGGGCATTTAGGTTGTTTCCATGACCTGGCTATTGTAAATACTGCTGCAGTGAACATTGGGGTGCATGTGTCTTTTAGAACTATGGTTTTCTCTTGGTATATGCCCTGTAGTGGGTTTGCTGGGTCATATGGCAATTCTTTTATTCGTTTTTCAAGGAACCTCTTTACTGTTCTCCATAGTGGCTGTATCAATTTACACTCCCAACAACAGTGCAAGAGTATTCTCTTTGCTCCACACCCTGTGCAGCAGTTGTTGTTTGTTGATTTTCTGATGATGCCCGTTCTAAATGGCGTGAGGTGATACCTCAGTGTAGTTTTGATGTGCATCTCTCTAATAATTAGTGATGTTGAGCAGGTTTTCATGTGCTTGTTGGCCAGCTGTATGTCTTCTTTGGAGAATTGTCTATTTAGGTCTTCTGCCCATTTTTCGATTGGGGTGTTTGTTTTTTTAATACCGAGCTGCATGAGCTGTTTATATATTTTGGAGATTAATCCTTAGTCCGTTGATCCGTACGCAAATATTTTTCCCATTCTGAGGGTTGTCCTTTGGTCTTGTTTGTCGTTTCCTGTGTGTGGCAAAAGCTTGTAAGTTTCATTAGGTCCCACTTGTTTATTTTTGTTTTTATTTCAATTACTCTAGGAGGTGGATTAAAACAGATCTTGCTGTGATGTATGTCAAAGCGTGTTATTCCTATGTTTTTCTCTAAGAGTTTTATACTATCTTGTCTTACGTTTAGGTCTCTGTTCCATTTTTAGTTTATTTGTGTGTACGGTGTTTGGGAGTGTTCTAATTTCATTCTTTTACATGTGTCTGTCCAGTTTTCCCAGCCCCACTTATTGTAGAGACTGTCTTTTCTCCATTGTGGATTCCTGCCTCCTTTGTCATAGATTAGTTGACCATAGGTGCGTGGCTTCATCTCTGGGCTTTCTATCCTGTTGCATTGATCTATATTTCTGTTTTTGTGCCAGTCCCATCGTGTCTTGATTCCTGTAGCTTTGTAGTACAGTCTGAAGTCGGGGAGTCTGATTCCTCCAGCTCTGTTTTTTTCCCTCAAACTGCTTCGGCTCTTCCGGGTTTTTATGTCTCCATACAAATTTTAAGATTTTTTTGTTCTAGTTCTGGAAAAAATGCCATTGGTAATTTGAGAGGGATTGCATTGAATATGCAGATTGCTTTGGGTAGTATAGTCATTTTCACAACATTGATTCTTAGAACCCAAGAACATGGTGTCTCTCTCCATTTGTTTCTATCATCTTCAATTTCATTCTTCAGTGTCATAGTTTTCAGCATACAGATCTTTTGTCTCCCTAGGTAGGTTGACTCCTAGGTATTTTATTCTGTTTGTTGCAATGGTTAATGGGAGTGTTTCCTTCATTTCTCTTTCAGATTTTTCTTCATTCATGTATAGAAATGCAAGGGATTTGTGTGCATTCATTTTGTATCGTGCAACGTTACCAAATCCATGGATTAGCTCTAGTAGTTTTCTGGTGGCATCTTTAGGATTCTCTAAGTATAGTGTCATGCCATCTGCACAGAGTGACAGTGTTACTTCTTCGTTTCCAACTTGTGTTCCTTTTATTTCTTTTGCTGCTCTGACTGCTGGGGCTAGGACTTCCAAAACTATGTTGAATAATAGTGGTGAGAGTGGTCATCCTTGTCTTGTTCCTGATATTAGAGGACATGCTTTCAGTTTTTCACCATTGAGGATGTTTGCTGTGGGTTTGTCATACATGGCCTTGATTAAGTTGAGTGAGGTTCCCTCTCTGCCCACTTTCTGTAGGGTTTTTCTCAGAAATGTGTGTTGAAATTTGTCACAAGCTTTTCTGCGTCTATTGACATGATCATATGGTTTTTCCTCTTCACTTTGTTAATAGGGTGTATCACATTGATTTCCGTGTATTGAAGAATCCTTGCATCCCTGGGATAAATCCCACTTGATCATAAGGTATGATACTTTAATTTGTTATTGGATTTGGTTTGCTACTCCTTTGTTGAGCAACTTTGCATCTATGTTCATCAGTGAAATCGGTGTGTAACTTTATTTTTTTGTACTATCTTTGTCTGGTTTTGGTATCAGGGTGATGTGGCCTCATAGAAAGTGTTTGGGAGTGTTCCTTCCTCGCCAAATTTTTGGAAGAGTTTGAGAAGGATGTGTGTTAGCTCTTTTCTCCATGTTGGATAGAATTATCCTGTGAAACCATCTGTCCTGCACTTTTGTTGGTTGGACGATTTTTAATCAGAGTTGCAAGTTCATTACTCGTACTGGGTCTGTTCATAGTTTCTATTTTTTCCTGGTTCAGTCTCGGAAGGTTGTACCTTTTTACGAATTTGTGCATTTCGTCCAGATTTTCCATTTTATCAGCATAGAGTTGCTTGTAGTAGTCTCTTACGAAGTTTTGTATTTCTGTGTTGTCCGTGGTAACTTCTTTTTCATTTCTAATTTTATTGATTGCAGTCCTCTCCCTCTTTTTCTCGATGAGTCTGCCTAAAGGTTTATCAATATTGTTTACCTTCTCAAAGAACCAGCTTTTACTTTTATTGATTCTTGTTGTTTTCTTTGTTGCTATTTCAGTTCTTTTTTTCTTGTTTTTCTGCCTTTTTATTGACAGCTCCAACTACCTTCAGGCTTTGTTGTCTATTTAGGAAATGATCAGTTCAAATGAACACATCTTCTTCCTTTTACCTTATTGTTTTTTGAATTTTTGAATATTATTTTGCTTTTTTATACAGCAGGTTTTTATTAGTTATCCATTTTATACATATCAGTGTATATATGTCAATCCCGATTTCCCAATTCATCACACAACGACTACCACACCCCCACTTTCCCCCTTTCTGACTGACTTTACTCTGTATGATAGTCTCTAGATCCATCCACGCCTGTACCAATGAACCAACTTAGTTCCTTTTCATGGCTGAGTAATATTCCATGGTATATATGTACCACATCTCCTTTATCCATTTGACTGTGGATGGGCATTTAGATTGTTTCCATAACCTGGCTATTGTAAATATCGCTGCAATGAACATTGGGGTGCATGTGTCTTTTAGAACTATGGTTTTCTCTTGGCATATGCCCAGTAGAGGGTTCACTGGGTCATATGGCAATTCTGTTTTTCATTTTTTAAGGAACCTCTTTACTGTTCTGCATAGTGGCTGTATCAATTTACACTCCCAACAACAGTGCAAAAGTATACTCTTTGCTCCACACCCTATCCAGCAGTTGTTGTTTGTTGATTTTCTGATGATGCGTGTTTCTAAATGGCATGAGGTGATACCTCAGTGTAGTTTTGATGTGCATCTCTCTAATAATTAGTGATGTTGAGCAGGTTTTGATGTGCTTGTTGGCCAGCTGTATGTCTTCTTTGGAGAATTGTCTATTTAGGTCTTCGGTCTATTTTTCGATTGGGTTGTTCGTTTATTTAATACCGAGCTGCATGTGCTGTTTATATATTTTGTAGATTAATCCTTAGTCCGTTGATCCGTATGCAAATATTTTTCCCATTCTGAGGGTTGTCCTTTGGTCTTGTTTGTTGTTTCCTGTGTGTGGCAAAAGCTTGTAAGTTTCATTAGGTCCCCCTTGTTTATTTTTGTTTTTATTTCCATTACTCTAGGAGGGCGATTAAAACAGATCTTGCTGTGATGTATGTCAAAGCGTGTTATTCCTATGTTTTCCTCTAAGAGTTTTATAGTATCCTGTCTTACGTTTAGGTCTCTGTTCCATTTTTAGTTTATTTGTGTGTACGATGTTTGGGAGTGTTCTAATTTCATTCTTTTACATGTGTCTGTCCAGTTTTCCCAGCCCCACTTATTGTAGAGACTGTCTTTTCTCCATTGTGGATTCTTGCCTCCTTTGTCATAGATTCGTTGACCATAGGTGCGTGGCTTTATCTCTGGGCTTTCTATCCTGTTGCGTTGATCTATAGTTCTGTTTTTGTGCCAGTCCCATCGTGTCTTGATTCCTGTAGCTTTGTAGTACAGTCTGAAGTCGGGCAGTCTGATTCCTCCAGCTCTGTTTTTTTCCCTCAAACTGCTTTGGCTCTTCCGGGTTTTTTGTGTCTCCATACACATTTTAAGATTTTCTTGTTCTAGTTTTGGAAAAAATGCCATTGGTAATTTGAGAGGGATTGCATTGAATATGCAGATTGCTTTGGGTAGTATAGTCATTTTCACAACGTTGATTCTTAGAATCCAAGAACATGGTATGTCTCTCCATCTGTTTCTATCATCTTCAATTTCATTCTTCAGTGTCATAGTTTTCAGCATACAGATCTTTTGTCTCCCTAGGTAGGTTGACTCCTAGGTATTTTATTCTGTTTGTTGCAATGGTTAATGGGAGTGTTTCCTTCATTTCTCTTTCAGATTTTTCTTCATTAATGTATAGAAATGCAAGGGATTTGTGTGCATTCATTTTGTATCGTGCAACGTTACCAAATCCATGGATTAGCTCTAGTAGTTTTCTGGTGGCATCTTTAGGATTCTCTAAGTATAGTGTCATGTCATCTGCACAGAGTGACAGTGTTACTTGTTCTTTTCTAACTTGTGTTCCTTTTATTTCTTTTGCTGCTCTGACTGCTGGGGCTAGGACTTCCAAAACTATGTTGAATAATAGTGGTGAGAGTGGTCATCCTTGTCTTGTTCCTGATATTAGAGGACATGCTTTCAATTTTCAGCATTGAGGATGTTTGCTGTGGGTTTGTCGTATATGGCCTTGATTAAGTTGAGTGAGGTTCCCTCTCTGCCCACTTTCTGTAGGGTTTTTCTCAGAAATGTGTGTTGAAATTTGTCACAAGCTTTTCTGCGTCTATTGACATGATCATATGGTTTTTCCTCTTCACTTTGTTAATAGGGTGTATCACATTGATTTTCGTGTATTGAAGAATCCTTGCATCCCTGGGATAACTCCCACTTGATCATGAGGTATGATACTTTAATTTGTTATTGGATTTGGTTTGCTACTCCTTTGTTGAGCAACTTTGCATCTATGTTCATCAGTGAAATCGGTGTGTAACTTTATTTTTTTGTACTATCTTTGTCTGGTTTTGGTATCAGGGTGATGTGGCCTCATAGAAAGTGTTTGGGAGTGTTCCTTCCTCGCCAAATTTTTGGAAGAGTTTGAGAAGGATGTGTGTTAGCTCTTTTCTCCATGTTGGATAGAATTATCCTGTGAAACCATCTGTCCTGCACTTTTGTTGGTTGGACGATTTTTAATCAGAGTTGCAAGTTCATTACTCGTACTGGGTCTGTTCATAGTTTCTATTTTTTCCTGGTTCAGTCTCGGAAGGTTGTACCTTTTTACGAATTTGTGCATTTCGTCCAGATTTTCCATTTTATCAGCATAGAGTTGCTTGTAGTAGTCTCTTACGAAGTTTTGTATTTCTGTGTTGTCCGTGGTAACTTCTTTTTCATTTCTAATTTTATTGATTGCAGTCCTCTCCCTCTTTTTCTCGATGAGTCTGCCTAAAGGTTTATCAATATTGTTTACCTTCTCAAAGAACCAGCTTTTACTTTTATTGATTCTTGTTGTTTTCTTTGTTGCTATTTCAGTTCTTTTTTTCTTGTTTTTCTGCCTTTTTATTGACAGCTCCAACTACCTTCAGGCTTTGTTGTCTATTTAGGAAATGATCAGTTCAAATGAACACATCTTCTTCCTTTTACCTTATTGTTTTTTGAATTTTTGAATATTATTTTGCTTTTTTATACAGCAGGTTTTTATTAGTTATCCATTTTATACATATCAGTGTATATATGTCAATCCCGATTTCCCAATTCATCACACAACGACTACCACACCCCCACTTTCCCCCTTTCTGACTGACTTTACTCTGTATGATAGTCTCTAGATCCATCCACGCCTGTACCAATGAACCAACTTAGTTCCTTTTCATGGCTGAGTAATATTCCATGGTATATATGTACCACATCTCCTTTATCCATTTGACTGTGGATGGGCATTTAGATTGTTTCCATAACCTGGCTATTGTAAATATCGCTGCAATGAACATTGGGGTGCATGTGTCTTTTAGAACTATGGTTTTCTCTTGGCATATGCCCAGTAGAGGGTTCACTGGGTCATATGGCAATTCTGTTTTTCATTTTTTAAGGAACCTCTTTACTGTTCTGCATAGTGGCTGTATCAATTTACACTCCCAACAACAGTGCAAAAGTATACTCTTTGCTCCACACCCTATCCAGCAGTTGTTGTTTGTTGATTTTCTGATGATGCGTGTTTCTAAATGGCATGAGGTGATACCTCAGTGTAGTTTTGATGTGCATCTCTCTAATAATTAGTGATGTTGAGCAGGTTTTGATGTGCTTGTTGGCCAGCTGTATGTCTTCTTTGGAGAATTGTCTATTTAGGTCTTCGGTCTATTTTTCGATTGGGTTGTTCGTTTATTTAATACCGAGCTGCATGTGCTGTTTATATATTTTGTAGATTAATCCTTAGTCCGTTGATCCGTATGCAAATATTTTTCCCATTCTGAGGGTTGTCCTTTGGTCTTGTTTGTTGTTTCCTGTGTGTGGCAAAAGCTTGTAAGTTTCATTAGGTCCCCCTTGTTTATTTTTGTTTTTATTTCCATTACTCTAGGAGGGCGATTAAAACAGATCTTGCTGTGATGTATGTCAAAGCGTGTTATTCCTATGTTTTCCTCTAAGAGTTTTATAGTATCCTGTCTTACGTTTAGGTCTCTGTTCCATTTTTAGTTTATTTGTGTGTACGATGTTTGGGAGTGTTCTAATTTCATTCTTTTACATGTGTCTGTCCAGTTTTCCCAGCCCCACTTATTGTAGAGACTGTCTTTTCTCCATTGTGGATTCTTGCCTCCTTTGTCATAGATTCGTTGACCATAGGTGCGTGGCTTTATCTCTGGGCTTTCTATCCTGTTGCGTTGATCTATAGTTCTGTTTTTGTGCCAGTCCCATCGTGTCTTGATTCCTGTAGCTTTGTAGTACAGTCTGAAGTCGGGCAGTCTGATTCCTCCAGCTCTGTTTTTTTCCCTCAAACTGCTTTGGCTCTTCCGGGTTTTTTGTGTCTCCATACACATTTTAAGATTTTCTTGTTCTAGTTTTGGAAAAAATGCCATTGGTAATTTGAGAGGGATTGCATTGAATATGCAGATTGCTTTGGGTAGTATAGTCATTTTCACAACGTTGATTCTTAGAATCCAAGAACATGGTATGTCTCTCCATCTGTTTCTATCATCTTCAATTTCATTCTTCAGTGTCATAGTTTTCAGCATACAGATCTTTTGTCTCCCTAGGTAGGTTGACTCCTAGGTATTTTATTCTGTTTGTTGCAATGGTTAATGGGAGTGTTTCCTTCATTTCTCTTTCAGATTTTTCTTCATTAATGTATAGAAATGCAAGGGATTTGTGTGCATTCATTTTGTATCGTGCAACGTTACCAAATCCATGGATTAGCTCTAGTAGTTTTCTGGTGGCATCTTTAGGATTCTCTAAGTATAGTGTCATGTCATCTGCACAGAGTGACAGTGTTACTTGTTCTTTTCTAACTTGTGTTCCTTTTATTTCTTTTGCTGCTCTGACTGCTGGGGCTAGGACTTCCAAAACTATGTTGAATAATAGTGGTGAGAGTGGTCATCCTTGTCTTGTTCCTGATATTAGAGGACATGCTTTCAATTTTCAGCATTGAGGATGTTTGCTGTGGGTTTGTCGTATATGGCCTTGATTAAGTTGAGTGAGGTTCCATCTCTGCCCATTTTCTGGAGGGTTTTCATCATAAATGTGTGCTGAAATCTGTCACAAGCTTTTCTGCATCTATTGACATGATCATATGGTTTTTCCTCTTCACTTTGTTAATAGGGTGTATCACATTGATTTCCGTGTATTGAAGAATCCTTACATCCCTGGGATACATCCCACTTGATCATGAGGTATGATACTTTAATTTGGTAATGGATTTGGTTTGCTACTATTTCGTTGAGCAGCTTTTCATCTATGTTCATCAGGGATATCGGTGTGTAACTGTATTTTTTTGTACTATTTTTGTCTGGATTTGGTATCAGGGTGATGGTGGCCTAATAGAAAGGGTTTGGGAGTGTTCCTTCCTCGCCAATTTTTTGGAAGTGTTTGAGAAGGATGTGTGTTAGGTCTTTTCTCCATGTTGGATAGAATTATCCTGTGAAACCATCTGTCCTGGACTTTTGTTTGTTGGACGATTGTTAATCAGAGTTGCAAGTTCATTACTCGTACTGGGTCTGTTCATAGTTTCTATTTTTTCCTGGTTCAGTCTTGGAAGGTTGTACCTTTCTAAGAATTTGTGCATTTCTTCCAGATTTTCCAATATATCAGCATAGAGTTGCTTGTAGTAGTCTCTTACGAAGTTTTGTATTTCTGTGTTGTCCATGGTAACTTCTTTTTCATTTCTAATTTTATTGAGTGCAGTCCTCTCCCTCTTTTTCTCGATGAGTCTGGCTAAAGGTTTATCAATATTGTTTACCTTCTCAAAGAACCAGCTTTTACTTTTATTGATTCTTGCTGTTGTTTTCTTTGTTGCTATTTCAGTTCTTTCTTTCTTTTTTTTCTGCCTTTTTATTGACAGCTCCAACTACCTTCAGACTTGGTTGTCTATTTAGGAAATGATCGGTTCAAATGAACACATCTTCTTCCTTTTACGTTATTGTTTTTTGAATTTTTGAATATCATTGTTTTATACAGCAGGTTTTTATTAGTTATCCATTTTATACATATCAGTGTATATATGTCAATCCCGATTTCCCAATTCATCACACAACGACTACCACACCCCCACTTTCCCCCTTTCTGACTGACTTTACTCTGTATGATAGTCTCTAGATCCATCCACGCCTGTACCAATGAACCAACGTAGTTCCTTTTTATGGCTGAGTAATATTCCATGGTATATATGTACCACATCTTCTTTATCCATTTGTCTGTGGATGGGCATTTAGGTTGTTTCCATGACCTGGCTATTGTAAATACTGCTGCAGTGAACATTGGGGTGCATGTGTCTTTTAGAACTATGGTTTTCTCTTGGTATATGCCCTGTAGTGGGTTTGCTGGGTCATATGGCAATTCTTTTATTCGTTTTTCAAGGAACCTCTTTACTGTTCTCCATAGTGGCTGTATCAATTTACACTCCCAACAACAGTGCAAGAGTATTCTCTTTGCTCCACACCGTGTCCAGCAGTTGTTGTTTGTTGATTTTCTGATGATGCCCGTTCTAAATGGCGTGAGGTGATACCTCAGTGTAGTTTTGATGTGCATCTCTCTAATAATTAGTGATGTTGAGCAGGTTTTCATGTGCTTGTTGGCCAGCTGTATGTCTTCTTTGGAGAATTGTCTATTTAGGTCTTCTGCCCATTTTTCGATTGGGGTGTTTGTTTTTTTAATACCGAGCTGCATGAGCTGTTTATATATTTTGGAGATTAATCCTTAGTCCGTTGATCCGTACGCAAATATTTTTCCCATTCTGAGGGTTGTCCTTTGGTCTTGTTTGTCGTTTCCTGTGTGTGGCAAAAGCTTGTAAGTTTCATTAGGTCCCACTTGTTTATTTTTGTTTTTATTTCAATTACTCTAGGAGGTGGATTAAAACAGATCTTGCTGTGATGTATGTCAAAGCGTGTTATTCCTATGTTTTTCTCTAAGAGTTTTATACTATCTTGTCTTACGTTTAGGTCTCTGTTCCATTTTTAGTTTATTTGTGTGTACGGTGTTTGGGAGTGTTCTAATTTCATTCTTTTACATGTGTCTGTCCAGTTTTCCCAGCCCCACTTATTGTAGAGACTGTCTTTTCTCCATTGTGGATTCCTGCCTCCTTTGTCATAGATTAGTTGACCATAGGTGCGTGGCTTCATCTCTGGGCTTTCTATCCTGTTGCATTGATCTATATTTCTGTTTTTGTGCCAGTCCCATCGTGTCTTGATTCCTGTAGCTTTGTAGTACAGTCTGAAGTCGGGGAGTCTGATTCCTCCAGCTCTGTTTTTTTCCCTCAAACTGCTTCGGCTCTTCCGGGTTTTTATGTCTCCATACAAATTTTAAGATTTTTTTGTTCTAGTTCTGGAAAAAATGCCATTGGTAATTTGAGAGGGATTGCATTGAATATGCAGATTGCTTTGGGTAGTATAGTCATTTTCACAACATTGATTCTTAGAATCCAAGAACATGGTATCTCTCTCCATCTGTTTCTATCATCTTCAATTTCATTCTTCAGTGTCATAGTTTTCAGCATACAGATCTTTTGTCTCCCTAGGTAGGTTGACTCCTAGGTATTTTATTCTGTTTGTTGCAATGGTTAATGGGAGTGTTTCCTTCATTTCTCTTTCAGATTTTTCTTCATTAATGTATAGAAATGCAAGGGATTTGTGTGCATTCATTTTGTATCGTGCAACGTTACCAAATCCACGGATTAGCTCTAGTAGTTTTCTGGTGGCATCTTTAGGATTCTCTAAGTATAGTGTCATGCCATCTGGAAAGAGTGACAGTGTTACTTCTTCTTTTCCAACTTGTGTTCCTTTTATTTCTTTTGCTGCTCTGACTGCTGGGGCTAGGACTTCCAAAACTATGTTGCATAATAGTGGTGAGAGTGGTCATCCTTGTCTTGTTCCTGATATTAGAGGACATGCTTTCAGTTTTTCACCAATGAGAATGTTTGCTGTGGGTTTGTTGTATATGGCCTTGATTAAGTTGAGTGAGCTTCCCTCTCTGCCCACTTTCAGGAGGGTTTTTATCATAAATGTGTGTTGAAATTTGTCACAAGCTTTTCTGCATCTATTGACATGATCATATGGTTTTTCCTCTTCACTTTGTTAATAGGGTGTATCACATTGATTTTCGTGTATTGAAGAATCCTTGCATCCCTGGGATAAATCCCACTTGATCATGAGGTATGATACTTTAATTTGGTATTGGATTTGGTTTGCTACTCTTTTGTTGAGCAGATTTGCATCTATGTTCATCAGTGATATCGGTGTGTAACTGTATTTTTTTTACTATCTTTGTCTGGTTTTGGTATCAGGGTGATGGTGGCCTCATAGAAAGAGTTTGGGAGTGTTCCTTCCTCACCAAATTTTTGGAAGAGTTTGAGAAGGATGTGTGTTAGGTCTTTTCTCCATGTTGGATAGAATTATCCTGTGAAACCATCTGTCCTGGACTTTTGTTGGTTGGACGATTTTTAATCAGAGTTGCAAGTTCATTACTCGTACTGGGTCTGTTCATACTTCCTATTTTTTCCTGGTTCAGTCTTGGAAGGTTGTACCTTTCTAAGAATTTGTGCATTTCGTCCAGATTTTCCATTTTATCAGCATAGAGTTGCTTGCAGTAGTCTCTTATGAAGTTTTGTACTTCTGTGTTGTCTGTGGTAACTTCTTTTTCATTTCTAATTTTATTGATTGCAGTCCTCTCCCTCTTTTTCTCGATGAGTCTGGCTAAATCTTTATCAATATTGTTTACCTTCTCAAAGAACCAGCATTTACTTTTATTGATCCTTGTTATTGTTTTCTTTGTTGCTATTTCACTTCTTTCTTTCTTTTTTTTCTACCTTTTTATTGACAGCCCCAACTACCTTCAACGTTTGTTGTCTATTTAGAAAATGATTGGTTCAAATGAACACATCTTCTTCCTTTTATCTTATTGTTTTTTCAGTTTTTGAATATTCTTTTATTTTTTTATACAGCAGGTTCTTATTAGTTATCCATTTTATACACACTAGTGTATACATGTCAATGCCAATTTCCGAATTCATCACATAAGGACTACCACACCCCCACTTTCCCCCTATGGTGGCCATACGTTGGTTCTCCACATCTGTGTATCAATTCAATCCTGCAAACCGGTTCATCTGTACCATTTTTCTAGGTTGCATATATATGCGTTTATAGATGATATCTGTTTTTCTCTTTCTGACTGATTTCACTGTGTATGACAGTCTCTAGATCCATCCACGCCTGTACCAATGAACCAACATAGTTCCTTTTTATTGCTGAGTAATATTCCATGGTATATATGTACCACATCTTTATCCATTTGTCTGTGGATGGGCATTTAGGTTGTTTCCATGACTTGGCTATTGTAAATACTGCTGCAATGAACATTGAGGTGCATGTGTCTTTTAGAACTATGGTTTTCTCTTGGTATATGCCCTGTAGTGGGTTCGCTGGGTCATATGGCACTTCTTTTATTCGTTTTTCAATTAACCTCTTTACTGTTCTCCATAGTGGCTGTATCAATTTACACTCCCAACAACAGTGCAAGAGTATTCTCTTTGCTCCACACCCTGTGCAGCAGTTGTTGTTTGTTGATTTTCTGATGATGCCCGTTCTAAATGGTGTGAGGTGATACCTCAGTGTAGTTTTGATGTGCATCTCTCTAATAATTAGTGATGTTGAGCAGGTTTTCATGTGCTTGTTGGACAGCTGTATGTCTTCTTTCAAGAATTGTCTATTTAGGTCTTCAACCCATTTTTCGATTGGGTTGTTCGTTTTTTTAATACCGACCTGCATGAGCTGTTAATACATTTTGGAGATTAATCCTTAGTCCGTTGATCCATACGCAAATATTTTTCCCATTCTGAGGGTTGTCCTTTGGTCTTGTTTGTCGTTTCCTGTGTGTGGCAAAAGCTTGTAAGTTTCATTAGGTCCCACTTGTTTATTTTTGTTTTTATTTCAATTACTCTAGGAGGTGGATTAAAACAGATCTTGCTGTGATGTATGTCAAAGCGTGTTATTCCTATGTTTTTCTCTAAGAGTTTTATACTATCTTGTCTTACGTTTAGGTCTCTGTTCCATTTTTAGTTTATTTGTGTGTACGGTGTTTGGGAGTGTTCTAATTTCATTCTTTTACATGTGTCTGTCCAGTTTTCCCAGCCCCACTTATTGTAGAGACTGTCTTTTCTCCATTGTGGATTCCTGCCTCCTTTGTCATAGATTAGTTGACCATAGGTGCGTGGCTTCATCTCTGGGCTTTCTATCCTGTTGCATTGATCTATATTTCTGTTTTTGTGCCAGTCCCATCGTGTCTTGATTCCTGTAGCTTTGTAGTACAGTCTGAAGTCGGGGAGTCTGATTCCTCCAGCTCTGTTTTTTTCCCTCAAACTGCTTCGGCTCTTCCGGGTTTTTATGTCTCCATACAAATTTTAAGATTTTTTTGTTCTAGTTCTGGAAAAAATGCCATTGGTAATTTGAGAGGGATTGCATTGAATATGCAGATTGCTTTGGGTAGTATAGTCATTTTCACAACATTGATTCTTAGAATCCAAGAACATGGTATCTCTCTCCATCTGTTTCTATCATCTTCAATTTCATTCTTCAGTGTCATAGTTTTCAGCATACAGATCTTTTGTCTCCCTAGGTAGGTTGACTCCTAGGTATTTTATTCTGTTTGTTGCAATGGTTAATGGGAGTGTTTCCTTCATTTCTCTTTCAGATTTTTCTTCATTAATGTATAGAAATGCAAGGGATTTGTGTGCATTCATTTTGTATCGTGCAACGTTACCAAATCCACGGATTAGCTCTAGTAGTTTTCTGGTGGCATCTTTAGGATTCTCTAAGTATAGTGTCATGCCATCTGGAAAGAGTGACAGTGTTACTTCTTCTTTTCCAACTTGTGTTCCTTTTATTTCTTTTGCTGCTCTGACTGCTGGGGCTAGGACTTCCAAAACTATGTTGCATAATAGTGGTGAGAGTGGTCATCCTTGTCTTGTTCCTGATATTAGAGGACATGCTTTCAGTTTTTCACCAATGAGAATGTTTGCTGTGGGTTTGTTGTATATGGCCTTGATTAAGTTGAGTGAGCTTCCCTCTCTGCCCACTTTCAGGAGGGTTTTTATCATAAATGTGTGTTGAAATTTGTCACAAGCTTTTCTGCATCTATTGACATGATCATATGGTTTTTCCTCTTCACTTTGTTAATAGGGTGTATCACATTGATTTTCGTGTATTGAAGAATCCTTGCATCCCTGGGATAAATCCCACTTGATCATGAGGTATGATACTTTAATTTGGTATTGGATTTGGTTTGCTACTCTTTTGTTGAGCAGATTTGCATCTATGTTCATCAGTGATATCGGTGTGTAACTGTATTTTTTTTACTATCTTTGTCTGGTTTTGGTATCAGGGTGATGGTGGCCTCATAGAAAGAGTTTGGGAGTGTTCCTTCCTCACCAAATTTTTGGAAGAGTTTGAGAAGGATGTGTGTTAGGTCTTTTCTCCATGTTGGATAGAATTATCCTGTGAAACCATCTGTCCTGGACTTTTGTTGGTTGGACGATTTTTAATCAGAGTTGCAAGTTCATTACTCGTACTGGGTCTGTTCATACTTTCTATTTTTTCCTGGTTCAGTCTTGGAAGGTTGTACCTTTCTAAGAATTTGTGCATTTCGTCCAGATTTTCCATTTTATCAGCATAGAGTTGCTTGCAGTAGTCTCTTATGAAGTTTTGTACTTCTGTGTTGTCTGTGGTAACTTCTTTTTCATTTCTAATTTTATTGATTGCAGTCCTCTCCCTCTTTTTCTCGATGAGTCTGGCTAAATCTTTATCAATATTGTTTACCTTCTCAAAGAACCAGCATTTACTTTTATTGATCCTTGTTATTGTTTTCTTTGTTGCTATTTCACTTCTTTCTTTCTTTTTTTTCTACCTTTTTATTGACAGCCCCAACTACCTTCAACGTTTGTTGTCTATTTAGAAAATGATTGGTTCAAATGAACACATCTTCTTCCTTTTATCTTATTGTTTTTTCAGTTTTTGAATATTCTTTTATTTTTTTATACAGCAGGTTCTTATTAGTTATCCATTTTATACACACTAGTGTATACATGTCAATGCCAATTTCCGAATTCATCACATAAGGACTACCACACCCCCACTTTCCCCCTATGGTGGCCATACGTTGGTTCTCCACATCTGTGTATCAATTCAATCCTGCAAACCGGTTCATCTGTACCATTTTTCTAGGTTGCATATATATGCGTTTATAGATGATATCTGTTTTTCTCTTTCTGACTGATTTCACTGTGTATGACAGTCTCTAGATCCATCCACGCCTGTACCAATGAACCAACATAGTTCCTTTTTATTGCTGAGTAATATTCCATGGTATATGTGTACCACATCTTTATCCATTTGTCTGTGGATGGGCATTTAGGTTGTTTCCATGACTTGGCTATTGTAAATACTGCTGCAATGAACATTGAGGTGCATGTGTCTTTTAGAACTATGGTTTTCTCTTGGTATATGCCCTGTAGTGGGTTCGCTGGGTCATATGGCACTTCTTTTATTCGTTTTTCAATTAACCTCTTTACTGTTCTCCATAGTGGCTGTATCAATTTACACTCCCAACAACAGTGCAAGAGTATTCTCTTTGCTCCACACCCTGTGCAGCAGTTGTTGTTTGTTGATTTTCTGATGATGCCCGTTCTAAATGGTGTGAGGTGATACCTCAGTGTAGTTTTGATGTGCAACTCTCTAATAATTAGTGATGTTGAGCAGGTTTTCATGTGCTTGTTGGACAGCTGTATGTCTTCTTTCAAGAATTGTCTATTTAGGTCTTCAACCCATTTTTCGATTGGGTTGTTCGTTTTTTTAATACCGACCTGCATGAGCTGTTTATACATTTTGGAGATTAATCCTTAGTCCGTTGATCCATACGCAAATATTTTTCCCATTCTGAGGGTTGTCCTTTGGTCTTGTTTGTCGTTTCCTGTGTGTGGCAAAAGCTTGTACGTTTCATTAGGTCCCACTTGTTTATTTTTGTTTTTAGTTCAATTACTCTAGGAGGTGGATTAAAACAGATCTTGCTGTGATGTATGTCAAAGCGTGTTATTCCTATGTTTTCCTCTAAGAGTTTTATAGTATCCTGTCTTACGTTTAGGTCTCTGTTCCATTTTTAGTTTATTTGTGTGTACGGTGTTTGGGAGTGTTCTAATTTCATTCTTTTACATGTGTCTGTCCAGTTTTCTCAGTACCACTTATTGTAGAGACTGTCTTATCTCCATTGTGGATTCCTGCCTCCTTTGTCATAGATTAGTTGACCATAGGTGCGTGGCTTTATCTCTGGGCTTTCTATCCTGTTGCATTGATCTATATTTCTGTTTTTGTGCCAGTCCCATCGTGTCTTGATTCCTGTAGCTTTGTAGTACAGTCTGAAGTCGGGGAGTCTGATTCCTCCAGCTCTGTTTTTTTCCCTCAAACTGCTTCGGCTCTTCCGGGTTTTTATGTCTCCATACAAATTTTAAGATTTTTTTGTTCTAGTTCTGGAAAAAATGCCATTGGTAATTTGAGAGGGATTGCATTGAATATGCAGATTGCTTTGGGTAGTATAGTCATTTTCACAACATTGATTCTTAGAACCCAAGAACATGGTGTCTCTCTCCATTTGTTTCTATCATCTTCAATTTCATTCTTCAGTGTCATAGTTTTCAGCATACAGATCTTTTGTCTCCCTAGGTAGGTTGACTCCTAGGTATTTTATTCTGTTTGTTGCAATGGTTAATGGGAGTGTTTCCTTCATTTCTCTTTCAGATTTTTCTTCATTCATGTATAGAAATGCAAGGGATTTGTGTGCATTCATTTTGTATCGTGCAACGTTACCAAATCCATGGATTAGCTCTAGTAGTTTTCTGGTGGCATCTTTAGGATTCTCTAAGTATAGTGTCATGCCATCTGCACAGAGTGACAGTGTTACTTCTTCGTTTCCAACTTGTGTTCCTTTTATTTCTTTTGCTGCTCTGACTGCTGGGGCTAGGACTTCCAAAACTATGTTGAATAATAGTGGTGAGAGTGGTCATCCTTGTCTTGTTCCTGATATTAGAGGACATGCTTTCAGTTTTTCACCATTGAGGATGTTTGCTGTGGGTTTGTCATACATGGCCTTGATTAAGTTGAGTGAGGTTCCCTCTCTGCCCACTTTCTGTAGGGTTTTTCTCAGAAATGTGTGTTGAAATTTGTCACAAGCTTTTCTGCGTCTATTGACATGATCATATGGTTTTTCCTCTTCACTTTGTTAATAGGGTGTATCACATTGATTTCCGTGTATTGAAGAATCCTTGCATCCCTGGGATAAATCCCACTTGATCATGAGGTATGATACTTTAATTTGTTATTGGATTTGGTTTGCTACTCCTTTGTTGAGCAACTTTGCATCTATGTTCATCAGTGAAATCGGTGTGTAACTTTATTTTTTTGTACTATCTTTGTCTGGTTTTGGTATCAGGGTGATGTGGCCTCATAGAAAGTGTTTGGGAGTGTTCCTTCCTCGCCAAATTTTTGGAAGAGTTTGAGAAGGATGTGTGTTAGGTCTTTTCTCCATGTTGGATAGAATTATCCTGTGAAACCATCTGTCCTGCACTTTTGTTGGTTGGACGATTTTTAATCAGAGTTGCAAGTTCATTACTCGTACTGGGTCTGTTCATAGTTTCTATTTTTTCCTGGTTCAGTCTCGGAAGGTTGTACCTTTTTACGAATTTGTGCATTTCGTCCAGATTTTCCATTTTATCAGCATAGAGTTGCTTGTAGTAGTCTCTTACGAAGTTTTGTATTTCTGTGTTGTCCGTGGTAACTTCTTTTTCATTTCTAATTTTATTGATTGCAGTCCTCTCCCTCTTTTTCTCGATGAGTCTGCCTAAAGGTTTATCAATATTGTTTACCTTCTCAAAGAACCAGCTTTTACTTTTATTGATTCTTGTTGTTTTCTTTGTTGCTATTTCAGTTCTTTTTTTCTTGTTTTTCTGCCTTTTTATTGACAGCTCCAACTACCTTCAGGCTTTGTTGTCTATTTAGGAAATGATCAGTTCAAATGAACACATCTTCTTCCTTTTACCTTATTGTTTTTTGAATTTTTGAATATTATTTTGCTTTTTTATACAGCAGGTTTTTATTAGTTATCCATTTTATACATATCAGTGTATATATGTCAATCCCGATTTCCCAATTCATCACACAACGACTACCACACCCCCACTTTCCCCCTTTCTGACTGACTTTACTCTGTATGATAGTCTCTAGATCCATCCACGCCTGTACCAATGAACCAACTTAGTTCCTTTTCATGGCTGAGTAATATTCCATGGTATATATGTACCACATCTCCTTTATCCATTTGACTGTGGATGGGCATTTAGATTGTTTCCATAACCTGGCTATTGTAAATATCGCTGCAATGAACATTGGGGTGCATGTGTCTTTTAGAACTATGGTTTTCTCTTGGCATATGCCCAGTAGAGGGTTCACTGGGTCATATGGCAATTCTGTTTTTCATTTTTTAAGGAACCTCTTTACTGTTCTGCATAGTGGCTGTATCAATTTACACTCCCAACAACAGTGCAAAAGTATACTCTTTGCTCCACACCCTATCCAGCAGTTGTTGTTTGTTGATTTTCTGATGATGCGTGTTTCTAAATGGCATGAGGTGATACCTCAGTGTAGTTTTGATGTGCATCTCTCTAATAATTAGTGATGTTGAGCAGGTTTTGATGTGCTTGTTGGCCAGCTGTATGTCTTCTTTGGAGAATTGTCTATTTAGGTCTTCGGTCTATTTTTCGATTGGGTTGTTCGTTTATTTAATACCGAGCTGCATGTGCTGTTTATATATTTTGTAGATTAATCCTTAGTCCGTTGATCCGTATGCAAATATTTTTCCCATTCTGAGGGTTGTCCTTTGGTCTTGTTTGTTGTTTCCTGTGTGTGGCAAAAGCTTGTAAGTTTCATTAGGTCCCCCTTGTTTATTTTTGTTTTTATTTCCATTACTCTAGGAGGGCGATTAAAACAGATCTTGCTGTGATGTATGTCAAAGCGTGTTATTCCTATGTTTTCCTCTAAGAGTTTTATAGTATCCTGTCTTACGTTTAGGTCTCTGTTCCATTTTTAGTTTATTTGTGTGTACGATGTTTGGGAGTGTTCTAATTTCATTCTTTTACATGTGTCTGTCCAGTTTTCCCAGCCCCACTTATTGTAGAGACTGTCTTTTCTCCATTGTGGATTCTTGCCTCCTTTGTCATAGATTCGTTGACCATAGGTGCGTGGCTTTATCTCTGGGCTTTCTATCCTGTTGCGTTGATCTACAGTTCTGTTTTTGTGCCAGTCCCATCGTGTCTTGATTCCTGTACCTTTGTAGTACAGTCTGAAGTCGGGCAGTCTGATTCCTCCAGCTCTGTTTTTTTCCCTCAAACTGCTTTGGCTCTTCCGGGTTTTTTGTGTCTCCATACACATTTTAAGATTTTCTTGTTCTAGTTTTGGAAAAAATGCCATTGGTAATTTGAGAGGGATTGCATTGAATATGCAGATTGCTTTGGGTAGTATAGTCATTTTCACAACGTTGATTCTTAGAATCCAAGAACATGGTATCTCTCTCCATCTGTTTCTATCATCTTCAATTTCATTCTTCAGTGTCATAGTTTTCAGCATACAGATCTTTTGTCTCCCTAGGTAGGTTGACTCCTAGGTATTTTATCCTGTTTGTTGCAATGGTTAATGGGAGTGTTTCCTTCATTTCTCTTTCAGATTTTTCTTCATTAATGTATAGAAATGCAAGGGATTTGTGTGCATTCATTTTGTATCGTGCAACGTTACCAAATCCATGGATTAGCTCTAGTAGTTTTCTGGTGGCATCTTTAGGATTCTCTAAGTATAGTGTCATGTCATCTGCACAGAGTGACAGTGTTACTTGTTCTTTTCTAACTTGTGTTCCTTTTATTTCTTTTGCTGCTCTGACTGCTGGGGCTAGGACTTCCAAAACTATGTTGAATAATAGTGGTGAGAGTGGTCATCCTTGTCTTGTTCCTGATATTAGAGGACATGCTTTCAATTTTCAGCATTGAGGATGTTTGCTGTGGGTTTGTCGTATATGGCCTTGATTAAGTTGAGTGAGGTTCCATCTCTGCCCATTTTCTGGAGGGTTTTCATCATAAATGTGTGCTGAAATCTGTCACAAGCTTTTCTGCATCTATTGACATGATCATATGGTTTTTCCTCTTCACTTTGTTAATAGGGTGTATCACATTGATTTCCGTGTATTGAAGAATCCTTACATCCCTGGGATACATCCCACTTGATCATGAGGTATGATACTTTAATTTGGTAATGGATTTGGTTTGCTACTATTTCGTTGAGCAGCTTTTCATCTATGTTCATCAGGGATATCGGTGTGTAACTGTATTTTTTTGTACTATTTTTGTCTGGATTTGGTATCAGGGTGATGGTGGCCTAATAGAAAGGGTTTGGGAGTGTTCCTTCCTCGCCAATTTTTTGGAAGTGTTTGAGAAGGATGTGTGTTAGGTCTTTTCTCCATGTTGGATAGAATTATCCTGTGAAACCATCTGTCCTGGACTTTTGTTTGTTGGACGATTGTTAATCAGAGTTGCAAGTTCATTACTCGTACTGGGTCTGTTCATAGTTTCTATTTTTTCCTGGTTCAGTCTTGGAAGGTTGTACCTTTCTAAGAATTTGTGCATTTCTTCCAGATTTTCCAATATATCAGCATAGAGTTGCTTGTAGTAGTCTCTTACGAAGTTTTGTATTTCTGTGTTGTCCATGGTAACTTCTTTTTCATTTCTAATTTTATTGAGTGCAGTCCTCTCCCTCTTTTTCTCGATGAGTCTGGCTAAAGGTTTATCAATATTGTTTACCTTCTCAAAGAACCAGCTTTTACTTTTATTGATTCTTGCTGTTGTTTTCTTTGTTGCTATTTCAGTTTTTTCTTTCTTTTTTTTCTGCCTTTTTATTGACAGCTCCAACTACCTTCAGACTTGGTTGTCTATTTAGGAAATGATCGGTTCAAATGAACACATCTTCTTCCTTTTACGTTATTGTTTTTTGAATTTTTGAATATCATTGTTTTATACAGCAGGTTTTTATTAGTTATCCATTTTATACATATCAGTGTATATATGTCAATCCCGATTTCCCAATTCATCACACAACGACTACCACACCCCCACTTTCCCCCTTTCTGACTGACTTTACTCTGTATGATAGTCTCTAGATCCATCCACGCCTGTACCAATGAACCAACGTAGTTCCTTTTTATGGCTGAGTAATATTCCATGGTATATATGTACCACATCTTCTTTATCCATTTGTCTGTGGATGGGCATTTAGGTTGTTTCCATGACCTGGCTATTGTAAATACTGCTGCAGTGAACATTGGGGTGCATGTGTCTTTTAGAACTATGGTTTTCTCTTGGTATATGCCCTGTAGTGGGTTTGCTGGGTCATATGGCAATTCTTTTATTCGTTTTTCAAGGAACCTCTTTACTGTTCTCCATAGTGGCTGTATCAATTTACACTCCCAACAACAGTGCAAGAGTATTCTCTTTGCTCCACACCCTGTGCAGCAGTTGTTGTTTGTTGATTTTCTGATGATGCCCGTTCTAAATGGCGTGAGGTGATACCTCAGTGTAGTTTTGATGTGCATCTCTCTAATAATTAGTGATGTTGAGCAGGTTTTCATGTGCTTGTTGGCCAGCTGTATGTCTTCTTTGGAGAATTGTCTATTTAGGTCTTCTGCCCATTTTTCGATTGGGGTGTTTGTTTTTTTAATACCGAGCTGCATGAGCTGTTTATATATTTTGGAGATTAATCCTTAGTCCGTTGATCCGTACGCAAATATTTTTCCCATTCTGAGGGTTGTCCTTTGGTCTTGTTTGTCGTTTCCTGTGTGTGGCAAAAGCTTGTAAGTTTCATTAGGTCCCACTTGTTTATTTTTGTTTTTATTTCAATTACTCTAGGAGGTGGATTAAAACAGATCTTGCTGTGATGTATGTCAAAGCGTGTTATTCCTATGTTTTTCTCTAAGAGTTTTATACTATCTTGTCTTACGTTTAGGTCTCTGTTCCATTTTTAGTTTATTTGTGTGTACGGTGTTTGGGAGTGTTCTAATTTCATTCTTTTACATGTGTCTGTCCAGTTTTCCCAGCCCCACTTATTGTAGAGACTGTCTTTTCTCCATTGTGGATTCCTGCCTCCTTTGTCATAGATTAGTTGACCATAGGTGCGTGGCTTCATCTCTGGGCTTTCTATCCTGTTGCATTGATCTACAGTTCTGTTTTTGTGCCAGTCCCATCGTGTCTTGATTCCTGTAGCTTTGTAGTACAGTCTGAAGTCGGGGAGTCTGATTCCTCCAGCTCTGTTTTTTTCCCTCAAACTGCTTCGGCTCTTCCGGGTTTTTATGTCTCCATACAAATTTTAAGATTTTTTTGTTCTAGTTCTGGAAAAAATGCCATTGGTAATTTGAGAGGGATTGCATTGAATATGCAGATTGCTTTGGGTAGTATAGTCATTTTCACAACATTGATTCTTAGAATCCAAGAACATGGTATCTCTCTCCATCTGTTTCTATCATCTTCAATTTCATTCTTCAGTGTCATAGTTTTCAGCATACAGATCTTTTGTCTCCCTAGGTAGGTTGACTCCTAGGTATTTTATTCTGTTTGTTGCAATGGTTAATGGGAGTGTTTCCTTCATTTCTCTTTCAGATTTTTCTTCATTAATGTATAGAAATGCAAGGGATTTGTGTGCATTCATTTTGTATCGTGCAACGTTACCAAATCCACGGATTAGCTCTAGTAGTTTTCTGGTGGCATCTTTAGGATTCTCTAAGTATAGTGTCATGCCATCTGGAAAGAGTGACAGTGTTACTTCTTCTTTTCCAACTTGTGTTCCTTTTATTTCTTTTGCTGCTCTGACTGCTGGGGCTAGGACTTCCAAAACTATGTTGCATAATAGTGGTGAGAGTGGTCATCCTTGTCTTGTTCCTGATATTAGAGGACATGCTTTCAGTTTTTCACCAATGAGAATGTTTGCTGTGGGTTTGTTGTATATGGCCTTGATTAAGTTGAGTGAGCTTCCCTCTCTGCCCACTTTCAGGAGGGTTTTTATCATAAATGTGTGTTGAAATTTGTCACAAGCTTTTCTGCATCTATTGACATGATCATATGGTTTTTCCTCTTCACTTTGTTAATAGGGTGTATCACATTGATTTTCGTGTATTGAAGAATCCTTGCATCCCTGGGATAAATCCCACTTGATCATGAGGTATGATACTTTAATTTGGTATTGGATTTGGTTTGCTACTCTTTTGTTGAGCAGATTTGCATCTATGTTCATCAGTGATATCGGTGTGTAACTGTATTTTTTTTACTATCTTTGTCTGGTTTTGGTATCAGGGTGATGGTGGCCTCATAGAAAGAGTTTGGGAGTGTTCCTTCCTCACCAAATTTTTGGAAGAGTTTGAGAAGGATGTGTGTTAGGTCTTTTCTCCATGTTGGATAGAATTATCCTGTGAAACCATCTGTCCTGGACTTTTGTTGGTTGGACGATTTTTAATCAGAGTTGCAAGTTCATTACTCGTACTGGGTCTGTTCATACTTTCTATTTTTTCCTGGTTCAGTCTTGGAAGGTTGTACCTTTCTAAGAATTTGTGCATTTCGTCCAGATTTTCCATTTTATCAGCATAGAGTTGCTTGCAGTAGTCTCTTATGAAGTTTTGTACTTCTGTGTTGTCTGTGGTAACTTCTTTTTCATTTCTAATTTTATTGATTGCAGTCCTCTCCCTCTTTTTCTCGATGAGTCTGGCTAAATCTTTATCAATATTGTTTACCTTCTCAAAGAACCAGCATTTACTTTTATTGATCCTTGTTATTGTTTTCTTTGTTGCTATTTCACTTCTTTCTTTCTTTTTTTTCTACCTTTTTATTGACAGCCCCAACTACCTTCAACGTTTGTTGTCTATTTAGAAAATGATTGGTTCAAATGAACACATCTTCTTCCTTTTATCTTATTGTTTTTTCAGTTTTTGAATATTCTTTTATTTTTTTATACAGCAGGTTCTTATTAGTTATCCATTTTATACACACTAGTGTATACATGTCAATGCCAATTTCCGAATTCATCACATAAGGACTACCACACCCCCACTTTCCCCCTATGGTGGCCATACGTTGGTTCTCCACATCTGTGTATCAATTCAATCCTGCAAACCGGTTCATCTGTACCATTTTTCTAGGTTGCATATATATGCGTTTATAGATGATATCTGTTTTTCTCTTTCTGACTGATTTCACTGTGTATGACAGTCTCTAGATCCATCCACGCCTGTACCAATGAACCAACATAGTTCCTTTTTATTGCTGAGTAATATTCCATGGTATATATGTACCACATCTTTATCCATTTGTCTGTGGATGGGCATTTAGGTTGTTTCCATGACTTGGCTATTGTAAATACTGCTGCAATGAACATTGAGGTGCATGTGTCTTTTAGAACTATGGTTTTCTCTTGGTATATGCCCTGTAGTGGGTTCGCTGGGTCATATGGCACTTCTTTTATTCGTTTTTCAATTAACCTCTTTACTGTTCTCCATAGTGGCTGTATCAATTTACACTCCCAACAACAGTGCAAGAGTATTCTCTTTGCTCCACACCCTGTGCAGCAGTTGTTGTTTGTTGATTTTCTGATGATGCCCGTTCTAAATGGTGTGAGGTGATACCTCAGTGTAGTTTTGATGTGCATCTCTCTAATAATTAGTGATGTTGAGCAGGTTTTCATGTGCTTGTTGGACAGCTGTATGTCTTCTTTCAAGAATTGTCTATTTAGGTCTTCAACCCATTTTTCGATTGGGTTGTTCGTTTTTTTAATACCGACCTGCATGAGCTGTTAATACATTTTGGAGATTAATCCTTAGTCCGTTGATCCATACGCAAATATTTTTCCCATTCTGAGGGTTGTCCTTTGGTCTTGTTTGTCGTTTCCTGTGTGTGGCAAAAGCTTGTAAGTTTCATTAGGTCCCACTTGTTTATTTTTGTTTTTATTTCAATTACTCTAGGAGGTGGATTAAAACAGATCTTGCTGTGATGTATGTCAAAGCGTGTTATTCCTATGTTTTTCTCTAAGAGTTTTATACTATCTTGTCTTACGTTTAGGTCTCTGTTCCATTTTTAGTTTATTTGTGTGTACGGTGTTTGGGAGTGTTCTAATTTCATTCTTTTACATGTGTCTGTCCAGTTTTCCCAGCCCCACTTATTGTAGAGACTGTCTTTTCTCCATTGTGGATTCCTGCCTCCTTTGTCATAGATTAGTTGACCATAGGTGCGTGGCTTCATCTCTGGGCTTTCTATCCTGTTGCATTGATCTATATTTCTGTTTTTGTGCCAGTCCCATCGTGTCTTGATTCCTGTAGCTTTGTAGTACAGTCTGAAGTCGGGGAGTCTGATTCCTCCAGCTCTGTTTTTTTCCCTCAAACTGCTTCGGCTCTTCCGGGTTTTTATGTCTCCATACAAATTTTAAGATTTTTTTGTTCTAGTTCTGGAAAAAATGCCATTGGTAATTTGAGAGGGATTGCATTGAATATGCAGATTGCTTTGGGTAGTATAGTCATTTTCACAACATTGATTCTTAGAATCCAAGAACATGGTATCTCTCTCCATCTGTTTCTATCATCTTCAATTTCATTCTTCAGTGTCATAGTTTTCAGCATACAGATCTTTTGTCTCCCTAGGTAGGTTGACTCCTAGGTATTTTATTCTGTTTGTTGCAATGGTTAATGGGAGTGTTTCCTTCATTTCTCTTTCAGATTTTTCTTCATTAATGTATAGAAATGCAAGGGATTTGTGTGCATTCATTTTGTATCGTGCAACGTTACCAAATCCACGGATTAGCTCTAGTAGTTTTCTGGTGGCATCTTTAGGATTCTCTAAGTATAGTGTCATGCCATCTGGAAAGAGTGACAGTGTTACTTCTTCTTTTCCAACTTGTGTTCCTTTTATTTCTTTTGCTGCTCTGACTGCTGGGGCTAGGACTTCCAAAACTATGTTGCATAATAGTGGTGAGAGTGGTCATCCTTGTCTTGTTCCTGATATTAGAGGACATGCTTTCAGTTTTTCACCAATGAGAATGTTTGCTGTGGGTTTGTTGTATATGGCCTTGATTAAGTTGAGTGAGCTTCCCTCTCTGCCCACTTTCAGGAGGGTTTTTATCATAAATGTGTGTTGAAATTTGTCACAAGCTTTTCTGCATCTATTGACATGATCATATGGTTTTTCCTCTTCACTTTGTTAATAGGGTGTATCACATTGATTTTCGTGTATTGAAGAATCCTTGCATCCCTGGGATAAATCCCACTTGATCATGAGGTATGATACTTTAATTTGGTATTGGATTTGGTTTGCTACTCTTTTGTTGAGCAGATTTGCATCTATGTTCATCAGTGATATCGGTGTGTAACTGTATTTTTTTTACTATCTTTGTCTGGTTTTGGTATCAGGGTGATGGTGGCCTCATAGAAAGAGTTTGGGAGTGTTCCTTCCTCACCAAATTTTTGGAAGAGTTTGAGAAGGATGTGTGTTAGGTCTTTTCTCCATGTTGGATAGAATTATCCTGTGAAACCATCTGTCCTGGACTTTTGTTGGTTGGACGATTTTTAATCAGAGTTGCAAGTTCATTACTCGTACTGGGTCTGTTCATACTTTCTATTTTTTCCTGGTTCAGTCTTGGAAGGTTGTACCTTTCTAAGAATTTGTGCATTTCGTCCAGATTTTCCATTTTATCAGCATAGAGTTGCTTGCAGTAGTCTCTTATGAAGTTTTGTACTTCTGTGTTGTCTGTGGTAACTTCTTTTTCATTTCTAATTTTATTGATTGCAGTCCTCTCCCTCTTTTGCTCGATGAGTCTGGCTAAATCTTTATCAATATTGTTTACCTTCTCAAAGAACCAGCATTTACTTTTATTGATCCTTGTTATTGTTTTCTTTGTTGCTATTTCACTTCTTTCTTTCTTTTTTTTCTACCTTTTTATTGACAGCCCCAACTACCTTCAACGTTTGTTGTCTATTTAGAAAATGATTGGTTCAAATGAACACATCTTCTTCCTTTTATCTTATTGTTTTTTCAGTTTTTGAATATTCTTTTATTTTTTTATACAGCAGGTTCTTATTAGTTATCCATTTTATACACACTAGTGTATACATGTCAATGCCAATTTCCGAATTCATCACATAAGGACTACCACACCCCCACTTTCCCCCTATGGTGGCCATACGTTGGTTCTCCACATCTGTGTATCAATTCAATCCTGCAAACCGGTTCATCTGTACCATTTTTCTAGGTTGCATATATATGCGTTTATAGATGATATCTGTTTTTCTCTTTCTGACTGATTTCACTGTGTATGACAGTCTCTAGATCCATCCACGCCTGTACCAATGAACCAACATAGTTCCTTTTTATTGCTGAGTAATATTCCATGGTATATATGTACCACATCTTTATCCATTTGTCTGTGGATGGGCATTTAGGTTGTTTCCATGACTTGGCTATTGTAAATACTGCTGCAATGAACATTGAGGTGCATGTGTCTTTTAGAACTATGGTTTTCTCTTGGTATATGCCCTGTAGTGGGTTCGCTGGGTCATATGGCACTTCTTTTATTCGTTTTTCAATTAACCTCTTTACTGTTCTCCATAGTGGCTGTATCAATTTACACTCCCAACAACAGTGCAAGAGTATTCTCTTTGCTCCACACCCTGTGCAGCAGTTGTTGTTTGTTGATTTTCTGATGATGCCCGTTCTAAATGGTGTGAGGTGATACCTCAGTGTAGTTTTGATGTGCATCTCTCTAATAATTAGTGATGTTGAGCAGGTTTTCATGTGCTTGTTGGACAGCTGTATGTCTTCTTTCAAGAATTGTCTATTTAGGTCTTCAACCCATTTTTCGATTGGGTTGTTCGTTTTTTTAATACCGACCTGCATGAGCTGTTAATACATTTTGGAGATTAATCCTTAGTCCGTTGATCCATACGCAAATATTTTTCCCATTCTGAGGGTTGTCCTTTGGTCTTGTTTGTCGTTTCCTGTGTGTGGCAAAAGCTTGTAAGTTTCATTAGGTCCCACTTGTTTATTTTTGTTTTTATTTCAATTACTCTAGGAGGTGGATTAAAACAGATCTTGCTGTGATGTATGTCAAAGCGTGTTATTCCTATGTTTTTCTCTAAGAGTTTTATACTATCTTGTCTTACGTTTAGGTCTCTGTTCCATTTTTAGTTTATTTGTGTGTACGGTGTTTGGGAGTGTTCTAATTTCATTCTTTTACATGTGTCTGTCCAGTTTTCCCAGCCCCACTTATTGTAGAGACTGTCTTTTCTCCATTGTGGATTCCTGCCTCCTTTGTCATAGATTAGTTGACCATAGGTGCGTGGCTTCATCTCTGGGCTTTCTATCCTGTTGCATTGATCTATATTTCTGTTTTTGTGCCAGTCCCATCGTGTCTTGATTCCTGTAGCTTTGTAGTACAGTCTGAAGTCGGGGAGTCTGATTCCTCCAGCTCTGTTTTTTTCCCTCAAACTGCTTCGGCTCTTCCGGGTTTTTATGTCTCCATACAAATTTTAAGATTTTTTTGTTCTAGTTCTGGAAAAAATGCCATTGGTAATTTGAGAGGGATTGCATTGAATATGCAGATTGCTTTGGGTAGTATAGTCATTTTCACAACATTGATTCTTAGAATCCAAGAACATGGTATCTCTCTCCATCTGTTTCTATCATCTTCAATTTCATTCTTCAGTGTCATAGTTTTCAGCATACAGATCTTTTGTCTCCCTAGGTAGGTTGACTCCTAGGTATTTTATTCTGTTTGTTGCAATGGTTAATGGGAGTGTTTCCTTCATTTCTCTTTCAGATTTTTCTTCATTAATGTATAGAAATGCAAGGGATTTGTGTGCATTCATTTTGTATCGTGCAACGTTACCAAATCCACGGATTAGCTCTAGTAGTTTTCTGGTGGCATCTTTAGGATTCTCTAAGTATAGTGTCATGCCATCTGGAAAGAGTGACAGTGTTACTTCTTCTTTTCCAACTTGTGTTCCTTTTATTTCTTTTGCTGCTCTGACTGCTGGGGCTAGGACTTCCAAAACTATGTTGCATAATAGTGGTGAGAGTGGTCATCCTTGTCTTGTTCCTGATATTAGAGGACATGCTTTCAGTTTTTCACCAATGAGAATGTTTGCTGTGGGTTTGTTGTATATGGCCTTGATTAAGTTGAGTGAGCTTCCCTCTCTGCCCACTTTCAGGAGGGTTTTTATCATAAATGTGTGTTGAAATTTGTCACAAGCTTTTCTGCATCTATTGACATGATCATATGGTTTTTCCTCTTCACTTTGTTAATAGGGTGTATCACATTGATTTTCGTGTATTGAAGAATCCTTGCATCCCTGGGATAAATCCCACTTGATCATGAGGTATGATACTTTAATTTGGTATTGGATTTGGTTTGCTACTCTTTTGTTGAGCAGATTTGCATCTATGTTCATCAGTGATATCGGTGTGTAACTGTATTTTTTTTACTATCTTTGTCTGGTTTTGGTATCAGGGTGATGGTGGCCTCATAGAAAGAGTTTGGGAGTGTTCCTTCCTCACCAAATTTTTGGAAGAGTTTGAGAAGGATGTGTGTTAGGTCTTTTCTCCATGTTGGATAGAATTATCCTGTGAAACCATCTGTCCTGGACTTTTGTTGGTTGGACGATTTTTAATCAGAGTTGCAAGTTCATTACTCGTACTGGGTCTGTTCATACTTTCTATTTTTTCCTGGTTCAGTCTTGGAAGGTTGTACCTTTCTAAGAATTTGTGCATTTCGTCCAGATTTTCCATTTTATCAGCATAGAGTTGCTTGCAGTAGTCTCTTATGAAGTTTTGTATTTCTGTGTTGTCTGTGGTAACTTCTTTTTCATTTCTAATTTTATTGATTGCAGTCCTCTCCCTCTTTTGCTCGATGAGTCTGGCTAAATCTTTATCAATATTGTTTACCTTCTCAAAGAACCAGCATTTACTTTTATTGATCCTTGTTATTGTTTTCTTTGTTGCTATTTCACTTCTTTCTTTCTTTTTTTTCTACCTTTTTATTGACAGCCCCAACTACCTTCAACGTTTGTTGTCTATTTAGAAAATGATTGGTTCAAATGAACACATCTTCTTCCTTTTATCTTATTGTTTTTTCAGTTTTTGAATATTCTTTTATTTTTTTATACAGCAGGTTCTTATTAGTTATCCATTTTATACACACTAGTGTATACATGTCAATGCCAATTTCCGAATTCATCACACAAGGACTACCACACCCCCACTTTCCCCCTATGGTGGCCATATTTTGGTTCTCCACATCTGTGTATCAATTCAATCCTGCAAACCGGTTCATCTGTACCATTTTTCTAGGTTGCATATATATGCGTTTATAGATGATATCTGTTTTTCTCTTTCTGACTGATTTCACTGTGTATGACAGTCTCTAGATCCATCCACGCCTGTACCAATGAACCAACATAGTTCCTTTTTATTGCTGAGTAATATTCCATGGTATATATGTACCACATCTTTATCCATTTGTCTGTGGATGGGCATTTAGGTTGTTTCCATGACTTGGCTATTGTAAATACTGCTGCAATGAACATTGAGGTGCATGTGTCTTTTAGAACTATGGTCTTCTCTTGGTATATGCCCTGTAGTGGGTTCGCTGGGTCATATGGCACTTCTTTTATTCGTTTTTCAATTAACCTCTTTACTGTTCTCCATAGTGGCTGTATCAATTTACACTCCCAACAACAGTGCAAGAGTATTCTCTTTGCTCCACACCCTGTGCAGCAGTTGTTGTTTGTTGATTTTCTGATGATGCCCGTTCTAAATGGTGTGAGGTGATACCTCAGTGTAGTTTTGATGTGCATCTCTCTAATAATTAGTGATGTTGAGCAGGTTTTCATGTGCTTGTTGGACAGCTGTATGTCTTCTTTCAAGAATTGTCTATTTAGGTCTTCAACCCATTTTTCGATTGGGTTGTTCGTTTTTTTAATACCGACCTGCATGAGCTGTTTATACATTTTGGAGATTAATCCTTAGTCCGTTGATCCATACGCAAATATTTTTCCCATTCTGAGGGTTGTCCTTTGGTCTTGTTTGTCGTTTCCTGTGTGTGGCAAAAGCTTGTACGTTTCATTAGGTCCCACTTGTTTATTTTTGTTTTTAGTTCAATTACTCTAGGAGGTGGATTAAAACAGATCTTGCTGTGATGTATGTCAAAGCGTGTTATTCCTATGTTTTCCTCTAAGAGTTTTATAGTATCCTGTCTTACGTTTAGGTCTCTGTTCCATTTTTAGTTTATTTGTGTGTACGGTGTTTGGGAGTGTTCTAATTTCATTCTTTTACATGTGTCTGTCCAGTTTTCCCAGTACCACTTATTGTAGAGACTGTCTTATCTCCATTGTGGATTCCTGCCTCCTTTGTCATAGATTAGTTGACCATAGGTGCGTGGCTTTATCTCTGGGCTTTCTATCCTGTTGCATTGATCTATATTTCTGTTTTTGTGCCAGTCCCATCGTGTCTTGATTCCTGTAGCTTTGTAGTACAGTCTGAAGTCGGGGAGTCTGATTCCTCCAGCTCTGTTTTTTTCCCTCAAACTGCTTCGGCTCTTCCGGGTTTTTATGTCTCCATACAAATTTTAAGATTTTTTTGTTCTAGTTCTGGAAAAAATGCCATTGGTAATTTGAGAGGGATTGCATTGAATATGCAGATTGCTTTGGGTAGTATAGTCATTTTCACAACATTGATTCTTAGAACCCAAGAACATGGTGTCTCTCTCCATTTGTTTCTATCATCTTCAATTTCATTCTTCAGTGTCATAGTTTTCAGCATACAGATCTTTTGTCTCCCTAGGTAGGTTGACTCCTAGGTATTTTATTCTGTTTGTTGCAATGGTTAATGGGAGTGTTTCCTTCATTTCTCTTTCAGATTTTTCTTCATTAATGTATAGAAATGCAAGGGATTTGTGTGCATTCATTTTGTATCGTGCAACATTACCAAATCCATGGATTAGCTCTAGTAGTTTTCTGGTGGCATCTTTAGGATTCTCTAAGTATAGTGTCATGCCATCTGCACAGAGTGACAGTGTTACTTCTTCGTTTCCAACTTGTGTTCCTTTTATTTCTTTTGCTGCTCTGACTGCTGGGGCTAGGACTTCCAAAACTATGTTGAATAATAGTGGTGAGAGTGGTCATCCTTGTCTTGTTCCTGATATTAGAGGACATGCTTTCAGTTTTTCAGCATTGAGGATGTTTGCTGTGGGTTTGTCGTATATGGCCTTGATTAAGTTGAGTGAGGTTCCATCTCTGCCCATTTTCTGGAGGGTTTTCATCATAAATGTGTGCTGAAATCTGTCACAAGCTTTTCTGCATCTATTGACATGATCATATGGTTTTTCCTCTTCACTTTGTTAATAGGGTGTATCACATTGATTTCCGTGTATTGAAGAATCCTTACATCCCTGGGATACATCCCACTTGATCATGAGGTATGATACTTTAATTTGGTAATGGATTTGGTTTGCTACTATTTCGTTGAGCAGCTTTTCATCTATGTTCATCAGGGATATCGGTGTGTAACTGTATTTTTTTGTACTATTTTTGTCTGGATTTGGTATCAGGGTGATGGTGGCCTAATAGAAAGGGTTTGGGAGTGTTCCTTCCTCGCCAATTTTTTGGAAGTGTTTGAGAAGGATGTGTGTTAGGTCTTTTCTCCATGTTGGATAGAATTATCCTGTGAAACCATCTGTCCTGGACTTTTGTTTGTTGGACGATTGTTAATCAGAGTTGCAAGTTCATTACTCGTACTGGGTCTGTTCATAGTTTCTATTTTTTCCTGGTTCAGTCTTGGAAGGTTGTACCTTTCTAAGAATTTGTGCATTTCTTCCAGATTTTCCAATATATCAGCATAGAGTTGCTTGTAGTAGTCTCTTACGAAGTTTTGTATTTCTGTGTTGTCCATGGTAACTTCTTTTTCATTTCTAATTTTATTGAGTGCAGTCCTCTCCCTCTTTTTCTCGATGAGTCTGGCTAAAGGTTTATCAATATTGTTTACCTTCTCAAAGAACCAGCTTTTACTTTTATTGATTCTTGCTGTTGTTTTCTTTGTTGCTATTTCAGTTCTTTCTTTCTTTTTTTTCTGCCTTTTTATTGACAGCTCCAACTACCTTCAGACTTGGTTGTCTATTTAGGAAATGATCGGTTCAAATGAACACATCTTCTTCCTTTTACGTTATTGTTTTTTGAATTTTTGAATATCATTGTTTTATACAGCAGGTTTTTATTAGTTATCCATTTTATACATATCAGTGTATATATGTCAATCCCGATTTCGCAATTCATCACACAACGACTACCACACCCCCACTTTCCCCCTTTCTGACTGACTTTACTCTGTATGATAGTCTCTAGATCCATCCACGCCTGTACCAATGAACCAACGTAGTTCCTTTTTATGGCTGAGTAATATTCCATGGTATATATGTACCACATCTTCTTTATCCATTTGTCTGTGGATGGGCATTTAGGTTGTTTCCATGACCTGGCTATTGTAAATACTGCTGCAGTGAACATTGGGGTGCATGTGTCTTTTAGAACTATGGTTTTCTCTTGGTATATGCCCTGTAGTGGGTTCGCTGGGTCATATGGCAATTCTTTTATTTGTTTTTCAAGGAACCTCTTTACTGTTCTCCATAGTGGCTGTATCAATTTACACTCCCAACAACAGTGCAAAAGTATACTCTTTGCTCCACACCCTGTCCAGCAGTTGTTGTTTGTTGATTTTCTGATGATGCCTGTTTCTAAATGGCATGAGGTGATACCTCAGTGTAGTTTTGATGTGCATCTCTCTAATAATTAGTGATGTTGAGCAGGTTTTCATGTGCTTGTTGGCCAGCTGTATGTCTTCTTTGGAGAATTGTCTATTTAGTTCTTCTGCCCATTTCTCGATTTGGGTGTCCGTTTTTTTAATACCGAGCTGCGTGAGCTGTTTATATATTTTGGAGATTAATCCTTAGTCCGTTGATCCGTATGCAAATATTTTTCCCATTCTGAGGGTTGTCCTTTCGTATTGTTTGTCGTTTCCTGTGTGTGGCAAAAGCTTGTGAGTTTCATTAGGTCCCACTTGTTTATTTTTGTTTTTATTTCCATTACTCTAGGAGGTGGATTAAAACAGATCTTGCTGTGATGTATGTCAAAGTGTGTTATTCCTATGTTTTCCTCTAAGAGTTTTATAGTATCCTGTCTTACGTTTAGGTCTCTGTTCCATTTTTAGTTTATTTGTGTGTACGGTGTTTGGGAGTGTTCTAATTTCATTCTCTTACATGTGTCTGTCCAATTTTCCCAGCCCCACTTATTGTAGAGACTGTCTTTTCTCCATTGTGGATTCCTGCCTCCTTTGTCGTAGATTAGTTGACCATAATTGCGTGGCTACATCTCTGGGCTTTCTATCCTGTTGCATTGATCTATATTTCTGTTTTTGTGCCAGTCCCATCGTGTCTTGATTCCTGTAGCTTTGTAGTACAGTCTGAAGTCGGGCAGTCTGATTCCTCCAGCTCTGTTTTTTCCCCTCAAACTGCTTCGGCTCTTCCGGGTTTCTATGTCTCCATACAAATTTTAAGATTTTTTTGTTCTAGTTCTGGAAAAAATGCCATTGGTAATTTGAGAGGGATTGCATTGAATATGCAGATTGCTTTGGGTAGTATAGTCATTTTCACAACATTGATTCTTAGAATCCAAGAACATGGTATCTCTCTCCATCTGTTTCTATCATCTTCAATTTCATTCTTCAGTGTCATAGTTTTCAGCATACAGATCTTTTGTCTCCCTAGGTAGGTTGACTCCTAGGTATTTTATTCTGTTTGTTGCAATGGTTAATGGGAGTGTTTCCTTCATTTCTCTTTCAGATTTTTCTTCATTAATGTATAGAAATGCAAGGGATTTGTGTGCATTCATTTTGTATCGTGCAACGTTACCAAATCCATGGATTAGCTCTAGTAGTTTTCTGGTGGCATCTTTAGGATTCTCTAAGTATAGTGTCATGTCATCTGCAAAGAGTGACAGTGTTACTTCTTCGTTTCCAACTTGTGTTCCTTTTATTTCTTTTGCTGCTCTGACTGCTGGGGCTAGGACTTCCAAAACTATGTTGCATAATAGTGGTGAGAGTGGTCATCCTTGTCTTGTTCCTGATATTAGAGGACATGCTTTCAGTTTTTCAGCATTGAGGATGTTTGCTGTGGGTTTGTCGTATATGGCCTTGATTAAGTTGAGTGAGGTTCCCTCTCTGTCACTTTCTGGAGGGTTTTTATCAGAAATGTGTGTTGAAATTTGTCACAAGCTTTTCTGCATCTATTGACATCATCATATGGTTTTTCCTCTTCACTTTGTTATTTGGGTGTATCACATTGATTTTCCTGATTTGAAGAATCCTTGCATCCCTGGGATAAATCCCACTTGATTATGAGGTATGATACTTTTAATGTGGTATTGGATTCTGTTTGCTACTCTTTTGTTGAGCAACTTTGCATCTATGTTCATCAGTGAAATCGGTGTGTAACTGTATTTTTTTGTACTATCTTGTCTGGTTTTGGTATCAGGGTGATGGTGGCCTCATAGAAAGAGTTTGGGAGTGTTCCTTCCTCACCAAATTTTTGGAAGAGTTTGAGAAGGATGTGTGTTAGGTCTTTTCTCCATGTTGGATAGAATTATCCTGTGAAACCATCTGTCCTGGACTTTTGTTGGTTGGACGATTTTTAATCAGAGTTGCAAGGTCATTACTCGTACTGGGTCTGTTCATAGTTTCTATTTTTTCCTGGTTCAGTCTTGGAAGGTTGTAGCTTTCTAAGAATTTGTGCATTTCGTCCAGATTTTCCATTTTATCAGCATAGAGTTGCTTGCAGTAGTCTCTTAGGAAGTTTTGTATTTCTGTGTTGTCTGTGGTAACTTCTTTTTCATTTCTAATTTTATTGATTGCAGTCCTCTCCCTCTTTTTCTCGATGAGTCTGGCTAAATATTTATCAATATTGTTTACCTTCTCAAAGAACCAGCTTTTACTTCTATTGATCCTTGTTATTGTTTTCTTTGTTGCTATTTCACTTCTTTCTTTCTTTTTTTTCTACCTTTTTATTGACAGCCCCAACTACCTTCAAGGTTTTTTGTCTATTTAGGAAATGATTGGTTCAAATGAACACATCTTCTTCCTTTTATCTTATTGTTTTTTCAATTTTTGAATATTATTTTATTTTTTTATACAGCAGGTTCTTATTCGTTATCCATTTTATACATATTAGTGTATATATGTCAATCCCAATTTCCGAATTCATCACACAACGACTAACACACCCCCACTTTCCCCTTATGGTGGCCATACGTTGGTTCTCCACATCTGTGTATCAATTCAATCCTGCAAACCGGTTCATCTGTACCATTTTTCCAGGTTGCATATATATTCATTTATAGATGATATGTGTTTTTCTGACTGACTTCACTGTTTATAACAGTCTCTAGATCCATCCACGCCTGTACCAATGAACCAACTTAGTTCCTTTTCATGGCTGAGTAATATTCCATGGTATATATGTACCACTTCTTCTATAACCATTTGTCTGTGGATGGGCATTTAGATTGTTTCCATAACCTGGCTATTGTAAATACCGCTGCAATGATTATTGGGGTGCATGTGTCCTTTAGAACTATGGTTTTCTCTTGGCATATGCCCAGTAGTGTGTTCGCTGGGTCATATGGCAATTCTGTTTTTCATTTTTTAAGGAACCTCTTTACTGTTCTGCATAGTGGCTGTATCAATATACACTCCCAACAACAGTGCAAAAGTATACTCTTTGCTCCACACCCTGTCCAGCAGTTGTTGTTTGTTGATTTTCTGATGATGCCCGTTCTAAATGGTGTGAGGTGATACCTCAGTGTAGTTTTGATGTGCATCTCTCTAATAATTAGTGATGTTGAGCAGGTTTTCATGTGCTTGTTGGCCAGCTGTATGTCTTCTTTGGAGAATTGTCTATTTAGGTCTTCTGCCCATTTTTCGATTGGGGTGTTCGTTTTTTTAATACCGAGCTGCGTAAGCTGTTTATAGATTTTGGAGATTAATCCTTAGTCCGTTGATCCGTACGCAAATATTTTGCCATTCTGAGGGTTGTCTTTTCGTTTTGTTTGTCGTTTCCTGTGTGTGGCAAAGCTTGCAAGTTTCATTAGGTCCCACTTGTTTATTTTTGTTTTTATTTCCATTACTCTAGGAGGGGGATTAAAACAGATCTTGCTGTGATGTATGTCAAAGCTTGTTATTCCTATGTTTTCCTTTAAGAGTTTTATAGTATCCTGTCTTACGTTTAGGTCTCTGTTCCATTTTTAGTTTATTTGTGTGTATGGTGTTTGGGAGTGTTCTAATTTCATTCTTTTACATGTGTCTGTCCAATTTTCCCAGCCCCACTTATTGTAGAGACTGTCTTTTCTCCATTGTGGATTCCTGCCTCCTTTGTCATAGATTAGTTGACCATAGGTGCGTGGCTTTATCTCTGGGCTTTCTATCCTGTTGCATTGATCTATATTTCTGTTTTTGTGCCAGTCCCATCGTGTCTTGATTCCTGTAGCTTTGTAGTACAGTCTGAAGTCGGGCAGTCTGATTCCTCCAGCTCTGTTTTTTTCCCTCAAACTGCTTTGGCTCTTCCGGGTTTTTATGTCTCCATACAAATTTTAAGATTTTTTTGTTCTAGTTCTGGAAAAAATGCCATTGGTAATTTGAGAGGGATTGCATTGAATATGCAGATTGCTTTGGGTAGTATAGTCATTTTCACAACATTGATTCTTAGAATCCAAGAACATGGTATCTCTCTCCATCTGTTTCTGTCATCTTCAATTTCATTCTTCAGTGTCATAGTTTTCAGCATACAGATCTTTTGTCTCCCTAGGTAGGTTGACTCCTAGGTATTTTATTCTGTTTGTTGCAATGGTTAATGGGAGTGTTTCCTTCATTTCTCTTTCAGATTTTTCTTCATTAATGTATAGAAATGCAAGGGATTTGTGTGCATTCATTTTGTATCGTGCAACGTTACCAAATCCATGGATTAGCTCTAGTAGTTTTCTGGTGGCATCTTTAGGATTCTCTAAGTATAGTGTCATGTCATCTGCACAGAGTGACATTGTTACTTGTTCTTTTCTAACTTGTGTTCCTTTTATTTCTTTTGCTGCTCTGACTGCTGGGGCTAGGACTTCCAAAACTATGTTGAATAATAGTGGTGAGAGTGGTCATCCTTGTCTTGTTCCTGATATTAGAGGACATGCTTTCAATTTTCAGCATTGAGGATGTTTGCTGTGGGTTTGTCGTATATGGCCTTGATTAAGTTGAGTGAGGTTCCATCTCTGCCCATTTTCTGGAGGGTTTTCATCATAAATGTGTGCTGAAATCTGTCACAAGCTTTTCTGCATCTATTGACATGATCATATGGTTTTTCCTCTTCACTTTGTTAATAGGGTGTATCACATTGATTTCCGTGTATTGAAGAATCCTTACATCCCTGGGATACATCCCACTTGATCATGAGGTATGATACTTTAATTTGGTAATGGATTTGGTTTGCTACTATTTCGTTGAGCAGCTTTTCATCTATGTTCATCAGGGATATCGGTGTGTAACTGTATTTTTTTGTACTATTTTTGTCTGGATTTGGTATCAGGGTGATGGTGGCCTAATAGAAAGGGTTTGGGAGTGTTCCTTCCTCGCCAATTTTTTGGAAGTGTTTGAGAAGGATGTGTGTTAGGTCTTTTCTCCATGTTGGATAGAATTATCCTGTGAAACCATCTGTCCTGGACTTTTGTTTGTTGGACGATTGTTAATCAGAGTTGCAAGTTCATTACTCGTACTGGGTCTGTTCATAGTTTCTATTTTTTCCTGGTTCAGTCTTGGAAGGTTGTACCTTTCTAAGAATTTGTGCATTTCTTCCAGATTTTCCAATATATCAGCATAGAGTTGCTTGTAGTAGTCTCTTACGAAGTTTTGTATTTCTGTGTTGTCCATGGTAACTTCTTTTTCATTTCTAATTTTATTGAGTGCAGTCCTCTCCCTCTTTTTCTCGATGAGTCTGGCTAAAGGTTTATCAATATTGTTTACCTTCTCAAAGAACCAGCTTTTACTTTTATTGATTCTTGCTGTTGTTTTCTTTGTTGCTATTTCAGTTCTTTCTTTCTTTTTTTTCTGCCTTTTTATTGACAGCTCCAACTACCTTCAGACTTGGTTGTCTATTTAGGAAATGATCGGTTCAAATGAACACATCTTCTTCCTTTTACGTTATTGTTTTTTGAATTTTTGAATATCATTGTTTTATACAGCAGGTTTTTATTAGTTATCCATTTTATACATATCAGTGTATATATGTCAATCCCGATTTCCTAATTCATCACACAACGACTACCACACCCCCACTTTCCCCCTTTCTGACTGACTTTACTCTGTATGATAGTCTCTAGATCCATCCACGCCTGTACCAATGAACCAACGTAGTTCCTTTTTATGGCTGAGTAATATTCCATGGTATATATGTACCACATCTTCTTTATCCATTTGTCTGTGGATGGGCATTTAGGTTGTTTCCATGACCTGGCTATTGTAAATACTGCTGCAGTGAACATTGGGGTGCATGTGTCTTTTAGAACTATGGTTTTCTCTTGGTATATGCCCTGTAGTGGGTTCACTGGGTCATATGGCAATTCTTTTATTCGTTTTTCAAGGAACCTCTTTACTGTTCTCCATAGTGGCTGTATCAATTTACACTCCCAACAACAGTGCAAAAGTATACTCTTTGCTCCACACCGTGTCCAGCAGTTGTTGTTTGTTGATTTTCTGATGATGCCCGTTCTAAATGGTGTGAGGTGATACCTCAGTGTAGTTTTGATGTGCATCTCTCTAATAATTAGTGATGTTGAGCAGGTTTTCATGTGCTTGTTGGCCAGCTGTATGTCTTCTTTGGAGAATTGTCTATTTAGGTCTTCTGCCCATTTTTCGATTGGGGTGTTTGTTTTTTTAATACCGAGCTGCGTGAGCTGTTTATAGATTTTGGAGATTAATCCTTAGTCCGTTGATCCGTACGCAAATATTTTGCCATTCTGAGGGTTGTCTTTTCGTCTTGTTTGTCGTTTCCTGTGTGTGGCAAAGCTTGCAAGTTTCATTAGGTCCCACTTGTTTATTTTTGTTTTTATTTCCATTACTCTAGGAGGGGGATTAAAACAGATCTTGCTGTGATGTATGTCAAAGCGTGTTATTCCTATGTTTTCCTCTAAGAGTTTTATAGTATCCTGTCTTACGTTTAGGTCTCTGTTCCATTTTTAGTTTATTTGTGTGTATGGTGTTTGGGAGTGTTCTAATTTCATTCTTTTACATGTGTCTGTCCAATTTTCCCAGCCCCACTTATTGTAGAGACTGTCTTTTCTCCATTGTGGATTCCTGCCTCCTTTGTCATAGATTAGTTGACCATAGGTGCGTGGCTTTATCTCTGGGCTTTCTATCCTGTTGCATTGATCTATATTTCTGTTTTTGTGCCAGTCCCATCGTGTCTTGATTCCTGTAGCTTTGTAGTACAGTCTGAAGTCGGGCAGTCTGATTCCTCCAGCTCTGTTTTTTCCCCTCAAACTGCTTCGGCTCTTCCGGGTTTCTATGTCTCCATACAAATTTTAAGATTTTTTTGTTCTAGTTCTGGAAAAAATGCCATTGGTAATTTGAGAGGGATTGCATTGAATATGCAGATTGCTTTGGGTAGTATAGTCATTTTCACAACATTGATTCTTAGAATCCAAGAACATGGTATCTCTCTCCATCTGTTTCTATCATCTTCAATTTCATTCTTCAGTGTCATAGTTTTCAGCATACAGATCTTTTGTCTCCCTAGGTAGGTTGACTCCTAGGTATTTTATTCTGTTTGTTGCAATGGTTAATGGGAGTGTTTCCTTCATTTCTCTTTCAGATTTTTCTTCATTAATGTATAGAAATGCAAGGGATTTGTGTGCATTCATTTTGTATCGTGCAACGTTACCAAATCCATGGATTAGCTCTAGTAGTTTTCTGGTGGCATCTTTAGGATTCTCTAAGTATAGTGTCATGTCATCTGCACAGAGTGACAGTGTTACTTGTTCTTTTCTAACTTGTGTTCCTTTTATTTCTTTTGCTGCTCTGACTGCTGGGGCTAGGACTTCCAAAACTATGTTGAATAATAGTGGTGAGAGTGGTCATCCTTGTCTTGTTCCTGATATTAGAGGACATGCTTTCAATTTTCAGCATTGAGGATGTTTGCTGTGGGTTTGTCGTATATGGCCTTGATTAAGTTGAGTGAGGTTCCATCTCTGCCCATTTTCTGGAGGGTTTTCATCATAAATGTGTGCTGAAATCTGTCACAAGCTTTTCTGCATCTATTGACATGATCATATGGTTTTTCCTCTTCACTTTGTTAATAGGGTGTATCACATTGATTTCCGTGTATTGAAGAATCCTTACATCCCTGGGATACATCCCACTTGATCATGAGGTATGATACTTTAATTTGGTAATGGATTTGGTTTGCTACTATTTCGTTGAGCAGCTTTTCATCTATGTTCATCAGGGATATCGGTGTGTAACTGTATTTTTTTGTACTATTTTTGTCTGGATTTGGTATCAGGGTGATGGTGGCCTAATAGAAAGGGTTTGGGAGTGTTCCTTCCTCGCCAATTTTTTGGAAGTGTTTGAGAAGGATGTGTGTTAGGTCTTTTCTCCATGTTGGATAGAATTATCCTGTGAAACCATCTGTCCTGGACTTTTGTTTGTTGGACGATTGTTAATCAGAGTTGCAAGTTCATTACTCGTACTGGGTCTGTTCATAGTTTCTATTTTTTCCTGGTTCAGTCTTGGAAGGTTGTACCTTTCTAAGAATTTGTGCATTTCTTCCAGATTTTCCAATATATCAGCATAGAGTTGCTTGTAGTAGTCTCTTACGAAGTTTTGTATTTCTGTGTTGTCCATGGTAACTTCTTTTTCATTTCTAATTTTATTGAGTGCAGTCCTCTCCCTCTTTTTCTCGATGAGTCTGGCTAAAGGTTTATCAATATTGTTTACCTTCTCAAAGAACCAGCTTTTACTTTTATTGATTCTTGCTGTTGTTTTCTTTGTTGCTATTTCAGTTCTTTCTTTCTTTTTTTTCTGCCTTTTTATTGACAGCTCCAACTACCTTCAGACTTGGTTGTCTATTTAGGAAATGATCGGTTCAAATGAACACATCTTCTTCCTTTTACGTTATTGTTTTTTGAATTTTTGAATATCATTGTTTTATACAGCAGGTTTTTATTAGTTATCCATTTTATACATATCAGTGTATATATGTCAATCCCGATTTCGCAATTCATCACACAACGACTACCACACCCCCACTTTCCCCCTTTCTGACTGACTTTACTCTGTATGATAGTCTCTAGATCCATCCACGCCTGTACCAATGAACCAACGTAGTTCCTTTTTATGGCTGAGTAATATTCCATGGTATATATGTACCACATCTTCTTTATCCATTTGTCTGTGGATGGGCATTTAGGTTGTTTCCATGACCTGGCTATTGTAAATACTGCTGCAGTGAACATTGGGGTGCATGTGTCTTTTAGAACTATGGTTTTCTCTTGGTATATGCCCTGTAGTGGGTTCACTGTGTCATATGGCAATTCTTTTATTCGTTTTTCAAGGAACCTCTTTACTGTTCTCCATAGTGGCTGTATCAATTTACACTCCCAACAACAGTGCAAAAGTATACTCTTTGCTCCACACCGTGTCCAGCAGTTGTTGTTTGTTGATTTTCTGATGATGCCCGTTCTAAATGGTGTGAGGTGATACCTCAGTGTAGTTTTGATGTGCATCTCTCTAATAATTAGTGATGTTGAGCAGGTTTTCATGTGCTTGTTGGCCAGCTGTATGTCTTCTTTGGAGAATTGTCTATTTAGGTCTTCTGCCCATTTTTCGATTGGGGTGTTTGTTTTTTTAATACCGAGCTGCGTGAGCTGTTTATAGATTTTGGAGATTAATCCTTAGTCCGTTGATCCGTACGCAAATATTTTGCCATTCTGAGGGTTGTCTTTTCGTCTTGTTTGTCGTTTCCTGTGTGTGGCAAAGCTTGCAAGTTTCATTAGGTCCCACTTGTTTATTTTTGTTTTTATTTCCATTACTCTAGGAGGGGGATTAAAACAGATCTTGCTGTGATGTATGTCAAAGCGTGTTATTCCTATGTTTTCCTCTAAGAGTTTTATAGTATCCTGTCTTACGTTTAGGTCTCTGTTCCATTTTTAGTTTATTTGTGTGTATGGTGTTTGGGAGTGTTCTAATTTCATTCTTTTACATGTGTCTGTCCAATTTTCCCAGCCCCACTTATTGTAGAGACTGTCTTTTCTCCATTGTGGATTCCTGCCTCCTTTGTCATAGATTAGTTGACCATAGGTGCGTGGCTTTATCTCTGGGCTTTCTATCCTGTTGCATTGATCTATATTTCTGTTTTTGTGCCAGTCCCATCGTGTCTTGATTCCTGTAGCTTTGTAGTACAGTCTGAAGTCGGGCAGTCTGATTCCTCCAGCTCTGTTTTTTCCCCTCAAACTGCTTCGGCTCTTCCGGGTTTCTATGTCTCCATACAAATTTTAAGATTTTTTTGTTCTAGTTCTGGAAAAAATGCCATTGGTAATTTGAGAGGGATTGCATTGAATATGCAGATTGCTTTGGGTAGTATAGTCATTTTCACAACATTGATTCTTAGAATCCAAGAACATGGTATCTCTCTCCATCTGTTTCTATCATCTTCAATTTCATTCTTCAGTGTCATAGTTTTCAGCATACAGATCTTTTGTCTCCCTAGGTAGGTTGACTCCTAGGTATTTTATTCTGTTTGTTGCAATGGTTAATGGGAGTGTTTCCTTCATTTCTCTTTCAGATTTTTCTTCATTAATGTATAGAAATGCAAGGGATTTGTGTGCAATCATTTTGTATCGTGCAACGTTACCAAATCCATGGATTAGCTCTAGTAGTTTTCTGGTGGCATCTTTAGGATTCTCTAAGTATAGTGTCATGTCATCTGCACAGAGTGACAGTGTTACTTGTTCTTTTCTAACTTGTGTTCCTTTTATTTCTTTTGCTGCTCTGACTGCTGGGGCTAGGACTTCCAAAACTATGTTGAATAATAGTGGTGAGAGTGGTCATCCTTGTCTTGTTCCTGATATTAGAGGACATGCTTTCAATTTTCAGCATTGAGGATGTTTGCTGTGGGTTTGTCGGATATGGCCTTGATTAAGTTGAGTGAGGTTCCATCTCTGCCCATTTTCTGGAGGGTTTTCATCATAAATGTGTGCTGAAATCTGTCACAAGCTTTTCTGCATCTATTGACATGATCATATGGTTTTTCCTCTTCACTTTGTTAATAGGGTGTATCACATTGATTTCCGTGTATTGAAGAATCCTTACATCCCTGGGATACATCCCACTTGATCATGAGGTATGATACTTTAATTTGGTAATGGATTTGGTTTGCTACTATTTCGTTGAGCAGCTTTTCATCTATGTTCATCAGGGATATCGGTGTGTAACTGTATTTTTTTGTACTATTTTTGTCTGGATTTGGTATCAGGGTGATGGTGGCCTAATAGAAAGGGTTTGGGAGTGTTCCTTCCTCGCCAATTTTTTGGAAGTGTTTGAGAAGGATGTGTGTTAGGTCTTTTCTCCATGTTGGATAGAATTATCCTGTGAAACCATCTGTCCTGGACTTTTGTTTGTTGGACGATTGTTAATCAGAGTTGCAAGTTCATTACTCGTACTGGGTCTGTTCATAGTTTCTATTTTTTCCTGGTTCAGTCTTGGAAGGTTGTACCTTTCTAAGAATTTGTGCATTTCTTCCAGATTTTCCAATATATCAGCATAGAGTTGCTTGTAGTAGTCTCTTACGAAGTTTTGTATTTCTGTGTTGTCCATGGTAACTTCTTTTTCATTTCTAATTTTATTGAGTGCAGTCCTCTCCCTCTTTTTCTCGATGAGTCTGGCTAAAGGTTTATCAATATTGTTTACCTTCTCAAAGAACCAGCTTTTACTTTTATTGATTCTTGCTGTTGTTTTCTTTGTTGCTATTTCAGTTCTTTCTTTCTTTTTTTTCTGCCTTTTTATTGACAGCTCCAACTACCTTCAGACTTGGTTGTCTATTTAGGAAATGATCGGTTCAAATGAACACATCTTCTTCCTTTTACGTTATTGTTTTTTGAATTTTTGAATATCATTGTTTTATACAGCAGGTTTTTATTAGTTATCCATTTTATACATATCAGTGTATATATGTCAATCCCGATTTCGCAATTCATCACACAACGACTACCACACCCCCACTTTCCCCCTTTCTGACTGACTTTACTCTGTATGATAGTCTCTAGATCCATCCACGCCTGTACCAATGAACCAACGTAGTTCCTTTTTATGGCTGAGTAATATTCCATGGTATATATGTACCACATCTTCTTTATCCATTTGTCTGTGGATGGGCATTTAGATTGTTTCCATAACCTGGCTATTGTAAATACCGCTGCAATGAACATTGGGGTGCATGTGTCTTTTAGAACTATGGTTTTCTCTTGGCATATGCCCAGTAGTGGGTTCGCTGGGTCATATGGCAATTCTCTTTTTCATTGTTTAAGGAACCTCTTTACTGTTCTCCATAGTGGCTGTATCAATTTACACTCCCAACAACAGTGCAAGAGTATACTCTTTGCTCCACACCCTATCCAGCAGTTGTTGTTTGTTGATTTTCTGATGATGCCTGTTTCTAAATGGCGTAAGGTGATACCTCAGTGTAGTTTTGATGTGCAACTCTCTAATAATTAGTGATGTTGAGCAGCTTTTCATGTGTTTGTTGGCCAGCTGTATGTCTTCTTTGGAGAATTGTCTATTTAGGTCTTCTGCCCATTTTTCGATTTGGGTGTTCGTTTTTTAAATGCCGAGCTGCGTGAGCTGTTTATAGATTTTGGAGATTAATCCTTAGTCCGTTGATCCATATGCAAATATTTTTCCCATTCTGAGGGTTGTCCTTTCGTATTGTTTGTCGTTTCCTGTGTGTGGCAAAAGCTTGTGAGTTTCCTTAGGTCCCACTTGTTTATTTTTGTTTTTATTTCCATTACTCTAGGAGGTGGATTAAAACAGATCTTGCTGTGATGTATGTCAAAGCGTGTTATTCCTATGTTTTCCTCTAAGAGTTTTATAGTATCCTGTCTTACGTTTAGATCTCTGTTCCATTTTTAGTTTATTTGTGTGTACGGTGTTTGGGAGTGTTCTAATTTCATTCTTTTACATGTGTCTGTCCAGTTTTCCCAGCACCACTTATTGTAGAGACTGTCTTTTCTCCATTGTGGATTCCTGCCTCCTTTGTCATAGATTAGTTGACCATAGGTGCGTGGCTTCATCTCTGGGCTTTCTATCCTGTTGCATTGATCTATATTTCTGTTTTTGTGCCAGTCCCATCGTGTCTTGATTCCTGTAGCTTTGTAGTACAGTCTGAAGTCGGGCAGTCTGATTCCTCCAGCTCTGTTTTTTTCCCTCAAACTGCTTCGGCTCTTCCGGGTTTTTATGTCTCCATACAAATTTTAAGATTTTCTTGTTCTAGTTCTGGAAAAAATGCCATTGGTAATTTGAGAGGGATTGCAATGAATATATAGATTGCTTTGGGTAGTATAGTCATTTTCACAACATTGATTCTTCCAATCCAAGAACATGGTATCTCTCTCCATCTGTTTGTATCATCTTCAATTTCGTTCTTCAGTGCCATAATTTTCAGCATACAGATCTTTTGTCTCCCTAGGTAAGTTTATTCCTAGGTAATTTATTCCTTTTGTTGCAATGCTTAATGGGAGTGTTTCCTTCATTTCTCTTTCAGATTTTTCTTCATTAATGTATAGAAATGCAAGGGATTTGTGTGCATTCATTTTGTATCGTGCAACGTTACCAAATCCATGGATTAGCTCTAGTAGTTTTCTGGTGGCATCTTTAGGATTCTCTAAGTATAGTGTCATGTCATCTACAAAGAGTGACAGTGTTACTTCTTCGTTTCCAACTTGTGTTCCTTTTATTTCTTTTGCTGCTCTGACTGCTGGGGCTAGGACTTCCAAAACTATGTTGCATAATAGTGGTGAGAGTGGTCATCCTTGTCTGGTTCCTGATATTAGAGGACATGCTTTCAGTTTTTCACCATTGAGGATGTTTGCTGTGGGTTTGTCGTATATGGCCTTGATTAAGTTGAGTGAGGTTCCCTCTCTGTCACTTTCTGGAGGCTTTTTATCAGAAATGTGTGTTGAAATTTGTCACAAGCTTTTCTGCGTCTATTGACATGCTCATATGGTTTTTCCTCTTCACTTTGTTAATAGGGTGTATCACATTGATTTTCGTGTATTGAAGAATCCTTGCATCCCTGGGATAAATCCCACTTGATTATGAGGTATGATACTTTTAATGTGGTATTGGATTCTGTTTGCTACTCTTTTGTTGAGCAACTTTGCATCTATGTTCATCAGTGAAATCGGTGTGTAACTGTATTTTTTTGTACTATCTTGTCTGGTTTTGGTATCAGGGTGATGGTGGCCTCATAGAAAGAGTTTGGGAGTGTTCCTTCATCGCCAAATTTTTGGAAGAGTTTGAGAAGGATGTGTGTTAGGTCTTTTCTCCATGTTGGATAGAATTATCCTGTGAAACCATCTGTCCTGGACTTTTGTTGGTTGGACGATTTTTAATCAGAGTTGAAAGGTCATTACTCGTACTGGGTCTGTTCATAGTTTCTATTTTTTCCTGGTTCAGTCTTGGAAGGTTGTAGCTTTCTAAGAATTTGTGCATTTCGTCCAGATTTTCCATTTTATCAGCATAGAGTTGCTTGCAGTAGTCTCTTAGGAAGTTTTGTATTTCTGTGTTGTCCGTGGTAACTTCTTTTTCATTTCTAATTTTATTGATTGCAGTCCTCTCCCTCTTTTTCTCGATGAGTCTGGCTAAATGTATATCAATATTGTTTACCTTCTCAAAGAACCAGCTTTTAATTTTATTGATCCTTGTTATTGTTTTCTTTGTTGCTATTTCACTTCTTTCTTTCTTTTTTTTCTACCTTTTTATTGACAGCCCCAACTACCTTCAACGTTTGTTGTCTATTTAGAAAATGATTGGTTCAAATGAACAGATCTTCTACCTTTTATCTTATTGTTTTTTCAGTTTTTGAATATTATTTTATTTTTTTATACAGCAGGTTCTTATTAGTTATCCATTTTATACATATTAGTGTATATATGTCAATCCCAATTTCCGAATTCATCACACAACGACTACCACACCCCCACTTTCCCCCTATGGTGGCCATACGTTGGTTCTCCACATCTGTGTATCAATTCAATCCTGCAAACCGGTTCATCTGTACCATTTTTCTAGGTTGCATATATATGCATTTATATATGATATGTGTTTTTCTCTTTCTGACTGACTTCACTGTTTATGACAATCTCTAGATCCATCCACGCCTGTACCAATGAACCAACTTACTTCTTTTCATGGCTGAGTAATATTCCATGGTATATTTGTACCACATCTTCTTTATCCATTTGTCTGTGGATGGGCATTTAGATTGTTTCCATAACCTGGCTATTGTAAATACCGCTGCAATGAACATTGGGGTGCATGTGTCTTTTAGAACTATGGTTTTCTCTTGGCATATGCCCAGTAGTGGGTTCGCTGGGTCATATGGCAATTCTCTTTTTCATTTTTTAAGGAACCTCTTTACTGTTCTGCATAGTGGCTGTATCAATTTACACTCCCAACAACAGTGCAAGAGTATACTCTTTGATCCACACCCTGTCCAGCAGTTGTTGTTTGTTGATTTTCTGATGATGCCTGTTTCTAAATGGCGTGAGGTGATACCTCAGTGTAGTTTTGATGTGCATCTCTCTAATAATTAGTGATGTTGAGCAGGTTTTCATGTGCTTGTTGGCCAGCTGTATGTCTTCTTTGGAGAATTGTCTATTTAGGTCTTCTGCCCATTTTTCGATTGGGGTGTTCGTTTTTTTAATACCGAGCTGCGTGAGCTGTTTATAGATTTTGGAGATTAATCCTTAGTCCGTTGATCCATACGCAAATATTCGCCATTCTGAGGGTTGTCTTTTCGTCTTGCTTGTCGTTTCCTGTGTGTGGCAAAGCTTGCAAGTTTCATTAGGTCCCACTTGTTTATTTTTGATTTTATTTCCATTACTCTAGGAGGTGGATTAAAACAGATCTTGCTGTGATGTATGTCAAAGCGTGTTATTCCTATGTTTTCCTCTAAGAGTTTTATAGTATCCTGTCTTACGTTTATGTCTCTCTTCCATTTTTAGTTTATTTGTGTGTACGGTGTTTGGGAGTGTTCTAATTTCATTCTTTTACATGTGTCTGTCCAATTTTCCCAGCACCACTTATTGTAGAGACTGTCTTTTCTCCATTGTGGATTCCTGCCTCCTTTGTCATAGATTAGTTGACCATAGGAGCGTGGCTTCATCTCTGGGCTTTCTATCGTGTTGCATTGATCTATATTTCTGTTTTTGTGCCAGTCCCATCGTATCTTGATTCCTGTAGCTTTGTAGTACAGTCTGAAGTCGGGCAGTCTGATTCCTCCAGCTCTGTTTTTTTCCCTCAAACTGCTTTGGCTCTTCCGGATTTTTATGTCTCCATAGAAATTTTAAGATTTTTTTGTTCTAGTTCTGGAAAAAATGCCATTGGTAATTTGAGAGGGATTGCATTGAATATGCAGATTGCTTTGGGTAGTATAGTCATTTTCACAACATTGATTCTTAGAATCCAAGAACATGGTATCTCTCTCCATCTGTTTCTATCATCTTCAATTTCATTCTTCAGTGTCATAGTTTTCAGCATACAGATCTTTTGTCTCCCTAGGTAGGTTGACTCCTAGGTATTTTATTCTGTTTGTTGCAATGGTTAATGGGAGTGTTTCCTTCATTTCTCTTTCAGATTTTTCTTCATTAATGTATAGAAATGCAAGGGATTTGTGTGCATTCATTTTGTATCGTGCAACGTTACCAAATCCATGGATTAGCTCTAGTAGTTTTCTGGTGGCATCTTTAGGATTCTCTAAGTATAGTGTCATGCCATCTGGAAAGAGTGACAGTGTTACTTCTTCGTTTCCAACTTGTGTTCCTTTTATTTCTTTTGCTGCTCTGACTGCTGGGGCTAGGACTTCCAAAACTATGTTGCATAATAGTGGTGAGAGTGGTCATCCTTGTCTTCTTCCTGATATTAGAGGACATGCTTTCAGTTTTTCACCATTGAGGATGTTTGCTGTGGGTTTGTCGTATATGGCCTTGATTAAGTTGAGTGAGGTTCCGTCTCTGCCCACTTTCTGGAGGGTTTTTATCAGAAATGTGTGTTGAAATTTGTCACAAGCTTTTCTGCATCTATTGACATCATCATATGGTTTTTCCTCTTCACTTTGTTAATTGGGGGTATCACATTGATTTTCGTGTTTTGAAGAATCCTTGCATCCCTGGGATAAATCCCACTTGATTATGAGGTATGATACTTTTAATGTGGTATTGGATTCTGTTTGCTACTCTTTTGTTGAGCAACTTTGCATCTATGTTCATCAGTGAAATCGGTGTGTAACTGTATTTTTTTGTACTATCTTGTCTGGTTTTGGTATCAGGGTGATGGTGGCCTCATAGAAAGAGTTTGGGAGTGTTCCTTCCTTGCCAAATTTTTGGAAGAGTTTGAGAAGGATGTGTGTTAGGTCTTTTCTCCATGTTGGATAGAATTATCCTGTGAAACCATCTGTCCTGGACTTTTGTTGGTTGGACGATTTTTAATCAGAGTTGCAAGGTCATTACTCGTACTGGGTCTGTTCATAGTTTCTATCTTTTCCTGGTTCAGTCTTGGAAGGTTGTACCTTTCTAAGAATTTGTGCATTTCGTCCAGATTTTCCATTTTATCAGCATAGAGTTGCTTGCAGTAGTCTCTTAGGAAGTTTTGTATTTCTGTGTTGTCTGTGGTAACTTCTTTTTCATTTCTAATTTTATTGATTGCAGTCCTCTCCCTCTTTTTCTCGATGAGTCTGGCTGAATCTTTATCAATATTGTTTACCTTCTCAAAGAACCAGCTTTTACTTTTATTGATCCTTGTTATTGTTTTCTTTGTTGCTATTTCACTTCTTTCTTTCTTTTTTTTCTACCTTTTTATTGACAGCCCCAACTACCTTCAACGTTTGTTGGCTATTTAGGAAATGATCGGTTCAAATGAACACATCTTCTTCCATTTATCTTATTTTTTTTCAGTTTTTGAATATTATTTTATTTTTTTATACAGCAGGTTCTTATTAGTTATCCATTTTATACATATTAGTGTATATATGTCAATGCCAATTTCCGAATTCATCACACAACGACTACCACACCCCCACTTTCCCCCTATGGTGGCCATACGTTGGTTCTCCACATCTGTGTATCAATTCAATCCTGCAAACCGGTTCATCTGTACCATTTTTCTAGGTTGCATATATATGCGTTTATAGATGATATCTGTTTTTCTCTTTCTGACTGATTTCACTGTGTATGAGAGTCTCTAGATGCATCCACGCCTGTACCAATGAACCAACTTAGTTCCTTTTCATGGCTGAGTAATATTCCATGGTATATATGTACCACTTCTTCTTTATCCATTTGTCTGTGGATGGGCATTTAGATTGTTTCCATAACCTGGCTATTGTAAATACCGCTGCAATGAATATTGGGGTGCATGTGTCTTTTAGAACTATGGTTTTCTCTTGGCATATGCCCAGTAGTGGGTTCGCTGGGTCATATGGCAATTCTGTTTTTCGTTTTTTAAGGAACCTCTTTTCTGTTCTGCATAGTGGCTGTATCAATTTACACTCCCAACAACAGTGCAAAAGTATACTCTTTGCTCCACACCCTGTCCAGCAGTTGTTGTTTGTTGATTTTCTGATGATGCCTGTTTCTAAATGGCGTGAGGTGATACCTCAGTGTAGTTTTGATGTGCATCTCTCTAATAATTAGTGATGTTGAGCAGGTTTTCATGTGCTTGTTGGCCAGCTGTATGTCTTCTTTGGAAATTGTCTATTTAGGTCTTCTGCCCATTTCTCGATTTGGGTGTTCGTTTTTATAATACCGAGCTGCGTGAGCTGTTTATATATTTTGGAGTTTAATCCTTAGTCCGTTGATCCGTATGCAAATATTTTTCCCATTCTGAGGGTTGTCCTTTCGTATTGTTTGTCGTTTCCTGTGTGTGGCAAAAGCTTGTGAGTTTCGTTAGGTCCCACTTGTTTATTTTTGTTTTTATTTCCATTACTCTAGGAGTTGGATTAAAACAGATCTTGCTGTGATGTATGTCAAAGCGTGTTATTCCTATGTTTTCCTCTGAGAGTTTTATAGTATCCTGTCTTACGTTTAGGTCTCTGTTCCATTTTTAGTTTATTTGTGTGTACGGTGTTTGGGAGTGTTCTAATTTCATTCTTTTACATGTGTCTGTCCAATTTTCCCAGCCCCACTTATTGTAGAGACTGTCTTTTCTCCATTGTGGATTCTTGCCTCCTTTGCATAGATTCGTTGACCATAGGTGCGTGGCTTTATCTCTGGGCTTTCTATCCTGTTGCATTGATCTATAGTTCTGTTTTTGTGCCAGTCCCATCGTGTCTTGATTCCTGTAGCTTTGTAGTACAGTCTGAAGTCGGGCAGTCTGATTCCTCCAGCTCTGTTTTTTTCCCTCAAACTGCTTTGGCTCTTCCGGGTTTTTTGTGTCTCCATACACATTTTAAGATTTTCTTGTTCTAGTTCTGGAAAAAATGCCATTGGTAATTTGAGAGGGATTGCACTGAATATATAGATTGCTTTGGGTAGTATAGTCATTTTCACAACATTGATTCTTCCAATCCAAGAACATGGTATCTCTCTCCATCTGTTTGTATCATCTTCAATTTCGTTCTTCAGTGCCATAATTTTCAGCATACAGATCTTTTGTCTCCCTAGGTAATTTTATTCCTAGGTAATTTATTCCTTTTGTTGCAATGGTTAATGGGAGTGTTTCCTTCATTTCTCTTTAAGATTTTTTTTCATTAATGTATAGGAATGCAAGGGATTTGTGTGCATTCATTTTGTATCGTGCAACGTTACCAAATCCATGGATTAGCTCTAGTAGTTTTCTGGTGGCATCTTTAGGATTCTCTAAGTATAGTGTCATGCCATCTGGAAAGAGTGACAGTGTTACTTCTTCTTTTCCAACTTGTGTTCCTTTTATTTCTTTTGCTGCTCTGACTGCTGGGGCTAGGACTTCCAAAACTATGTTGCATAATAGTGGTGAGAGTGGTCATCCTTGTCTTGTTCCTGATATTAGAGGACATGCTTTCAGTTTTTCAGCATTGAGGATGTTTGCTGTGGGTTTGTCGTATATGGCCTTGATTAAGTTGAGTGAGGTTCCCTCTCTGCCCACTTTCTGGAGGGTTTTTATCAGAAATGTGTGTTGAAATTTGTCACAAGCTTTTCTGCGTCTATTGACATGATCATATGGTTTTTCCTCTTCACTTTGTTAATTGGGTGTATCACATTGATTTTCGTGTTTTGAAGATTCCTTGCATCCCTGGGATAAATCCCACTTGATCATGAGGTATGATACTTTAATTTGGTATTGGATTTGGTTTGCTACTATTTTGTTGAGCAGATTTGCATCTATGTTCATCAGTGATATCGGTGTGTAACTGTATTTTTTTGTATTATCTTTGTCTGGTTTTGGTATCAGGGTGATGGTGGCCTCATAGAAAGAGTTTGGGAGTGTTCCTTCCTCACCAAATTTTTGGAAGAGTTTGAGAAGGATGTGTGTTAGGTCTTTTCTCCATGTTGGATAGAATTATCCTGTGAAACCATCTGTCCTGGACTTTTGTTGGTTGGACGATTTTTAATCAGAGTTGCAAGGTCATTACTCGTACTGGGTCTGTTCATAGTTTCTATTTTTTTCTGGTTCAGTCTTGGAAGGTTGTACCTTTCTAAGAATTTGTGCATTTCGTCCAGATTTTCCATTTTATCAGCATAGAGTTGCTTGCAGTAGTCTCTTATGAAGTTTTGTATTTCTGTGTTGTCTGTGGTAACTTCTTTTTCATTTCTAATTTTATTGATTGCAGTCCTCTCCCTCTTTTTCTCGATGAGTCTGGCTAAATGTATATCAATATTGTTTACCTTCTCAAAGAACCAGCTTTTACTTTTATTGATCCTCGTTATTGTTTTCTTTGTTGCTATTTCACTTCTTTCTTTCTTTTTTTTCTACCTTTTTTTTGACAGCCCCAACTACCTTCAACGTTTGTTGTCTATTTAGAAAATGATCGGTTCAAATGAACACATCTTCTTCCTTTTATCTTATTGTTTTTTCAGTTTTTGAATATTATTTTATTTTTTTATACAGCAGGTTCTTATTAGTTATCCATTTTATACACACTAGTGTATACATGTCAATGCCAATTTCCGAATTCATCACACAAGGACTACCACACCCCCACTTTCCCTCTATGGTGGCCATACGTTGGTTCTCCACATCTGTGTATCAATTCAATCCTGCAAACCAGTTCATCTGTACCATTTTTATAGGTTGCATATATATGCGTTTATAGATGATATCTGTTTTTCTCTTTCTGACTGATTTCACTGTGTATGACAGTCTCTAGATCCATCCACGCCTGTACCAATGAACCAACTTAGTTCCTTTTCATGGCTGAGTAATATTCCATGGTATATATGTACCACATCTTCTTTATCCATTTGTCTGTGGATGGGCATTTAGATTGTTTCCATAACCTGGCTATTGTAAATACCGCTGCAATGAACATTGGGGTGCATGTGTCTTTTAGAACTATGGTTTTCTCTTGGCATATGCCCAGTAGTGGGTTCGCTGGGTCATATGGCAATTCTCTTTTTCATTTTTTAAGGAACCTCTTTACTGTTCTGCATAGTGGCTGTATCAATTTACACTCCCAACAACAGTGCAAGAGTATACTCTTTGCTCCACACCCTGTCCAGCAGTTGTTGTTTGTTGATTTTCTGATGATGCGTGTTTCTAAATGGCATGAGGTGATACCTCAGTGTAGTTTTGATGTGCATCTCTCTAATAATTAGTGATGTTGAGCAGGTTTTCATGTGCTTGTTGGCCAGCTGTATGTCTTCTTTGGAGAATTGTCTATTTAGGTCTTCTGCCCATTTTTCGATTGGGGTGTTCGTTTTTTTAATACCGAGCTGCGTGAGCTGTTTATATATTTTGGAGTTTACTCCTTAGTCCGTTGATCCGTATGCAAATATTTTTCCCATTCTGAGGGTTGTCCTTTCGTATTGTTTGTCGTTTCCTGTGTGTGGCAACAGCTTGTGAGTTTCATTAGGTCCCACTTGTTTATTTTTGTTTTTATTTCCATTACTCTAGGAGGTGGATTAAAACAGATCTTGCTGTGATGTATGTCAAAGCGTGTTATTCCTATGTTTTCCTCTAAGAGTTTTATAGTATCCTGTCTTACGTTTAGGTCTCTGTTCCATTTTTAGTTTATTTGTGTGTACGGTGTTTGGGAGTGTTCTAATTTCATTCTTTTACATGTGTCTGTCCAATTTTCCCAGCCCCACTTATTGTAGAGACTGTCTTTTCTCCATTGTGGATTCCTGCCTCCTTTGTCATAGATTAGTTGACCATAGGTGCCTGGCTTTATCTCTGGGCTTTCTATCCTGTTGCATTGATCTATATTTCTGTTTTTGTGCCAGTCCCATCGTGTCTTGATTCCTGTACCTTTGTAGTACAGTCTGAAGTCGGGCATTCTGATTCCTCCAGCTCTGTTTTTTTCCCTCAAACTGCTTTGGCTCTTCCGGGTTTTTATGTCTCCATACAAATTTTAAGATTTTTTTGTTCTAGTTCTGGAAAAAATGCCATTGGTAATTTGAGAGGGATTGCATTGAATATGCAGATTGCTTTGGGTAGTATAGTCATTTTCACAACATTGATTCTTAGAATCCAAGAACATGGTATCTCTCTCCATCTGTTTCTATCATCTTCAATTTCATTCTTCAGTGTCATAGTTTTCAGCATACAGATCTTTTGTCTCCCTAGGTAGGTTGACTCCTAGGTATTTTATTCTGTTTGTTGCAATGGTTAATGGGAGTGTTTCCTTCATTTCTCTTTCAGATTTTTCTTCATTAATGTATAGAAATGCAAGGGATTTGTGTGCATTCATTTTGTATCGTGCAACGTTACCAAATCCATGGATTAGCTCTAGTAGTTTTCTGGTGGCATCTTTAGGATTCTCTAAGTATAGTGTCATGTCATCTGCACAGAGTGACAGTGTTACTTGTTCTTTTCTAACTTGTGTTCCTTTTATTTCTTTTGCTGCTCTGACTGCTGGGGCTAGGACTTCCAAAACTATGTTGAATAATAGTGGTGAGAGTGGTCATCCTTGTCTTGTTCCTGATATTAGAGGACATGCTTTCAATTTTCAGCATTGAGGATGTTTGCTGTGGGTTTGTCGTATATGGCCTTGATTAAGTTGAGTGAGGTTCCATCTCTGCCCATTTTCTGGAGGGTTTTCATCATAAATGTGTGCTGAAATCTGTCACAAGCTTTTCTGCGTCTATTGACATGATCATATGGTTTTTCCTCTTCACTTTGTTAATAGGGTGTATCACATTGATTTCCGTGTATTGAAGAATCCTTACATCCCTGGGATACATCCCACTTGATCATGAGGTATGATACTTTAATTTGGTAATGGATTTGGTTTGCTACTATTTCGTTGAGCAGCTTTTCATCTATGTTCATCAGGGATATCGGTGTGTAACTGTATTTTTTTGTACTATTTTTGTCTGGATTTGGTATCAGGGTGATGGTGGCCTAATAGAAAGGGTTTGGGAGTGTTCCTTCCTCGCCAATTTTTTGGAAGTGTTTGAGAAGGATGTGTGTTAGGTCTTTTCTCCATGTTGGATAGAATTATCCTGTGAAACCATCTGTCCTGGACTTTTGTTTGTTGGACGATTGTTAATCAGAGTTGCAAGTTCATTACTCGTACTGGGTCTGTTCATAGTTTCTATTTTTTCCTGGTTCAGTCTTGGAAGGTTGTACCTTTCTAAGAGTTTGTGCATTTCTTCCAGATTTTCCAATATATCAGCATAGAGTTGCTTGTAGTAGTCTCTTACGAAGTTTTGTATTTCTGTGTTGTCCATGGTAACTTCTTTTTCATTTCTAATTTTATTGAGTGCAGTCCTCTCCCTCTTTTTCTCGATGAGTCTGGCTAAAGGTTTATCAATATTGTTTACCTTCTCAAAGAACCAGCTTTTACTTTTATTGATTCTTGCTGTTGTTTTCTTTGTTGCTATTTCAGTTCTTTCTTTCTTTTTTTTCTGCCTTTTTATTGACAGCTCCAACTACCTTCAGACTTGGTTGTCTATTTAGGAAATGATCGGTTCAAATGAACACATCTTCTTCCTTTTACGTTATTGTTTTTTGAATTTTTGAATATCATTGTTTTATACAGCAGGTTTTTATTAGTTATCCATTTTATACATATCAGTGTATATATGTCAATCCCGATTTCCCAATTCATCACACAACGACTACCACACCCCCACTTTCCCCCTTTCTGACTGACTTTACTCTGTATGATAGTCTCTAGATCCATCCACGCCTGTACCAATGAACCAACGTAGTTCCTTTTTATGGCTGAGTAATATTCCATGGTATATATGTACCACATCTTCTTTATCCATTTGTCTGTGGATGGGCATTTAGGTTGTTTCCATGACCTGGCTATTGTAAATACTGCTGCAGTGAACATTGGGGTGCATGTGTCTTTTAGAACTATGGTTTTCTCTTGGTATATGCCCTGTAGTGGGTTCGCTGGGTCATATGGCAATTCTTTTATTTGTTTTTCAAGGAACCTCTTTACTGTTCTCCATAGTGGCTGTATCAATTTACACTCCCAACAACAGTGCAAAAGTATACTCTTTGCTCCACACCGTGTCCAGCAGTTGTTGTTTGTTGATTTTCTGATGATGCCCGTTCTAAATGGTGTGAGGTGATACCTCAGTGTAGTTTTGATGTGCATCTCTCTAATAATTAGTGATGTTGAGCAGGTTTTCATGTGCTTGTTGGCCAGCTGTATGTCTTCTTTGGAGAATTGTCTATTTAGTTCTTCTGCCCATTTCTCGATTTGGGTGTCCGTTTTTTTAATACCGAGCTGCGTGAGCTGTTTATATATTTTGGAGATTAATCCTTAGTCCGTTGATCCGTATGCAAATATTTTTCCCATTCTGAGGGTTGTCCTTTCGTATTGTTTGTCGTTTCCTGTGTGTGGCAAAAGCTTGTGAGTTTCATTAGGTCCCACTTGTTTATTTTTGTTTTTATTTCCATTACTCTAGGAGGTGGATTAAAACAGATCTTGCTGTGATGTATGTCAAAGTGTGTTATTCCTATGTTTTCCTCTAAGAGTTTTATAGTATCCTGTCTTACGTTTAGGTCTCTGTTCCATTTTTAGTTTATTTGTGTGTACGGTGTTTGGGAGTGTTCTAATTTCATTCTTTTACATGTGTCTGTCCAATTTTCCCAGCCCCACTTATTGTAGAGACTGTCTTTTCTCCATTGTGGATTCCTGCCTCCTTTGTCATAGATTAGTTGACCATAATTGCGTGGCTACATCTCTGGGCTTTCTATCCTGTTGCATTGATCTATATTTCTGTTTTTGTGCCAGTCCCATCGTGTCTTGATTCCTGTAGCTTTGTAGTACAGTCTGAAGTCGGGCAGTCTGATTCCTCCAGCTCTGTTTTTTCCCCTCAAACTGCTTCGGCTCTTCCGGGTTTTTATGTCTCCATACAAATTTTAAGATTTTTTTGTTCTAGTTCTGGAAAAAATGCCATTGGTAATTTGAGAGGGATTGCATTGAATATGCAGATTGCTTTGGGTAGTATAGTCATTTTCACAACATTGATTCTTAGAATCCAAGAACATGGTATCTCTCTCCATCTGTTTCTATCATCTTCAATTTCATTCTTCAGTGTCATAGTTTTCAGCATACAGATCTTTTGTCTCCCTAGGTAGGTTGACTCCTAGGTATTTTATTCTGTTTGTTGCAATGGTTAATGGGAGTGTTTCCTTCATTTCTCTTTCAGATTTTTCTTCATTAATGTATAGAAATGCAAGGGATTTGTGTGCATTCATTTTGTATCGTGCAACGTTACCAAATCCATGGATTAGCTCTAGTAGTTTTCTGGTGGCATCTTTAGGATTCTCTAAGTATAGTGTCATGTCATCTGCACAGAGTGACAGTGTTACTTGTTCTTTTCTAACTTGTGTTCCTTTTATTTCTTTTGCTGCTCTGACTGCTGGGGCTAGGACTTCCAAAACTATGTTGCATAATAGTGGTGAGAGTGGTCATCCTTGTCTTGTTCCTGATATTAGAGGACATGCTTTCAGTTTTTCAGCATTGAGGATGTTTGCTGTGGGTTTGTCGTATATGGCCTTGATTAAGTTGAGTGAGGTTCCCTCTCTGTCACTTTCTGGAGGGTTTTTATCAGAAATGTGTGTTGAAATTTGTCACAAGCTTTTCTGCATCTATTGACATCATCATATGGTTTTTCCTCTTCACTTTGTTATTTGGGTGTATCACATTGATTTTCCTGATTTGAAGAATCCTTGCATCCCTGGGATAAATCCCACTTGATTATGAGCTATGATACTTTTAATGTGGTATTGGATTCTGTTTGCTACTCTTTTGTTGAGCAACTTTGCATCTATGTTCATCAGTGAAATCGGTGTGTAACTGTATTTTTTTGTACTATCTTGTCTGGTTTTGGTATCAGGGTGATGGTGGCCTCATAGAAAGAGTTTGGGAGTGTTCCTTCCTCGCCAAATTTTTGGAAGAGTTTGAGAAGGATGTGTGTTAGGTCTTTTCTCCATGTTGGATAGAATTATCCTGTGAAACCATCTGTCCTGGACTTTTGTTGGTTGGACGATTTTTAATCAGAGTTGCAAGTTCATTACTCATACTGGGTCTGTTCATAGTTTCTATTTTTTCCTGGTTCAGTCTTGGAAGGTTGTAGCTTTCTAAGAATTTGTGCATTTCGTCCAGATTTTCCATTTTATCAGCATAGAGTTGCTTGCAGTAGTCTCTTAGGAAGTTTTGTATTTTTGTGTTGTCTGTGGTAACTTCTTTTTCATTGCTAATTTTATTGATTGCAGTCCTCTCCCTCTTTTTCTCGATGAGTCTGGCTAAATCTTTATCAATATTGTTTACCTTCTCAAAGAACCAGCTTTTACTTCTATTGATCCTTGTTATTGTTTTCTTTGTTGCTATTTCACTTCTTTCTTTCTTTTTTTTCTACCTTTTTATTGACAGCCCCAACTACCTTCAAGGTTTTTTGTCTATTTAGGAAATGATTGGTTCAAATGAACACATCTTCTTCCTTTTATCTTATTGTTTTTTCAATTTTTGAATATTATTTTATTTTTTTATAAAGCAGGTTCTTATTCGTTATCCATTTTATACATATTAGTGTATATATGTCAATCCCAATTTCCGAATTCATCACACAACGACTAACACACCCCCACTTTCCCCTTATGGTGGCCATACGTTGGTTCTCCACATCTGTGTATCAATTCAATCCTGCAAACCGGTTCATCTGTACCATTTTTCCAGGTTGCATATATATGCATTTATAGATGATATGTGTTTTTCTGACTGACTTCACTGTTTATAACAGTCTCTAGATCCATCCACGCCTGTACCAATGAACCAACTTAGTTCCTTTTCATGGCTGAGTAATATTCCATGGTATATATGTACCACTTCTTCTATAACCATTTGTCTGTGGATGGGCATTTAGATTGTTTCCATAACCTGGCTATTGTAAATACCGCTGCAATGATTATTGGGGTGCATGTGTCCTTTAGAACTATGGTTTTCTCTTGGCATATGCCCAGTAGTGTGTTCGCTGGGTCATATGGCAATTCTGTTTTTCATTTTTTAAGGAACCTCTTTACTGTTCTGCATAGTGGCTGTATCAATATACACTCCCAACAACAGTGCAAAAGTATACTCTTTGCTCCACACCCTGTCCAGCAGTTGTTGTTTGTTGATTTTCTGATGATGCCCGTTCTAAATGGTGTGAGGTGATACCTCAGTGTAGTTTTGATGTGCATCTCTCTAATAATTAGTGATGTTGAGCAGGTTTTCATGTGCTTGTTGGCCAGCTGTATGTCTTCTTTGGAGAATTGTCTATTTAGGTCTTCTGCCCATTTTTCGATTGGGGTGTTCGTTTTTTTAATACCGAGCTGCGTAAGCTGTTTATAGATTTTGGAGATTAATCCTTAGTCCGTTGATCCGTACGCAAATATTTTGCCATTCTGAGGGTTGTCTTTTCGTTTTGTTTGTCGTTTCCTGTGTGTGGCAAAGCTTGCAAGTTTCATTAGGTCCCACTTGTTTATTTTTGTTTTTATTTCCATTACTCTAGGAGGGGGATTAAAACAGATCTTGCTGTGATGTATGTCAAAGCGTGTTATTCCTATGTTTTCCTTTAAGAGTTTTATAGTATCCTGTCTTACGTTTAGGTCTCTGTTCCATTTTTAGTTTATTTGTGTGTATGGTGTTTGGGAGTGTTCTAATTTCATTCTTTTACATGTGTCTGTCCAATTTTCCCAGCCCCACTTATTGTAGAGACTGTCTTTTCTCCATTGTGGATTCCTGCCTCCTTTGTCATAGATTAGTTGACCATAGGTGCGTGGCTTTATCTCTGGGCTTTCTATCCTGTTGCATTGATCTATATTTCTGTTTTTGTGCCAGTCCCATCGTGTCTTGATTCCTGTAGCTTTGTAGTACAGTCTGAAGTCGGGCAGTCTGATTCCTCCAGCTCTGTTTTTTTCCCTCAAACTGCTTTGGCTCTTCCGGGTTTTTATGTCTCCATACAAATTTTAAGATTTTTTTGTTCTAGTTCTGGAAAAAATGCCATTGGTAATTTGAGAGGGATTGCATTGAATATGCAGATTGCTTTGGGTAGTATAGTCATTTTCACAACATTGATTCTTAGAATCCAAGAACATGGTATCTCTCTCCATCTGTTTCTATCATCTTCAATTTCATTCTTCAGTGTCATAGTTTTCAGCATACAGATCTTTTGTCTCCCTAGGTAGGTTGACTCCTAGGTATTTTATTCTGTTTGTTGCAATGGTTAATGGGAGTGTTTCCTTCATTTCTCTTTCAGATTTTTCTTCATTAATGTATAGAAATGCAAGGGATTTGTGTGCATTCATTTTGTATCGTGCAACGTTACCAAATCCATGGATTAGCTCTAGTAGTTTTCTGGTGGCATCTTTAGGATTCTCTAAGTATAGTGTCATGCCATCTGGAAAGAGTGACAGTGTTACTTCTTCGTTTCCAACTTGTGTTCCTTTTATTTCTTTTGCTGCTCTGACTGCTGGGGCTAGGACTTCCAAAACTATGTTGCATAATAGTGGTGAGAGTGGTCATCCTTGTCTTCTTCCTGATATTAGAGGACATGCTTTCAGTTTTTCACCATTGAGGATGTTTGCTGTGGGTTTGTCGTATATGGCCTTGATTAAGTTGAGTGAGGTTCCGTCTCTGCCCACTTTCTGGAGGGTTTTTATCAGAAATGTGTGTTGAAATTTGTCACAAGCTTTTCTGCATCTATTGACATCATCATATGGTTTTTCCTCTTCACTTTGTTAATTGGGGGTATCACATTGATTTTCGTGTTTTGAAGAATCCTTGCATCCCTGGGATAAATCCCACTTGATTATGAGGTATGATACTTTTAATGTGGTATTGGATTCTGTTTGCTACTCTTTTGTTGAGCAACTTTGCATCTATGTTCATCAGTGAAATCGGTGTGTAACTATTTTTTTGTACTATCTTGTCTGGTTTTGGTATCAGGGTGATGGTGGCCTCATAGAAAGAGTTTGGGAGTGTTCCTTCCTTGCCAAATTTTTGGAAGAGTTTGAGAAGGATGTGTGTTAGGTCTTTTCTCCATGTTGGATAGAATTATCCTGTGAAACCATCTGTCCTGGACTTTTGTTGGTTGGACGATTTTTAATCAGAGTTGCAAGGTCATTACTCGTACTGGGTCTGTTCATAGTTTCTATCTTTTCCTGGTTCAGTCTTGGAAGGTTGTACCTTTCTAAGAATTTGTGCATTTCGTCCAGATTTTCCATTTTATCAGCATAGAGTTGCTTGCAGTAGTCTCTTAGGAAGTTTTGTATTTCTGTGTTGTCTGTGGTAACTTCTTTTTCATTTCTAATTTTATTGATTGCAGTCCTCTCCCTCTTTTTCTCGATGAGTCTGGCTGAATCTTTATCAATATTGTTTACCTTCTCAAAGAACCAGCTTTTACTTTTATTGATCCTTGTTATTGTTTTCTTTGTTGCTATTTCACTTCTTTCTTTCTTTTTTTTCTACCTTTTTATTGACAGCCCCAACTACCTTCAACGTTTGTTGGCTATTTAGGAAATGATCGGTTCAAATGAACACATCTTCTTCCATTTATCTTATTTTTTTTCAGTTTTTGAATATTATTTTATTTTTTTATACAGCAGGTTCTTATTAGTTATCCATTTTATACATATTAGTGTATATATGTCAATGCCAATTTCCGAATTCATCACACAACGACTACCACACCCCCACTTTCCCCCTATGGTGGCCATACGTTGGTTCTCCACATCTGTGTATCAATTCAATCCTGCAAACCGGTTCATCTGTACCATTTTTCTAGGTTGCATATATATGCGTTTATAGATGATATCTGTTTTTCTCTTTCTGACTGATTTCACTGTGTATGAGAGTCTCTAGATGCATCCACGCCTGTACCAATGAACCAACTTAGTTCCTTTTCATGGCTGAGTAATATTCCATGGTATATATGTACCACTTCTTCTTTATCCATTTGTCTGTGGATGGGCATTTAGATTGTTTCCATAACCTGGCTATTGTAAATACCGCTGCAATGAATATTGGGGTGCATGTGTCTTTTAGAACTATGGTTTTCTCTTGGCATATGCCCAGTAGTGGGTTCGCTGGGTCATATGGCAATTCTGTTTTTCGTTTTTTAAGGAACCTCTTTTCTGTTCTGCATAGTGGCTGTATCAATTTACACTCCCAACAACAGTGCAAAAGTATACTCTTTGCTCCACACCCTGTCCAGCAGTTGTTGTTTGTTGATTTTCTGATGATGCCTGTTTCTAAATGGCGTGAGGTGATACCTCAGTGTAGTTTTGATGTGCATCTCTCTAATAATTAGTGATGTTGAGCAGGTTTTCATGTGCTTGTTGGCCAGCTGTATGTCTTCTTTGGAAATTGTCTATTTAGGTCTTCTGCCCATTTCTCGATTTGGGTGTTCGTTTTTATAATACCGAGCTGCGTGAGCTGTTTATATATTTTGGAGTTTAATCCTTAGTCCGTTGATCCGTATGCAAATATTTTTCCCATTCTGAGGGTTGTCCTTTCGTATTGTTTGTCGTTTCCTGTGTGTGGCAAAAGCTTGTGAGTTTCGTTAGGTCCCACTTGTTTATTTTTGTTTTTATTTCCATTACTCTAGGAGTTGGATTAAAACAGATCTTGCTGTGATGTATGTCAAAGCGTGTTATTCCTATGTTTTCCTCTGAGAGTTTTATAGTATCCTGTCTTACGTTTAGGTCTCTGTTCCATTTTTAGTTTATTTGTGTGTACGGTGTTTGGGAGTGTTCTAATTTCATTCTTTTACATGTGTCTGTCCAATTTTCCCAGCCCCACTTATTGTAGAGACTGTCTTTTCTCCATTGTGGATTCTTGCCTCCTTTGCATAGATTCGTTGACCATAGGTGCGTGGCTTTATCTCTGGGCTTTCTATCCTGTTGCATTGATCTATAGTTCTGTTTTTGTGCCAGTCCCATCGTGTCTTGATTCCTGTAGCTTTGTAGTACAGTCTGAAGTCGGGCAGTCTGATTCCTCCAGCTCTGTTTTTTTCCCTCAAACTGCTTTGGCTCTTCCGGGTTTTTTGTGTCTCCATACACATTTTAAGATTTTCTTGTTCTAGTTCTGGAAAAAATGCCATTGGTAATTTGAGAGGGATTGCACTGAATATATAGATTGCTTTGGGTAGTATAGTCATTTTCACAACATTGATTCTTCCAATCCAAGAACATGGTATCTCTCTCCATCTGTTTGTATCATCTTCAATTTCGTTCTTCAGTGCCATAATTTTCAGCATACAGATCTTTTGTCTCCCTAGGTAATTTTATTCCTAGGTAATTTATTCCTTTTGTTGCAATGGTTAATGGGAGTGTTTCCTTCATTTCTCTTTAAGATTTTTTTTCATTAATGTATAGGAATGCAAGGGATTTGTGTGCATTCATTTTGTATCGTGCAACGTTACCAAATCCATGGATTAGCTCTAGTAGTTTTCTGGTGGCATCTTTAGGATTCTCTAAGTATAGTGTCATGCCATCTGGAAAGAGTGACAGTGTTACTTCTTCTTTTCCAACTTGTGTTCCTTTTATTTCTTTTGCTGCTCTGACTGCTGGGGCTAGGACTTCCAAAACTATGTTGCATAATAGTGGTGAGAGTGGTCATCCTTGTCTTGTTCCTGATATTAGAGGACATGCTTTCAGTTTTTCAGCATTGAGGATGTTTGCTGTGGGTTTGTCGTATATGGCCTTGATTAAGTTGAGTGAGGTTCCCTCTCTGCCCACTTTCTGGAGGGTTTTTATCAGAAATGTGTGTTGAAATTTGTCACAAGCTTTTCTGCGTCTATTGACATGATCATATGGTTTTTCCTCTTCACTTTGTTAATTGGGTGTATCACATTGATTTTCGTGTTTTGAAGATTCCTTGCATCCCTGGGATAAATCCCACTTGATCATGAGGTATGATACTTTAATTTGGTATTGGATTTGGTTTGCTACTATTTTGTTGAGCAGATTTGCATCTATGTTCATCAGTGATATCGGTGTGTAACTGTATTTTTTTGTATTATCTTTGTCTGGTTTTGGTATCAGGGTGATGGTGGCCTCATAGAAAGAGTTTGGGAGTGTTCCTTCCTCACCAAATTTTTGGAAGAGTTTGAGAAGGATGTGTGTTAGGTCTTTTCTCCATGTTGGATAGAATTATCCTGTGAAACCATCTGTCCTGGACTTTTGTTGGTTGGACGATTTTTAATCAGAGTTGCAAGGTCATTACTCGTACTGGGTCTGTTCATAGTTTCTATTTTTTTCTGGTTCAGTCTTGGAAGGTTGTACCTTTCTAAGAATTTGTGCATTTCGTCCAGATTTTCCATTTTATCAGCATAGAGTTGCTTGCAGTAGTCTCTTATGAAGTTTTGTATTTCTGTGTTGTCTGTGGTAACTTCTTTTTCATTTCTAATTTTATTGATTGCAGTCCTCTCCCTCTTTTTCTCGATGAGTCTGGCTAAATGTATATCAATATTGTTTACCTTCTCAAAGAACCAGCTTTTACTTTTATTGATCCTCGTTATTGTTTTCTTTGTTGCTATTTCACTTCTTTCTTTCTTTTTTTTCTACCTTTTTTTTGACAGCCCCAACTACCTTCAACGTTTGTTGTCTATTTAGAAAATGATCGGTTCAAATGAACACATCTTCTTCCTTTTATCTTATTGTTTTTTCAGTTTTTGAATATTATTTTATTTTTTTATACAGCAGGTTCTTATTAGTTATCCATTTTATACACACTAGTGTATACATGTCAATGCCAATTTCCGAATTCATCACACAAGGACTACCACACCCCCACTTTCCCTCTATGGTGGCCATACGTTGGTTCTCCACATCTGTGTATCAATTCAATCCTGCAAACCAGTTCATCTGTACCATTTTTATAGGTTGCATATATATGCGTTTATAGATGATATCTGTTTTTCTCTTTCTGACTGATTTCACTGTGTATGACAGTCTCTAGATCCATCCACGCCTGTACCAATGAACCAACTTAGTTCCTTTTCATGGCTGAGTAATATTCCATGGTATATATGTACCACATCTTCTTTATCCATTTGTCTGTGGATGGGCATTTAGATTGTTTCCATAACCTGGCTATTGTAAATACCGCTGCAATGAACATTGGGGTGCATGTGTCTTTTAGAACTATGGTTTTCTCTTGGCATATGCCCAGTAGTGGGTTCGCTGGGTCATATGGCAATTCTCTTTTTCATTTTTTAAGGAACCTCTTTACTGTTCTGCATAGTGGCTGTATCAATTTACACTCCCAACAACAGTGCAAGAGTATACTCTTTGCTCCACACCCTGTCCAGCAGTTGTTGTTTGTTGATTTTCTGATGATGCGTGTTTCTAAATGGCATGAGGTGATACCTCAGTGTAGTTTTGATGTGCATCTCTCTAATAATTAGTGATGTTGAGCAGGTTTTCATGTGCTTGTTGGCCAGCTGTATGTCTTCTTTGGAGAATTGTCTATTTAGGTCTTCTGCCCATTTTTCGATTGGGGTGTTCGTTTTTTTAATACCGAGCTGCGTGAGCTGTTTATATATTTTGGAGTTTACTCCTTAGTCCGTTGATCCGTATGCAAATATTTTTCCCATTCTGAGGGTTGTCCTTTCGTATTGTTTGTCGTTTCCTGTGTGTGGCAACAGCTTGTGAGTTTCATTAGGTCCCACTTGTTTATTTTTGTTTTTATTTCCATTACTCTAGGAGGTGGATTAAAACAGATCTTGCTGTGATGTATGTCAAAGCGTGTTATTCCTATGTTTTCCTCTAAGAGTTTTATAGTATCCTGTCTTACGTTTAGGTCTCTGTTCCATTTTTAGTTTATTTGTGTGTACGGTGTTTGGGAGTGTTCTAATTTCATTCTTTTACATGTGTCTGTCCAATTTTCCCAGCCCCACTTATTGTAGAGACTGTCTTTTCTCCATTGTGGATTCCTGCCTCCTTTGTCATAGATTAGTTGACCATAGGTGCCTGGCTTTATCTCTGGGCTTTCTATCCTGTTGCATTGATCTATATTTCTGTTTTTGTGCCAGTCCCATCGTGTCTTGATTCCTGTACCTTTGTAGTACAGTCTGAAGTCGGGCATTCTGATTCCTCCAGCTCTGTTTTTTTCCCTCAAACTGCTTTGGCTCTTCCGGGTTTTTATGTCTCCATACAAATTTTAAGATTTTTTTGTTCTAGTTCTGGAAAAAATGCCATTGGTAATTTGAGAGGGATTGCATTGAATATGCAGATTGCTTTGGGTAGTATAGTCATTTTCACAACATTGATTCTTAGAATCCAAGAACATGGTATCTCTCTCCATCTGTTTCTATCATCTTCAATTTCATTCTTCAGTGTCATAGTTTTCAGCATACAGATCTTTTGTCTCCCTAGGTAGGTTGACTCCTAGGTATTTTATTCTGTTTGTTGCAATGGTTAATGGGAGTGTTTCCTTCATTTCTCTTTCAGATTTTTCTTCATTAATGTATAGAAATGCAAGGGATTTGTGTGCATTCATTTTGTATCGTGCAACGTTACCAAATCCATGGATTAGCTCTAGTAGTTTTCTGGTGGCATCTTTAGGATTCTCTAAGTATAGTGTCATGTCATCTGCACAGAGTGACAGTGTTACTTGTTCTTTTCTAACTTGTGTTCCTTTTATTTCTTTTGCTGCTCTGACTGCTGGGGCTAGGACTTCCAAAACTATGTTGAATAATAGTGGTGAGAGTGGTCATCCTTGTCTTGTTCCTGATATTAGAGGACATGCTTTCAATTTTCAGCATTGAGGATGTTTGCTGTGGGTTTGTCGTATATGGCCTTGATTAAGTTGAGTGAGGTTCCATCTCTGCCCATTTTCTGGAGGGTTTTCATCATAAATGTGTGCTGAAATCTGTCACAAGCTTTTCTGCGTCTATTGACATGATCATATGGTTTTTCCTCTTCACTTTGTTAATAGGGTGTATCACATTGATTTCCGTGTATTGAAGAATCCTTACATCCCTGGGATACATCCCACTTGATCATGAGGTATGATACTTTAATTTGGTAATGGATTTGGTTTGCTACTATTTCGTTGAGCAGCTTTTCATCTATGTTCATCAGGGATATCGGTGTGTAACTGTATTTTTTTGTACTATTTTTGTCTGGATTTGGTATCAGGGTGATGGTGGCCTAATAGAAAGGGTTTGGGAGTGTTCCTTCCTCGCCAATTTTTTGGAAGTGTTTGAGAAGGATGTGTGTTAGGTCTTTTCTCCATGTTGGATAGAATTATCCTGTGAAACCATCTGTCCTGGACTTTTGTTTGTTGGACGATTGTTAATCAGAGTTGCAAGTTCATTACTCGTACTGGGTCTGTTCATAGTTTCTATTTTTTCCTGGTTCAGTCTTGGAAGGTTGTACCTTTCTAAGAATTTGTGCATTTCTTCCAGATTTTCCAATATATCAGCATAGAGTTGCTTGTAGTAGTCTCTTACGAAGTTTTGTATTTCTGTGTTGTCCATGGTAACTTCTTTTTCATTTCTAATTTTATTGAGTGCAGTCCTCTCCCTCTTTTTCTCGATGAGTCTGGCTAAAGGTTTATCAATATTGTTTACCTTCTCAAAGAACCAGCTTTTACTTTTATTGATTCTTGCTGTTGTTTTCTTTGTTGCTATTTCAGTTCTTTCTTTCTTTTTTTTCTGCCTTTTTATTGACAGCTCCAACTACCTTCAGACTTGGTTGTCTATTTAGGAAATGATCGGTTCAAATGAACACATCTTCTTCCTTTTACGTTATTGTTTTTTGAATTTTTGAATATCATTGTTTTATACAGCAGGTTTTTATTAGTTATCCATTTTATACATATCAGTGTATATATGTCAATCCCGATTTCCCAATTCATCACACAACGACTACCACACCCCCACTTTCCCCCTTTCTGACTGACTTTACTCTGTATGATAGTCTCTAGATCCATCCACGCCTGTACCAATGAACCAACGTAGTTCCTTTTTATGGCTGAGTAATATTCCATGGTATATATGTACCACATCTTCTTTATCCATTTGTCTGTGGATGGGCATTTAGGTTGTTTCCATGACCTGGCTATTGTAAATACTGCTGCAGTGAACATTGGGGTGCATGTGTCTTTTAGAACTATGGTTTTCTCTTGGTATATGCCCTGTAGTGGGTTCGCTGGGTCATATGGCAATTCTTTTATTTGTTTTTCAAGGAACCTCTTTACTGTTCTCCATAGTGGCTGTATCAATTTACACTCCCAACAACAGTGCAAAAGTATACTCTTTGCTCCACACCGTGTCCAGCAGTTGTTGTTTGTTGATTTTCTGATGATGCCCGTTCTAAATGGTGTGAGGTGATACCTCAGTGTAGTTTTGATGTGCATCTCTCTAATAATTAGTGATGTTGAGCAGGTTTTCATGTGCTTGTTGGCCAGCTGTATGTCTTCTTTGGAGAATTGTCTATTTAGTTCTTCTGCCCATTTCTCGATTTGGGTGTCCGTTTTTTTAATACCGAGCTGCGTGAGCTGTTTATATATTTTGGAGATTAATCCTTAGTCCGTTGATCCGTATGCAAATATTTTTCCCATTCTGAGGGTTGTCCTTTCGTATTGTTTGTCGTTTCCTGTGTGTGGCAAAAGCTTGTGAGTTTCATTAGGTCCCACTTGTTTATTTTTGTTTTTATTTCCATTACTCTAGGAGGTGGATTAAAACAGATCTTGCTGTGATGTATGTCAAAGTGTGTTATTCCTATGTTTTCCTCTAAGAGTTTTATAGTATCCTGTCTTACGTTTAGGTCTCTGTTCCATTTTTAGTTTATTTGTGTGTACGGTGTTTGGGAGTGTTCTAATTTCATTCTTTTACATGTGTCTGTCCAATTTTCCCAGCCCCACTTATTGTAGAGACTGTCTTTTCTCCATTGTGGATTCCTGCCTCCTTTGTCATAGATTAGTTGACCATAATTGCGTGGCTACATCTCTGGGCTTTCTATCCTGTTGCATTGATCTATATTTCTGTTTTTGTGCCAGTCCCATCGTGTCTTGATTCCTGTAGCTTTGTAGTACAGTCTGAAGTCGGGCAGTCTGATTCCTCCAGCTCTGTTTTTTCCCCTCAAACTGCTTCGGCTCTTCCGGGTTTTTATGTCTCCATACAAATTTTAAGATTTTTTTGTTCTAGTTCTGGAAAAAATGCCATTGGTAATTTGAGAGGGATTGCATTGAATATGCAGATTGCTTTGGGTAGTATAGTCATTTTCACAACATTGATTCTTAGAATCCAAGAACATGGTATCTCTCTCCATCTGTTTCTATCATCTTCAATTTCATTCTTCAGTGTCATAGTTTTCAGCATACAGATCTTTTGTCTCCCTAGGTAGGTTGACTCCTAGGTATTTTATTCTGTTTGTTGCAATGGTTAATGGGAGTGTTTCCTTCATTTCTCTTTCAGATTTTTCTTCATTAATGTATAGAAATGCAAGGGATTTGTGTGCATTCATTTTGTATCGTGCAACGTTACCAAATCCATGGATTAGCTCTAGTAGTTTTCTGGTGGCATCTTTAGGATTCTCTAAGTATAGTGTCATGTCATCTGCACAGAGTGACAGTGTTACTTGTTCTTTTCTAACTTGTGTTCCTTTTATTTCTTTTGCTGCTCTGACTGCTGGGGCTAGGACTTCCAAAACTATGTTGCATAATAGTGGTGAGAGTGGTCATCCTTGTCTTGTTCCTGATATTAGAGGACATGCTTTCAGTTTTTCAGCATTGAGGATGTTTGCTGTGGGTTTGTCGTATATGGCCTTGATTAAGTTGAGTGAGGTTCCCTCTCTGTCACTTTCTGGAGGGTTTTTATCAGAAATGTGTGTTGAAATTTGTCACAAGCTTTTCTGCATCTATTGACATCATCATATGGTTTTTCCTCTTCACTTTGTTATTTGGGTGTATCACATTGATTTTCCTGATTTGAAGAATCCTTGCATCCCTGGGATAAATCCCACTTGATTATGAGCTATGATACTTTTAATGTGGTATTGGATTCTGTTTGCTACTCTTTTGTTGAGCAACTTTGCATCTATGTTCATCAGTGAAATCGGTGTGTAACTGTATTTTTTTGTACTATCTTGTCTGGTTTTGGTATCAGGGTGATGGTGGCCTCATAGAAAGAGTTTGGGAGTGTTCCTTCCTCGCCAAATTTTTGGAAGAGTTTGAGAAGGATGTGTGTTAGGTCTTTTCTCCATGTTGGATAGAATTATCCTGTGAAACCATCTGTCCTGGACTTTTGTTGGTTGGACGATTTTTAATCAGAGTTGCAAGTTCATTACTCATACTGGGTCTGTTCATAGTTTCTATTTTTTCCTGGTTCAGTCTTGGAAGGTTGTAGCTTTCTAAGAATTTGTGCATTTCGTCCAGATTTTCCATTTTATCAGCATAGAGTTGCTTGCAGTAGTCTCTTAGGAAGTTTTGTATTTTTGTGTTGTCTGTGGTAACTTCTTTTTCATTGCTAATTTTATTGATTGCAGTCCTCTCCCTCTTTTTCTCGATGAGTCTGGCTAAATCTTTATCAATATTGTTTACCTTCTCAAAGAACCAGCTTTTACTTCTATTGATCCTTGTTATTGTTTTCTTTGTTGCTATTTCACTTCTTTCTTTCTTTTTTTTCTACCTTTTTATTGACAGCCCCAACTACCTTCAAGGTTTTTTGTCTATTTAGGAAATGATTGGTTCAAATGAACACATCTTCTTCCTTTTATCTTATTGTTTTTTCAATTTTTGAATATTATTTTATTTTTTTATAAAGCAGGTTCTTATTCGTTATCCATTTTATACATATTAGTGTATATATGTCAATCCCAATTTCCGAATTCATCACACAACGACTAACACACCCCCACTTTCCCCTTATGGTGGCCATACGTTGGTTCTCCACATCTGTGTATCAATTCAATCCTGCAAACCGGTTCATCTGTACCATTTTTCCAGGTTGCATATATATGCATTTATAGATGATATGTGTTTTTCTGACTGACTTCACTGTTTATAACAGTCTCTAGATCCATCCACGCCTGTACCAATGAACCAACTTAGTTCCTTTTCATGGCTGAGTAATATTCCATGGTATATATGTACCACTTCTTCTATAACCATTTGTCTGTGGATGGGCATTTAGATTGTTTCCATAACCTGGCTATTGTAAATACCGCTGCAATGATTATTGGGGTGCATGTGTCCTTTAGAACTATGGTTTTCTCTTGGCATATGCCCAGTAGTGTGTTCGCTGGGTCATATGGCAATTCTGTTTTTCATTTTTTAAGGAACCTCTTTACTGTTCTGCATAGTGGCTGTATCAATATACACTCCCAACAACAGTGCAAAAGTATACTCTTTGCTCCACACCCTGTCCAGCAGTTGTTGTTTGTTGATTTTCTGATGATGCCCGTTCTAAATGGTGTGAGGTGATACCTCAGTGTAGTTTTGATGTGCATCTCTCTAATAATTAGTGATGTTGAGCAGGTTTTCATGTGCTTGTTGGCCAGCTGTATGTCTTCTTTGGAGAATTGTCTATTTAGGTCTTCTGCCCATTTTTCGATTGGGGTGTTCGTTTTTTTAATACCGAGCTGCGTAAGCTGTTTATAGATTTTGGAGATTAATCCTTAGTCCGTTGATCCGTACGCAAATATTTTGCCATTCTGAGGGTTGTCTTTTCGTTTTGTTTGTCGTTTCCTGTGTGTGGCAAAGCTTGCAAGTTTCATTAGGTCCCACTTGTTTATTTTTGTTTTTATTTCCATTACTCTAGGAGGGGGATTAAAACAGATCTTGCTGTGATGTATGTCAAAGCGTGTTATTCCTATGTTTTCCTTTAAGAGTTTTATAGTATCCTGTCTTACGTTTAGGTCTCTGTTCCATTTTTAGTTTATTTGTGTGTATGGTGTTTGGGAGTGTTCTAATTTCATTCTTTTACATGTGTCTGTCCAATTTTCCCAGCCCCACTTATTGTAGAGACTGTCTTTTCTCCATTGTGGATTCCTGCCTCCTTTGTCATAGATTAGTTGACCATAGGTGCGTGGCTTTATCTCTGGGCTTTCTATCCTGTTGCATTGATCTATATTTCTGTTTTTGTGCCAGTCCCATCGTGTCTTGATTCCTGTAGCTTTGTAGTACAGTCTGAAGTCGGGCAGTCTGATTCCTCCAGCTCTGTTTTTTTCCCTCAAACTGCTTTGGCTCTTCCGGGTTTTTATGTCTCCATACAAATTTTAAGATTTTTTTGTTCTAGTTCTGGAAAAAATGCCATTGGTAATTTGAGAGGGATTGCATTGAATATGCAGATTGCTTTGGGTAGTATAGTCATTTTCACAACATTGATTCTTAGAATCCAAGAACATGGTATCTCTCTCCATCTGTTTCTATCATCTTCAATTTCATTCTTCAGTGTCATAGTTTTCAGCATACAGATCTTTTGTCTCCCTAGGTAGGTTGACTCCTAGGTATTTTATTCTGTTTGTTGCAATGGTTAATGGGAGTGTTTCCTTCATTTCTCTTTCAGATTTTTCTTCATTAATGTATAGAAATGCAAGGGATTTGTGTGCATTCATTTTGTATCGTGCAACGTTACCAAATCCATGGATTAGCTCTAGTAGTTTTCTGGTGGCATCTTTAGGATTCTCTAAGTATAGTGTCATGTCATCTGCACAGAGTGACAGTGTTACTTGTTCTTTTCTAACTTGTGTTCCTTTTATTTCTTTTGCTGCTCTGACTGCTGGGGCTAGGACTTCCAAAACTATGTTGAATAATAGTGGTGAGAGTGGTCATCCTTGTCTTGTTCCTGATATTAGAGGACATGCTTTCAATTTTCAGCATTGAGGATGTTTGCTGTGGGTTTGTCGTATATGGCCTTGATTAAGTTGAGTGAGGTTCCATCTCTGCCCATTTTCTGGAGGGTTTTCATCATAAATGTGTGCTGAAATCTGTCACAAGCTTTTCTGCATCTATTGACATGATCATATGGTTTTTCCTCTTCACTTTGTTAATAGGGTGTATCACATTGATTTCCGTGTATTGAAGAATCCTTACATCCCTGGGATACATCCCACTTGATCATGAGGTATGATACTTTAATTTGGTAATGGATTTGGTTTGCTACTATTTCGTTGAGCAGCTTTTCATCTATGTTCATCAGGGATATCGGTGTGTAACTGTATTTTTTTGTACTATTTTTGTCTGGATTTGGTATCAGGGTGATGGTGGCCTAATAGAAAGGGTTTGGGAGTGTTCCTTCCTCGCCAATTTTTTGGAAGTGTTTGAGAAGGATGTGTGTTAGGTCTTTTCTCCATGTTGGATAGAATTATCCTGTGAAACCATCTGTCCTGGACTTTTGTTTGTTGGACGATTGTTAATCAGAGTTGCAAGTTCATTACTCGTACTGGGTCTGTTCATAGTTTCTATTTTTTCCTGGTTCAGTCTTGGAAGGTTGTACCTTTCTAAGAATTTGTGCATTTCTTCCAGATTTTCCAATATATCAGCATAGAGTTGCTTGTAGTAGTCTCTTACGAAGTTTTGTATTTCTGTGTTGTCCATGGTAACTTCTTTTTCATTTCTAATTTTATTGAGTGCAGTCCTCTCCCTCTTTTTCTCGATGAGTCTGGCTAAAGGTTTATCAATATTGTTTACCTTCTCAAAGAACCAGCTTTTACTTTTATTGATTCTTGCTGTTGTTTTCTTTGTTGCTATTTCAGTTCTTTCTTTCTTTTTTTTCTGCCTTTTTATTGACAGCTCCAACTACCTTCAGACTTGGTTGTCTATTTAGGAAATGATCGGTTCAAATGAACACATCTTCTTCCTTTTACGTTATTGTTTTTTGAATTTTTGAATATCATTGTTTTATACAGCAGGTTTTTATTAGTTATCCATTTTATACATATCAGTGTATATATGTCAATCCCGATTTCCCAATTCATCACACAACGACTACCACACCCCCACTTTCCCCCTTTCTGACTGACTTTACTCTGTATGATAGTCTCTAGATCCATCCACGCCTGTACCAATGAACCAACGTAGTTCCTTTTTATGGCTGAGTAATATTCCATGGTATATATGTACCACATCTTCTTTATCCATTTGTCTGTGGATGGGCATTTAGGTTGTTTCCATGACCTGGCTATTGTAAATACTGCTGCAGTGAACATTGGGGTGCATGTGTCTTTTAGAACTATGGTTTTCTCTTGGTATATGCCCTGTAGTGGGTTCACTGGGTCATATGGCAATTCTTTTATTCGTTTTTCAAGGAACCTCTTTACTGTTCTCCATAGTGGCTGTATCAATTTACACTCCCAACAACAGTGCAAAAGTATACTCTTTGCTCCACACCGTGTCCAGCAGTTGTTGTTTGTTGATTTTCTGATGATGCCCGTTCTAAATGGTGTGAGGTGATACCTCAGTGTAGTTTTGATGTGCATCTCTCTAATAATTAGTGATGTTGAGCAGGTTTTCATGTGCTTGTTGGCCAGCTGTATGTCTTCTTTGGAGAATTGTCTATTTAGGTCTTCTGCCCATTTTTCGATTGGGGTGTTTGTTTTTTTAATACCGAGCTGCGTGAGCTGTTTATAGATTTTGGAGATTAATCCTTAGTCCGTTGATCCGTACGCAAATATTTTGCCATTCTGAGGGTTGTCTTTTCGTCTTGTTTGTCGTTTCCTGTGTGTGGCAAAGCTTGCAAGTTTCATTAGGTCCCACTTGTTTATTTTTGTTTTTATTTCCATTACTCTAGGAGGGGGATTAAAACAGATCTTGCTGTGATGTATGTCAAAGCGTGTTATTCCTATGTTTTCCTCTAAGAGTTTTATAGTATCCTGTCTTACGTTTAGGTCTCTGTTCCATTTTTAGTTTATTTGTGTGTATGGTGTTTGGGAGTGTTCTAATTTCATTCTTTTACATGTGTCTGTCCAATTTTCCCAGCCCCACTTATTGTAGAGACTGTCTTTTCTCCATTGTGGATTCCTGCCTCCTTTGTCATAGATTAGTTGACCATAGGTGCGTGGCTTTATCTCTGGGCTTTCTATCCTGTTGCATTGATCTATATTTCTGTTTTTGTGCCAGTCCCATCGTGTCTTGATTCCTGTAGCTTTGTAGTACAGTCTGAAGTCGGGCAGTCTGATTCCTCCAGCTCTGTTTTTTCCCCTCAACTGCTTCAGCTCTTCCGGGTTTCTATGTCTCCATACAAATTTTAAGATTTTTTTGTTCTAGTTCTGGAAAAAATGCCATTGGTAATTTGAGAGGGATTGCATTGAATATGCAGATTGCTTTGGGTAGTATAGTCATTTTCACAACATTGATTCTTAGAATCCAAGAACATGGTATCTCTCTCCATCTGTTTCTATCATCTTCAATTTCATTCTTCAGTGTCATAGTTTTCAGCATACAGATCTTTTGTCTCCCTAGGTAGGTTGACTCCTAGGTATTTTATTCTGTTTGTTGCTATGGTTAATGGGAGTGTTTCCTTCATTTCTCTTTCAGATTTTTCTTCATTCATGTATAGAAATGCAAGGGATTTGTGTGCATTCATTTTGTATCGTGCAACGTTACCAAATCCATGGATTAGCTCTAGTAGTTTTCTGGTGGCATCTTTAGGATTCTCTAAGTATAGTGTCATGTCATCTGCACAGAGTGACAGTGTTACTTGTTCTTTTCTAACTTGTGTTCCTTTTATTTCTTTTGCTGCTCTGACTGCTGGGGCTAGGACTTCCAAAACTATGTTGCATAATAGTGGTGAGAGTGGTCATCCTTGTCTTGTTCCTGATATTAGAGGACATGCTTTCAGTTTTTCAGCATTGAGGATGTTTGCTGTGGGTTTGTCGTATATGGCCTTGATTAAGTTGAGTGAGGTTCCCTCTCTGTCACTTTCTGGAGGGTTTTTATCAGAAATGTGTGTTGAAATTTGTCACAAGCTTTTCTGCATCTATTGACATCATCATATGGTTTTTCCTCTTCACTTTGTTATTTGGGTGTATCACATTGATTTTCCTGATTTGAAGAATCCTTGCATCCCTGGGATAAATCCCACTTGATTATGAGCTATGATACTTTTAATGTGGTATTGGATTCTGTTTGCTACTCTTTTGTTGAGCAACTTTGCATCTATGTTCATCAGTGAAATCGGTGTGTAACTGTATTTTTTTGTACTATCTTGTCTGGTTTTGGTATCAGGGTGATGGTGGCCTCATAGAAAGAGTTTGGGAGTGTTCCTTCCTCGCCAAATTTTTGGAAGAGTTTGAGAAGGATGTGTGTTAGGTCTTTTCTCCATGTTGGATAGAATTATCCTGTGAAACCATCTGTCCTGGACTTTTGTTGGTTGGACGATTTTTAATCAGAGTTGCAAGTTCATTACTCATACTGGGTCTGTTCATAGTTTCTATTTTTTCCTGGTTCAGTCTTGGAAGGTTGTAGCTTTCTAAGAATTTGTGCATTTCGTCCAGATTTTCCATTTTATCAGCATAGAGTTGCTTGCAGTAGTCTCTTAGGAAGTTTTGTATTTTTGTGTTGTCTGTGGTAACTTCTTTTTCATTGCTAATTTTATTGATTGCAGTCCTCTCCCTCTTTTTCTCGATGAGTCTGGCTAAATCTTTATCAATATTGTTTACCTTCTCAAAGAACCAGCTTTTACTTCTATTGATCCTTGTTATTGTTTTCTTTGTTGCTATTTCACTTCTTTCTTTCTTTTTTTTCTACCTTTTTATTGACAGCCCCAACTACCTTCAAGGTTTTTTGTCTATTTAGGAAATGATTGGTTCAAATGAACACATCTTCTTCCTTTTATCTTATTGTTTTTTCAATTTTTGAATATTATTTTATTTTTTTATAAAGCAGGTTCTTATTCGTTATCCATTTTATACATATTAGTGTATATATGTCAATCCCAATTTCCGAATTCATCACACAACGACTAACACACCCCCACTTTCCCCTTATGGTGGCCATACGTTGGTTCTCCACATCTGTGTATCAATTCAATCCTGCAAACCGGTTCATCTGTACCATTTTTCCAGGTTGCATATATATGCATTTATAGATGATATGTGTTTTTCTGACTGACTTCACTGTTTATAACAGTCTCTAGATCCATCCACGCCTGTACCAATGAACCAACTTAGTTCCTTTTCATGGCTGAGTAATATTCCATGGTATATATGTACCACTTCTTCTATAACCATTTGTCTGTGGATGGGCATTTAGATTGTTTCCATAACCTGGCTATTGTAAATACCGCTGCAATGATTATTGGGGTGCATGTGTCCTTTAGAACTATGGTTTTCTCTTGGCATATGCCCAGTAGTGTGTTCGCTGGGTCATATGGCAATTCTGTTTTTCATTTTTTAAGGAACCTCTTTACTGTTCTGCATAGTGGCTGTATCAATATACACTCCCAACAACAGTGCAAAAGTATACTCTTTGCTCCACACCCTGTCCAGCAGTTGTTGTTTGTTGATTTTCTGATGATGCCCGTTCTAAATGGTGTGAGGTGATACCTCAGTGTAGTTTTGATGTGCATCTCTCTAATAATTAGTGATGTTGAGCAGGTTTTCATGTGCTTGTTGGCCAGCTGTATGTCTTCTTTGGAGAATTGTCTATTTAGGTCTTCTGCCCATTTTTCGATTGGGGTGTTCGTTTTTTTAATACCGAGCTGCGTAAGCTGTTTATAGATTTTGGAGATTAATCCTTAGTCCGTTGATCCGTACGCAAATATTTTGCCATTCTGAGGGTTGTCTTTTCGTTTTGTTTGTCGTTTCCTGTGTGTGGCAAAGCTTGCAAGTTTCATTAGGTCCCACTTGTTTATTTTTGTTTTTATTTCCATTACTCTAGGAGGGGGATTAAAACAGATCTTGCTGTGATGTATGTCAAAGCGTGTTATTCCTATGTTTTCCTTTAAGAGTTTTATAGTATCCTGTCTTACGTTTAGGTCTCTGTTCCATTTTTAGTTTATTTGTGTGTATGGTGTTTGGGAGTGTTCTAATTTCATTCTTTTACATGTGTCTGTCCAATTTTCCCAGCCCCACTTATTGTAGAGACTGTCTTTTCTCCATTGTGGATTCCTGCCTCCTTTGTCATAGATTAGTTGACCATAGGTGCGTGGCTTTATCTCTGGGCTTTCTATCCTGTTGCATTGATCTATATTTCTGTTTTTGTGCCAGTCCCATCGTGTCTTGATTCCTGTAGCTTTGTAGTACAGTCTGAAGTCGGGCAGTCTGATTCCTCCAGCTCTGTTTTTTTCCCTCAAACTGCTTTGGCTCTTCCGGGTTTTTATGTCTCCATACAAATTTTAAGATTTTTTTGTTCTAGTTCTGGAAAAAATGCCATTGGTAATTTGAGAGGGATTGCATTGAATATGCAGATTGCTTTGGGTAGTATAGTCATTTTCACAACATTGATTCTTAGAATCCAAGAACATGGTATCTCTCTCCATCTGTTTCTATCATCTTCAATTTCATTCTTCAGTGTCATAGTTTTCAGCATACAGATCTTTTGTCTCCCTAGGTAGGTTGACTCCTAGGTATTTTATTCTGTTTGTTGCAATGGTTAATGGGAGTGTTTCCTTCATTTCTCTTTCAGATTTTTCTTCATTAATGTATAGAAATGCAAGGGATTTGTGTGCATTCATTTTGTATCGTGCAACGTTACCAAATCCATGGATTAGCTCTAGTAGTTTTCTGGTGGCATCTTTAGGATTCTCTAAGTATAGTGTCATGTCATCTGCACAGAGTGACAGTGTTACTTGTTCTTTTCTAACTTGTGTTCCTTTTATTTCTTTTGCTGCTCTGACTGCTGGGGCTAGGACTTCCAAAACTATGTTGAATAATAGTGGTGAGAGTGGTCATCCTTGTCTTGTTCCTGATATTAGAGGACATGCTTTCAATTTTCAGCATTGAGGATGTTTGCTGTGGGTTTGTCGTATATGGCCTTGATTAAGTTGAGTGAGGTTCCATCTCTGCCCATTTTCTGGAGGGTTTTCATCATAAATGTGTGCTGAAATCTGTCACAAGCTTTTCTGCATCTATTGACATGATCATATGGTTTTTCCTCTTCACTTTGTTAATAGGGTGTATCACATTGATTTCCGTGTATTGAAGAATCCTTACATCCCTGGGATACATCCCACTTGATCATGAGGTATGATACTTTAATTTGGTAATGGATTTGGTTTGCTACTATTTCGTTGAGCAGCTTTTCATCTATGTTCATCAGGGATATCGGTGTGTAACTGTATTTTTTTGTACTATTTTTGTCTGGATTTGGTATCAGGGTGATGGTGGCCTAATAGAAAGGGTTTGGGAGTGTTCCTTCCTCGCCAATTTTTTGGAAGTGTTTGAGAAGGATGTGTGTTAGGTCTTTTCTCCATGTTGGATAGAATTATCCTGTGAAACCATCTGTCCTGGACTTTTGTTTGTTGGACGATTGTTAATCAGAGTTGCAAGTTCATTACTCGTACTGGGTCTGTTCATAGTTTCTATTTTTTCCTGGTTCAGTCTTGGAAGGTTGTACCTTTCTAAGAATTTGTGCATTTCTTCCAGATTTTCCAATATATCAGCATAGAGTTGCTTGTAGTAGTCTCTTACGAAGTTTTGTATTTCTGTGTTGTCCATGGTAACTTCTTTTTCATTTCTAATTTTATTGAGTGCAGTCCTCTCCCTCTTTTTCTCGATGAGTCTGGCTAAAGGTTTATCAATATTGTTTACCTTCTCAAAGAACCAGCTTTTACTTTTATTGATTCTTGCTGTTGTTTTCTTTGTTGCTATTTCAGTTCTTTCTTTCTTTTTTTTCTGCCTTTTTATTGACAGCTCCAACTACCTTCAGACTTGGTTGTCTATTTAGGAAATGATCGGTTCAAATGAACACATCTTCTTCCTTTTACGTTATTGTTTTTTGAATTTTTGAATATCATTGTTTTATACAGCAGGTTTTTATTAGTTATCCATTTTATACATATCAGTGTATATATGTCAATCCCGATTTCCCAATTCATCACACAACGACTACCACACCCCCACTTTCCCCCTTTCTGACTGACTTTACTCTGTATGATAGTCTCTAGATCCATCCACGCCTGTACCAATGAACCAACGTAGTTCCTTTTTATGGCTGAGTAATATTCCATGGTATATATGTACCACATCTTCTTTATCCATTTGTCTGTGGATGGGCATTTAGGTTGTTTCCATGACCTGGCTATTGTAAATACTGCTGCAGTGAACATTGGGGTGCATGTGTCTTTTAGAACTATGGTTTTCTCTTGGTATATGCCCTGTAGTGGGTTCACTGGGTCATATGGCAATTCTTTTATTCGTTTTTCAAGGAACCTCTTTACTGTTCTCCATAGTGGCTGTATCAATTTACACTCCCAACAACAGTGCAAAAGTATACTCTTTGCTCCACACCGTGTCCAGCAGTTGTTGTTTGTTGATTTTCTGATGATGCCCGTTCTAAATGGTGTGAGGTGATACCTCAGTGTAGTTTTGATGTGCATCTCTCTAATAATTAGTGATGTTGAGCAGGTTTTCATGTGCTTGTTGGCCAGCTGTATGTCTTCTTTGGAGAATTGTCTATTTAGGTCTTCTGCCCATTTTTCGATTGGGGTGTTTGTTTTTTTAATACCGAGCTGCGTGAGCTGTTTATAGATTTTGGAGATTAATCCTTAGTCCGTTGATCCGTACGCAAATATTTTGCCATTCTGAGGGTTGTCTTTTCGTCTTGTTTGTCGTTTCCTGTGTGTGGCAAAGCTTGCAAGTTTCATTAGGTCCCACTTGTTTATTTTTGTTTTTATTTCCATTACTCTAGGAGGGGGATTAAAACAGATCTTGCTGTGATGTATGTCAAAGCGTGTTATTCCTATGTTTTCCTCTAAGAGTTTTATAGTATCCTGTCTTACGTTTAGGTCTCTGTTCCATTTTTAGTTTATTTGTGTGTATGGTGTTTGGGAGTGTTCTAATTTCATTCTTTTACATGTGTCTGTCCAATTTTCCCAGCCCCACTTATTGTAGAGACTGTCTTTTCTCCATTGTGGATTCCTGCCTCCTTTGTCATAGATTAGTTGACCATAGGTGCGTGGCTTTATCTCTGGGCTTTCTATCCTGTTGCATTGATCTATATTTCTGTTTTTGTGCCAGTCCCATCGTGTCTTGATTCCTGTAGCTTTGTAGTACAGTCTGAAGTCGGGCAGTCTGATTCCTCCAGCTCTGTTTTTTCCCCTCAAACTGCTTCAGCTCTTCCGGGTTTCTATGTCTCCATACAAATTTTAAGATTTTTTTGTTCTAGTTCTGGAAAAAATGCCATTGGTAATTTGAGAGGGATTGCATTGAATATGCAGATTGCTTTGGGTAGTATAGTCATTTTCACAACATTGATTCTTAGAATCCAAGAACATGGTATCTCTCTCCATCTGTTTCTATCATCTTCAATTTCATTCTTCAGTGTCATAGTTTTCAGCATACAGATCTTTTGTCTCCCTAGGTAGGTTGACTCCTAGGTATTTTATTCTGTTTGTTGCAATGGTTAATGGGAGTGTTTCCTTCATTTCTCTTTCAGATTTTTCTTCATTAATGTATAGAAATGCAAGGGATTTGTGTGCATTCATTTTGTATCGTGCAACGTTACCAAATCCATGGATTAGCTCTAGTAGTTTTCTGGTGGCATCTTTAGGATTCTCTAAGTATAGTGTCATGTCATCTGCACAGAGTGACAGTGTTACTTGTTCTTTTCTAACTTGTGTTCCTTTTATTTCTTTTGCTGCTCTGACTGCTGGGGCTAGGACTTCCAAAACTATGTTGAATAATAGTGGTGAGAGTGGTCATCCTTGTCTTGTTCCTGATATTAGAGGACATGCTTTCAATTTTCAGCATTGAGGATGTTTGCTGTGGGTTTGTCGTATATGGCCTTGATTAAGTTGAGTGAGGTTCCATCTCTGCCCATTTTCTGGAGGGTTTTCATCATAAATGTGTGCTGAAATCTGTCACAAGCTTTTCTGCATCTATTGACATGATCATATGGTTTTTCCTCTTCACTTTGTTAATAGGGTGTATCACATTGATTTCCGTGTATTGAAGAATCCTTACATCCCTGGGATACATCCCACTTGATCATGAGGTATGATACTTTAATTTGGTAATGGATTTGGTTTGCTACTATTTCGTTGAGCAGCTTTTCATCTATGTTCATCAGGGATATCGGTGTGTAACTGTATTTTTTTGTACTATTTTTGTCTGGATTTGGTATCAGGGTGATGGTGGCCTAATAGAAAGGGTTTGGGAGTGTTCCTTCCTCGCCAATTTTTTGGAAGTGTTTGAGAAGGATGTGTGTTAGGTCTTTTCTCCATGTTGGATAGAATTATCCTGTGAAACCATCTGTCCTGGACTTTTGTTTGTTGGACGATTGTTAATCAGAGTTGCAAGTTCATTACTCGTACTGGGTCTGTTCATAGTTTCTATTTTTTCCTGGTTCAGTCTTGGAAGGTTGTACCTTTCTAAGAATTTGTGCATTTCTTCCAGATTTTCCAATATATCAGCATAGAGTTGCTTGTAGTAGTCTCTTACGAAGTTTTGTATTTCTGTGTTGTCCATGGTAACTTCTTTTTCATTTCTAATTTTATTGAGTGCAGTCCTCTCCCTCTTTTTCTCGATGAGTCTGGCTAAAGGTTTATCAATATTGTTTACCTTCTCAAAGAACCAGCTTTTACTTTTATTGATTCTTGCTGTTGTTTTCTTTGTTGCTATTTCAGTTCTTTCTTTCTTTTTTTTCTGCCTTTTTATTGACAGCTCCAACTACCTTCAGACTTGGTTGTCTATTTAGGAAATGATCGGTTCAAATGAACACATCTTCTTCCTTTTACGTTATTGTTTTTTGAATTTTTGAATATCATTGTTTTATACAGCAGGTTTTTATTAGTTATCCATTTTATACATATCAGTGTATATATGTCAATCCCGATTTCGCAATTCATCACACAACGACTACCACACCCCCACTTTCCCCCTTTCTGACTGACTTTACTCTGTATGATAGTCTCTAGATCCATCCACGCCTGTACCAATGAACCAACGTAGTTCCTTTTTATGGCTGAGTAATATTCCATGGTATATATGTACCACATCTTCTTTATCCATTTGTCTGTGGATGGGCATTTAGGTTGTTTCCATGACCTGGCTATTGTAAATACTGCTGCAGTGAACATTGGGGTGCATGTGTCTTTTAGAACTATGGTTTTCTCTTGGTATATGCCCTGTAGTGGGTTCACTGGGTCATATGGCAATTCTTTTATTCGTTTTTCAAGGAACCTCTTTACTGTTCTCCATAGTGGCTGTATCAATTTACACTCCCAACAACAGTGCAAAAGTATACTCTTTGCTCCACACCGTGTCCAGCAGTTGTTGTTTGTTGATTTTCTGATGATGCCCGTTCTAAATGGTGTGAGGTGATACCTCAGTGTAGTTTTGATGTGCATCTCTCTAATAATTAGTGATGTTGAGCAGGTTTTCATGTGCTTGTTGGCCAGCTGTATGTCTTCTTTGGAGAATTGTCTATTTAGGTCTTCTGCCCATTTTTCGATTGGGGTGTTTGTTTTTTTAATACCGAGCTGCGTGAGCTGTTTATAGATTTTGGAGATTAATCCTTAGTCCGTTGATCCGTACGCAAATATTTTGCCATTCTGAGGGTTGTCTTTTCGTCTTGTTTGTCGTTTCCTGTGTGTGGCAAAGCTTGCAAGTTTCATTAGGTCCCACTTGTTTATTTTTGTTTTTATTTCCATTACTCTAGGAGGGGGATTAAAACAGATCTTGCTGTGATGTATGTCAAAGCGTGTTATTCCTATGTTTTCCTCTAAGAGTTTTATAGTATCCTGTCTTACGTTTAGGTCTCTGTTCCATTTTTAGTTTATTTGTGTGTATGGTGTTTGGGAGTGTTCTAATTTCATTCTTTTACATGTGTCTGTCCAATTTTCCCAGCCCCACTTATTGTAGAGACTGTCTTTTCTCCATTGTGGATTCCTGCCTCCTTTGTCATAGATTAGTTGACCATAGGTGCGTGGCTTTATCTCTGGGCTTTCTATCCTGTTGCATTGATCTATATTTCTGTTTTTGTGCCAGTCCCATCGTGTCTTGATTCCTGTAGCTTTGTAGTACAGTCTGAAGTCGGGCAGTCTGATTCCTCCAGCTCTGTTTTTTTCCCTCAAAGTGCTTCGGCTCTTCCGGGTTTTTATGTCTCCATACAAATTTTAAGATTTTTTTGTTCTAGTTCTGGAAAAAATGCCATTGGTAATTTGAGAGGGATTGCATTGAATATGCAGATTGCTTTGGGTAGTATAGTCATTTTCACAACATTGATTCTTAGAATCCAAGAACATGGTATCTCTCTCCATCTGTTTCTATCATCTTCAATTTCATTCTTCAGTGTCATAGTTTTCAGCATACAGATCTTTTGTCTCCCTAGGTAGGTTGACTCCTAGGTATTTTATTCTGTTTGTTGCAATGGTTAATGGGAGTGTTTCCTTCATTTCTCTTTCAGATTTTTCTTCATTAATGTATAGAAATGCAAGGGATTTGTGTGCATTCATTTTGTATCGTGCAACGTTACCAAATCCATGGATTAGCTCTAGTAGTTTTCTGGTGGCATCTTTAGGATTCTCTAAGTATAGTGTCATGTCATCTGCACAGAGTGACAGTGTTACTTGTTCTTTTCTAACTTGTGTTCCTTTTATTTCTTTTGCTGCTCTGACTGCTGGGGCTAGGACTTCCAAAACTATGTTGAATAATAGTGGTGAGAGTGGTCATCCTTGTCTTGTTCCTGATATTAGAGGACATGCTTTCAATTTTCAGCATTGAGGATGTTTGCTGTGGGTTTGTCGGATATGGCCTTGATTAAGTTGAGTGAGGTTCCATCTCTGCCCATTTTCTGGAGGGTTTTCATCATAAATGTGTGCTGAAATCTGTCACAAGCTTTTCTGCATCTATTGACATGATCATATGGTTTTTCCTCTTCACTTTGTTAATAGGGTGTATCACATTGATTTCCGTGTATTGAAGAATCCTTACATCCCTGGGATACATCCCACTTGATCATGAGGTATGATACTTTAATTTGGTAATGGATTTGGTTTGCTACTATTTCGTTGAGCAGCTTTTCATCTATGTTCATCAGGGATATCGGTGTGTAACTGTATTTTTTTGTACTATTTTTGTCTGGATTTGGTATCAGGGTGATGGTGGCCTAATAGAAAGGGTTTGGGAGTGTTCCTTCCTCGCCAATTTTTTGGAAGTGTTTGAGAAGGATGTGTGTTAGGTCTTTTCTCCATGTTGGATAGAATTATCCTGTGAAACCATCTGTCCTGGACTTTTGTTTGTTGGACGATTGTTAATCAGAGTTGCAAGTTCATTACTCGTACTGGGTCTGTTCATAGTTTCTATTTTTTCCTGGTTCAGTCTTGGAAGGTTGTACCTTTCTAAGAATTTGTGCATTTCTTCCAGATTTTCCAATATATCAGCATAGAGTTGCTTGTAGTAGTCTCTTACGAAGTTTTGTATTTCTGTGTTGTCCATGGTAACTTCTTTTTCATTTCTAATTTTATTGAGTGCAGTCCTCTCCCTCTTTTTCTCGATGAGTCTGGCTAAAGGTTTATCAATATTGTTTACCTTCTCAAAGAACCAGCTTTTACTTTTATTGATTCTTGCTGTTGTTTTCTTTGTTGCTATTTCAGTTCTTTCTTTCTTTTTTTTCTGCCTTTTTATTGACAGCTCCAACTACCTTCAGACTTGGTTGTCTATTTAGGAAATGATCGGTTCAAATGAACACATCTTCTTCCTTTTACGTTATTGTTTTTTGAATTTTTGAATATCATTGTTTTATACAGCAGGTTTTTATTAGTTATCCATTTTATACATATCAGTGTATATATGTCAATCCCGATTTCCCAATTCATCACACAACGACTACCACACCCCCACTTTCCCCCTTTCTGACTGACTTTACTCTGTATGATAGTCTCTAGATCCATCCACGCCTGTACCAATGAACCAACGTAGTTCCTTTTTATGGCTGAGTAATATTCCATGGTATATATGTACCACATCTTCTTTATCCATTTGTCTGTGGATGGGCATTTAGGTTGTTTCCATGACCTGGCTATTGTAAATACTGCTGCAGTGAACATTGGGGTGCATGTGTCTTTTAGAACTATGGTTTTCTCTTGGTATATGCCCTGTAGTGGGTTCACTGGGTCATATGGCAATTCTTTTATTCGTTTTTCAAGGAACCTCTTTACTGTTCTCCATAGTGGCTGTATCAATTTACACTCCCAACAACAGTGCAAAAGTATACTCTTTGCTCCACACCGTGTCCAGCAGTTGTTGTTTGTTGATTTTCTGATGATGCCCGTTCTAAATGGTGTGAGGTGATACCTCAGTGTAGTTTTGATGTGCATCTCTCTAATAATTAGTGATGTTGAGCAGGTTTTCATGTGCTTGTTGGCCAGCTGTATGTCTTCTTTGGAGAATTGTCTATTTAGGTCTTCTGCCCATTTTTCGATTGGGGTGTTTGTTTTTTTAATACCGAGCTGCGTGAGCTGTTTATAGATTTTGGAGATTAATCCTTAGTCCGTTGATCCGTACGCAAATATTTTGCCATTCTGAGGGTTGTCTTTTCGTCTTGTTTGTCGTTTCCTGTGTGTGGCAAAGCTTGCAAGTTTCATTAGGTCCCACTTGTTTATTTTTGTTTTTATTTCCATTACTCTAGGAGGGGGATTAAAACAGATCTTGCTGTGATGTATGTCAAAGCGTGTTATTCCTATGTTTTCCTCTAAGAGTTTTATAGTATCCTGTCTTACGTTTAGGTCTCTGTTCCATTTTTAGTTTATTTGTGTGTATGGTGTTTGGGAGTGTTCTAATTTCATTCTTTTACATGTGTCTGTCCAATTTTCCCAGCCCCACTTATTGTAGAGACTGTCTTTTCTCCATTGTGGATTCCTGCCTCCTTTGTCATAGATTAGTTGACCATAGGTGCGTGGCTTTATCTCTGGGCTTTCTATCCTGTTGCATTGATCTATATTTCTGTTTTTGTGCCAGTCCCATCGTGTCTTGATTCCTGTAGCTTTGTAGTACAGTCTGAAGTCGGGCAGTCTGATTCCTCCAGCTCTGTTTTTTTCCCTCAAACTGCTTTGGCTCTTCCGGGTTTTTATGTCTCCATACAAATTTTAAGATTTTTTTGTTCTAGTTCTGGAAAAAATGCCATTGGTAATTTGAGAGGGATTGCATTGAATATGCAGATTGCTTTGGGTAGTATAGTCATTTTCACAACATTGATTCTTAGAATCCAAGAACATGGTATCTCTCTCCATCTGTTTCTATCATCTTCAATTTCATTCTTCAGTGTCATAGTTTTCAGCATACAGATCTTTTGTCTCCCTAGGTAGGTTGACTCCTAGGTATTTTATTCTGTTTGTTGCAATGGTTAATGGGAGTGTTTCCTTCATTTCTCTTTCAGATTTTTCTTCATTAATGTATAGAAATGCAAGGGATTTGTGTGCATTCATTTTGTATCGTGCAACGTTACCAAATCCATGGATTAGCTCTAGTAGTTTTCTGGTGGCATCTTTAGGATTCTCTAAGTATAGTGTCATGTCATCTGCACAGAGTGACATTGTTACTTGTTCTTTTCTAACTTGTGTTCCTTTTATTTCTTTTGCTGCTCTGACTGCTGGGGCTAGGACTTCCAAAACTATGTTGAATAATAGTGGTGAGAGTGGTCATCCTTGTCTTGTTCCTGATATTAGAGGACATGCTTTCAATTTTCAGCATTGAGGATGTTTGCTGTGGGTTTGTCGTATATGGCCTTGATTAAGTTGAGTGAGGTTCCATCTCTGCCCATTTTCTGGAGGGTTTTCATCATAAATGTGTGCTGAAATCTGTCACAAGCTTTTCTGCATCTATTGACATGATCATATGGTTTTTCCTCTTCACTTTGTTAATAGGGTGTATCACATTGATTTCCGTGTATTGAAGAATCCTTACATCCCTGGGATACATCCCACTTGATCATGAGGTATGATACTTTAATTTGGTAATGGATTTGGTTTGCTACTATTTCGTTGAGCAGCTTTTCATCTATGTTCATCAGGGATATCGGTGTGTAACTGTATTTTTTTGTACTATTTTTGTCTGGATTTGGTATCAGGGTGATGGTGGCCTAATAGAAAGGGTTTGGGAGTGTTCCTTCCTCGCCAATTTTTTGGAAGTGTTTGAGAAGGATGTGTGTTAGGTCTTTTCTCCATGTTGGATAGAATTATCCTGTGAAACCATCTGTCCTGGACTTTTGTTTGTTGGACGATTGTTAATCAGAGTTGCAAGTTCATTACTCGTACTGGGTCTGTTCATAGTTTCTATTTTTTCCTGGTTCAGTCTTGGAAGGTTGTACCTTTCTAAGAATTTGTGCATTTCTTCCAGATTTTCCAATATATCAGCATAGAGTTGCTTGTAGTAGTCTCTTACGAAGTTTTGTATTTCTGTGTTGTCCATGGTAACTTCTTTTTCATTTCTAATTTTATTGAGTGCAGTCCTCTCCCTCTTTTTCTCGATGAGTCTGGCTAAAGGTTTATCAATATTGTTTACCTTCTCAAAGAACCAGCTTTTACTTTTATTGATTCTTGCTGTTGTTTTCTTTGTTGCTATTTCAGTTCTTTCTTTCTTTTTTTTCTGCCTTTTTATTGACAGCTCCAAATACCTTCAGACTTGGTTGTCTATTTAGGAAATGATCGGTTCAAATGAACACATCTTCTTCCTTTTACGTTATTGTTTTTTGAATTTTTGAATATCATTGTTTTATACAGCAGGTTTTTATTAGTTATCCATTTTATACATATCAGTGTATATATGTCAATCACGATTTCGCAATTCATCACACAACGACTACCACACCCCCACTTTCCCCCTTTCTGACTGACTTTACTCTGTATGATAGTCTCTAGATCCATCCACGCCTGTACCAATGAACCAACGTAGTTCCTTTTTATGGCTGAGTAATATTCCATGGTATATATGTACCACATCTTCTTTATCCATTTGTCTGTGGATGGGCATTTAGGTTGTTTCCATGACCTGGCTATTGTAAATACTGCTGCAGTGAACATTGGGGTGCATGTGTCTTTTAGAACTATGGTTTTCTCTTGGTATATGCCCTGTAGTGGGTTCACTGGGTCATATGGCAATTCTTTTATTCGTTTTTCAAGGAACCTCTTTACTGTTCTCCATAGTGGCTGTATCAATTTACACTCCCAACAACAGTGCAAAAGTATACTCTTTGCTCCACACCGTGTCCAGCAGTTGTTGTTTGTTGATTTTCTGATGATGCCCGTTCTAAATGGTGTGAGGTGATACCTCAGTGTAGTTTTGATGTGCATCTCTCTAATAATTAGTGATGTTGAGCAGGTTTTCATGTGCTTGTTGGCCAGCTGTATGTCTTCTTTGGAGAATTGTCTATTTAGGTCTTCTGCCCATTTTTCGATTGGGGTGTTTGTTTTTTTAATACCGAGCTGCGTGAGCTGTTTATAGATTTTGGAGATTAATCCTTAGTCCGTTGATCCGTACGCAAATATTTTGCCATTCTGAGGGTTGTCTTTTCGTCTTGTTTGTCGTTTCCTGTGTGTGGCAAAGCTTGCAAGTTTCATTAGGTCCCACTTGTTTATTTTTGTTTTTATTTCCATTACTCTAGGAGGGGGATTAAAACAGATCTTGCTGTGATGTATGTCAAAGCGTGTTATTCCTATGTTTTCCTCTAAGAGTTTTATAGTATCCTGTCTTACGTTTAGGTCTCTGTTCCATTTTTAGTTTATTTGTGTGTATGGTGTTTGGGAGTGTTCTAATTTCATTCTTTTACATGTGTCTGTCCAATTTTCCCAGCCCCACTTATTGTAGAGACTGTCTTTTCTCCATTGTGGATTCCTGCCTCCTTTGTCATAGATTAGTTGACCATAGGTGCGTGGCTTTATCTCTGGGCTTTCTATCCTGTTGCATTGATCTATATTTCTGTTTTTGTGCCAGTCCCATCGTGTCTTGATTCCTGTAGCTTTGTAGTACAGTCTGAAGTCGGGCAGTCTGATTCCTCCAGCTCTGTTTTTTTCCCTCAAACTGCTTTGGCTCTTCCGGGTTTTTATGTCTCCATACAAATTTTAAGATTTTTTTGTTCTAGTTCTGGAAAAAATGCCATTGGTAATTTGAGAGGGATTGCATTGAATATGCAGATTGCTTTGGGTAGTATAGTCATTTTCACAACATTGATTCTTAGAATCCAAGAACATGGTATCTCTCTCCATCTGTTTCTATCATCTTCAATTTCATTCTTCAGTGTCATAGTTTTCAGCATACAGATCTTTTGTCTCCCTAGGTAGGTTGACTCCTAGGTATTTTATTCTGTTTGTTGCAATGGTTAATGGGAGTGTTTCCTTCATTTCTCTTTCAGATTTTTCTTCATTAATGTATAGAAATGCAAGGGATTTGTGTGCATTCATTTTGTATCGTGCAACGTTACCAAATCCATGGATTAGCTCTAGTAGTTTTCTGGTGGCATCTTTAGGATTCTCTAAGTATAGTGTCATGTCATCTGCACAGAGTGACAGTGTTACTTGTTCTTTTCTAACTTGTGTTCCTTTTATTTCTTTTGCTGCTCTGACTGCTGGGGCTAGGACTTCCAAAACTATGTTGAATAATAGTGGTGAGAGTGGTCATCCTTGTCTTGTTCCTGATATTAGAGGACATGCTTTCAATTTTCAGCATTGAGGATGTTTGCTGTGGGTTTGTCGGATATGGCCTTGATTAAGTTGAGTGAGGTTCCATCTCTGCCCATTTTCTGGAGGGTTTTCATCATAAATGTGTGCTGAAATCTGTCACAAGCTTTTCTGCATCTATTGACATGATCATATGGTTTTTCCTCTTCACTTTGTTAATAGGGTGTATCACATTGATTTCCGTGTATTGAAGAATCCTTACATCCCTGGGATACATCCCACTTGATCATGAGGTATGATACTTTAATTTGGTAATGGATTTGGTTTGCTACTATTTCGTTGAGCAGCTTTTCATCTATGTTCATCAGGGATATCGGTGTGTAACTGTATTTTTTTGTACTATTTTTGTCTGGATTTGGTATCAGGGTGATGGTGGCCTAATAGAAAGGGTTTGGGAGTGTTCCTTCCTCGCCAATTTTTTGGAAGTGTTTGAGAAGGATGTGTGTTAGGTCTTTTCTCCATGTTGGATAGAATTATCCTGTGAAACCATCTGTCCTGGACTTTTGTTTGTTGGACGATTGTTAATCAGAGTTGCAAGTTCATTACTCGTACTGGGTCTGTTCATAGTTTCTATTTTTTCCTGGTTCAGTCTTGGAAGGTTGTACCTTTCTAAGAATTTGTGCATTTCTTCCAGATTTTCCAATATATCAGCATAGAGTTGCTTGTAGTAGTCTCTTACGAAGTTTTGTATTTCTGTGTTGTCCATGGTAACTTCTTTTTCATTTCTAATTTTATTGAGTGCAGTCCTCTCCCTCTTTTTCTCGATGAGTCTGGCTAAAGGTTTATCAATATTGTTTACCTTCTCAAAGAACCAGCTTTTACTTTTATTGATTCTTGCTGTTGTTTTCTTTGTTGCTATTTCAGTTCTTTCTTTCTTTTTTTTCTGCCTTTTTATTGACAGCTCCAACTACCTTCAGACTTGGTTGTCTATTTAGGAAATGATCGGTTCAAATGAACACATCTTCTTCCTTTTACGTTATTGTTTTTTGAATTTTTGAATATCATTGTTTTATACAGCAGGTTTTTATTAGTTATCCATTTTATACATATCAGTGTATATATGTCAATCCCGATTTCCCAATTCATCACACAACGACTACCACACCCCCACTTTCCCCCTTTCTGACTGACTTTACTCTGTATGATAGTCTCTAGATCCATCCACGCCTGTACCAATGAACCAACGTAGTTCCTTTTTATGGCTGAGTAATATTCCATGGTATATATGTACCACATCTTCTTTATCCATTTGTCTGTGGATGGGCATTTAGATTGTTTCCATAACCGGGCTATTGTAAATACCGCTGCAATGAACATTGGGGTGCATGTGTCTTTTAGAACTATGGTTTTCTCTTGGCATATGCCCAGTAGTGGGTTCGCTGGGTCATATGGCAATTCTCTTTTTCATTTTTTAAGGAACCTCTTTACTGTTCTCCATAGTGGCTGTATCAATTTACACTCCCAACAACAGTGCAAGAGTATACTCTTTGCTCCACACCCTATCCAGCAGTTGTTGTTTGTTGATTTTCTGATGATGCCTGTTTCTAAATGGCGTAAGGTGATACCTCAGTGTAGTTTTGATGTGCAACTCTCTAATAATTAGTGATGTTGAGCAGCTTTTCATGTGCTTGTTGGCCAGCTGTATGTCTTCTTTGGAGAATTGTCTATTTAGGTCTTCTGCCCATTTCTCGATTTCGGTGTTCGTTTTTTAAATGCCGAGCTGCGTGAGCTGTTTATAGATTTTGGAGATTAATCCTTAGTCCGTTGATCCATATGCAAATATTTTTCCCATTCTGAGGGTTGTCCTTTCGTATTGTTTGTCGTTTCCTGTGTGTGGCAAAAGCTTGTGAGTTTCCTTAGGTCCCACTTGTTTATTTTTGTTTTTATTTCCATTACTCTAGGAGGTGGATTAAAACAGATCTTGCTGTGATGTATGTCAAAGCGTGTTATTCCTATGTTTTCCTCTAAGAGTTTTATAGTATCCTGTCTTACGTTTAGATCTCTGTTCCATTTTTAGTTTATTTGTGTGTACGGTGTTTGGGAGTGTTCTAATTTCATTCTTTTACATGTGTCTGTCCAGTTTTCCCAGCACCACTTATTGTAGAGACTGTCTTTTCTCCATTGTGGATTCCTGCCTCCTTTGTCATAGATTAGTTGACCATAGGTGCGTGGCTTCATCTCTGGGCTTTCTATCCTGTTGCATTGATCTATATTTCTGTTTTTGTGCCAGTCCCATCGTGTCTTGATTCCTGTAGCTTTGTAGTACAGTCTGAAGTCGGGCAGTCTGATTCCTCCAGCTCTGTTTTTTTCCCTCAAACTGCTTTGGCTCTTCCGGGTTTTTATGTCTCCATACAAATTTTAAGATTTTCTTGTTCTAGTTCTGGAAAAAATGCCATTGGTAATTTGAGAGGGATTGCAATGAATATATAGATTGCTTTGGGTAGTATAGTCATTTTCACAACATTGATTCTTCCAATCCAAGAACATGGTATCTCTCTCCATCTGTTTGTATCATCTTCAATTTCGTTCTTCAGTGCCATAATTTTCAGCATACAGATCTTTTGTCTCCCTAGGTAAGTTTATTCCTAGGTAATTTATTCCTTTTGTTGCAATGCTTAATGGGAGTGTTTCCTTCATTTCTCTTTCAGATTTTTCTTCATTAATGTATAGAAATGCAAGGGATTTGTGTGCATTCATTTTGTATCGTGCAACGTTACCAAATCCATGGATTAGCTCTAGTAGTTTTCTGGTGGCATCTTTAGGATTCTCTAAGTATAGTGTCATGTCATCTACAAAGAGTGACAGTGTTACTTCTTCGTTTCCAACTTGTGTTCCTTTTATTTCTTTTGCTGCTCTGACTGCTGGGGCTAGGACTTCCAAAACTATGTTGCATAATAGTGGTGAGATTGGTCATCCTTGTCTGGTTCCTGATATTAGAGGACATGCTTTCAGTTTTTCACCATTGAGGATGTTTGCTGTGGGTTTCTCGTATATGGCCTTGATTAAGTTGAGTGAGGTTCCCTCTCTGTCACTTTCTGGAGGCTTTTTATCAGAAATGTGTGTTGAAATTTGTCACAAGCTTTTCTGCGTCTATTGACATGCTCATATGGTTTTTCCTCTTCACTTTGTTAATTGGGTGTATCACATTGATTTTCGTGTTTTGAAGAATCCTTGCATCCCTGGGATAAATCCCACTTGATTATGAGGTATGATACTTTTAATGTGGTATTGGATTCTGTTTGCTACTCTTTTGTTGAGCAACTTTGCATCTATGTTCATCAGTGAAATCGGTGTGTAACTGTATTTTTTTGTACTATCTTGTCTGGTTTTGGTATCAGGGTGATGGTGGCCTCATAGAAAGAGTTTGGGAGTGTTCCTTCATCGCCAAATTTTTGGAAGAGTTTGAGAAGGATGTGTGTTAGGTCTTTTCTCCATGTTGGATAGAATTATCCTGTGAAACCATCTGTCCTGGACTTTTGTTGGTTGGACGATTTTTAATCAGAGTTGAAAGGTCATTACTCGTACTGGGTCTGTTCATAGTTTCTATTTTTTCCTGGTTCAGTCTTGGAAGGTTGTAGCTTTCTAAGAATTTGTGCATTTCGTCCAGATTTTCCATTTTATCAGCATAGAGTTGCTTGCAGTAGTCTCTTAGGAAGTTTTGTATTTCTGTGTTGTCCGTGGTAACTTCTTTTTCATTTCTAATTTTATTGATTGCAGTCCTCTCCCTCTTTTTCTCGATGAGTCTGGCTAAATGTATATCAATATTGTTTACCTTCTCAAAGAACCAGCTTTTAATTTTATTGATCCTTGTTATTGTTTTCTTTGTTGCTATTTCACTTCTTTCTTTCTTTTTTTTCTACCTTTTTATTGACAGCCCCAACTACCTTCAACGTTTGTTGTCTATTTAGAAAATGATTGGTTCAAATGAACAGATCTTCTACCTTTTATCTTATTGTTTTTTCAGTTTTTGAATATTATTTTATTTTTTATACAGCAGGTTCTTATTAGTTATCCATTTTATACATATTAGTGTATATATGTCAATCCCAATTTCCGAATTCATCACACAACGACTACCACACCCCCACTTTCCCCCTATGGTGGCCATACGTTGGTTCTCCACATCTGTGTATCAATTCAATCCTGCAAACCGGTTCATCTGTACCATTTTTCTAGGTTGCATATATATGCATTTATATATGATATGTGTTTTTCTCTTTCTGACTGACTTCACTGTTTATGACAATCTCTAGATCCATCCACGCCTGTACCAATGAACCAACTTACTTCTTTTCATGGCTGAGTAATATTCCATGGTATATTTGTACCACATTCTTCTTTATCCATTTGTCTGTGGATGGGCATTTAGATTGTTTCCATAACCTGGCTATTGTAAATACCGCTGCAATGAACATTGGGGTGCATGTGTCTTTTAGAACTATGGTTTTCTCTTGGCATATGCCCAGTAGTGGGTTCGCTGGGTCATATGGCAATTCTCTTTTTCATTTTTTAAGGAACCTCTTTACTGTTCTGCATAGTGGCTGTATCAATTTACACTCCCAACAACAGTGCAAAAGTATACTCTTTGATCAACACCCTGTCCAGCAGTTGTTGTTTGTTGATTTTCTGATGATGCCTGTTTCTAAATGGCGTGAGGTGATACCTCAGTGTAGTTTTGATGTGCATCTCTCTAATAATTAGTGATGTTGAGCAGGTTTTCATGTGCTTGTTGGCCAGCTGTATGTCTTCTTTGGAGAATTGTCTATTTAGGTCTTCTGCCCATTTTTCGATTGGGGTGTTCGTTTTTTTAATACCGAGCTGCGTGAGCTGTTTATAGATTTTGGAGATTAATCCTTAGTCCGTTGATCCATACGCAAATATTCGCCATTCTGAGGGTTGTCTTTTCGTCTTGCTTGTCGTTTCCTGTGTGTGGCAAAGCTTGCAAGTTTCATTAGGTCCCACTTGTTTATTTTTGATTTTATTTCCATTACTCTAGGAGGGGGATTAAAACAGATCTTGCTGTGATGTATGTCAAAGCGTGTTATTCCTATGTTTTCCTCTAAGAGTTTTATAGTATCCTGTCTTACGTTTATGTCTCTCTTCCATTTTTAGTTTATTTGTGTGTACGGTGTTTGGGAGTGTTCTAATTTCATTCTTTTACATGTGTCTGTCCAATTTTCCCAGCACCACTTATTGTAGAGACTGTCTTTTCTCCATTGTGGATTCCTGCCTCCTTTGTCATAGATTAGTTGACCATAGGAGCGTGGCTTCATCTCTGGGCTTTCTATCGTGTTGCATTGATCTATATTTCTGTTTTTGTGCCAGTCCCATCGTATCTTGATTCCTGTAGCTTTGTAGTACAGTCTGAAGTCGGGCAGTCTGATTCCTCCAGCTCTGTTTTTTTCCCTCAAACTGCTTTGGCTCTTCCGGGTTTTTATGTCTCCATAGAAATTTTAAGATTTTTTTGTTCTAGTTCTGGAAAAAATGCCATTGGTAATTTGAGAGGGATTGCATTGAATATGCAGATTGCTTTGGGTAGTATAGTCATTTTCACAACATTGATTCTTAGAATCCAAGAACATGGTATCTCTCTCCATCTGTTTCTATCATCTTCAATTTCATTCTTCAGTGTCATAGTTTTCAGCATACAGATCTTTTGTCTCCCTAGGTAGGTTGACTCCTAGGTATTTTATTCTGTTTGTTGCAATGGTTAATGGGAGTGTTTCCTTCATTTCTCTTTCAGATTTTTCTTCATTAATGTATAGAAATGCAAGGGATTTGTGTGCATTCATTTTGTATCGTGCAACGTTACCAAATCCATGGATTAGCTCTAGTAGTTTTCTGGTGGCATCTTTAGGATTCTCTAAGTATAGTGTCATGCCATCTGGAAAGAGTGACAGTGTTACTTCTTCGTTTCCAACTTGTGTTCCTTTTATTTCTTTTGCTGCTCTGACTGCTGGGGCTAGGACTTCCAAAACTATGTTGCATAATAGTGGTGAGAGTGGTCATCCTTGTCTTGTTCCTGATATTAGAGGACATGCTTTCAGTTTTTCACCATTGAGGATGTTTGCTGTGGGTTTGTCGTATATGGCCTTGATTAAGTTGAGTGAGGTTCCCTCTCTGCCCACTTTCTGGAGGGTTTTTATCAGAAATGTGTGTTGAAATTTGTCACAAGCTTTTCTGCATCTATTGACATCATCATATGGTTTTTCCTCTTCACTTTGTTAATTGGGGGTATCACATTGATTTTCGTGTTTTGAAGAATCCTTGCATCCCTGGGATAAATCCCACTTGATTATGAGGTATGATACTTTTAATGTGGTATTGGATTCTGTTTGCTACTCTTTTGTTGAGCAACTTTGCATCTATGTTCATCAGTGAAATCGGTGTGTAACTATTTTTTTGTACTATCTTGTCTGGTTTTGGTATCAGGGTGATGGTGGCCTCATAGAAAGAGTTTGGGAGTGTTCCTTCCTTGCCAAATTTTTGGAAGAGTTTGAGAAGGATGTGTGTTAGGTCTTTTCTCCATGTTGGATAGAATTATCCTGTGAAACCATCTGTCCTGGACTTTTGTTGGTTGGACGATTTTTAATCAGAGTTGCAAGGTCATTACTCGTACTGGGTCTGTTCATAGTTTCTATCTTTTCCTGGTTCAGTCTTGGAAGGTTGTACCTTTCTAAGAATTTGTGCATTTCGTCCAGATTTTCCATTTTATCAGCATAGAGTTGCTTGCAGTAGTCTCTTAGGAAGTTTTGTATTTCTGTGTTGTCTGTGGTAACTTCTTTTTCATTGCTAATTTTATTGATTGCAGTCCTCTCCCTCTTTTTCTCGATGAGTCTGGCTAAATCTTTATCAATATTGTTTACCTTCTCAAAGAACCAGCTTTTACTTTTATTGATCCTTGTTATTGTTTTCTTTGTTGCTATTTCACTTCTTTCTTTCTTTTTTTTCTACCTTTTTATTGACAGCCCCAACTACCTTCAACGTTTGTTGGCTATTTAGGAAATGATCGGTTCAAATGAACACATCTTCTTCCATTTATCTTATTTTTTTTCAGTTTTTGAATATTATTTTATTTTTTTATACAGCAGGTTCTTATTAGTTATCCATTTTATACATATTAGTGTATATATGTCAATGCCAATTTCCGAATTCATCACACAACGACTACCACACCCCCACTTTCCCCCTATGGTGGCCATACGTTGGTTCTCCACATCTGTGTATCAATTCAATCCTGCAAACCGGTTCATCTGTACCATTTTTCTAGGTTGCATATATATGCGTTTATAGATGATATCTGTTTTTCTCTTTCTGACTGATTTCACTGTGTATGAGAGTCTCTAGATGCATCCACGCCTGTACCAATGAACCAACTTAGTTCCTTTTCATGGCTGAGTAATATTCCATGGTATATATGTACCACTTCTTCTTTATCCATTTGTCTGTGGATGGGCATTTAGATTGTTTCCATAACCTGGCTATTGTAAATACCGCTGCAATGAATATTGGGGTGCATGTGTCTTTTAGAACTATGGTTTTCTCTTGGCATATGCCCAGTAGTGGGTTCGCTGGGTCATATGGCAATTCTGTTTTTCGTTTTTTAAGGAACCTCTTTTCTGTTCTGCATAGTGGCTGTATCAATTTACACTCCCAACAACAGTGCAAAAGTATACTCTTTGCTCCACACCCTGTCCAGCAGTTGTTGTTTGTTGATTTTCTGATGATGCCTGTTTCTAAATGGCGTGAGGTGATACCTCAGTGTAGTTTTGATGTGCATCTCTCTAATAATTAGTGATGTTGAGCAGGTTTTCATGTGCTTGTTGGCCAGCTGTATGTCTTCTTTGGAAATTGTCTATTTAGGTCTTCTGCCCATTTCTCGATTTGGGTGTTCGTTTTTATAATACCGAGCTGCGTGAGCTGTTTATATATTTTGGAGTTTAATCCTTAGTCCGTTGATCCGTATGCAAATATTTTTCCCATTCTGAGGGTTGTCCTTTCGTATTGTTTATCGTTTCCTGTGTGTGGCAAAAGCTTGTGAGTTTCGTTAGGTCCCACTTGTTTATTTTTGTTTTTATTTCCATTACTCTAGGAGGTGGATTAAAACAGATCTTGCTGTGATGTATGTCAAAGCGTGTTATTCCTATGTTTTCCTCTGAGAGTTTTATAGTATCCTGTCTTACGTTTAGGTCTCTGTTCCATTTTTAGTTTATTTGTGTGTACGGTGTTTGGGAGTGTTCTAATTTCATTCTTTTACATGTGTCTGTCCAATATCCCAGCCCCACTTATTGTAGAGATTGTCTTTTCTCCATTGTGGATTCTTGCCTCCTTTGCATAGATTCGTTGACCATAGGTGCGTGGCTTTATCTCTGGGCTTTCTATCCTGTTGCATTGATCTATAGTTCTGTTTTTGTGCCAGTCCCATCGTGTCTTGATTCCTGTAGCTTTGTAGTACAGTCTGAAGTCGGGCAGTCTGATTCCTCCAGCTCTGTTTTTTTCCCTCAAACTGCTTTGGCTCTTCCGGGTTTTTTGTGTCTCCATACACATTTTAAGATTTTCTTGTTCTAGTTCTGGAAAAAATGCCATTGGTAATTTGAGAGGGATTGCACTGAATATATAGATTGCTTTGGGTAGTATAGTCATTTTCACAACATTGATTCTTCCAATCCAAGAACATGGTATCTCTCTCCATCTGTTTGTATCATCTTCAATTTCGTTCTTCAGTGCCATAATTTTCAGCATACAGATCTTTTGTCTCCCTAGGTAAGTTTATTCCTAGGTAATTTATTCCTTTTGTTGCAATGGTTAATGGGAGTGTTTCCTTCATTTCTCTTTCAGATTTTTTTTCATTAATGTATAGGAATGCAAGGGATTTGTGTGCATTCATTTTGTATCGTGCAACGTTACCAAATCCATGGATTAGCTCTAGTAGTTTTCTGGTGGCATCTTTAGGATTCTCTAAGTATAGTGTCATGCCATCTGGAAAGAGTGACAGTGTTACTTCTTCTTTTCCAACTTGTGTTCCTTTTATTTCTTTTGCTGCTCTGACTGCTGGGGCTAGGACTTCCAAAACTATGTTGCATAATAGTGGTGAGAGTGGTCATCCTTGTCTTGTTCCTGATATTAGAGGACATGCTTTCAGTTTTTCAGCATTGAGGATGTTTGCTGTGGGTTTGTCGTATATGGCCTTGATTAAGTTGAGTGAGGTTCCCTCTCTGCCCACTTTCTGGAGGGTTTTTATCAGAAATGTGTGTTGAAATTTGTCACAAGCTTTTCTGCGTCTATTGACATGATCATATGGTTTTTCCTCTTCACTTTGTTAATTGGGTGTATCACATTGATTTTCGTGTTTTGAAGATTCCTTGCATCCCTGGGATAAATCCCACTTGATCATGAGGTATGATACTTTAATTTGGTATTGGATTTGGTTTGCTACTATTTTGTTGAGCAGATTTGCATCTATGTTCATCAGTGATATCGGTGTGTAACTGTATTTTTTTGTATTATCTTTGTCTGGTTTTGGTATCAGGGTGATGGTGGCCTCATAGAAAGAGTTTGGGAGTGTTCCTTCCTCACCAAATTTTTGGAAGAGTTTGAGAAGGATGTGTGTTAGGTCTTTTCTCCATGTTGGATAGAATTATCCTGTGAAACCATCTGTCCTGGACTTTTGTTGGTTGGACGATTTTTAATCAGAGTTGCAAGGTCATTACTCGTACTGGGTCTGTTCATAGTTTCTATTTTTTTCTGGTTCAGTCTTGGAAGGTTGTACCTTTCTAAGAATTTGTGCATTTCGTCCAGATTTTCCATTTTATCAGCATAGAGTTGCTTGCAGTAGTCTCTTATGAAGTTTTGTATTTCTGTGTTGTCTGTGGTAACTTCTTTTTCATTTCTAATTTTATTGATTGCAGTCCTCTCCCTCTTTTTCTCGATGAGTCTGGCTAAATGTATATCAATATTGTTTACCTTCTCAAAGAACCAGCTTTTACTTTTATTGATCCTCGTTATTGTTTTCTTTGTTGCTATTTCACTTCTTTCTTTCTTTTTTTTCTACCTTTTTTTTGACAGCCCCAACTACCTTCAACGTTTGTTGTCTATTTAGAAAATGATCGGTTCAAATGAACACATCTTCTTCCTTTTATCTTATTGTTTTTTCAGTTTTTGAATATTATTTTATTTTTTTATACAGCAGGTTCTTATTAGTTATCCATTTTATACACACTAGTGTATACATGTCAATGCCAATTTCCGAATTCATCACACAAGGACTACCACACCCCCACTTTCCCTCTATGGTGGCCATACGTTGGTTCTCCACATCTGTGTATCAATTCAATCCTGCAAACCGGTTCATCTGTACCATTTTTCTAGGTTGCATATATATGCGTTTATAGATGATATCTGTTTTTCTCTTTCTGACTGATTTCACTGTGTATGACAGTCTCTAGATCCATCCACGCCTGTACCAATGAACCAACTTAGTTCCTTTTCATGGCTGAGTAATATTCCATGGTATATATGTACCACATCTTCTTTATCCATTTGTCTGTGGATGGGCATTTAGATTGTTTCCATAACCTGGCTATTGTAAATACCGCTGCAATGAACATTGGGGTGCATGTGTCTTTTAGAACTATGGTTTTCTCTTGGCATATGCCCAGTAGTGGGTTCGCTGGGTCATATGGCAATTCTGTTTTTTATTTTTTAAGGAACCTCTTTACTGTTCTGCATAGTGGCTGTATCAATTTACACTCCCAACAACAGTGCAAAAGTATACTCTTTGCTCCACACCCTGTCCAGCAGTTGTTGTTTGTTGATTTTCTGATGATGCCTGTTTCTAAATGGCGTGAGGTGATACCTCAGTGTAGTTTTGATGTGCATCTCTCTAATAATTAGTGATGTTGAGCAGGTTTTCATGTGCTTGTTGGCCAGCTGTATGTCTTCTTTGGAAATTGTCTATTTAGGTCTTCTGCCCATTTCTCGATTTGGGTGTTCGTTTTTATAATACCGAGCTGCGTGAGCTGTTTATATATTTTGGAGTTTAATCCTTAGTCCGTTGATCCGTATGCAAATATTTTTCCCATTCTGAGGGTTGTCCTTTCGTATTGTTTGTCGTTTCCTGTGTGTGGCAAAAGCTTGTGAGTTTCGTTAGGTCCCACTTGTTTATTTTTGTTTTTATTTCCATTACTCTAGGAGGTGGATTAAAACAGATCTTGCTGTGATGTATGTCAAAGCGTGTTATTCCTATGTTTTCCTCTGAGAGTTTTATAGTATCCTGTCTTACGTTTAGGTCTCTGTTCCATTTTTAGTTTATTTGTGTGTACGGTGTTTGGGAGTGTTCTAATTTCATTCTTTTACATGTGTCTGTCCAATATCCCAGCCCCACTTATTGTAGAGATTGTCTTTTCTCCATTGTGGATTCTTGCCTCCTTTGCATAGATTCGTTGACCATAGGTGCGTGGCTTTATCTCTGGGCTTTCTATCCTGTTGCATTGATCTATAGTTCTGTTTTTGTGCCAGTCCCATCGTGTCTTGATTCCTGTAGCTTTGTAGTACAGTCTGAAGTCGGGCAGTCTGATTCCTCCAGCTCTGTTTTTTTCCCTCAAACTGCTTTGGCTCTTCCGGGTTTTTTGTGTCTCCATACACATTTTAAGATTTTCTTGTTCTAGTTCTGGAAAAAATGCCATTGGTAATTTGAGAGGGATTGCACTGAATATATAGATTGCTTTGGGTAGTATAGTCATTTTCACAACATTGATTCTTCCAATCCAAGAACATGGTATCTCTCTCCATCTGTTTGTATCATCTTCAATTTCGTTCTTCAGTGCCATAATTTTCAGCATACAGATCTTTTGTCTCCCTAGGTAAGTTTATTCCTAGGTAATTTATTCCTTTTGTTGCAATGGTTAATGGGAGTGTTTCCTTCATTTCTCTTTCAGATTTTTTTTCATTAATGTATAGGAATGCAAGGGATTTGTGTGCATTCATTTTGTATCGTGCAACGTTACCAAATCCATGGATTAGCTCTAGTAGTTTTCTGGTGGCATCTTTAGGATTCTCTAAGTATAGTGTCATGTCATCTGCACAGAGTGACAGTGTTACTTGTTCTTTTCTAACTTGTGTTCCTTTTATTTCTTTTGCTGCTCTGACTGCTGGGGCTAGGACTTCCAAAACTATGTTGAATAATAGTGGTGAGAGTGGTCATCCTTGTCTTGTTCCTGATATTAGAGGACATGCTTTCAATTTTCAGCATTGAGGATGTTTGCTGTGGGTTTGTCGTATATGGCCTTGATTAAGTTGAGTGAGGTTCCATCTCTGCCCATTTTCTGGAGGGTTTTCATCATAAATGTGTGCTGAAATCTGTCACAAGCTTTTCTGCATCTATTGACATGATCATATGGTTTTTCCTCTTCACTTTGTTAATAGGGTGTATCACATTGATTTCCGTGTATTGAAGAATCCTTACATCCCTGGGATACATCCCACTTGATCATGAGGTATGATACTTTAATTTGGTAATGGATTTGGTTTGCTACTATTTCGTTGAGCAGCTTTTCATCTATGTTCATCAGGGATATCGGTGTGTAACTGTATTTTTTTGTACTATTTTTGTCTGGATTTGGTATCAGGGTGATGGTGGCCTAATAGAAAGGGTTTGGGAGTGTTCCTTCCTCGCCAATTTTTTGGAAGTGTTTGAGAAGGATGTGTGTTAGGTCTTTTCTCCATGTTGGATAGAATTATCCTGTGAAACCATCTGTCCTGGACTTTTGTTTGTTGGACGATTGTTAATCAGAGTTGCAAGTTCATTACTCGTACTGGGTCTGTTCATAGTTTCTATTTTTTCCTGGTTCAGTCTTGGAAGGTTGTACCTTTCTAAGAATTTGTGCATTTCTTCCAGATTTTCCAATATATCAGCATAGAGTTGCTTGTAGTAGTCTCTTACGAAGTTTTGTATTTCTGTGTTGTCCATGGTAACTTCTTTTTCATTTCTAATTTTATTGAGTGCAGTCCTCTCCCTCTTTTTCTCGATGAGTCTGGCTAAAGGTTTATCAATATTGTTTACCTTCTCAAAGAACCAGCTTTTACTTTTATTGATTCTTGCTGTTGTTTTCTTTGTTGCTATTTCAGTTCTTTCTTTCTTTTTTTTCTGCCTTTTTATTGACAGCTCCAACTACCTTCAGACTTGGTTGTCTATTTAGGAAATGATCGGTTCAAATGAACACATCTTCTTCCTTTTACGTTATTGTTTTTTGAATTTTTGAATATCATTGTTTTATACAGCAGGTTTTTATTAGTTATCCATTTTATACATATCAGTGTATATATGTCAATCCCGATTTCGCAATTCATCACACAACGACTACCACACCCCCACTTTCCCCCTTTCTGACTGACTTTACTCTGTATGATAGTCTCTAGATCCATCCACGCCTGTACCAATGAACCAACGTAGTTCCTTTTTATGGCTGAGTAATATTCCATGGTATATATGTACCACATCTTCTTTATCCATTTGTCTGTGGATGGGCATTTAGGTTGTTTCCATGACCTGGCTATTGTAAATACTGCTGCAGTGAACATTGGGGTGCATGTGTCTTTTAGAACTATGGTTTTCTCTTGGTATATGCCCTGTAGTGGGTTCGCTGGGTCATATGGCAATTCTTTTATTTGTTTTTCAAGGAACCTCTTTACTGTTCTCCATAGTGGCTGTATCAATTTACACTCCCAACAACAGTGCAAAAGTATACTCTTTGCTCCACACCGTGTCCAGCAGTTGTTGTTTGTTGATTTTCTGATGATGCCTGTTTCTAAATGGCATGAGGTGATACCTCAGTGTAGTTTTGATGTGCATCTCTCTAATAATTAGTGATGTTGAGCAGGTTTTCATGTGCTTGTTGGCCAGCTGTATGTCTTCTTTGGAGAATTGTCTATTTAGTTCTTCTGCCCATTTCTCGATTTGGGTGTCCGTTTTTTTAATACCGAGCTGCGTGAGCTGTTTATATATTTTGGAGATTAATCCTTAGTCCGTTGATCCGTATGCAAATATTTTTCCCATTCTGAGGGTTGTCCTTTCGTATTGTTTGTCGTTTCCTGTGTGTGGCAAAAGCTTGTGAGTTTCATTAGGTCCCACTTGTTTATTTTTGTTTTTATTTCCATTACTCTAGGAGGTGGATTAAAACAGATCTTGCTGTGATGTATGTCAAAGTGTGTTATTCCTATGTTTTCCTCTAAGAGTTTTATAGTATCCTGTCTTACGTTTAGGTCTCTGTTCCATTTTTAGTTTATTTGTGTGTACGGTGTTTGGGAGTGTTCTAATTTCATTCTTTTACATGTGTCTGTCCAATTTTCCCAGCCCCACTTATTGTAGAGACTGTCTTTTCTCCATTGTGGATTCCTGCCTCCTTTGTCATAGATTAGTTGACCATAATTGCGTGGCTACATCTCTGGGCTTTCTATCCTGTTGCATTGATCTATATTTCTGTTTTTGTGCCAGTCCCATCGTGTCTTGATTCCTGTAGCTTTGTAGTACAGTCTGAAGTCGGGCAGTCTGATTCCTCCAGCTCTGTTTTTTCCCCTCAAACTGCTTCGGCTCTTCCGGGTTTCTATGTCTCCATACAAATTTTAAGATTTTTTTGTTCTAGTTCTGGAAAAAATGCCATTGGTAATTTGAGAGGGATTGCATTGAATATGCAGATTGCTTTGGGTAGTATAGTCATTTTCACAACATTGATTCTTAGAATCCAAGAACATGGTATCTCTCTCCATCTGTTTCTATCATCTTCAATTTCATTCTTCAGTGTCATAGTTTTCAGCATACAGATCTTTTGTCTCCCTAGGTAGGTTGACTCCTAGGTATTTTATTCTGTTTGTTGCAATGGTTAATGGGAGTGTTTCCTTCATTTCTCTTTCAGATTTTTCTTCATTAATGTATAGAAATGCAAGGGATTTGTGTGCATTCATTTTGTATCGTGCAACGTTACCAAATCCATGGATTAGCTCTAGTAGTTTTCTGGTGGCATCTTTAGGATTCTCTAAGTATAGTGTCATGTCATCTGCAAAGAGTGACAGTGTTACTTCTTCGTTTCCAACTTGTGTTCCTTTTATTTCTTTTGCTGCTCTGACTGCTGGGGCTAGGACTTCCAAAACTATGTTGCATAATAGTGGTGAGAGTGGTCATCCTTGTCTTGTTCCTGATATTAGAGGACATGCTTTCAGTTTTTCAGCATTGAGGATGTTTGCTGTGGGTTTGTCGTATATGGCCTTGATTAAGTTGAGTGAGGTTCCCTCTCTGTCACTTTCTGGAGGGTTTTTATCAGAAATGTGTGTTGAAATTTGTCACAAGCTTTTCTGCATCTATTGACATCATCATATGGTTTTTCCTCTTCACTTTGTTATTTGGGTGTATCACATTGATTTTCCTGATTTGAAGAATCCTTGCATCCCTGGGATAAATCCCACTTGATTATGAGGTATGATACTTTTAATGTGGTATTGGATTCTGTTTGCTACTCTTTTGTTGAGCAACTTTGCATCTATGTTCATCAGTGAAATCGGTGTGTAACTGTATTTTTTTGTACTATCTTGTCTGGTTTTGGTATCAGGGTGATGGTGGCCTCATAGAAAGAGTTTGGGAGTGTTCCTTCCTCGCCAAATTTTTGGAAGAGTTTGAGAAGGATGTGTGTTAGGTCTTTTCTCCATGTTGGATAGAATTATCCTGTGAAACCATCTGTCCTGGACTTTTGTTGGTTGGACGATTTTTAATCAGAGTTGCAAGTTCATTACTCGTACTGGGTCTGTTCATAGTTTCTATTTTTTCCTGGTTCAGTCTTGGAAGGTTGTAGCTTTCTAAGAATTTGTGCATTTCGTCCAGATTTTCCATTTTATCAGCATAGAGTTGCTTGCAGTAGTCTCTTAGGAAGTTTTGTATTTTTGTGTTGTCTGTGGTAACTTCTTTTTCATTTCTAATTTTATTGATTGCAGTCCTCTCCCTCTTTTTCTCGATGAGTCTGGCTAAATATTTATCAATATTGTTTACCTTCTCAAAGAACCAGCTTTTACTTCTATTGATCCTTGTTATTGTTTTCTTTGTTGCTATTTCACTTCTTTCTTTCTTTTTTTTCTACCTTTTTATTGACAGCCCCAACTACCTTCAAGGTTTTTTGTCTATTTAGGAAATGATTGGTTCAAATGAACACATCTTCTTCCTTTTATCTTATTGTTTTTTCAATTTTTGAATATTATTTTATTTTTTTATACAGCAGGTTCTTATTCGTTATCCATTTTATACATATTAGTGTATATATGTCAATCCCAATTTCCGAATTCATCACACAACGACTAACACACCCCCACTTTCCCCTTATGGTGGCCATACGTTGGTTCTCCACATCTGTGTATCAATTCAATCCTGCAAACCGGTTCATCTGTACCATTTTTCCAGGTTGCATATATATGCATTTATAGATGATATGTGTTTTTCTGACTGACTTCACTGTTTATAACAGTCTCTAGATCCATCCACGCCTGTACCAATGAACCAACTTAGTTCCTTTTCATGGCTGAGTAATATTCCATGGTATATATGTACCACTTCTTCTATAACCATTTGTCTGTGGATGGGCATTTAGATTGTTTCCATAACCTGGCTATTGTAAATACCGCTGCAATGATTATTGGGGTGCATGTGTCCTTTAGAACTATGGTTTTCTCTTGGCATATGCCCAGTAGTGTGTTCGCTGGGTCATATGGCAATTCTGTTTTTCATTTTTTAAGGAACCTCTTTACTGTTCTGCATAGTGGCTGTATCAATATACACTCCCAACAACAGTGCAAAAGTATACTCTTTGCTCCACACCCTATCCAGCAGTTGTTGTTTGTTGATTTTCTGATGATGCCCGTTCTAAATGGTGTGAGGTGATACCTCAGTGTAGTTTTGATGTGCATCTCTCTAATAATTAGTGATGTTGAGCAGGTTTTCATGTGCTTGTTGGCCAGCTGTATGTCTTCTTTGGAGAATTGTCTATTTAGGTCTTCTGCCCATTTTTCGATTGGGGTGTTCGTTTTTTTAATACCGAGCTGCGTAAGCTGTTTATAGATTTTGGAGATTAATCCTTAGTCCGTTGATCCGTACGCAAATATTTTGCCATTCTGAGGGTTGTCTTTTCGTTTTGTTTGTCGTTTCCTGTGTGTGGCAAAGCTTGCAAGTTTCATTAGGTCCCACTTGTTTATTTTTGTTTTTATTTCCATTACTCTAGGAGGGGGATTAAAACAGATCTTGCTGTGATGTATGTCAAAGCGTGTTATTCCTATGTTTTCCTTTAAGAGTTTTATAGTATCCTGTTTTACGTTTAGGTCTCTGTTCCATTTTTAGTTTATTTGTGTGTATGGTGTTTGGGAGTGTTCTAATTTCATTCTTTTACATGTGTCTGTCCAATTTTCCCAGCCCCACTTATTGTAGAGACTGTCTTTTCTCCATTGTGGATTCCTGCCTCCTTTGTCATAGATTAGTTGACCATAGGTGCGTGGCTTTATCTCTGGGCTTTCTATCCTGTTGCATTGATCTATATTTCTGTTTTTGTGCCAGTCCCATCGTGTCTTGATTCCTGTAGCTTTGTAGTACAGTCTGAAGTCGGGCAGTCTGATTCCTCCAGCTCTGTTTTTTTCCCTCAAACTGCTTTGGCTCTTCCGGGTTTTTATGTCTCCATACAAATTTTAAGATTTTTTTGTTCTAGTTCTGGAAAAAATGCCATTGGTAATTTGAGAGGGATTGCATTGAATATGCAGATTGCTTTGGGTAGTATAGTCATTTTCACAACATTGATTCTTAGAATCCAAGAACATGGTATCTCTCTCCATCTGTTTCTATCATCTTCAATTTCATTCTTCAGTGTCATAGTTTTCAGCATACAGATCTTTTGTCTCCCTAGGTAGGTTGACTCCTAGGTATTTTATTCTGTTTGTTGCAATGGTTAATGGGAGTGTTTCCTTCATTTCTCTTTCAGATTTTTCTTCATTAATGTATAGAAATGCAAGGGATTTGTGTGCATTCATTTTGTATCGTGCAACGTTACCAAATCCATGGATTAGCTCTAGTAGTTTTCTGGTGGCATCTTTAGGATTCTCTAAGTATAGTGTCATGTCATCTACAAAGAGTGACAGTGTTACTTCTTCGTTTCCAACTTGTGTTCCTTTTATTTCTTTTGCTGCTCTGACTGCTGGGGCTAGGACTTCCAAAACTATGTTGCATAATAGTGGTGAGAGTGGTCATCCTTGTCTGGTTCCTGATATTAGAGGACATGCTTTCAGTTTTTCACCATTGAGGATGTTTGCTGTGGGTTTGTCGTATATGGCCTTGATTAAGTTGAGTGAGGTTCCCTCTCTGCCCACTTTCTGGAGGCTTTTTATCAGAAATGTGTGTTGAAATTTGTCACAAGCTTTTCTGCGTCTATTGACATGCTCATATGGTTTTTCCTCTTCACTTTGTTAATTGGGTGTATCACATTGATTTTCGTGTTTTGAAGAATCCTTGCATCCCTGGGATAAATCCCACTTGATTATGAGGTATGATACTTTTAATGTGGTATTGGATTCTGTTTGCTACTCTTTTGTTGAGCAACTTTGCATCTATGTTCATCAGTGAAATCGGTGTGTAACTGTATTTTTTTGTACTATCTTGTCTGGTTTTGGTATCAGGGTGATGGTGGCCTCATAGAAAGAGTTTGGGAGTGTTCCTTCATCGCCAAATTTTTGGAAGAGTTTGAGAAGGATGTGTGTTAGGTCTTTTCTCCATGTTGGATAGAATTATCCTGTGAAACCATCTGTCCTGGACTTTTGTTGGTTGGACGATTTTTAATCAGAGTTGAAAGGTCATTACTCGTACTGGGTCTGTTCATAGTTTCTATTTTTTCCTGGTTCAGTCTTGGAAGGTTGTACCTTTCTAAGAATTTGTGCATTTCGTCCAGATTTTCCATTTTATCAGCATAGAGTTGCTTGCAGTAGTCTCTTAGGAAGTTTTGTATTTCTGTGTTGTCCATGGTAACTTCTTTTTCATTTCTAATTTTATTGATTGCAGTCCTCTCCCTCTTTTTCTCGATGAGTCTGGCTAAATGTATATCAATATTGTTTACCTTCTCAAAGAACCAGCTTTTAATTTTATTGATCCTTGTTATTGTTTTCTTTGTTGCTATTTCACTTCTTTCTTTCTTTTTTTTCTACCTTTTTATTGACAGCCCCAACTACCTTCAACGTTTGTTGTCTATTTAGAAAATGATTGGTTCAAATGAACAGATCTTCTACCTTTTATCTTATTGTTTTTTCAGTTTTTGAATATTATTTTATTTTTTTATACAGCAGGTTCTTATTAGTTATCCATTTTATACATATTAGTGTATATATGTCAATCCCAATTTCCGAATTCATCACACAACGACTACCACACCCCCACTTTCCCCCTATGGTGGCCATACGTTGGTTCTCCACATCTGTGTATCAATTCAATCCTGCAAACCGGTTCATCTGTACCATTTTTCTAGGTTGCATATATATGCATTTATATATGATATGTGTTTTTCTCTTTCTGACTGACTTCACTGTTTATGACAATCTCTAGATCCATCCACGCCTGTACCAATGAACCAACTTACTTCTTTTCATGGCTGAGTAATATTCCATGGTATATTTGTACCACATCTTCTTTATCCATTTGTCTGTGGATGGGCATTTAGATTGTTTCCATAACCTGGCTATTGTAAATACCGCTGCAATGAACATTGGGGTGCATGTGTCTTTTAGAACTATGGTTTTCTCTTGGCATATGCCCAGTAGTGGGTTCGCTGGGTCATATGGCAATTCTCTTTTTCATTTTTTAAGGAACCTCTTTACTGTTCTGCATAGTGGCTGTATCAATTTACACTCCCAACAACAGTGCAAGAGTATACTCTTTGATCCACACCCTGTCCAGCAGTTGTTGTTTGTTGATTTTCTGATGATGCCTGTTTCTAAATGGCGTGAGGTGATACCTCAGTGTAGTTTTGATGTGCATCTCTCTAATAATTAGTGATGTTGAGCAGGTTTTCATGTGCTTGTTGGCCAGCTGTATGTCTTCTTTGGAGAATTGTCTATTTAGGTCTTCTGCCCATTTTTCGATTGGGGTGTTCGTTTTTTTAATACCGAGCTGCGTGAGCTGTTTATAGATTTTGGAGATTAATCCTTAGTCCGTTGATCCATACGCAAATATTCGCCATTCTGAGGGTTGTCTTTTCGTCTTGCTTGTCGTTTCCTGTGTGTGGCAAAGCTTGCAAGTTTCATTAGGTCCCACTTGTTTATTTTTGATTTTATTTCCATTACTCTAGGAGGGGGATTAAAACAGATCTTGCTGTGATGTATGTCAAAGCGTGTTATTCCTATGTTTTCCTCTAAGAGTTTTATAGTATCCTGTCTTACGTTTATGTCTCTCTTCCATTTTTAGTTTATTTGTGTGTACGGTGTTTGGGAGTGTTCTAATTTCATTCTTTTACATGTGTCTGTCCAATTTTCCCAGCACCACTTATTGTAGAGACTGTCTTTTCTCCATTGTGGATTCCTGCCTCCTTTGTCATAGATTAGTTGACCATAGGAGCGTGGCTTCATCTCTGGGCTTTCTATCCTGTTGCATTGATCTATATTTCTGTTTTTGTGCCAGTCCCATCGTATCTTGATTCCTGTAGCTTTGTAGTACAGTCTGAAGTCGGGCAGTCTGATTCCTCCAGCTCTGTTTTTTTCCCTCAAACTGCTTTGGCTCTTCCGGGTTTTTATGTCTCCATAGAAATTTTAAGATTTTTTTGTTCTAGTTCTGGAAAAAATGCCATTGGTAATTTGAGAGGGATTGCATTGAATATGCAGATTGCTTTGGGTAGTATAGTCATTTTCACAACATTGATTCTTAGAATCCAAGAACATGGTATCTCTCTCCATCTGTTTCTATCATCTTCAGTTTCATTCTTCAGTGTCATAGTTTTCAGCATACAGATCTTTTGTCTCCCTAGGTAGGTTGACTCCTAGGTATTTTATTCTGTTTGTTGCAATGGTTAATGGGAGTGTTTCCTTCATTTCTCTTTCAGATTTTTCTTCATTAATGTATAGAAATGCAAGGGATTTGTGTGCATTCATTTTGTATCGTGCAACGTTACCAAATCCATGGATTAGCTCTAGTAGTTTTCTGGTGGCATCTTTAGGATTCTCTAAGTATAGTGTCATGCCATCTGGAAAGAGTGACAGTGTTACTTCTTCGTTTCCAACTTGTGTTCCTTTTATTTCTTTTGCTGCTCTGACTGCTGGGGCTAGGACTTCCAAAACTATGTTGCATAATAGTGGTGAGAGTGGTCATCCTTGTCTTCTTCCTGATATTAGAGGACATGCTTTCAGTTTTTCACCATTGAGGATGTTTGCTGTGGGTTTGTCGTATATGGCCTTGATTAAGTTGAGTGAGGTTCCCTCTCTGTCACTTTCTGGAGGCTTTTTATCAGAAATGTGTGTTGAAATTTGTCACAAGCTTTTCTGCATCTATTGACATCATCATATGGTTTTTCCTCTTCACTTTGTTAATTGGGGGTATCACATTGATTTTCGTGTTTTGAAGAATCCTTGCATCCCTGGGATAAATCCCACTTGATTATGAGGTATGATACTTTTAATGTGGTATTGGATTCTGTTTGCTACTCTTTTGTTGAGCAACTTTGCATCTATGTTCATCAGTGAAATCGGTGTGTAACTATTTTTTTGTACTATCTTGTCTGGTTTTGGTATCAGGGTGATGGTGGCCTCATAGAAAGAGTTTGGGAGTGTTCCTTCCTTGCCAAATTTTTGGAAGAGTTTGAGAAGGATGTGTGTTAGGTCTTTTCTCCATGTTGGATAGAATTATCCTGTGAAACCATCTGTCCTGGACTTTTGTTGGTTGGACGATTTTTAATCAGAGTTGCAAGGTCATTACTCGTACTGGGTCTGTTCATAGTTTCTATCTTTTCCTGGTTCAGTCTTGGAAGGTTGTACCTTTCTAAGAATTTGTGCATTTCGTCCAGATTTTCCATTTTATCAGCATAGAGTTGCTTGCAGTAGTCTCTTAGGAAGTTTTGTATTTCTGTGTTGTCTGTGGTAACTTCTTTTTCATTTCTAATTTTATTGATTGCAGTCCTCTCCCTCTTTTTCTCGATGAGTCTGGCTAAATCTTTATCAATATTGTTTACCTTCTCAAAGAACCAGCTTTTACTTTTATTGATCCTTGTTATTGTTTTCTTTGTTGCTATTTCACTTCTTTCTTTCTTTTTTTTCTACCTTTTTATTGACAGCCCCAACTACCTTCAACGTTTGTTGGCTATTTAGGAAATGATTGGTTCAAATGAACACATCTTCTTCCATTTATCTTATTTTTTTTCAGTTTTTGAATATTATTTTATTTTTTTATACAGCAGGTTCTTATTAGTTATCCATTTTATACATATTAGTGTATATATGTCAATGCCAATTTCCGAATTCATCACACAACGACTACCACACCCCCACTTTCCCCCTATGGTGGCCATACGTTGGTTCTCCACATCTGTGTATCAATTCAATCCTGCAAACCGGTTCATCTGTACCATTTTTCTAGGTTGCATATATATGCGTTTATAGATGATATCTGTTTTTCTCTTTCTGACTGATTTCACTGTGTATGAGAGTCTCTAGATGCATCCACGCCTGTACCAATGAACCAACTTAGTTCCTTTTCATGGCTGAGTAATATTCCATGGTATATATGTACCACTTCTTCTTTATCCATTTGTCTGTGGATGGGCATTTAGATTGTTTCCATAACCTGGCTATTGTAAATACCGCTGCAATGAATATTGGGGTGCATGTGTCTTTTAGAACTATGGTTTTCTCTTGGCATATGCCCAGTAGTGGGTTCGCTGGGTCATATGGCAATTCTGTTTTTCGTTTTTTAAGGAACCTCTTTTCTGTTCTGCATAGTGGCTGTATCAATTTACACTCCCAACAACAGTGCAAAAGTATACTCTTTGCTCCACACCCTGTCCAGCAGTTGTTGTTTGTTGATTTTCTGATGATGCCTGTTTCTAAATGGCGTGAGGTGATACCTCAGTGTAGTTTTGATGTGCATCTCTCTAATAATTAGTGATGTTGAGCAGGTTTTCATGTGCTTGTTGGCCAGCTGTATGTCTTCTTTGGAAATTGTCTATTTAGGTCTTCTGCCCATTTCTCGATTTGGGTGTTCGTTTTTATAATACCGAGCTGCGTGAGCTGTTTATATATTTTGGAGTTTAATCCTTAGTCCGTTGATCCGTATGCAAATAGTTTTCCCATTCTGAGGGTTGTCCTTTCGTATTGTTTGTCGTTTCCTGTGTGTGGCAAAAGCTTGTGAGTTTCGTTAGGTCCCACTTGTTTATTTTTGTTTTTATTTCCATTACTCTAGGAGGTGGATTAAAACAGATCTTGCTGTGATGTATGTCAAAGCGTGTTATTCCTATGTTTTCCTCTGAGAGTTTTATAGTATCCTGTCTTACGTTTAGGTCTCTGTTCCATTTTTAGTTTATTTGTGTGTACGGTGTTTGGGAGTGTTCTAATTTCATTCTTTTACATGTGTCTGTCCAATTTTCCCAGCCCCACTTATTGTAGAGACTGTCTTTTCTCCATTGTGGATTCTTGCCTCCTTTGCATAGATTCGTTGACCATAGGTGCGTGGCTTTATCTCTGGGCTTTCTATCCTGTTGCATTGATCTATAGTTCTGTTTTTGTGCCAGTCCCATCGTGTCTTGATTCCTGTAGCTTTGTAGTACAGTCTGAAGTCGGGCAGTCTGATTCCTCCAGCTCTGTTTTTTTCCCTCAAACTGCTTTGGCTCTTCCGGGTTTTTTGTGTCTCCATACACATTTTAAGATTTTCTTGTTCTAGTTCTGGAAAAAATGCCATTGGTAATTTGAGAGGGATTGCACTGAATATATAGATTGCTTTGGGTAGTATAGTCATTTTCACAACATTGATTCTTCCAATCCAAGAACATGGTATCTCTCTCCATCTGTTTGTATCATCTTCAATTTCGTTCTTCAGTGCCATAATTTTCAGCATACAGATCTTTTGTCTCCCTAGGTAATTTTATTCCTAGGTAATTTATTCCTTTTGTTGCAATGGTTAATGGGAGTGTTTCCTTCATTTCTCTTTAAGATTTTTTTTCATTAATGTATAGGAATGCAAGGGATTTGTGTGCATTCATTTTGTATCGTGCAACGTTACCAAATCCATGGATTAGCTCTAGTAGTTTTCTGGTGGCATCTTTAGGATTCTCTAAGTATAGTGTCATGCCATCTGGAAAGAGTGACAGTGTTACTTCTTCTTTTCCAACTTGTGTTCCTTTTATTTCTTTTGCTGCTCTGACTGCTGGGGCTAGGACTTCCAAAACTATGTTGCATAATAGTGGTGAGAGTGGTCATCCTTGTCTTGTTCCTGATATTAGAGGACATGCTTTCAGTTTTTCAGCATTGAGGATGTTTGCTGTGGGTTTGTCGTATATGGCCTTGATTAAGTTGAGTGAGGTTCCCTCTCTGCCCACTTTCTGGAGGGTTTTTATCAGAAATGTGTGTTGAAATTTGTCACAAGCTTTTCTGCGTCTATTGACATGATCATATGGTTTTTCCTCTTCACTTTGTTAATTGGGTGTATCACATTGATTTTCGTGTTTTGAAGATTCCTTGCATCCCTGGGATAAATCCCACTTGATCATGAGGTATGATACTTTAATTTGGTATTGGATTTGGTTTGCTACTATTTTGTTGAGCAGATTTGCATCTATGTTCATCAGTGATATCGGTGTGTAACTGTATTTTTTTGTATTATCTTTGTCTGGTTTTGGTATCAGGGTGATGGTGGCCTCATAGAAAGAGTTTGGGAGTGTTCCTTCCTCACCAAATTTTTGGAAGAGTTTGAGAAGGATGTGTGTTAGGTCTTTTCTCCATGTTGGATAGAATTATCCTGTGAAACCATCTGTCCTGGACTTTTGTTGGTTGGACGATTTTTAATCAGAGTTGCAAGGTCATTACTCGTACTGGGTCTGTTCATAGTTTCTATTTTTTTCTGGTTCAGTCTTGGAAGGTTGTACCTTTCTAAGAATTTGTGCATTTCGTCCAGATTTTCCATTTTATCAGCATAGAGTTGCTTGCAGTAGTCTCTTATGAAGTTTTGTATTTCTGTGTTGTCTGTGGTAACTTCTTTTTCATTTCTAATTTTATTGATTGCAGTCCTCTCCCTCTTTTTCTCGATGAGTCTGGCTAAATGTATATCAATATTGTTTACCTTCTCAAAGAACCAGCTTTTACTTTTATTGATCCTCGTTATTGTTTTCTTTGTTGCTATTTCACTTCTTTCTTTCTTTTTTTTCTACCTTTTTTTTGACAGCCCCAACTACCTTCAACGTTTGTTGTCTATTTAGAAAATGATCGGTTCAAATGAACACATCTTCTTCCTTTTATCTTATTGTTTTTTCAGTTTTTGAATATTATTTTATTTTTTTATACAGCAGGTTCTTATTAGTTATCCATTTTATACACACTAGTGTATACATGTCAATGCCAATTTCCGAATTCATCACACAAGGACTACCACACCCCCACTTTCCCTCTATGGTGGCCATACGTTGGTTCTCCACATCTGTGTATCAATTCAATCCTGCAAACCGGTTCATCTGTACCATTTTTCTAGGTTGCATATATATGCGTTTATAGATGATATCTGTTTTTCTCTTTCTGACTGATTTCACTGTGTATGACAGTCTCTAGATCCATCCACGCCTGTACCAATGAACCAACTTAGTTCCTTTTCATGGCTGAGTAATATTCCATGGTATATATGTACCACATCTTCTTTATCCATTTGTCTGTGGATGGGCATTTAGATTGTTTCCATAACCTGGCTATTGTAAATACCGCTGCAATGAACATTGGGGTGCATGTGTCTTTTAGAACTATGGTTTTCTCTTGGCATATGCCCAGTAGTGTGTTCGCTGGGTCATATGGCAATTCTGTTTTTCATTTTTTAAGGAACCTCTTTACTGTTCTGCATAGTGGCTGTATCAATTTACACTCCCAACAACAGTGCAAGAGTATACTCTTTGCTCCACACCCTGTCCAGCAGTTGTTGTTTGTTGATTTTCTGATGATGCGTGTTTCTAAATGGCATGAGGTGATACCTCAGTGTAGTTTTGATGTGCATCTCTCTAATAATTAGTGATGTTGAGCAGGTTTTCATGTGCTTGTTGGCCAGCTGTATGTCTTCTTTGGAGAATTGTCTATTTAGGTCTTCTGCCCATTTTTCGATTGGGGTGTTCGTTTTTTTAATACCGAGCTGCGTGAGCTGTTTATATATTTTGGAGTTTACTCCTTAGTCCGTTGATCCGTATGCAAATATTTTTCCCATTCTGAGGGTTGTCCTTTCGTATTGTTTCTCGTTTCCTGTGTGTGGCAACAGCTTGTGAGTTTCATTAGGTCCCACTTGTTTATTTTTGTTTTTATTTCCATTACTCTAGGAGGTGGATTAAAACAGATCTTGCTGTGATGTATGTCAAAGCGTGTTATTCCTATGTTTTCCTCTAAAAGTTTTATAGTATCCTGTCTTACGTTTAGGTCTCTGTTCCATTTTTAGTTTATTTGTGTGTACGGTGTTTGGGAGTGTTCTAATTTCATTCTTTTACATGTGTCTGTCCAATTTTCCCAGCCCCACTTATTGTAGAGACTGTCTTTTCTCCATTGTGGATTCCTGCCTCCTTTGTCATAGATTAGTTGACCATAATTGCGTGGCTACATCTCTGGGCTTTCTATCCTGTTGCATTGATCTATATTTCTGTTTTTGTGCCAGTCCCATCGTGTCTTGATTCCTGTAGCTTTGTAGTACAGTCTGAAGTCGGGCAGTCTGATTCCTCCAGCTCTGTTTTTTCCCATCAAACTGCTTCGGCTCTTCCGGGTTTCTATGTCTCCATACAAATTTTAAGATTTTTTTGTTCTAGTTCTGGAAAAAATGCCATTGGTAATTTGAGAGGGATTGCATTGAATGTGCAGATTGCTTTGGGTAGTATAGTCATTTTCACAACATTGATTCTTAGAATCCAAGAACATGGTATCTCTCTCCATCTGTTTCTATCATCTTCAATTTCATTCTTCAGTGTCATAGTTTTCAGCATACAGATCTTTTGTCTCCCTAGGTAGGTTGACTCCTAGGTATTTTATTCTGTTTGTTGCAATGGTTAATGGGAGTGTTTCCTTCATTTCTCTTTCAGATTTTTCTTCATTAATGTATAGAAATGCAAGGGATTTGTGTGCATTCATTTTGTATCATGCAACGTTACCAAATCCATGGATTAGCTCTAGTAGTTTTCTGGCGGCATCTTTAGGATTCTCTAAGTATAGTGTCATGCCATCTGGAAAGAGTGACAGTGTTACTTCTTCTTTTCCAACTTGTGTTCCTTTTATTTCTTTTGCTGCTCTGACTGCTGGGGCTAGGACTTCCAAAACTATGTTGCATAATAGTGGTGAGAGTGGTCATCCTTGTCTTGTTCCTGATATTAGAGGACATGCTTTCAGTTTTTCAGCATTGAGGATGTTTGCTGTGGGTTTGTCGTATATGGCCTTGATTAAGTTGAGTGAGCTTCCCTCTCTGCCCACTTTCAGGAGGGTTTTTATCATAAATGTGTGTTGAAATTTGTCACAAGCTTTTCTGCATCTATTGACATGATCATATGGTTTTTCCTCTTCACTTTGTTCATAGGGTGTATCACATTGATTTTCGTGTATTGAAGAATCCTTGCATCCCTGGGATAAATCCCACTTGATCATGAGGTATGATACTTTAATTTGGTATTGGATTTGGTTTGCTACTCTTTTGTTGAGCAGATTTGCATCTATGTTCATCAGTGATATCGGTGTGTAACTGTATTTTTTTGTACTATCTTGTCTGGTTTTGGTATCAGGGTGATGGTGGCCTCATAGAAAGAGTTTGGGAGTGTTCCTTCCTCGCCAAATTTTTGGAAGAGTTTGAGAAGGATGTGTGTTAGCTCTTTTCTCCATGTTGGATAGAATTATCCTGTGAAACCATCTGTCCTGGACTTTTGTTGGTTGGACGATTTTTAATCAGAGTTGCAAGTTCATTACTCGTACTGGGTCTGTTCATACTTTCTATTTTTTCCTGGTTCAGTCTTGGAAGGTTGTACCTTTCTAAGAATTTGTGCATTTCGTCCAGATTTTCCATTTTATCAGCATAGAGTTGCTTGCAGTAGTCTCTTAGGAAGTTTTGTATTTCTGTGTTGTCTGTGGTAACTTCTTTTTCATTTCTAATTTTATTGATTGCAGTCCTCTCCCTCTTTTTCTCGATGAGTCTGGCTAAATCTTTATCAATATTGTTTACCTTCTCAAAGAACCAGCATTTACTTTTATTGATCCTTGTTATTGTTTTCTTTGTTGCTATTTCACTTCTTTCTTTCTTTTTTTTCTACCTTTTTATTGACAGCCCCAACTACCTTCAACGTTTGTTGTCTATTTAGAAAATGATTGGTTCAAATGAACACATCTTCTTCCTTTTATCTTATTGTTTTTTCAGTTTTTGAATATTATTTTATTTTTTTATACAGCAGGTTCTTATTAGTTATCCATTTTATACACACTAGTGTATACATGTCAATGCCAATTTCCGAATTCATCACACAAGGACTACCACACCCCCACTTTCCCTCTATGGTGGCCATACGTTGGTTCTCCACATCTGTGTATCAATTCAATCCTGCAAACCGGTTCATCTGTACCATTTTTCTAGGTTGCATATATATGCGTTTATAGATGATATCTGTTTTTCTCTTTCTGACTGATTTCACTGTGTATGACAGTCTCTAGATCCATCCACGCCTGTACCAATGAACCAACTTAGTTCCTTTTCATGGCTGAGTAATATTCCATGGTATATATGTACCACATCTTCTTTATCCATTTGTCTGTGGATGGGCATTTAGATTGTTTCCATAACCTGGCTATTGTAAATACCGCTGCAATGAACATTGGGGTGCATGTGTCTTTTAGAACTATGGTTTTCTCTTGGCATATGCCCAGTAGTGTGTTCGCTGGGTCATATGGCAATTCTGTTTTTCATTTTTTAAGGAACCTCTTTACTGTTCTGCATAGTGGCTGTATCAATTTACACTCCCAACAACAGTGCAAAAGTATACTCTTTGCTCCACACCCTGTCCAGCAGTTGTTGTTTGTTGATTTTCTGATGATGCCTGTTTTTAAATGGCGTGAGGTGATACCTCAGTGTAGTTTTGATGTGCATCTCTCTAATAATTAGTGACGTTGAGCAGGTTTTCATGTGCTTGTTGGCCAGCTGTATGTCTTCTTTGGAGAATTGTCTATTTAGGTCTTCTGCCCTTTTTTCGATTTGGGTGTTCTTTTTTTAATACCGAGCTGCGTGAGCTGTTTATATATTTTGGAGATGAATCCTTAGTCCATTGATCCGTACGCAAATATTTTTCCCATTCTGAGGGTTGTCCTTTCGTCTTGTTTTTCGTTTTCTGTGTGTGGCAAAAGCTTGTGAGTTTCATTAGGTCCCACTTGTTTATTTTTGTTTTTATTTCAGTTACTCTAGGAGGGGGATTAAAACAGATCTTGCTGTGATGTATGTCAAAGCGTGTTATTCCTATGTTTTCCTCTAAGAGTTTTATAGTATCCTGTCTTACGTTTAGGTCTCTGTTCCATTTTTAGTTTATTTGTGTGTACGGTGTTTGGGAGTGTTCTAATTTCATTCTTTTACATGTGTCTGTCCAGTTTTCCCAGCACCACTTATTGTAGAGACTGTCTTTTCTCCATTGTGGATTCCTGCCTCCTTTGTCATAGATTAGTTGACCATAGGTGCGTAGCTTCATCTCTGGGCTTTCTATCCTGTTGCATTGTTCTATATTTCTGTTTTTGTGCCAGTCCCATCGTGTCTTGATTCCTGTAGCTTTGTAGTACAGTCTGAAGTCGGGCAGTCTGATTCCTCCAGCTCTGTTTTTTTCCCTCAAACTGCTTCGGCTCTTCCGGGTTTTTATGTCTCCTTACAAATTTTAAGATTGTTTTGTTCTAGTTCTGGAAAAAATGCCATTGGTAATTTGAGAGGGATTGCATTGAATATGCAGATTGCTTTGGGTAGTATAGTCATTTTCACAACATTGATTCTTAGAATCCAAGAACATGGTATCTCTCTCCATCTGTTTCTATCATCTTCAATTTCATTCTTCAGTGTCATAGTTTTCAGCATACAGATCTTTTGTCTCCCTAGGTAGGTTGACTCCTAGGTATTTTATTCTGTTTGTTGCAATGGTTAATGGGAGTGTTTCCTTCATTTCTCTTTCAGATTTTTCTTCATTAATGTATAGAAATGCAAGGGATTTGTGTGCATTCATTTTGTATCGTGCAACGTTACCAAATCCATGGATTAGCTCTAGTAGTTTTCTGGTGGCATCTTTAGGATTCTCTAAGTATAGTGTCATGCCATCAGGAAAGAGTGACAGTGTTACTTCTTCTTTTCCAAGTTGTGTTCCTTTTATTTCTTTTGCTGCTCTGACTGCTGGGGCTAGGACTTCCAAAACTATGTTGCATAATAGTGGTGAGAGTGGTCATCCTTGTCTTGTTCCTGATATTAGAGGACATGCTTTCAGTTTTTCACCAATGAGAATGTTTGCTGTGGGTTTGTTGTATATGGCCTTGATTAAGTTGAGTGAGCTTCCCTCTCTGCCCACTTTCAGGAGGGTTTTTATCATAAATGTGTGTTGAAATTTGTCACAAGCTTTTCTGCATCTATTGACATGATCATATGGTTTTTCCTCTTCACTTTGTTAATAGGGTGTATCACATTGATTTTCGTGTATTGAAGAATCCTTGCATCCCTGGGATAAATCCCACTTGATCATGAGGTATGATACTTTAATTTGGTATTGGATTTGGTTTGCTACTCTTTTGTTGAGCAGATTTGCATCTATGTTCATCAGTGATATCGGTGTGTAACTGTATTTTTTTTACTATCTTTGTCTGGTTTTGGTATCAGGGTGATGGTGGCCTCATAGAAAGAGTTTGGGAGTGTTCCTTCCTCGCCAAATTTTTGGAAGAGTTTGAGAAGGATGTGTGTTAGGTCTTTTCTCCATGTTGGATAGAATTATCCTGTGAAACCATCTGTCCTGGACTTTTGTTGGTTGGACGATTTTTAATCAGAGTTGCAAGTTCATTACTCGTACTGGGTCTGTTCATACTTTCTATTTTTTCCTGGTTCAGTCTTGGAAGGTTGTACCTTTCTAAGAATTTGTGCATTTCGTCCAGATTTTCCATTTTATCAGCATAGAGTTGCTTGCAGTAGTCTCTTAGGAAGTTTTGTATTTCTGTGTTGTCTGTGGTAACTTCTTTTTCATTTCTAATTTTATTGATTGCAGTCCTCTCCCTCTTTTTCTCGATGAGTCTGGCTAAATCTTTATCAATATTGTTTACCTTCTCAAAGAACCAGCTTTTACTTTTATTGATCCTTGTTATTGTTTTCTTTGTTGCTATTTCACTTCTTTCTTTCTTTTTTTTCTACCTTTTTATTGACAGCCCCAACTACCTTCAACGTTTGTTGTCTATTTAGAAAATGATTGGTTCAAATGAACACATCTTCTTCCTTTTATCTTATTGTTTTTTCAGTTTTTGAATATTCTTTTATTTTTTTATACAGCAGGTTCTTATTAGTTATCCATTTTATACACACTAGTGTATACATGTCAATGCCAATTTCCGAATTCATCACACAAGGACTACCACACCCCCACTTTCCCCCTATGGTGGCCATACGTTGGTTCTCCACATCTGTGTATCAATTCAATCCTGCAAACCGGTTCATCTGTACCATTTTTCTAGGTTGCATATATATGCGTTTATAGATGATATCTGTTTTTCTCTTTCTGACTGATTTCACTGTGTATGACAGTCTCTAGATCCATCCACGCCTGTACCAATGAACCAACATAGTTCCTTTTTATTGCTGAGTAATATTCCATGGTATATATGTACCACATCTTTATCCATTTGTCTGTGGATGGGCATTTAGGTTGTTTCCATGACTTGGCTATTGTAAATACTGCTGCAATGAACATTGAGGTGCATGTGTCTTTTAGAACTATGGTTTTCTCTTGGTATATGCCCTGTAGTGGGTTCGCTGGGTCATATGGCACTTCTTTTATTCGTTTTTCAAGGAACCTCTTTACTGTTCTCCATAGTGGCTGTATCAATTTACACTCCCAACAACAGTGCAAGAGTATTCTCTTTGCTCCACACCCTGTGCAGCAGTTGTTGTTTGTTGATTTTCTGATGATGCCCGTTCTAAATGGTGTGAGGTGATACCTCAGTGTAGTTTTGATGTGCATCTCTCTAATAATTAGTGATGTTGAGCAGGTTTTCATGTGCTTGTTGGACAGCTGTATGTCTTCTTTCAAGAATTGTCTATTTAGGTCTTCAACCCATTTTTCGATTGGTTTGTTCGTTTTTTTAATACCGACCTGCATGAGCTGTTTATATATTTTGGAGATTAATCCTTAGTCCGTTGATCCATACGCAAATATTTTTCCCATTCTGAGGGTTGTCCTTTGGTCTTCTTTGTCGTTTCCTGTGTGTGGCAAAAGCTTGTACGTTTCATTAGGTCCCACTTGTTTATTTTTGTTTTTAGTTCAATTACTCTAGGAGGTGGATTAAAACAGATCTTGCTTTGATGTATGTCAAAGCGTGTTATTCCTATGTTTTCCTCTAAGAGTTTTATAGTATCCTGTCTTATGTTTAGGTCTCTGTTCCATTTTTAGTTTATTTGTGTGTACGGTGTTTGGGAGTGTTCTAATTTCATTCTTTTACATGTGTCTGTCCAGTTTTCCCAGTACCACTTATTGTAGAGACTGTCTTATCTCCATTGTGGATTCCTGCCTCCTTTGTCATAGATTAGTTGACCATAGGTGCGTGGCTTTATCTCTGGGCTTTCTATCCTGTTGCATTGATCTATATTTCTGTTTTTGTGTCAGTCCCATCGTGTCTTGATTCCTGTAGCTTTGTAGTACAGTCTGAAGTCGGGGAGTCTGATTCCTCCAGCTCTGTTTTTTTCCCTCAAACTGCTTCAGCTCTTCCGGGTTTTTATGTCTCCATACAAATTTTAAGATTTTTTTGTTCTAGTTCTGGAAAAAATGCCATTGGTAATTTGAGAGGGATTGCATTGAATATGCAGAGTGCTTTGGGTAGTATAGTCATTTTCACAACATTGATTCTTAGAACCCAAGAACATGGTGTCTCTCTCCATCTGTTTCTATCATCTTCAATTTCATTCTTCAGTGTCATAGTTTTCAGCATACAGATCTTTTGTCTCCCTAGGTAGGTTGACTCCTAGGTATTTTATTCTGTTTGTTGCAATGGTTAATGGGAGTGTTTCCTTCATTTCTCTTTCAGATTTTTCTTCATTAATGTATAGAAATGCAAGGGATTTGTGTGCATTCATTTTGTATCGTGCAACGTTACCAAATCCATGGATTAGCTCTAGTAGTTTTCTGGTGGCATCTTTAGGATTCTCTAAGTATAGTGTCATGTCATCTGCAAAGAGTGACAGTGTTACTTCTTCGTTTCCAACTTGTGTTCCTTTTATTTCTTTTGCTGCTCTGACTGCTGGGGCTAGGACTTCCAAAACTATGTTGAATAATAGTGGTGAGAGTGGTCATCCTTGTCTTGTTCCTGATATTAGAGGACATGCTTTCAGTTTTTCACCATTGAGGATGTTTGCTGTGGGTTTGTCGTATATGGCCTTGATTAAGTTGAGTGAGGTTCCCTCTCTGCCCACTTTCTGGAGGGTTTTTATCAGAAATGTGTGTTGAAATTTATCACAAGCTTTTCTGCGTCTATTGACATGATCATATGGTTTTTCCTCTTCACTTTGTTAATAGGGTGTATCACATTGATTTTCGTATATTGAAGAATCCTTGCATCCCTGGGATAACTCCCACTTGATCATGAGGTATGATACTTTAATTTGTTATTGGATTCGGTTTGCTACTCTTTTGTTGAGCAACTTTGCATCTATGTTCATCAGTGAAATCGGTGTGTAACTTTATTTTTTTGTACTATCTTTGTCTGGTTTTGGTATCAGGGTGATGTGGCCTCATAGAAAGTGTTGGCGTGTTAGGTCTTTTCTCCATGTTGGATAGAATTATCCTGTGAAACCATCTGTCCTGCACTTTTGTTGGTTGGACGATTTTTAATCAGAGTTGCAAGTTCATTACTCGTACTGGGTCTGTTCATAGTTTCTATTTTTTCCTGGTTCAGTCTCGGAAGTTTGTACCTTTTTACGAATTTGTGCATTTCGTCCAGATTTTCCATTTTATCAGCATAGAGTTGCTTGTAGTAGTCTCTTACGAAGTTTTGTATTTCTGTGTTGTCCGTGGTAACTTCTTTTTCATTTCTAATTTTATTGATTGCAGTCCTCTCCCTCTTTTTCTCAATGAGTCTGCCTAAAGGTTTATCAATATTGTTTACCTTCTCAAAGAACCAGCTTTTACTTTTATTGATTCTTGCTGTTGTTTTCTTTGTTGCTATTTCAGTTCTTTTTTTCTTGTTTTTCTGCCTTTTTATTGACAGCTCCAACTACCTTCAGGCTTTGTTGTCTATTTAGGAAATGATCAGTTCAAATGAACACATCTTCTTCCTTTTACCTTATTGTTTTTTGAATTTTTGAATATTATTTTGCTTTTTTATACAGCAGGTTTTTATTAGTTATCCATTTTATACATATCAGTGTATATATGTCAATCCCGATTTCCCAATTCATCACACAACGACTACCACACCCCCACTTTCCCCCTTTCTGACTGACTTTACTCTGTATGATAGTCTCTAGATCCATCCACGCCTGTACCAATGAACCAACGTAGTTCCTTTTTATGGCTGAGTAATATTCCATGGTATATATGTACCACATCTTCTTTATCCATTTGTCTGTGGATGGGCATTTAGGTTGTTTCCATGACCTGGCTATTGTAAATACTGCTGCAGTGAACATTGGGGTGCATGTGTCTTTTAGAACTATGGTTTTCTCTTGGTATATGCCCTGTAGTGGGTTTGCTGGGTCATATGGCAATTCTTTTATTCGTTTTTCAAGGAACCTCTTTACTGTTCTCCATAGTGGCTGTATCAATTTACCCTCCCAACAACAGTGCAAGAGTATTCTCTTTGCTCCACACCCTGTGCAGCAGTTGTTGTTTGTTGATTTTCTGATGATGCCCGTTCTAAATGGCGTGAGGTGATACCTCAGTGTAGTTTTGATGTGCATCTCTCTAATAATTAGTGATGTTGAGCAGGTTTTGCTGTGCTTGTTGGCCAGCTGTATGTCTTCTTTGGAGAATTGTCTATTTAGGTCTTCAACCCATTTTTCGATTGGGTTGTTCGTTTTTTTAATACCGACCTGCATGAGCTGTTTATATATTTTGGAGATTAATCCTTAGTCCGTTGATCCATACGCAAATATTTTTCCCATTCTGAGGGTTGTCCTTTGGTCTTGTTTGTCGTTTCCTGTGTGTGGCAAAAGCCTGTACGTTTCATTAGGTCCCACTTGTTTATTTTTGTTTTTAGTTCAATTACTCTAGGAGGTGGATTAAAACAGATCTTGCTGTGATGTATGTCAAAGCGTGTTATTCCTATGTTTTCCTCTAAGAGTTTTATAGTATCCTGTCTTACGTTTAGGTCTCTGTTCCATTTTTAGTTTATTTGTGTGTACGGTGTTTGGGAGTGTTCTAATTTCATTCTTTTACATGTGTCTGTCCAGTTTTCCCAGTACCACTTATTGTAGAGACTGTCTTATCTCCATTGTGGATTCCTGCCTCCTTTGTCATAGATTAGTTGACCATAGGTGCGTGGCTTTATCTCTGGGCTTTCTATCCTGTTGCATTGATCTATATTTCTGTTTTTGTGCCAGTCCCATCGTGTCTTGATTCCTGTAGCTTTGTAGTACAGTCTGAAGTCGGGGAGTCTGATTCCTCCAGCTCTGTTTTTTCCCCTCAAACTGCTTCGGCTCTTCCGGGTTTCTATGTCTCCATAGAAATTTTAAGATTTTTTTGTTCTAGTTCTGGAAAAAATGCCATTGGTAATTTGAGAGGGATTGCATTGAATATGCAGATTGCTTTGGGTAGTATAGTCATTTTCACAACATTGATTCTTAGAATCCAAGAACATGGTATCTCTCTCCATCTGTTTCTATCATCTTCAATTTCATTCTTCAGTGTCATAGTTTTCAGCATACAGATCTTTTGTCTCCCTAGGTAGGTTGACTCCTAGGTATTTTATTCTGTTTGTTGCAATGGTTAATGGGAGTGTTTCCTTCATTTCTCTTTCAGATTTTTCTTCATTAATGTATAGAAATGCAAGGGATTTGTGTGCATTCATTTTGTATCGTGCAACGTTACCAAATCCATGGATTAGCTCTAGTAGTTTTCTGGTGGCATCTTTAGGATTCTCTAAGTATAGTGTCATGCCATCGGGAAAGAGTGACAGTGTTACTTCTTCTTTTCCAAGTTGTGTTCCTTTTATTTCTTTTGCTGCTCTGACTGCTGGGGCTAGGACTTCCAAAACTATGTTGCATAATAGTGGTGAGAGTGGTCATCCTTGTCTTGTTCCTGATATTAGAGGACATGCTTTCAGTTTTTCACCAATGAGAATGTTTGCTGTGGGTTTGTTGTATATGGCCTTGATTAAGTTGAGTGAGCTTCCCTCTCTGCCCACTTTCAGGAGGGTTTTTATCATAAATGTGTGTTGAAATTTGTCACAAGCTTTTCTGCATCTATTGACATGATCATATGGTTTTTCCTCTTCACTTTGTTAATAGGGTGTATCACATTGATTTTCGTGTATTGAAGAATCCTTGCATCCCTGGGATAACTCCCACTTCATCATGAGGTATGATACTTTAATTTGGTATTGGATTTGGTTTGCTACTCTTTTGTTGAGCAGATTTGCATCTATGTTCATCAGTGATATCGGTGTGTAACTGTATTTTTTTTACTATCTTTGTCTGGTTTTGGTATCAGGGTGATGGTGGCCTCATAGAAAGAGTTTGGGAGTGTTCCTTCCTCGCCAAATTTTTGGAAGAGTTTGAGAAGGATGTGTGTTAGGTCTTTTCTCCATGTTGGATAGAATTATCCTGTGAAACCATCTGTCCTGGACTTTTGTTGGTTGGACGATTTTTAATCAGAGTTGCAAGTTCATTACTCGTACTGGGTCTGTTCATACTTTCTATTTTTTCCTGGTTCAGTCTTGGAAGGTTGTACCTTTCTAAGAATTTGTGCATTTCGTCCAGATTTTCCATTTTATCAGCATAGAGTTGCTTGCAGTAGTCTCTTAGGAAGTTTTGTATTTCTGTGTTGTCTGTGGTAACTTCTTTTTCATTTCTAATTTTATTGATTGCAGTCCTCTCCCTCTTTTTCTCGATGAGTCTGGCTAAATCTTTATCAATATTGTTTACCTTCTCAAAGAACCAGCTTTTACTTTTATTGATCCTTGTTATTGTTTTCTTTGTTGCTATTTCACTTCTTTCTTTCTTTTTTTTCTACCTTTTTATTGACAGCCCCAACTACCTTCAACGTTTGTTGTCTATTTAGAAAATGATTGGTTCAAATGAACACATCTTCTTCCTTTTATCTTATTGTTTTTTCAGTTTTTGAATATTCTTTTATTTTTTTATACAGCAGGTTCTTATTAATTATCCATTTTATACACACTAGTGTATACATGTCAATGCCAATTTCCGAATTCATCACACAAGGACTACCACACCCCCACTTTCCCCCTATGGTGGCCATACGTTGGTTCTCCACATCTGTGTATCAATTCAATCCTGCAAACCGGTTCATCTGTACCATTTTTCTAGGTTGCATATATATGCGTTTATAGATGATATCTGTTTTTCTCTTTCTGACTGATTTCACTGTGTATGACAGTCTCTAGATCCATCCACGCCTGTACCAATGAACCAACATAGTTCCTTTTTATTGCTGAGTAATATTCCATGGTATATATGTACCACATCTTTATCCATTTGTCTGTGGATGGGCATTTAGGTTGTTTCCATGACTTGGCTATTGTAAATACTGCTGCAATGAACATTGAGGTGCATGTGTCTTTTAGAACTATGGTTTTCTCTTGGTATATGCCCTGTAGTGGGTTCGCTGGGTCATATGGCACTTCTTTTATTCGTTTTTCAAGGAACCTCTTTACTGTTCTCCATAGTGGCTGTATCAATTTACACTCCCAACAACAGTGCAAGAGTATTCTCTTTGCTCCACACCCTGTGCAGCAGTTGTTGTTTGTTGATTTTCTGATGATGCCCGTTCTAAATGGTGTGAGGTGATACCTCAGTGTAGTTTTGATGTGCATCTCTCTAATAATTAGTGATGTTGAGCAGGTTTTCATGTGCTTGTTGGACAGCTGTATGTCTTCTTTCAAGAATTGTCTATTTAGGTCTTCAACCCATTTTTCGATTGGTTTGTTCGTTTTTTTAATACCGACCTGCATGAGCTGTTTATATATTTTGGAGATTAATCCTTAGTCCGTTGATCCATACGCAAATATTTTTCCCATTCTGAGGGTTGTCCTTTGGTCTTTGTCGTTTCCTGTGTGTGGCAAAAGCTTGTACGTTTCATTAGGTCCCACTTGTTTATTTTTGTTTTTAGTTCAATTACTCTAGGAGGTGGATTAAAACAGATCTTGCTTTGATGTATGTCAAAGCGTGTTATTCCTATGTTTTCCTCTAAGAGTTTTATAGTATCCTGTCTTATGTTTAGGTCTCTGTTCCATTTTTAGTTTGTGTGTACGGTGTTTGGGAGTGTTCTAATTTCATTCTTTTACATGTGTCTGTCCAGTTTTCCCAGTACCACTTATTGTAGAGACTGTCTTATCTCCATTGTGGATTCCTGCCTCCTTTGTCATAGATTAGTTGACCATAGGTGCGTGGCTTTATCTCTGGGCTTTCTATCCTGTTGCATTGATCTATATTTCTGTTTTTGTGCCAGTCCCATCGTGTCTTGATTCCTGTAGCTTTGTAGTACAGTCTGAAGTCGGGGAGTCTGATTCCTCCAGCTCTGGTTTTTTCCCTCAAACTGCTTCGGCTCTTCCGGGTTTTTATGTCTCCATACAAATTTTAAGATTTTTTTGTTCTAGTTCTGGAAAAAATGCCATTGGTAATTTGAGAGGGATTGCATTGAATATGCAGAGTGCTTTGGGTAGTATAGTCATTTTCACAACATTGATTCTTAGAACCCAAGAACATGGTGTCTCTCTCCATCTGTTTCTATCATCTTCAATTTCATTCTTCAGTGTCATAGTTTTCAGCATACAGATCTTTTGTCTCCCTAGGTAGGTTGACTCCTAGGTATTTTATTCTGTTTGTTGCAATGGTTAATGGGAGTGTTTCCTTCATTTCTCTTTCAGATTTTTCTTCATTAATGTATAGAAATGCAAGGGATTTGTGTGCATTCATTTTGTATCGTGCAACGTTACCAAATCCATGGATTAGCTCTAGTAGTTTTCTGGTGGCATCTTTAGGATTCTCTAAGTATAGTGTCATGTCATCTGCAAAGAGTGACAGTGTTACTTCTTCGTTTCCAACTTGTGTTCCTTTTATTTCTTTTGCTGCTCTGACTGCTGGGGCTAGGACTTCCAAAACTATGTTGAATAATAGTGGTGAGAGTGGTCATCCTTGTCTTGTTCCTGATATTAGAGGACATGCTTTCAGTTTTTCACCATTGAGGATGTTTGCTGTGGGTTTGTCGTATATGGCCTTGATTAAGTTGAGTGAGGTTCCCTCTCTGCCCACTTTCTGGAGGGTTTTTATCAGAAATGTGTGTTGAAATTTATCACAAGCTTTTCTGCGTCTATTGACATGATCATATGGTTTTTCCTCTTCACTTTGTTAATAGGGTGTATCACATTGATTTTCGTATATTGAAGAATCCTTGCATCCCTGGGATAACTCCCACTTGATCATGAGGTATGATACTTTAATTTGTTATTGGATTCGGTTTGCTACTCTTTTGTTGAGCAACTTTGCATCTATGTTCATCAGTGAAATCGGTGTGTAACTTTATTTTTTTGTACTATCTTTGTCTGGTTTTGGTATCAGGGTGATGTGGCCTCATAGAAAGTGTTGGCGTGTTAGGTCTTTTCTCCATGTTGGATAGAATTATCCTGTGAAACCATCTGTCCTGCACTTTTGTTGGTTGGACGATTTTTAATCAGAGTTGCAAGTTCATTACTCGTACTGGGTCTGTTCATAGTTTCTATTTTTTCCTGGTTCAGTCTCGGAAGTTTGTACCTTTTTACGAATTTGTGCATTTCGTCCAGATTTTCCATTTTATCAGCATAGAGTTGCTTGTAGTAGTCTCTTACGAAGTTTTGTATTTCTGTGTTGTCCGTGGTAACTTCTTTTTCATTTCTAATTTTATTGATTGCAGTCCTCTCCCTCTTTTTCTCAATGAGTCTGCCTAAAGGTTTATCAATATTGTTTACCTTCTCAAAGAACCAGCTTTTACTTTTATTGATTCTTGCTGTTGTTTTCTTTGTTGCTATTTCAGTTCTTTTTTTCTTGTTTTTCTGCCTTTTTATTGACAGCTCCAACTACCTTCAGGCTTTGTTGTCTATTTAGGAAATGATCAGTTCAAATGAACACATCTTCTTCCTTTTACCTTATTGTTTTTTGAATTTTTGAATATTATTTTGCTTTTTTATACAGCAGGTTTTTATTAGTTATCCATTTTATACATATCAGTGTATATATGTCAATCCCGATTTCCCAATTCATCACACAACGACTACCACACCCCCACTTTCCCCCTTTCTGACTGACTTTACTCTGTATGATAGTCTCTAGATCCATCCACGCCTGTACCAATGAACCAACGTAGTTCCTTTTTATGGCTGAGTAATATTCCATGGTATATATGTACCACATCTTCTTTATCCATTTGTCTGTGGATGGGCATTTAGGTTGTTTCCATGACCTGGCTATTGTAAATACTGCTGCAGTGAACATTGGGGTGCATGTGTCTTTTAGAACTATGGTTTTCTCTTGGTATATGCCCTGTAGTGGGTTTGCTGGGTCATATGGCAATTCTTTTATTCGTTTTTCAAGGAACCTCTTTACTGTTCTCCATAGTGGCTGTATCAATTTACCCTCCCAACAACAGTGCAAGAGTATTCTCTTTGCTCCACACCCTGTGCAGCAGTTGTTGTTTGTTGATTTTCTGATGATGCCCGTTCTAAATGGCGTGAGGTGATACCTCAGTGTAGTTTTGATGTGCATCTCTCTAATAATTAGTGATGTTGAGCAGGTTTTGCTGTGCTTGTTGGCCAGCTGTATGTCTTCTTTGGAGAATTGTCTATTTAGGTCTTCAACCCATTTTTCGATTGGGTTGTTCGTTTTTTTAATACCGACCTGCATGAGCTGTTTATATATTTTGGAGATTAATCCTTAGTCCGTTGATCCATACGCAAATATTTTTCCCATTCTGAGGGTTGTCCTTTGGTCTTGTTTGTCGTTTCCTGTGTGTGGCAAAAGCCTGTACGTTTCATTAGGTCCCACTTGTTTATTTTTGTTTTTAGTTCAATTACTCTAGGAGGTGGATTAAAACAGATCTTGCTGTGATGTATGTCAAAGCGTGTTATTCCTATGTTTTCCTCTAAGAGTTTTATAGTATCCTGTCTTACGTTTAGGTCTCTGTTCCATTTTTAGTTTATTTGTGTGTACGGTGTTTGGGAGTGTTCTAATTTCATTCTTTTACATGTGTCTGTCCAGTTTTCCCAGTACCACTTATTGTAGAGACTGTCTTATCTCCATTGTGGATTCCTGCCTCCTTTGTCATAGATTAGTTGACCATAGGTGCGTGGCTTTATCTCTGGGCTTTCTATCCTGTTGCATTGATCTATATTTCTGTTTTTGTGCCAGTCCCATCGTGTCTTGATTCCTGTAGCTTTGTAGTACAGTCTGAAGTCGGGGAGTCTGATTCCTCCAGCTCTGTTTTTTCCCCTCAAACTGCTTCGGCTCTTCCGGGTTTCTATGTCTCCATAGAAATTTTAAGATTTTTTTGTTCTAGTTCTGGAAAAAATGCCATTGGTAATTTGAGAGGGATTGCATTGAATATGCAGATTGCTTTGGGTAGTATAGTCATTTTCACAACATTGATTCTTAGAATCCAAGAACATGGTATCTCTCTCCATCTGTTTCTATCATCTTCAATTTCATTCTTCAGTGTCATAGTTTTCAGCATACAGATCTTTTGTCTCCCTAGGTAGGTTGACTCCTAGGTATTTTATTCTGTTTGTTGCAATGGTTAATGGGAGTGTTTCCTTCATTTCTCTTTCAGATTTTTCTTCATTAATGTATAGAAATGCAAGGGATTTGTGTGCATTCATTTTGTATCGTGCAACGTTACCAAATCCATGGATTAGCTCTAGTAGTTTTCTGGTGGCATCTTTAGGATTCTCTAAGTATAGTGTCATGCCATCGGGAAAGAGTGACAGTGTTACTTCTTCTTTTCCAAGTTGTGTTCCTTTTATTTCTTTTGCTGCTCTGACTGCTGGGGCTAGGACTTCCAAAACTATGTTGCATAATAGTGGTGAGAGTGGTCATCCTTGTCTTGTTCCTGATATTAGAGGACATGCTTTCAGTTTTTCACCAATGAGAATGTTTGCTGTGGGTTTGTTGTATATGGCCTTGATTAAGTTGAGTGAGCTTCCCTCTCTGCCCACTTTCAGGAGGGTTTTTATCATAAATGTGTGTTGAAATTTGTCACAAGCTTTTCTGCATCTATTGACATGATCATATGGTTTTTCCTCTTCACTTTGTTAATAGGGTGTATCACATTGATTTTCGTGTATTGAAGAATCCTTGCATCCCTGGGATAACTCCCACTTCATCATGAGGTATGATACTTTAATTTGGTATTGGATTTGGTTTGCTACTCTTTTGTTGAGCAGATTTGCATCTATGTTCATCAGTGATATCGGTGTGTAACTGTATTTTTTTTACTATCTTTGTCTGGTTTTGGTATCAGGGTGATGGTGGCCTCATAGAAAGAGTTTGGGAGTGTTCCTTCCTCGCCAAATTTTTGGAAGAGTTTGAGAAGGATGTGTGTTAGGTCTTTTCTCCATGTTGGATAGAATTATCCTGTGAAACCATCTGTCCTGGACTTTTGTTGGTTGGACGATTTTTAATCAGAGTTGCAAGTTCATTACTCGTACTGGGTCTGTTCATACTTTCTATTTTTTCCTGGTTCAGTCTTGGAAGGTTGTACCTTTCTAAGAATTTGTGCATTTCGTCCAGATTTTCCATTTTATCAGCATAGAGTTGCTTGCAGTAGTCTCTTAGGAAGTTTTGTATTTCTGTGTTGTCTGTGGTAACTTCTTTTTCATTTCTAATTTTATTGATTGCAGTCCTCTCCCTCTTTTTCTCGATGAGTCTGGCTAAATCTTTATCAATATTGTTTACCTTCTCAAAGAACCAGCTTTTACTTTTATTGATCCTTGTTATTGTTTTCTTTGTTGCTATTTCACTTCTTTCTTTCTTTTTTTTCTACCTTTTTATTGACAGCCCCAACTACCTTCAACGTTTGTTGTCTATTTAGAAAATGATTGGTTCAAATGAACACATCTTCTTCCTTTTATCTTATTGTTTTTTCAGTTTTTGAATATTCTTTTATTTTTTTATACAGCAGGTTCTTATTAATTATCCATTTTATACACACTAGTGTATACATGTCAATGCCAATTTCCGAATTCATCACACAAGGACTACCACACCCCCACTTTCCCCCTATGGTGGCCATACGTTGGTTCTCCACATCTGTGTATCAATTCAATCCTGCAAACCGGTTCATCTGTACCATTTTTCTAGGTTGCATATATATGCGTTTATAGATGATATCTGTTTTTCTCTTTCTGACTGATTTCACTGTGTATGACAGTCTCTAGATCCATCCACGCCTGTACCAATGAACCAACATAGTTCCTTTTTATTGCTGAGTAATATTCCATGGTATATATGTATCACATCTTTATCCATTTGTCTGTGGATGGGCATTTAGGTTGTTTCCATGACTTGGCTATTGTAAATACTGCTGCAATGAACATTGAGGTGCATGTGTCTTTTAGAACTATGGTTTTCTCTTGGTATATGCCCTGTAGTGGGTTCGCTGGGTCATATGGCACTTCTTTTATTCGTTTTTCAAGGAACCTCTTTACTGTTCTCCATAGTGGCTGTATCAATTTACACTCCCAACAACAGTGCAAGAGTATTCTCTTTGCTCCACACCCTGTGCAGCAGTTGTTGTTTGTTGATTTTCTGATGATGCCCGTTCTAAATGGTGTGAGGTGATACCTCAGTGTAGTTTTGATGTGCATCTCTCTAATAATTAGTGATGTTGAGCAGGTTTTCATGTGCTTGTTGGACAGCTGTATGTCTTCTTTCAAGAATTGTCTATTTAGGTCTTCAACCCATTTTTCGATTGGTTTGTTCGTTTTTTTAATACCGACCTGCATGAGCTGTTTATATATTTTGGAGATTAATCCTTAGTCCGTTGATCCATACGCAAATATTTTTCCCATTCTGAGGGTTGTCCTTTGGTCTTCTTTGTCGTTTCCTGTGTGTGGCAAAAGCTTGTACGTTTCATTAGGTCCCACTTGTTTATTTTTGTTTTTAGTTCAATTACTCTAGGAGGTGGATTAAAACAGATCTTGCTTTGATGTATGTCAAAGCGTGTTATTCCTATGTTTTCCTCTAAGAGTTTTATAGTATCCTGTCTTATGTTTAGGTCTCTGTTCCATTTTTAGTTTGTGTGTACGGTGTTTGGGAGTGTTCTAATTTCATTCTTTTACATGTGTCTGTCCAGTTTTCCCAGTACCACTTATTGTAGAGACTGTCTTATCTCCATTGTGGATTCCTGCCTCCTTTGTCATAGATTAGTTGACCATAGGTGCGTGGCTTTATCTCTGGGCTTTCTATCCTGTTGCATTGATCTATATTTCTGTTTTTGTGCCAGTCCCATCGTGTCTTGATTCCTGTAGCTTTGTAGTACAGTCTGAAGTCGGGGAGTCTGATTCCTCCAGCTCTGGTTTTTTCCCTCAAACTGCTTCGGCTCTTCCGGGTTTTTATGTCTCCATACAAATTTTAAGATTTTTTTGTTCTAGTTCTGGAAAAAATGCCATTGGTAATTTGAGAGGGATTGCATTGAATATGCAGAGTGCTTTGGGTAGTATAGTCATTTTCACAACATTGATTCTTAGAACCCAAGAACATGGTGTCTCTCTCCATCTGTTTCTATCATCTTCAATTTCATTCTTCAGTGTCATAGTTTTCAGCATACAGATCTTTTGTCTCCCTAGGTAGGTTGACTCCTAGGTATTTTATTCTGTTTGTTGCAATGGTTAATGGGAGTGTTTCCTTCATTTCTCTTTCAGATTTTTCTTCATTAATGTATAGAAATGCAAGGGATTTGTGTGCATTCATTTTGTATCGTGCAACGTTACCAAATCCATGGATTAGCTCTAGTAGTTTTCTGGTGGCATCTTTAGGATTCTCTAAGTATAGTGTCATGTCATCTGCAAAGAGTGACAGTGTTACTTCTTCGTTTCCAACTTGTGTTCCTTTTATTTCTTTTGCTGCTCTGACTGCTGGGGCTAGGACTTCCAAAACTATGTTGAATAATAGTGGTGAGAGTGGTCATCCTTGTCTTGTTCCTGATATTAGAGGACATGCTTTCAGTTTTTCACCATTGAGGATGTTTGCTGTGGGTTTGTCGTATATGGCCTTGATTAAGTTGAGTGAGGTTCCCTCTCTGCCCACTTTCTGGAGGGTTTTTATCAGAAATGTGTGTTGAAATTTATCACAAGCTTTTCTGCGTCTATTGACATGATCATATGGTTTTTCCTCTTCACTTTGTTAATAGGGTGTATCACATTGATTTTCGTATATTGAAGAATCCTTGCATCCCTGGGATAACTCCCACTTGATCATGAGGTATGATACTTTAATTTGTTATTGGATTCTGTTTGCTACTCTTTTGTTGAGCAACTTTGCATCTATGTTCATCAGTGAAATCGGTGTGTAACTTTATTTTTTTGTACTATCTTTGTCTGGTTTTGGTATCAGGGTGATGTGGCCTCATAGAAAGTGTTGGCGTGTTAGGTCTTTTCTCCATGTTGGATAGAATTATCCTGTGAAACCATCTGTCCTGCACTTTTGTTGGTTGGACGATTTTTAATCAGAGTTGCAAGTTCATTACTCGTACTGGGTCTGTTCATAGTTTCTATTTTTTCCTGGTTCAGTCTCGGAAGTTTGTACCTTTTTACGAATTTGTGCATTTCGTCCAGATTTTCCATTTTATCAGCATAGAGTTGCTTGTAGTAGTCTCTTACGAAGTTTTGTATTTCTGTGTTGTCCGTGGTAACTTCTTTTTCATTTCTAATTTTATTGATTGCAGTCCTCTCCCTCTTTTTCTCAATGAGTCTGCCTAAAGGTTTATCAATATTGTTTACCTTCTCAAAGAACCAGCTTTTACTTTTATTGATTCTTGCTGTTGTTTTCTTTGTTGCTATTTCAGTTCTTTTTTTCTTGTTTTTCTGCCTTTTTATTGACAGCTCCAACTACCTTCAGGCTTTGTTGTCTATTTAGGAAATGATCAGTTCAAATGAACACATCTTCTTCCTTTTACCTTATTGTTTTTTGAATTTTTGAATATTATTTTGCTTTTTTATACAGCAGGTTTTTATTAGTTATCCATTTTATACATATCAGTGTATATATGTCAATCCCGATTTCCCAATTCATCACACAACGACTACCACACCCCCACTTTCCCCCTTTCTGACTGACTTTACTCTGTATGATAGTCTCTAGATCCATCCACGCCTGTACCAATGAACCAACGTAGTTCCTTTTTATGGCTGAGTAATATTCCATGGTATATATGTACCACATCTTCTTTATCCATTTGTCTGTGGATGGGCATTTAGGTTGTTTCCATGACCTGGCTATTGTAAATACTGCTGCAGTGAACATTGGGGTGCATGTGTCTTTTAGAACTATGGTTTTCTCTTGGTATATGCCCTGTAGTGGGTTTGCTGGGTCATATGGCAATTCTTTTATTCGTTTTTCAAGGAACCTCTTTACTGTTCTCCATAGTGGCTGTATCAATTTACCCTCCCAACAACAGTGCAAGAGTATTCTCTTTGCTCCACACCCTGTGCAGCAGTTGTTGTTTGTTGATTTTCTGATGATGCCCGTTCTAAATGGCGTGAGGTGATACCTCAGTGTAGTTTTGATGTGCATCTCTCTAATAATTAGTGATGTTGAGCAGGTTTTGCTGTGCTTGTTGGCCAGCTGTATGTCTTCTTTGGAGAATTGTCTATTTAGGTCTTCAACCCATTTTTCGATTGGGTTGTTCGTTTTTTTAATACCGACCTGCATGAGCTGTTTATATATTTTGGAGATTAATCCTTAGGCCGTTGATCCATACGCAAATATTTTTCCCATTCTGAGGGTTGTCCTTTGGTCTTGTTTGTCGTTTCCTGTGTGTGGCAAAAGCCTGTACGTTTCATTAGGTCCCACTTGTTTATTTTTGTTTTTAGTTCAATTACTCTAGGAGGTGGATTAAAACAGATCTTGCTGTGATGTATGTCAAAGCGTGTTATTCCTATGTTTTCCTCTAAGAGTTTTATAGTATCCTGTCTTACGTTTAGGTCTCTGTTCCATTTTTAGTTTATTTGTGTGTACGGTGTTTGGGAGTGTTCTAATTTCATTCTTTTACATGTGTCTGTCCAGTTTTCCCAGTACCACTTATTGTAGAGACTGTCTTATCTCCATTGTGGATTCCTGCCTCCTTTGTCATAGATTAGTTGACCATAGGTGCGTGGCTTTATCTCTGGGCTTTCTATCCTGTTGCATTGATCTATATTTCTGTTTTTGTGCCAGTCCCATCGTGTCTTGATTCCTGTAGCTTTGTAGTACAGTCTGAAGTCGGGGAGTCTGATTCCTCCAGCTCTGTTTTTTCCCCTCAAACTGCTTCGGCTCTTCCGGGTTTCTATGTCTCCATAGAAATTTTAAGATTTTTTTGTTCTAGTTCTGGAAAAAATGCCATTGGTAATTTGAGAGGGATTGCATTGAATATGCAGATTGCTTTGGGTAGTATAGTCATTTTCACAACATTGATTCTTAGAATCCAAGAACATGGTATCTCTCTCCATCTGTTTCTATCATCTTCAATTTCATTCTTCAGTGTCATAGTTTTCAGCATACAGATCTTTTGTCTCCCTAGGTAGGTTGACTCCTAGGTATTTTATTCTGTTTGTTGCAATGGTTAATGGGAGTGTTTCCTTCATTTCTCTTTCAGATTTTTCTTCATTAATGTATAGAAATGCAAGGGATTTGTGTGCATTCATTTTGTATCGTGCAACGTTACCAAATCCATGGATTAGCTCTAGTAGTTTTCTGGTGGCATCTTTAGGATTCTCTAAGTATAGTGTCATGCCATCGGGAAAGAGTGACAGTGTTACTTCTTCTTTTCCAAGTTGTGTTCCTTTTATTTCTTTTGCTGCTCTGACTGCTGGGGCTAGGACTTCCAAAACTATGTTGCATAATAGTGGTGAGAGTGGTCATCCTTGTCTTGTTCCTGATATTAGAGGACATGCTTTCAGTTTTTCACCAATGAGAATGTTTGCTGTGGGTTTGTTGTATATGGCCTTGATTAAGTTGAGTGAGCGTCCCTCTCTGCCCACTTTCAGGAGGGTTTTTATCATAAATGTGTGCTGAAATTTGTCACAAGCTTTTCTGCATCTATTGACATGATCATATGGTTTTTCCTCTTCACTTTGTTAATAGGGTGTATCACATTGATTTTCGTGTATTGAAGAATCCTTGCATCCCTGGGATAAATCCCACTTCATCATGAGGTATGATACTTTAATTTGGTATTGGATTTGGTTTGCTACTCTTTTGTTGAGCAGATTTGCATCTATGTTCATCAGTGATATCGGTGTGTAACTGTATTTTTTTTACTATCTTTGTCTGGTTTTGGTATCAGGGTGATGGTGGCCTCATAGAAAGAGTTTGGGAGTGTTCCTTCCTCGCCAAATTTTTGGAAGAGTTTGAGAAGGATGTGTGTTAGGTCTTTTCTCCATGTTGGATAGAATTATCCTGTGAAACCATCTGTCCTGGACTTTTGTTGGTTGGACGATTTTTAATCAGAGTTGCAAGTTCATTACTCGTACTGGGTCTGTTCATACTTTCTATTTTTTCCTGGTTCAGTCTTGGAAGGTTGTACCTTTCTAAGAATTTGTGCATTTCGTCCAGATTTTCCATTTTATCAGCATAGAGTTGCTTGCAGTAGTCTCTTATGAAGTTTTGTATTTCTGTGTTGTCTGTGGTAACTTCTTTTTCATTTCTAATTTTATTGATTGCAGTCCTCTCCCTCTTTTTCTCGATGAGTCTGGCTAAATCTTTATCAATATTGTTTACCTTCTCAAAGAACCAGCTTTTACTTTTATTGATCCTTGTTATTGTTTTCTTTGTTGCTATTTCACTTCTTTCTTTCTTTTTTTTCTACCTTTTTATTGACAGCCCCAACTACCTTCAACGTTTGTTGTCTATTTAGAAAATGATTGGTTCAAATGAACACATCTTCTTCCTTTTATCTTATTGTTTTTTCAGTTTTTGAATATTCTTTTATTTTTTTATACAGCAGGTTCTTATTAGTTATCCATTTTATACACACTAGTGTATACATGTCAATGCAAATTTCCGAATTCATCACACAAGGACTACCACACCCCCACTTTCCCCCTATGGTGGCCATACGTTGGTTCTCCACATCTGTGTATCAATTCAATCCTGCAAACCGGTTCATCTGTACCATTTTTCTAGGTTGCATATATATGCGTTTATAGATGATATCTGTTTTTCTCTTTCTGACTGATTTCACTGTGTATGACAGTCTCTAGATCCATCCACGCCTGTACCAATGAACCAACATAGTTCCTTTTTATTGCTGAGTAATATTCCATGGTATATATGTACCACATCTTTATCCATTTGTCTGTGGATGGGCATTTAGGTTGTTTCCATGACTTGGCTATTGTAAATACTGCTGCAATGAACATTGAGGTGCATGTGTCTTTTAGAACTATGGTTTTCTCTTGGTATATGCCCTGTAGTGGGTTCGCTGGGTCATATGGCACTTCTTTTATTCGTTTTTCAAGGAACCTCTTTACTGTTCTCCATAGTGGCTGTATCAATTTACACTCCCAACAACAGTGCAAGAGTATTCTCTTTGCTCCACACCCTGTGCAGCAGTTGTTGTTTGTTGATTTTCTGATGATGCCCGTTCTAAATGGTGTGAGGTGATACCTCAGTGTAGTTTTGATGTGCATCTCTCTAATAATTAGTGATGTTGAGCAGGTTTTCATGTGCTTGTTGGCCAGCTGTATGTCTTCTTTGGAGAATTGTCTATTTAGGTCTTCTGCCCATTTTTCGATTGGGGTGTTTGTTTTTTTAATACCGAGCTGCGTGAGCTGTTTATATATTTTGGAGATTAATCCTTAGTCCGTTGATCCATACGCAAGTATTTTTCCCATTCTGAGGGTTGTCCCTTGGTCTTCTTTGTCGTTTCCTGTGTGTGGCAAAAGCTTGTACGTTTCATTAGGTCCCACTTGTTTATTTTTGTTTTTAGTTCAATTACTCTAGGAGGTGGATTAAAACAGATCTTGCTTTGATGTATGTCAAAGCGTGTTATTCCTATGTTTTCCTCTAAGAGTTTTATAGTATCCTGTCTTACGTTTAGGTCTCTGTTCCATTTTTAGTTTATTTGTGTGTATGGTGTTTGGGAGTGTTCTAATTTCATTCTTTTACATGTGTCTGTCCAATTTTCCCAGCCCCACTTATTGTAGAGACTGTCTTTTCTCCATTGTGGATTCCTGCCTCCTTTGTCATAGATTAGTTGACCATAGGTGCGTGGCTTTATCTCTGGGCTTTCTATCCTGTTGCATTGATCTATATTTCTGTTTTTGTGCCAGTCCCATCGTGTCTTGATTCCTGTAGCTTTGTAGTACAGTCTGAAGTCGGGCAGTCTGATTCCTCCAGCTCTGTTTTTTTCCCTCAAACTGCTTTGGCTCTTCCGGGTTTTTATGTCTCCATACAAATTTTAAGATTTTTTTGTTCTAGTTCTGGAAAAAATGCCATTGGTAATTTGAGAGGGATTGCATTGAATATGCAGATTGCTTTGGGTAGTATAGTCATTTTCACAACATTGATTCTTAGAATCCAAGAACATGGTATCTCTCTCCATCTGTTTCTATCATCTTCAATTTCATTCTTCAGTGTCATAGTTTTCAGCATACAGATCTTTTGTCTCCCTAGGTAGGTTGACTCCTAGGTATTTTATTCTGTTTGTTGCAATGGTTAATGGGAGTGTTTCCTTCATTTCTCTTTCAGATTTTTCTTCATTAATGTATAGAAATGCAAGGGATTTGTGTGCATTCATTTTGTATCGTGCAACGTTACCAAATCCATGGATTAGCTCTAGTAGTTTTCTGGTGGCATCTTTAGGATTCTCTAAGTATAGTGTCATGTCATCTGCACAGAGTGACAGTGTTACTTGTTCTTTTCTAACTTGTGTTCCTTTTATTTCTTTTGCTGCTCTGACTGCTGGGGCTAGGACTTCCAAAACTATGTTGAATAATAGTGGTGAGAGTGGTCATCCTTGTCTTGTTCCTGATATTAGAGGACATGCTTTCAATTTTCAGCATTGAGGATGTTTGCTGTGGGTTTGTCGTATATGGCCTTGATTAAGTTGAGTGAGGTTCCATCTCTGCCCATTTTCTGGAGGGTTTTCATCATAAATGTGTGCTGAAATCTGTCACAAGCTTTTCTGCATCTATTGACATGATCATATGGTTTTTCCTCTTCACTTTGTTAATAGGGTGTATCACATTGATTTCCGTGTATTGAAGAATCCTTACATCCCTGGGATACATCCCACTTGATCATGAGGTATGATACTTTAATTTGGTAATGGATTTGGTTTGCTACTATTTCGTTGAGCAGCTTTTCATCTATGTTCATCAGGGATATCGGTGTGTAACTGTATTTTTTTGTACTATTTTTGTCTGGATTTGGTATCAGGGTGATGGTGGCCTAATAGAAAGGGTTTGGGAGTGTTCCTTCCTCGCCAATTTTTTGGAAGTGTTTGAGAAGGATGTGTGTTAGGTCTTTTCTCCATGTTGGATAGAATTATCCTGTGAAACCATCTGTCCTGGACTTTTGTTTGTTGGACGATTGTTAATCAGAGTTGCAAGTTCATTACTCGTACTGGGTCTGTTCATAATTTCTATTTTTTCCTGGTTCAGTCTTGGAAGGTTGTACCTTTCTAAGAATTTGTGCATTTCGTCCAGATTTTCCAATATATCAGCATAGAGTTGCTTGTAGTAGTCTCTTACAAAGTTTTGTATTTCTGTGTTGTCCATGGTAACTTCTTTTTCATTTCTAATTTTATTGAGTGCAGTCCTCTCCCTCTTTTTCTCGATGAGTCTGGCTAAAGGTTTATCAATATTGTTTACCTTCTCAAAGAACCAGCTTTTACTTTTATTGATTCTTGCTGTTGTTTTCTTTGTTGCTATTTCAGTTCTTTCTTTCTTTTTTTTCTGCCTTTTTATTGACAGCTCCAACTACCTTCAGACTTGGTTGTCTATTTAGGAAATGATCGGTTCAAATGAACACATCTTCTTCCTTTTACGTTATTGTTTTTTGAATTTTTGAATATCATTGTTTTATACAGCAGGTTTTTATTAGTTATCCATTTTATACATATCAGTGTATATATGTCAATCCCGATTTCGCAATTCATCACACAACGACTACCACACCCCCACTTTCCCCCTTTCTGACTGACTTTACTCTGTATGATAGTCTCTAGATCCATCCACGCCTGTACCAATGAACCAACGTAGTTCCTTTTTATGGCTGAGTAATATTCCATGGTATATATGTACCACATCTTCTTTATCCATTTGTCTGTGGATGGGCATTTAGGTTGTTTCCATGACCTGGCTATTGTAAATACTGCTGCAGTGAACATTGGGGTGCATGTGTCTTTTAGAACTATGGTTTTCTCTTGGTATATGCCCTGTAGTGGGTTCACTGGGTCATATGGCAATTCTTTTATTCGTTTTTTAAGGAACCTCTTTACTGTTCTCCATAGTGGCTGTATCAATTTACACTCCCAACAACAGTGCAAAAGTATACTCTTTGCTCCACACCGTGTCCAGCAGTTGTTGTTTGTTGATTTTCTGATGATGCCCGTTCTAAATGGTGTGAGGTGATACCTCAGTGTAGTTTTGATGTGCATCTCTCTAATAATTAGTGATGTTGAGCAGGTTTTCATGTGCTTGTTGGCCAGCTGTATGTCTTCTTTGGAGAATTGTCTATTTAGGTCTTCTGCCCATTTTTCGATTGGGGTGTTTGTTTTTTTAATACCGAGCTGCGTGAGCTGTTTATAGATTTTGGAGATTAATCCTTAGTCCGTTGATCCGTACGCAAATATTTTGCCATTCTGAGGGTTGTCTTTTCGCCTTGTTTGTCGTTTCCTGTGTGTGGCAAAGCTTGCAAGTTTCATTAGGTCCCACTTGTTTATTTTTGTTTTTATTTCCATTACTCTAGGAGGGGGATTAAAACAGATCTTGCTGTGATGTATGTCAAAGCGTGTTATTCCTATGTTTTCCTCTAAGAGTTTTATAGTATCCTGTCTTACGTTTAGGTCTCTGTTCCATTTTTAGTTTATTTGTGTGTATGGTGTTTGGGAGTGTTCTAATTTCATTCTTTTACATGTGTCTGTCCAATTTTCCCAGCCCCACTTATTGTAGAGACTGTCTTTTCTCCATTGTGGATTCCTGCCTCCTTTGTCATAGATTAGTTGACCATAGGTGCGTGGCTTTATCTCTGGGCTTTCTATCCTGTTGCATTGATCTATATTTCTGTTTTTGTGCCAGTCCCATCGTGTCTTGATTCCTGTAGCTTTGTAGTACAGTCTGAAGTCGGGCAGTCTGATTCCTCCAGCTCTGTTTTTTTCCCTCAAACTGCTTTGGCTCTTCCGGGTTTTTATGTCTCCATACAAATTTTAAGATTTTTTTGTTCTAGTTCTGGAAAAAATGCCATTGGTAATTTGAGAGGGATTGCATTGAATATGCAGATTGCTTTGGGTAGTATAGTCATTTTCACAACATTGATTCTTAGAATCCAAGAACATGGTATCTCTCTCCATCTGTTTCTATCATCTTCAATTTCATTCTTCAGTGTCATAGTTTTCAGCATACAGATCTTTTGTCTCCCTAGGTAGGTTGACTCCTAGGTATTTTATTCTGTTTGTTGCAATGGTTAATGGGAGTGTTTCCTTCATTTCTCTTTCAGATTTTTCTTCATTAATGTATAGAAATGCAAGGGATTTGTGTGCATTCATTTTGTATCGTGCAACGTTACCAAATCCATGGATTAGCTCTAGTAGTTTTCTGGTGGCATCTTTAGGATTCTCTAAGTATAGTGTCATGTCATCTGCACAGAGTGACAGTGTTACTTGTTCTTTTCTAACTTGTGTTCCTTTTATTTCTTTTGCTGCTCTGACTGCTGGGGCTAGGACTTCCAAAACTATGTTGAATAATAGTGGTGAGAGTGGTCATCCTTGTCTTGTTCCTGATATTAGAGGACATGCTTTCAATTTTCAGCATTGAGGATGTTTGCTGTGGGTTTGTCGTATATGGCCTTGATTAAGTTGAGTGAGGTTCCATCTCTGCCCATTTTCTGGAGGGTTTTCATCATAAATGTGTGCTGAAATCTGTCACAAGCTTTTCTGCATCTATTGACATGATCATATGGTTTTTCCTCTTCACTTTGTTAATAGGGTGTATCACATTGATTTCCGTGTATTGAAGAATCCTTACATCCCTGGGATACATCCCACTTGATCATGAGGTATGATACTTTAATTTGGTAATGGATTTGGTTTGCTACTATTTCGTTGAGCAGCTTTTCATCTATGTTCATCAGGGATATCGGTGTGTAACTGTATTTTTTTGTACTATTTTTGTCTGGATTTGGTATCAGGGTGATGGTGGCCTAATAGAAAGGGTTTGGGAGTGTTCCTTCCTCGCCAATTTTTTGGAAGTGTTTGAGAAGGATGTGTGTTAGGTCTTTTCTCCATGTTGGATAGAATTATCCTGTGAAACCATCTGTCCTGGACTTTTGTTTGTTGGACGATTGTTAATCAGAGTTGCAAGTTCATTACTCGTACTGGGTCTGTTCATAGTTTCTATTTTTTCCTGGTTCAGTCTTCGAAGGTTGTACCTTTCTAAGAATTTGTGCATTTCTTCCAGATTTTCCAATATATCAGCATAGAGTTGCTTGTAGTAGTCTCTTACGAAGTTTTGTATTTCTGTGTTGTCCATGGTAACTTCTTTTTCATTTCTAATTTTATTGAGTGCAGTCCTCTCCCTCTTTTTCTCGATGAGTCTGGCTAAAGGTTTATCAATATTGTTTACCTTCTCAAAGAACCAGCTTTTACTTTTATTGATTCTTGCTGTTGTTTTCTTTGTTGCTATTTCAGTTCTTTCTTTCTTTTTTTTCTGCCTTTTTATTGACAGCTCCAACTACCTTCAGACTTGGTTGTCTATTTAGGAAATGATCGGTTCAAATGAACACATCTTCTTCCTTTTACGTTATTGTTTTTTGAATTTTTGAATATCATTGTTTTATACAGCAGGTTTTTATTAGTTATCCATTTTATACATATCAGTGTATATATGTCAATCCCGATTTCCCAATTCATCACACAACGACTACCACACCCCCACTTTCCCCCTTTCTGACTGACTTTACTCTGTATGATAGTCTCTAGATCCATCCACGCCTGTACCAATGAACCAACGTAGTTCCTTTTTATGGCTGAGTAATATTCCATGGTATATATGTACCACATCTTCTTTATCCATTTGTCTGTGGATGGGCATTTAGGTTGTTTCCATGACCTGGCTATTGTAAATACTGCTGCAGTGAACATTGGGGTGCATGTGTCTTTTAGAACTATGGTTTTCTCTTGGTATATGCCCTGTAGTGGGTTCACTGGGTCATATGGCAATTCTTTTATTCGTTTTTCAAGGAACCTCTTTACTGTTCTCCATAGTGGCTGTATCAATTTACACTCCCAACAACAGTGCAAAAGTATACTCTTTGCTCCACACCGTGTCCAGCAGTTGTTGTTTGTTGATTTTCTGATGATGCCCGTTCTAAATGGTGTGAGGTGATACCTCAGTGTAGTTTTGATGTGCATCTCTCTAATAATTAGTGATGTTGAGCAGGTTTTCATGTGCTTGTTGGCCAGCTGTATGTCTTCTTTGGAGAATTGTCTATTTAGGTCTTCTGCCCATTTTTCGATTGGGGTGTTTGTTTTTTTAATACCGAGCTGCGTGAGCTGTTTATAGATTTTGGAGATTAATCCTTAGTCCGTTGATCCGTACGCAAATATTTTGCCATTCTGAGGGTTGTCTTTTCGTCTTGTTTGTCGTTTCCTGTGTGTGGCAAAGCTTGCAAGTTTCATTAGGTCCCACTTGTTTATTTTTGTTTTTATTTCCATTACTCTAGGAGGGGGATTAAAACAGATCTTGCTGTGATGTATGTCAAAGCGTGTTATTCCTATGTTTTCCTCTAAGAGTTTTATAGTATCCTGTCTTACGTTTAGGTCTCTGTTCCATTTTTAGTTTATTTGTGTGTATGGTGTTTGGGAGTGTTCTAATTTCATTCTTTTACATGTGTCTGTCCAATTTTCCCAGCCCCACTTATTGTAGAGACTGTCTTTTCTCCATTGTGGATTCCTGCCTCCTTTGTCATAGATTAGTTGACCATAGGTGCGTGGCTTTATCTCTGGGCTTTCTATCCTGTTGCATTGATCTATATTTCTGTTTTTGTGCCAGTCCCATCGTGTCTTGATTCCTGTAGCTTTGTAGTACAGTCTGAAGTCGGGCAGTCTGATTCCTCCAGCTCTGTTTTTTTCCCTCAAACTGCTTTGGCTCTTCCGGGTTTTTATGTCTCCATACAAATTTTAAGATTTTTTTGTTCTAGTTCTGGAAAAAATGCCATTGGTAATTTGAGAGGGATTGCATTGAATATGCAGATTGCTTTGGGTAGTATAGTCATTTTCACAACATTGATTCTTAGAATCCAAGAACATGGTATCTCTCTCCATCTGTTTCTATCATCTTCAATTTCATTCTTCAGTGTCATAGTTTTCAGCATACAGATCTTTTGTCTCCCTAGGTAGGTTGACTCCTAGGTATTTTATTCTGTTTGTTGCAATGGTTAATGGGAGTGTTTCCTTCATTTCTCTTTCAGATTTTTCTTCATTAATGTATAGAAATGCAAGGGATTTGTGTGCATTCATTTTGTATCGTGCAACGTTACCAAATCCATGGATTAGCTCTAGTAGTTTTCTGGTGGCATCTTTAGGATTCTCTAAGTATAGTGTCATGTCATCTGCACAGAGTGACAGTGTTACTTGTTCTTTTCTAACTTGTGTTCCTTTTATTTCTTTTGCTGCTCTGACTGCTGGGGCTAGGACTTCCAAAACTATGTTGAATAATAGTGGTGAGAGTGGTCATCCTTGTCTTGTTCCTGATATTAGAGGACATGCTTTCAATTTTCAGCATTGAGGATGTTTGCTGTGGGTTTGTCGTATATGGCCTTGATTAAGTTGAGTGAGGTTCCATCTCTGCCCATTTTCTGGAGGGTTTTCATCATAAATGTGTGCTGAAATCTGTCACAAGCTTTTCTGCATCTATTGACATGATCATATGGTTTTTCCTCTTCACTTTGTTAATAGGGTGTATCACATTGATTTCCGTGTATTGAAGAATCCTTACATCCCTGGGATACATCCCACTTGATCATGAGGTATGATACTTTAATTTGGTAATGGATTTGGTTTGCTACTATTTCGTTGAGCAGCTTTTCATCTATGTTCATCAGGGATATCGGTGTGTAACTGTATTTTTTTGTACTATTTTTGTCTGGATTTGGTATCAGGGTGATGGTGGCCTAATAGAAAGGGTTTGGGAGTGTTCCTTCCTCGCCAATTTTTTGGAAGTGTTTGAGAAGGATGTGTGTTAGGTCTTTTCTCCATGTTGGATAGAATTATCCTGTGAAACCATCTGTCCTGGACTTTTGTTGGTTGGACGATTGTTAATCAGAGTTGCAAGTTCATTACTCGTACTGGGTCTGTTCATAGTTTCTATTTTTTCCTGGTTCAGTCTTGGAAGGTTGTACCTTTCTAAGAATTTGTGCATTTCTTCCAGATTTTCCAATATATCAGCATAGAGTTGCTTGTAGTAGTCTCTTACGAAGTTTTGTATTTCTGTGTTGTCCATGGTAACTTCTTTTTCATTTCTAATTTTATTGAGTGCAGTCCTCTCCCTCTTTTTCTCGATGAGTCTGGCTAAAGGTTTATCAATATTGTTTACCTTCTCAAAGAACCAGCTTTTACTTTTATTGATTCTTGCTGTTGTTTTCTTTGTTGCTATTTCAGTTCTTTCTTTCTTTTTTTTCTGCCTTTTTATTGACAGCTCCAACTACCTTCAGACTTGGTTGTCTATTTAGGAAATGATCGGTTCAAATGAACACATCTTCTTCCTTTTACGTTATTGTTTTTTGAATTTTTGAATATCATTGTTTTATACAGCAGGTTTTTATTAGTTATCCATTTTATACATATCAGTGTATATATGTCAATCCCGATTTCCCAATTCATCACACAACGACTACCACACCCCCACTTTCCCCCTTTCTGACTGACTTTACTCTGTATGATAGTCTCTAGATCCATCCACGCCTGTACCAATGAACCAACGTAGTTCCTTTTTATAGCTGAGTAATATTCCATGGTATATATGTACCACATCTTCTTTATCCATTTGTCTGTGGATGGGCATTTAGGTTGTTTCCATGACCTGGCTATTGTAAATACTGCTGCAGTGAACATTGGGGTGCATGTGTCTTTTAGAACTATGGTTTTCTCTTGGTATATGCCCTGTAGTGGGTTCACTGGGTCATATGGCAATTCTTTTATTCGTTTTTCAAGGAACCTCTTTACTGTTCTCCATAGTGGCTGTATCAATTTACACTCCCAACAACAGTGCAAAAGTATACTCTTTGCTCCACACCGTGTCCAGCAGTTGTTGTTTGTTGATTTTCTGATGATGCCCGTTCTAAATGGTGTGAGGTGATACCTCAGTGTAGTTTTGATGTGCATCTCTCTAATAATTAGTGATGTTGAGCAGGTTTTCATGTGCTTCTTGGCCAGCTGTATGTCTTCTTTGGAGAATTGTCTATTTAGGTCTTCTGCCCATTTTTCGATTGGGGTGTTCGTTTTTTTAATACCGAGCTGCGTGAGCTGTTTATAGATTTTGGAGATTAATCCTTAGTCCGTTGATCCGTACGCAAATATTTTGCCATTCTGAGGGTTGTCTTTTCGCCTTGTTTGTCGTTTCCTGTGTGTGGCAAAGCTTGCAAGTTTCATTAGGTCCCACTTGTTTATTTTTGTTTTTATTTCCATTACTCTAGGAGGGGGATTAAAACAGATCTTGCTGTGATGTATGTCAAAGCGTGTTATTCCTATGTTTTCCTCTAAGAGTTTTATAGTATCCTGTCTTACGTTTAGGTCTCTGTTCCATTTTTAGTTTATTTGTGTGTATGGTGTTTGGGAGTGTTCTAATTTCATTCTTTTACATGTGTCTGTCCAGTTTTCCCAGCACCACTTATTGTAGAGACTGTCTTTTCTCCATTGTGGATTCCTGCCTCCTTTGTCATAGATTAGTTGACCATAGGTGCGTGGCTTTATCTCTGGGCTTTCTATCCTGTTGCATTGATCTATATTTCTGTTTTTGTGCCAGTCCCATCGTGTCTTGATTCCTGTAGCTTTGTAGTACAGTCTGAAGTCGGGCAGTCTGATTCCTCCAGCTCTGTTTTTTTCCCTCAAACTGCTTTGGCTCTTCCGGGTTTTTATGTCTCCATACAAATTTTAAGATTTTTTTGTTCTAGTTCTGGAAAAAATGCCATTGGTAATTTGAGAGGGATTGCATTGAATATGCAGATTGCTTTGGGTAGTATAGTCATTTTCACAACATTGATTCTTAGAATCCAAGAACATGGTATCTCTCTCCATCTGTTTCTATCATCTTCAATTTCATTCTTCAGTGTCATAGTTTTCAGCATACAGATCTTTTGTCTCCCTAGGTAGGTTGACTCCTAGGTATTTTATTCTGTTTGTTGCAATGGTTAATGGGAGTGTTTCCTTCATTTCTCTTTCAGATTTTTCTTCATTAATGTATAGAAATGCAAGGGATTTGTGTGCATTCATTTTGTATCGTGCAACGTTACCAAATCCATGGATTAGCTCTAGTAGTTTTCTGGTGGCATCTTTAGGATTCTCTAAGTATAGTGTCATGCCATCTGGAAAGAGTGACAGTGTTACTTCTTCGTTTCCAACTTGTGTTCCTTTTATTTCTTTTGCTGCTCTGACTGCTGGGGCTAGGACTTCCAAAACTATGTTGCATAATAGTGGTGAGAGTGGTCATCCTTGTCTTCTTCCTGATATTAGAGGACATGCTTTCAGTTTTTCACCATTGAGGATGTTTGCTGTGGGTTTGTCGTATATGGCCTTGATTAAGTTGAGTGAGGTTCCCTCTCTGTCACTTTCTGGAGGCTTTTTATCAGAAATGTGTCTTGAAATTTGTCACAAGCTTTTCTGCATCTATTGACATCATCATATGGTTTTTCCTCTTCACTTTGTTAATTGGGGGTATCACATTGATTTTCGTGTTTTGAAGAATCCTTGCATCCCTGGGATAAATCCCACTTGATTATGAGGTATGATACTTTTAATGTGGTATTGGATTCTGTTTGCTACTCTTTTGTTGAGCAACTTTGCATCTATGTTCATCAGTGAAATCGGTGTGTAACTATTTTTTTGTACTATCTTGTCTGGTTTTGGTATCAGGGTGATGGTGGCCTCATAGAAAGAGTTTGGGAGTGTTCCTTCCTTGCCAAATTTTTGGAAGAGTTTGAGAAGGATGTGTGTTAGGTCTTTTCTCCATGTTGGATAGAATTATCCTGTGAAACCATCTGTCCTGGACTTTTGTTGGTTGGACGATTTTTAATCAGAGTTGCAAGGTCATTACTCGTACTGGGTCTGTTCATAGTTTCTATCTTTTCCTGGTTCAGTCTTGGAAGGTTGTACCTTTCTAAGAATTTGTGCATTTCGTCCAGATTTTCCATTTTATCAGCATAGAGTTGCTTGCAGTAGTCTCTTAGGAAGTTTTGTATTTCTGTGTTGTCTGTGGTAACTTCTTTTTCATTTCTAATTTTATTGATTGCAGTCCTCTCCCTCTTTTTCTCGATGAGTCTGGCTAAATCTTTATCAATATTGTTTACCTTCTCAAAGAACCAGCTTTTACTTTTATTGATCCTTGTTATTGTTTTCTTTGTTGCTATTTCACTTCTTTCTTTCTTTTTTTTCTACCTTTTTATTGACAGCCCCAACTACCTTCAACGTTTGTTGGCTATTTAGGAAATGATCGGTTCAAATGAACACATCTTCTTCCATTTATCTTATTTTTTTTCAGTTTTTGAATATTATTTTATTTTTTTATACAGCAGGTTCTTATTAGTTATCCATTTTATACATATTAGTGTATATATGTCAATGCCAATTTCCGAATTCATCACACAACGACTACCACACCCCCACTTTCCCCCTATGGTGGCCATACGTTGGTTCTCCACATCTGTGTATCAATTCAATCCTGCAAACCGGTTCATCTGTACCATTTTTCTAGGTTGCATATATATGCGTTTATAGATGATATCTGTTTTTCTCTTTCTGACTGATTTCACTGTGTATGAGAGTCTCTAGATGCATCCACGCCTGTACCAATGAACCAACTTAGTTCCTTTTCATGGCTGAGTAATATTCCATGGTATATATGTACCACTTCTTCTTTATCCATTTGTCTGTGGATGGGCATTTAGATTGTTTCCATAACCTGGCTATTGTAAATACCGCTGCAATGAATATTGGGGTGCATGTGTCTTTTAGAACTATGGTTTTCTCTTGGCATATGCCCAGTAGTGGGTTCGCTGGGTCATATGGCAATTCTGTTTTTCGTTTTTTAAGGAACCTCTTTTCTGTTCTGCATAGTGGCTGTATCAATTTACACTCCCAACAACAGTGCAAAAGTATACTCTTTGCTCCACACCCTGTCCAGCAGTTGTTGTTTGTTGATTTTCTGATGATGCCTGTTTCTAAATGGCGTGAGGTGATACCTCAGTGTAGTTTTGATGTGCATCTCTCTAATAATTAGTGATGTTGAGCAGGTTTTCATGTGCTTGTTGGCCAGCTGTATGTCTTCTTTGGAAATTGTCTATTTAGGTCTTCTGCCCATTTCTCGATTTGGGTGTTCGTTTTTATAATACCGAGCTGCGTGAGCTGTTTATATATTTTGGAGTTTAATCCTTAGTCCGTTGATCCGTATGCAAATATTTTTCCCATTCTGAGGGTTGTCCTTTCGTATTGTTTGTCGTTTCCTGTGTGTGGCAAAAGCTTGTGAGTTTCGTTAGGTCCCACTTGTTTATTTTTGTTTTTATTTCCATTACTCTAGGAGGTGGATTAAAACAGATCTTGCTGTGATGTATGTCAAAGCGTGTTATTCCTATGTTTTCCTCTGAGAGTTTTATAGTATCCTGTCTTACGTTTAGGTCTCTGTTCCATTTTTAGTTTATTTGTGTGTACGGTGTTTGGGAGTGTTTTAATTTCATTCTTTTACATGTGTCTGTCCAATTTTCCCAGCCCCACTTATTGTAGAGACTGTCTTTTCTCCATTGTGGATTCTTGCCTCCTTTGCATAGATTCGTTGACCATAGGTGCGTGGCTTTATCTCTGGGCTTTCTATCCTGTTGCATTGATCTATAGTTCTGTTTTTGTGCCAGTCCCATCGTGTCTTGATTCCTGTAGCTTTGTAGTACAGTCTGAAGTCGGGCAGTCTGATTCCTCCAGCTCTGTTTTTTTCCCTCAAACTGCTTTGGCTCTTCCGGGTTTTTTGTGTCTCCATACACATTTTAAGATTTTCTTGTTCTAGTTCTGGAAAAAATGCCATTGGTAATTTGAGAGGGATTGCACTGAATATATAGATTGCTTTGGGTAGTATAGTCATTTTCACAACATTGATTCTTCCAATCCAAGAACATGGTATCTCTCTCCATCTGTTTGTATCATCTTCAATTTCGTTCTTCAGTGCCATAATTTTCAGCATACAGATCTTTTGTCTCCCTAGGTAATTTTATTCCTAGGTAATTTATTCCTTTTGTTGCAATGGTTAATGGGAGTGTTTCCTTCATTTCTCTTTAAGATTTTTTTTCATTAATGTATAGGAATGCAAGGGATTTGTGTGCATTCATTTTGTATCGTGCAACGTTACCAAATCCATGGATTAGCTCTAGTAGTTTTCTGGTGGCATCTTTAGGATTCTCTAAGTATAGTGTCATGCCATCTGGAAAGAGTGACAGTGTTACTTCTTCTTTTCCAACTTGTGTTCCTTTTATTTCTTTTGCTGCTCTGACTGCTGGGGCTAGGACTTCCAAAACTATGTTGCATAATAGTGGTGAGAGTGGTCATCCTTGTCTTGTTCCTGATATTAGAGGACATGCTTTCAGTTTTTCAGCATTGAGGATGTTTGCTGTGGGTTTGTCGTATATGGCCTTGATTAAGTTGAGTGAGGTTCCCTCTCTGCCCACTTTCTGGAGGGTTTTTATCAGAAATGTGTGTTGAAATTTGTCACAAAGCTTTTCTGCGTCTATTGACATGATCATATGGTTTTTCCTCTTCACTTTGTTAATTGGGTGTATCACATTGATTTTCGTGTTTTGAAGATTCCTTGCATCCCTGGGATAAATCCCACTTGATCATGAGGTATGATACTTTAATTTGGTATTGGATTTGGTTTGCTACTATTTTGTTGAGCAGATTTGCATCTATGTTCATCAGTGATATCGGTGTGTAACTGTATTTTTTTGTATTATCTTTGTCTGGTTTTGGTATCAGGGTGATGGTGGCCTCATAGAAAGAGTTTGGGAGTGTTCCTTCCTCACCAAATTTTTGGAAGAGTTTGAGAAGGATGTGTGTTAGGTCTTTTCTCCATGTTGGATAGAATTATCCTGTGAAACCATCTGTCCTGGACTTTTGTTGGTTGGACGATTTTTAATCAGAGTTGCAAGGTCATTACTCGTACTGGGTCTGTTCATAGTTTCTATTTTTTTCTGGTTCAGTCTTGGAAGGTTGTACCTTTCTAAGAATTTGTGCATTTCGTCCAGATTTTCCATTTTATCAGCATAGAGTTGCTTGCAGTAGTCTCTTATGAAGTTTTGTATTTCTGTGTTGTCTGTGGTAACTTCTTTTTCATTTCTAATTTTATTGATTGCAGTCCTCTCCCTCTTTTTCTCGATGCGTCTGGCTAAATGTATATCAATATTGTTTACCTTCTCAAAGAACCAGCTTTTACTTTTATTGATCCTCGTTATTGTTTTCTTTGTTGCTATTTCACTTCTTTCTTTCTTTTTTTTCTACCTTTTTTTTGACAGCCCCAACTACCTTCAACGTTTGTTGTCTATTTAGAAAATGATCGGTTCAAATGAACACATCTTCTTCCTTTTATCTTATTGTTTTTTCAGTTTTTGAATATTATTTTATTTTTTTATACAGCAGGTTCTTATTAGTTATCCATTTTATACACACTAGTGTATACATGTCAATGCCAATTTCCGAATTCATCACACAAGGACTACCACACCCCCACTTTCCCTCTATGGTGGCCATACGTTGGTTCTCCACATCTGTGTATCAATTCAATCCTGCAAACCGGTTCATCTGTACCATTTTTCTAGGTTGCATATATATGCGTTTATAGATGATATCTGTTTTTCTCTTTCTGACTGATTTCACTGTGTATGACAGTCTCTAGATCCATCCACGCCTGTACCAATGAACCAACTTAGTTCCTTTTCATGGCTGAGTAATATTCCATGGTATATATGTACCACATCTTCTTTATCCATTTGTCTGTGGATGGGCATTTAGATTGTTTCCATAACCTGGCTATTGTAAATACCGCTGCAATGAACATTGGGGTGCATGTGTCTTTTAGAACTATGGTTTTCTCTTGGCATATGCCCAGTAGTGGGTTCGCTGGGTCATATGGCAATTCTCTTTTTCATTTTTTAAGGAACCTCTTTACTGTTCTGCATAGTGGCTGTATCAATTTACACTCCCAACAACAGTGCAAGAGTATACTCTTTGCTCCACACCCTGTCCAGCAGTTGTTGTTTGTTGATTTTCTGATGATGCGTGTTTCTAAATGGCATGAGGTGATACCTCAGTGTAGTTTTGATGTGCATCTCTCTAATAATTAGTGATGTTGAGCAGGTTTTCATGTGCTTGTTGGCCAGCTGTATGTCTTCTTTGGAGAATTGTCTATTTAGGTCTTCTGCCCATTTTTCGATTGGGGTGTTCGTTTTTTTAATACCGAGCTGCGTGAGCTGTTTATATATTTTGGAGTTTACTCCTTAGTCCGTTGATCCGTACGCAAATATTTTGCCATTCTGAGGGTTGTCTTTTCGTCTTGTTTGTCGTTTCCTGTGTGTGGCAAAGCTTGCAAGTTTCATTAGGTCCCACTTGTTTATTTTTGTTTTTATTTCCATTACTCTAGGAGGGGGATTAAAACAGATCTTGCTGTGATGTATGTCAAAGCGTGTTATTCCTATGTTTTCCTCTAAGAGTTTTATAGTATCCTGTCTTACGTTTAGGTCTCTGTTCCATTTTTAGTTTATTTGTGTGTATGGTGTTTGGGAGTGTTCTAATTTCATTCTTTTACATGTGTCTGTCCAATTTTCCCAGCCCCACTTATTGTAGAGACTGTCTTTTCTCCATTGTGGATTCCTGCCTCCTTTGTCATAGATTAGTTGACCATAGGTGCGTGGCTTTATCTCTGGGCTTTCTATCCTGTTGCATTGATCTATATTTCTGTTTTTGTGCCAGTCCCATCGTGTCTTGATTCCTGTAGCTTTGTAGTACAGTCTGAAGTCGGGCAGTCTGATTCCTCCAGCTCTGTTTTTTTCCCTCAAACTGCTTTGGCTCTTCCGGGTTTTTATTTCTCCATACAAATTTTAAGATTTTTTTGTTCTAGTTCTGGAAAAAATGCCATTGGTAATTTGAGAGGGATTGCATTGAATATGCAGATTGCTTTGGGTAGTATAGTCATTTTCACAACATTGATTCTTAGAATCCAAGAACATGGTATCTCTCTCCATCTGTTTCTATCATCTTCAATTTCATTCTTCAGTGTCATAGTTTTCAGCATACAGATCTTTTGTCTCCCTAGGTAGGTTGACTCCTAGGTATTTTATTCTGTTTGTTGCAATGGTTAATGGGAGTGTTTCCTTCATTTCTCTTTCAGATTTTTCTTCATTAATGTATAGAAATGCAAGGGATTTGTGTGCATTCATTTTGTATCGTGCAACGTTACCAAATCCATGGATTAGCTCTAGTAGTTTTCTGGTGGCATCTTTAGGATTCTCTAAGTATAGTGTCATGTCATCTGCACAGAGTGACAGTGTTACTTGTTCTTTTCTAACTTGTGTTCCTTTTATTTCTTTTGCTGCTCTGACTGCTGGGGCTAGGACTTCCAAAACTATGTTGAATAATAGTGGTGAGAGTGGTCATCCTTGTCTTGTTCCTGATATTAGAGGACATGCTTTCAATTTTCAGCATTGAGGATGTTTGCTGTGGGTTTGTCGGATATGGCCTTGATTAAGTTGAGTGAGGTTCCATCTCTGCCCATTTTCTGGAGGGTTTTCATCATAAATGTGTGCTGAAATCTGTCACAAGCTTTTCTGCATCTATTGACATGATCATATGGTTTTTCCTCTTCACTTTGTTAATAGGGTGTATCACATTGATTTCCGTGTATTGAAGAATCCTTACATCCCTGGGATACATCCCACTTGATCATGAGGTATGATACTTTAATTTGGTAATGGATTTGGTTTGCTACTATTTCGTTGAGCAGCTTTTCATCTATGTTCATCAGGGATATCGGTGTGTAACTGTATTTTTTTGTACTATTTTTGTCTGGATTTGGTATCAGGGTGATGGTGGCCTAATAGAAAGGGTTTGGGAGTGTTCCTTCCTCGCCAATTTTTTGGAAGTGTTTGAGAAGGATGTGTGTTAGGTCTTTTCTCCATGTTGGATAGAATTATCCTGTGAAACCATCTGTCCTGGACTTTTGTTTGTTGGACGATTGTTAATCAGAGTTGCAAGTTCATTACTCGTACTGGGTCTGTTCATAGTTTCTATTTTTTCCTGGTTCAGTCTTGGAAGGTTGTACCTTTCTAAGAATTTGTGCATTTCTTCCAGATTTTCCAATATATCAGCATAGAGTTGCTTGTAGTAGTCTCTTACGAAGTTTTGTATTTCTGTGTTGTCCATGGTAACTTCTTTTTCATTTCTAATTTTATTGAGTGCAGTCCTCTCCCTCTTTTTCTCGATGAGTCTGGCTAAAGGTTTATCAATATTGTTTACCTTCTCAAAGAACCAGCTTTTACTTTTATTGATTCTTGCTGTTGTTTTCTTTGTTGCTATTTCAGTTCTTTCTTTCTTTTTTTTCTGCCTTTTTATTGACAGCTCCAACTACCTTCAGACTTGGTTGTCTATTTAGGAAATGATCGGTTCAAATGAACACATCTTCTTCCTTTTACGTTATTGTTTTTTGAATTTTTGAATATCATTGTTTTATACAGCAGGTTTTTATTAGTTATCCATTTTATACATATCAGTGTATATATGTCAATCCCGATTTCCCAATTCATCACACAACGACTACCACACCCCCACTTTCCCCCTTTCTGACTGATTTCACTGTGTATGATAGTCTCTAGATCCATCCACGCCTGTACCAATGAACCAACTTAGTTCCTTTTCATGGCTGAGTAATATTCCATGGTATATATGTACCACATCTTCTTTATCCATTTGTCTGTGGATGGGCATTTAGATTGTTTCCATAACCTGGCTATTGTAAATACCGCTGCAATGAACATTGGGGTGCATGTGTCTTTTAGAACTATGGTTTTCTCTTGGCATATGCCCAGTAGTGGGTTCGCTGGGTCATATGGCAATTCTCTTTTTCATTTTTTAAGGAACCTCTTTACTGTTCTCCATAGTGGCTGTATCAATTTACACTCCCAACAACAGTGCAAGAGTATACTCTTTGCTCCACACCCTATCCAGCAGTTGTTGTTTGTTGATTTTCTGATGATGCCTGTTTCTAAATGGCGTAAGGTGATACCTCAGTGTAGTTTTGATGTGCAACTCTCTAATAATTAGGGATGTTGAGCAGCTTTTCATGTGCTTGTTGGCCAGCTGTATGTCTTCTTTGGAGAATTGTCTATTTAGGTCTTCTGCCCATTTCTCGATTTGGGTGTTCGTTTTTTAAATGCCGAGCTGCGTGAGCTGTTTATAGATTTTGGAGATTAATCCTTAGTCCGTTGATCCATATGCAAATATTTTTCCCATTCTGAGGGTTGTCCTTTCGTATTGTTTGTCGTTTCCTGTGTGTGGCAAAAGCTTGTGAGTTTCCTTAGGTCCCACTTGTTTATTTTTGTTTTTATTTCCATTACTCTAGGAGGTGGATTAAAACAGATCTTGCTGTGATGTATGTCAAAGCATGTTATTCCTATGTTTTCCTCTAAGAGTTTTATAGTATCCTGTCTTACGTTTAGATCTCTGTTCCATTTTTAGTTTATTTGTGTGTACGGTGTTTGGGAGTGTTCTAATTTCATTCTTTTACATGTGTCTGTCCAGTTTTCCCAGCACCACTTATTGTAGAGACTGTCTTTTCTCCATTGTGGATTCCTGCCTCCTTTGTCATAGATTAGTTGACCATAGGTGCGTGGCTTTATCTCTGGGCTTTCTATCCTGTTGCATTGATCTATATTTCTGTTTTTGTGCCAGTCCCATCGTGTCTTGATTCCTGTAGCTTTGTAGTACAGTCTGAAGTCGGGCAGTCTGATTCCTCCAGCTCTGTTTTTTTCCCTCAAACTGCTTCGGCTCTTCCGGGTTTTTATGTCTCCATACAAATTTTAAGATTTTCTTGTTCTAGTTCTGGAAAAAATGCCATTGGTAATTTGAGAGGGATTGCAATGAATATATAGATTGCTTTGGGTAGTATAGTCATTTTCACAACATTGATTCTTCCAATCCAAGAACATGGTATCTCTCTCCATCTGTTTGTATCATCTTCAATTTCGTTCTTCAGTGCCATAATTTTCAGCATACAGATCTTTTGTCTCCCTAGGTAAGTTTATTCCTAGGTAATTTATTCCTTTTGTTGCAATGCTTAATGGGAGTGTTTCCTTCATTTCTCTTTCAGATTTTTCTTCATTAATGTATAGAAATGCAAGGGATTTGTGTGCATTCATTTTGTATCGTGCAACGTTACCAAATCCATGGATTAGCTCTAGTAGTTTTCTGGTGGCATCTTTAGGATTCTCTAAGTATAGTGTCATGTCATCTACAAAGAGTGACAGTGTTACTTCTTCGTTTCCAACTTGTGTTCCTTTTATTTCTTTTGCTGCTCTGACTGCTGGGGCTAGGACTTCCAAAACTATGTTGCATAATAGTGGTGAGAGTGGTCATCCTTGTCTGGTTCCTGATATTAGAGGACATGCTTTCAGTTTTTCACCATTGAGGATGTTTGCTGTGGGTTTGTCGTATATGGCCTTGATTAAGTTGAGTGAGGTTCCCTCTCTGTCACTTTCTGGAGGCTTTTTATCAGAAATGTGTGTTGAAATTTGTCACAAGCTTTTCTGCGTCTATTGACATGCTCATATGGTTTTTCCTCTTCACTTTGTTAATTGGGTGTATCACATTGATTTTCGTGTTTTGAAGAATCCTTGCATCCCTGGGATAAATCCCACTTGATTATGAGGTATGATACTTTTAATGTGGTATTGGATTCTGTTTGCTACTCTTTTGTTGAGCAACTTTGCATCTATGTTCATCAGTGAAATCGGTGTGTAACTGTATTTTTTTGTACTATCTTGTCTGGTTTTGGTATCAGGGTGATGGTGGCCTCACAGAAAGAGTTTGGGAGTGTTCCTTCATCGCCAAATTTTTGGAAGAGTTTGAGAAGGATGTGTGTTAGGTCTTTTCTCCATGTTGGATAGAATTATCCTGTGAAACCATCTGTCCTGGACTTTTGTTGGTTGGACGATTTTTAATCAGAGTTGAAAGGTCATTACTCGTACTGGGTCTGTTCATAGTTTCTATTTTTTCCTGGTTCAGTCTTGGAAGGTTGTAGCTTTCTAAGAATTTGTGCATTTCGTCCAGATTTTCCATTTTATCAGCATAGAGTTGCTTGCAGTAGTCTCTTAGGAAGTTTTGTATTTCTGTGTTGTCCGTGGTAACTTCTTTTTCATTTCTAATTTTATTGATTGCAGTCCTCTCCCTCTTTTTCTCGATGAGTCTGGCTAAATGTATATCAATATTGTTTACCTTCTCAAAGAACCAGCTTTTAATTTTATTGATCCTTGTTATTGTTTTCTTTGTTGCTATTTCACTTCTTTCTTTCTTTTTTTTCTACCTTTTTATTGACAGCCCCAACTACCTTCAACGTTTGTTGTCTATTTAGAAAATGATTGGTTCAAATGAACAGATCTTCTACCTTTTATCTTATTGTTTTTTCAGTTTTTGAATATTATTTTATTTTTTTATACAGCAGGTTCTTATTAGTTATCCATTTTATACATATTAGTGTATATATGTCAATCCCAATTTCCGAATTCATCACACAACGACTACCACACCCCCACTTTCCCCCTATGGTGGCCATACGTTGGTTCTCCACATCTGTGTATCAATTCAATCCTGCAAACCGGTTCATCTGTACCATTTTTCTAGGTTGCATATATATGCATTTATATATAATATGTGTTTTTCTCTTTCTGACTGACTTCACTGTTTATGACAATCTCTAGATCCATCCACGCCTGTACCAATGAACCAACTTACTTCTTTTCATGGCTGAGTAATATTCCATGGTATATTTGTACCACATCTTCTTTATCCATTTGTCTGTGGATGGGCATTTAGATTGTTTCCATAACCTGGCTATTGTAAATACCGCTGCAATGAACATTGGGGTGCATGTGTCTTTTAGAACTATGGTTTTCTCTTGGCATATGCCCAGTAGTGGGTTCGCTGGGTCATATGGCAATTCTCTTTTTCATTTTTTAAGGAACCTCTTTACTGTTCTGCATAGTGGCTGTATCAATTTACACTCCCAACAACAGTGCAAGAGTATACTCTTTGATCCACACCCTGTCCAGCAGTTGTTGTTTGTTGATTTTCTGATGATGCCTGTTTCTAAATGGCGTGAGGTGATACCTCAGTGTAGTTTTGATGTGCATCTCTCTAATAATTAGTGATGTTGAGCAGGTTTTCATGTGCTTGTTGGCCAGCTGTATGTCTTCTTTGGAGAATTGTCTATTTAGGTCTTCTGCCCATTTTTCGATTGGGGTGTTCGTTTTTTTAATACCGAGCTGCGTGAGCTGTTTATAGATTTTGGAGATTAATCCTTAGTCCGTTGATCCATACGCAAATATTCGCCATTCTGAGGGTTGTCTTTTCGTCTTGCTTGTCGTTTCCTGTGTGTGGCAAAGCTTGCAAGTTTCATTAGGTCCCACTTGTTTATTTTTGATTTTATTTCCATTACTCTAGGAGGGGGATTAAAACAGATCTTGCTGTGATGTATGTCAAAGCGTGTTATTCCTATGTTTTCCTCTAAGAGTTTTATAGTATCCTGTCTTACGTTTATGTCTCTCTTCCATTTTTAGTTTATTTGTGTGTACGGTGTTTGGGAGTGTTCTAATTTCATTCTTTTACATGTGTCTGTCCAATTTTCCCAGCACCACTTATTGTAGAGACTGTCTTTTCTCCATTGTGGATTCCTGCCTCCTTTGTCATAGATTAGTTGACCATAGGAGCGTGGCTTCATCTCTGGGCTTTCTATCCTGTTGCATTGATCTATATTTCTGTTTTTGTGCCAGTCCCATCGTATCTTGATTCCTGTAGCTTTGTAGTACAGTCTGAAGTCGGGCAGTCTGATTCCTCCAGCTCTGTTTTTTTCCCTCAAACTGCTTTGGCTCTTCCGGGTTTTTATGTCTCCATAGAAATTTTAAGATTTTTTTGTTCTAGTTCTGGAAAAAATGCCATTGGTAATTTGAGAGGGATTGCATTGAATATGCAGATTGCTTTGGGTAGTATAGTCATTTTCACAACATTGATTCTTAGAATCCAAGAACATGGTATCTCTCTCCATCTGTTTCTATCATCTTCAATTTCATTCTTCAGTGTCATAGTTTTCAGCATACAGATCTTTTGTCTCCCTAGGTAGGTTGACTCCTAGGTATTTTATTCTGTTTGTTGCAATGGTTAATGGGAGTGTTTCCTTCATTTCTCTTTCAGATTTTTCTTCATTAATGTATAGAAATGCAAGGGATTTGTGTGCATTCATTTTGTATCGTGCAACGTTACCAAATCCATGGATTAGCTCTAGTAGTTTTCTGGTGGCATCTTTAGGATTCTCTAAGTATAGTGTCATGCCATCTGGAAAGAGTGACAGTGTTACTTCTTCGTTTCCAACTTGTGTTCCTTTTATTTCTTTTGCTGCTCTGACTGCTGGGGCTAGGACTTCCAAAACTATGTTGCATAATAGTGGTGAGAGTGGTCATCCTTGTCTTCTTCCTGATATTAGAGGACATGCTTTCAGTTTTTCACCATTGAGGATGTTTGCTGTGGGTTTGTCGTATATGGCCTTGATTAAGTTGAGTGAGGTTCCCTCTCTGTCACTTTCTGGAGGCTTTTTATCAGAAATGTGTCTTGAAATTTGTCACAAGCTTTTCTGCATCTATTGACATCATCATATGGTTTTTCCTCTTCACTTTGTTAATTGGGGGTATCACATTGATTTTCGTGTTTTGAAGAATCCTTGCATCCCTGGGATAAATCCCACTTGATTATGAGGTATGATACTTTTAATGTGGTATTGGATTCTGTTTGCTACTCTTTTGTTGAGCAACTTTGCATCTATGTTCATCAGTGAAATCGGTGTGTAACTATTTTTTTGTACTATCTTGTCTGGTTTTGGTATCAGGGTGATGGTGGCCTCATAGAAAGAGTTTGGGAGTGTTCCTTCCTTGCCAAATTTTTGGAAGAGTTTGAGAAGGATGTGTGTTAGGTCTTTTCTCCATGTTGGATAGAATTATCCTGTGAAACCATCTGTCCTGGACTTTTGTTGGTTGGACGATTTTTAATCAGAGTTGCAAGGTCATTACTCGTACTGGGTCTGTTCATAGTTTCTATCTTTTCCTGGTTCAGTCTTGGAAGGTTGTACCTTTCTAAGAATTTGTGCATTTCGTCCAGATTTTCCATTTTATCAGCATAGAGTTGCTTGCAGTAGTCTCTTAGGAAGTTTTGTATTTCTGTGTTGTCTGTGGTAACTTCTTTTTCATTTCTAATTTTATTGATTGCAGTCCTCTCCCTCTTTTTCTCGATGAGTCTGGCTAAATCTTTATCAATATTGTTTACCTTCTCAAAGAACCAGCTTTTACTTTTATTGATCCTTGTTATTGTTTTCTTTGTTGCTATTTCACTTCTTTCTTTCTTTTTTTTCTACCTTTTTATTGACAGCCCCAACTACCTTCAACGTTTGTTGGCTATTTAGGAAATGATCGGTTCAAATGAACACATCTTCTTCCATTTATCTTATTTTTTTTCAGTTTTTGAATATTATTTTATTTTTTTATACAGCAGGTTCTTATTAGTTATCCATTTTATACATATTAGTGTATATATGTCAATGCCAATTTCCGAATTCATCACACAACGACTACCACACCCCCACTTTCCCCCTATGGTGGCCATACGTTGGTTCTCCACATCTGTGTATCAATTCAATCCTGCAAACCGGTTCATCTGTACCATTTTTCTAGGTTGCATATATATGCGTTTATAGATGATATCTGTTTTTCTCTTTCTGACTGATTTCACTGTGTATGAGAGTCTCTAGATGCATCCACGCCTGTACCAATGAACCAACTTAGTTCCTTTTCATGGCTGAGTAATATTCCATGGTATATATGTACCACTTCTTCTTTATCCATTTGTCTGTGGATGGGCATTTAGATTGTTTCCATAACCTGGCTATTGTAAATACCGCTGCAATGAATATTGGGGTGCATGTGTCTTTTAGAACTATGGTTTTCTCTTGGCATATGCCCAGTAGTGGGTTCGCTGGGTCATATGGCAATTCTGTTTTTCGTTTTTTAAGGAACCTCTTTTCTGTTCTGCATAGTGGCTGTATCAATTTACACTCCCAACAACAGTGCAAAAGTATACTCTTTGCTCCACACCCTGTCCAGCAGTTGTTGTTTGTTGATTTTCTGATGATGCCTGTTTCTAAATGGCGTGAGGTGATACCTCAGTGTAGTTTTGATGTGCATCTCTCTAATAATTAGTGATGTTGAGCAGGTTTTCATGTGCTTGTTGGCCAGCTGTATGTCTTCTTTGGAAATTGTCTATTTAGGTCTTCTGCCCATTTCTCGATTTGGGTGTTCGTTTTTATAATACCGAGCTGCGTGAGCTGTTTATATATTTTGGAGTTTAATCCTTAGTCCGTTGATCCGTATGCAAATATTTTTCCCATTCTGAGGGTTGTCCTTTCGTATTGTTTGTCGTTTCCTGTGTGTGGCAAAAGCTTGTGAGTTTCGTTAGGTCCCACTTGTTTATTTTTGTTTTTATTTCCATTACTCTAGGAGGTGGATTAAAACAGATCTTGCTGTGATGTATGTCAAAGCGTGTTATTCCTATGTTTTCCTCTGAGAGTTTTATAGTATCCTGTCTTACGTTTAGGTCTCTGTTCCATTTTTAGTTTATTTGTGTGTACGGTGTTTGGGAGTGTTCTAATTTCATTCTTTTACATGTGTCTGTCCAATTTTCCCAGCCCCACTTATTGTAGAGACTGTCTTTTCTCCATTGTGGATTCTTGCCTCCTTTGCATAGATTCGTTGACCATAGGTGCGTGGCTTTATCTCTGGGCTTTCTATCCTGTTGCATTGATCTATAGTTCTGTTTTTGTGCCAGTCCCATCGTGTCTTGATTCCTGTAGCTTTGTAGTACAGTCTGAAGTCGGGCAGTCTGATTCCTCCAGCTCTGTTTTTTTCCCTCAAACTGCTTTGGCTCTTCCGGGTTTTTTGTGTCTCCATACACATTTTAAGATTTTCTTGTTCTAGTTCTGGAAAAAATGCCATTGGTAATTTGAGAGGGATTGCACTGAATATATAGATTGCTTTGGGTAGTATAGTCATTTTCACAACATTGATTCTTCCAATCCAAGAACATGGTATCTCTCTCCATCTGTTTGTATCATCTTCAATTTCGTTCTTCAGTGCCATAATTTTCAGCATACAGATCTTTTGTCTCCCTAGGTAATTTTATTCCTAGGTAATTTATTCCTTTTGTTGCAATGGTTAATGGGAGTGTTTCCTTCATTTCTCTTTAAGATTTTTTTTCATTAATGTATAGGAATGCAAGGGATTTGTGTGCATTCATTTTGTATCGTGCAACGTTACCAAATCCATGGATTAGCTCTAGTAGTTTTCTGGTGGCATCTTTAGGATTCTCTAAGTATAGTGTCATGCCATCTGGAAAGAGTGACAGTGTTACTTCTTCTTTTCCAACTTGTGTTCCTTTTATTTCTTTTGCTGCTCTGACTGCTGGGGCTAGGACTTCCAAAACTATGTTGCATAATAGTGGTGAGAGTGGTCATCCTTGTCTTGTTCCTGATATTAGAGGACATGCTTTCAGTTTTTCAGCATTGAGGATGTTTGCTGTGGGTTTGTCGTATATGGCCTTGATTAAGTTGAGTGAGGTTCCCTCTCTGCCCACTTTCTGGAGGGTTTTTATCAGAAATGTGTGTTGAAATTTGTCACAAAGCTTTTCTGCGTCTATTGACATGATCATATGGTTTTTCCTCTTCACTTTGTTAATTGGGTGTATCACATTGATTTTCGTGTTTTGAAGATTCCTTGCATCCCTGGGATAAATCCCACTTGATCATGAGGTATGATACTTTAATTTGGTATTGGATTTGGTTTGCTACTATTTTGTTGAGCAGATTTGCATCTATGTTCATCAGTGATATCGGTGTGTAACTGTATTTTTTTGTATTATCTTTGTCTGGTTTTGGTATCAGGGTGATGGTGGCCTCATAGAAAGAGTTTGGGAGTGTTCCTTCCTCACCAAATTTTTGGAAGAGTTTGAGAAGGATGTGTGTTAGGTCTTTTCTCCATGTTGGATAGAATTATCCTGTGAAACCATCTGTCCTGGACTTTTGTTGGTTGGACGATTTTTAATCAGAGTTGCAAGGTCATTACTCGTACTGGGTCTGTTCATAGTTTCTATTTTTTTCTGGTTCAGTCTTGGAAGGTTGTACCTTTCTAAGAATTTGTGCATTTCGTCCAGATTTTCCATTTTATCAGCATAGAGTTGCTTGCAGTAGTCTCTTATGAAGTTTTGTATTTCTGTGTTGTCTGTGGTAACTTCTTTTTCATTTCTAATTTTATTGATTGCAGTCCTCTCCCTCTTTTTCTCGATGAGTCTGGCTAAATGTATATCAATATTGTTTACCTTCTCAAAGAACCAGCTTTTACTTTTATTGATCCTCGTTATTGTTTTCTTTGTTGCTATTTCACTTCTTTCTTTCTTTTTTTCTACCTTTTTTTTGACAGCCCCAACTTCCTTCAACGTTTGTTGTCTATTTAGAAAATGATCGGTTCAAATGAACACATCTTCTTCCTTTTATCTTATTGTTTTTTCAGTTTTTGAATATTATTTTATTTTTTTATACAGCAGGTTCTTATTAGTTATCCATTTTATACACACTAGTGTATACATGTCAATGCCAACTTCCGAATTCATCACACAAGGACTACCACACCCCCACTTTCCCTCTATGGTGGCCATACGTTGGTTCTCCACATCTGTGTATCAATTCAATCCTGCAAACCGGTTCATCTGTACCATTTTTCTAGGTTGCATATATATGCGTTTATAGATGATATCTGTTTTTCTCTTTCTGACTGATTTCACTGTGTATGACAGTCTCTAGATCCATCCACGCCTGTACCAATGAACCAACTTAGTTCCTTTTCATGGCTGAGTAATATTCCATGGTATATATGTACCACATCTTCTTTATCCATTTGTCTGTGGATGGGCATTTAGATTGTTTCCATAACCTGGCTATTGTAAATACCGCTGCAATGAACATTGGGGTGCATGTGTCTTTTAGAACTATGGTTTTCTCTTGGCATATGCCCAGTAGTGGGTTCGCTGGGTCATATGGCAATTCTGTTTTTCATTTTTTAAGGAACCTCTTTACTGTTCTGCATAGTGGCTGTATCAATTTACACTCCCAACAACAGTGCAAGAGTATACTCTTTGCTCCACACCCTGTCCAGCAGTTGTTGTTTGTTGATTTTCTGATGATGCGTGTTTCTAAATGGCATGAGGTGATACCTCAGTGTAGTTTTGATGTGCATCTCTCTAATAATTAGTGATGTTGAGCAGGTTTTCATGTGCTTGTTGGCCAGCTGTATGTCTTCTTTGGAGAATTGTCTATTTAGGTCTTCTGCCCATTTTTCGATTGGGGTGTTCGTTTTTTTAATACCGAGCTGCGTGAGCTGTTTATATATTTTGGAGTTTACTCCTTAGTCCGTTGATCCGTATGCAAATATTTTTCCCATTCTGAGGGTTGTCCTTTCGTATTGTTTGTCGTTTCCTGTGTGTGGCAACAGCTTGTGAGTTTCATTAGGTCCCACTTGTTTATTTTTGTTTTTATTTCCATTACTCTAGGAGGTGGATTAAAACAGATCTTGCTGTGATGTATGTCAAAGCGTGTTATTCCTATGTTTTCCTCTAAAAGTTTTATAGTATCCTGTCTTACGTTTAGGTCTCTGTTCCATTTTTAGTTTATTTGTGTGTACGGTGTTTGGGAGTGTTCTAATTTCATTCTTTTACATGTGTCTGTCCAATTTTCCCAGCCCCACTTATTGTAGAGACTGTCTTTTCTCCATTGTGGATTCCTGCCTCCTTTGTCATAGATTAGTTGACCATAATTGCGTGGCTACATTTCTGGGCTTTCTATCCTGTTGCATTGATCTATATTTCTGTTTTTGTGCCAGTCCCATCGTGTCTTGATTCCTGTAGCTTTGTAGTACAGTCTGAAGTCGGGCAGTCTGATTCCTCCAGCTCTGTTTTTTCCCATCAAACTGCTTCGGCTCTTCCGGGTTTCTATGTCTCCATACAAATTTTAAGATTTTTTTGTTCTAGTTCTGGAAAAAATGCCATTGGTAATTTGAGAGGGATTGCAGTGAATGTGCAGATTGCTTTGGGTAGTATAGTCATTTTCACAACATTGATTCTTAGAATCCAAGAACATGGTATCTCTCTCCATCTGTTTCTATCATCTTCAATTTCATTCTTCAGTGTCATAGTTTTCAGCATACAGATCTTTTGTCTCCCTAGGTAGGTTGACTCCTAGGTATTTTATTCTGTTTGTTGCAATGGTTAATGGGAGTGTTTCCTTCATTTCTCTTTCAGATTTTTCTTCATTAATGTATAGAAATGCAAGGGATTTGTGTGCATTCATTTTGTATCATGCAACGTTACCAAATCCATGGATTAGCTCTAGTAGTTTTCTGGTGGCATCTTTAGGATTCTCTAAGTATAGTGTCATGCCATCTGGAAAGAGTGACAGTGTTACTTCTTCTTTTCCAACTTGTGTTCCTTTTATTTCTTTTGCTGCTCTGACTGCTGGGGCTAGGACTTCCAAAACTATGTTGCATAATAGTGGTGAGAGTGGTCATCCTTGTCTTGTTCCTGATATTAGAGGACATGCTTTCAGTTTTTCAGCATTGAGGATGTTTGCTGTGGGTTTGTCGTATATGGCCTTGATTAAGTTGAGTGAGCTTCCCTCTCTGCCCACTTTCAGGAGGGTTTTTATCATAAATGTGTGTTGAAATTTGTCACAAGCTTTTCTGCATCTATTGACATGATCATATGGTTTTTCCTCTTCACTTTGTTCATAGGGTGTATCACATTGATTTTCGTGTATTGAAGAATCCTTGCATCCCTGGGATAAATCCCACTTGATCAAGAGGTATGATACTTTAATTTGGTATTGGATTTGGTTTGCTACTCTTTTGTTGAGCAGATTTGCATCTATGTTCATCAGTGATATCGGTGTGTAACTGTATTTTTTTGTACTATCTTGTCTGGTTTTGGTATCAGGGTGATGGTGGCCTCATAGAAAGAGTTTGGGAGTGTTCCTTCCTCGCCAAATTTTTGGAAGAGTTTGAGAAGGATGTGTGTTAGGTCTTTTCTCCATGTTGGATAGAATTATCCTGTGAAACCATCTGTCCTGGACTTTTGTTGGTTGGACGATTTTTAATCAGAGTTGCAAGTTCATTACTCGTACTGGGTCTGTTCATACTTTCTATTTTTTCCTGGTTCAGTCTTGGAAGGTTGTACCTTTCTAAGAATTTGTGCATTTCGTCCAGATTTTCCATTTTATCAGCATAGAGTTGCTTGCAGTAGTCTCTTATGAAGTTTTGTATTTCTGTGTTGTCTGTGGTAACTTCTTTTTCATTTCTAATTTTATTGATTGCAGTCCTCTCCCTCTTTTTCTCGATGAGTCTGGCTAAATCTTTATCAATATTGTTTACCTTCTCAAAGAACCAGCATTTACTTTTATTGATCCTTGTTATTGTTTTCTTTGTTGCTATTTCACTTCTTTCTTTCTTTTTTTTCTACCTTTTTATTGACAGCCCCAACTACCTTCAACGTTTGTTGTCTATTTAGAAAATGATTGGTTCAAATGAACACATCTTCTTCCTTTTATCTTATTGTTTTTTCAGTTTTTGAATATTATTTTATTTTTTTATACAGCAGGTTCTTATTAGTTATCCATTTTATACACACTAGTGTATACATGTCAATGCCAATTTCCGAATTCATCACACAAGGACTACCACACCCCCACTTTCCCTCTATGGTGGCCATACGTTGGTTCTCCACATCTGTGTATCAATTCAATCGTGCAAACCGGTTCATCTGTACCATTTTTCTAGGTTGCATATATATGCGTTTATAGATGATATCTGTTTTTCTCTTTCTGACTGATTTCACTGTGTATGACAGTCTCTAGATCCATCCACGCCTGTACCAATGAACCAACTTAGTTCCTTTTCATGGCTGAGTAATATTCCATGGTATATATGTACCACATCTTCTTTATCCATTTGTCTGTGGATGGGCATTTAGATTGTTTCCATAACCTGGCTATTGTAAATACCGCTGCAATGAACATTGGGGTGCATGTGTCTTTTAGAACTATGGTTTTCTCTTGGCATATGCCCAGTAGTGGGTTCGCTGGGTCATATGGCAATTCTGTTTTTCATTTTTTAAGGAACCTCTTTACTGTTCTGCATAGTGGCTGTATCAATTTACACTCCCAACAACAGTGCAAAAGTATACTCTTTGCTCCACACCCTGTCCAGCAGTTGTTGTTTGTTGATTTTCTGATGATGCCTGTTTTTAAATGGCGTGAGGTGATACCTCAGTGTAGTTTTGATGTGCATCTCTCTAATAATTAGTGACGTTGAGCAGGTTTTCATGTGCTTGTTGGCCAGCTGTATGTCTTCTTTGGAGAATTGTCTATTTAGGTGTTCTGCCCTTTTTTCGATTTGGGTGTTCGTTTTTTTAATACCGAGCTGCGTGAGCTGTTTATATATTTTGGAGATGAATCCTTAGTCCATTGATCCGTACGCAAATATTTTTCCCATTCTGAGGGTTGTCCTTTCGTCTTGTTTTTCGTTTTCTGTGTGTGGCAAAAGCTTGTGAGTTTCATTAGGTCCCACTTGTTTATTTTTGTTTTTATTTCAATTACTCTAGGAGGGGGATTAAAACAGATCTTGCTGTGATGTATGTCAAAGCGTGTTATTCCTATGTTTTCCTCTAAGAGTTTTATAGTATCCTGTCTTACGTTTAGGTCTCTGTTCCATTTTTAGTTTATTTGTGTGTACGGTGTTTGGGAGTGTTCTAATTTCATTCTTTTACATGTGTCTGTCCAGTTTTCCCAGCACCACTTATTGTAGAGACTGTCTTTTCTCCATTGTGGATTCCTGCCTCCTTTGTCATAGATTAGTTGACCATAGGTGCGTGGCTTCATCTCTGGGCTTTCTATCCTGTTGCATTGTTCTATATTTCTGTTTTTGTGCCAGTCCCATCGTGTCTTGATTCCTGTAGCTTTGTAGTACAGTCTGAAGTCGGGCAGTCTGATTCCTCCAGCTCTGTTTTTTCCCTCAAACTGCTTCGGCTCTTCCGGGTTTTTATGTCTCCTTACAAATTTTAAGATTTTTTTGTTCTAGTTCTGGAAAAAATGCCATTGGTAATTTGAGAGGGATTGCATTGAATATGCAGATTGCTTTGGGTAGTATAGTCATTTTCACAACATTGATTCTTAGAATCCAAGAACATGGTATCTCTCTCCATCTGTTTCTATCATCTTCAATTTCATTCTTCAGTGTCATAGTTTTCAGCATACAGATCTTTTGTCTCCCTAGGTAGGTTGACTCCTAGGTATTTTATTCTGTTTGTTGCAATGGTTAATGGGAGTGTTTCCTTCATTTCTCTTTCAGATTTTTCTTCATTAATGTATAGAAATGCAAGGGATTTGTGTGCATTCATTTTGTATCGTGCAACGTTACCAAATCCATGGATTAGCTCTAGTAGTTTTCTGGTGGCATCTTTAGGATTCTCTAAGTATAGTGTCATGCCATCTGGAAAGAGTGACAGTGTTACTTCTTCTTTTCCAACTTGTGTTCCTTTTATTTCTTTTGCTGCTCTGACTGCTGGGGCTAGGACTTCCAAAACTATGTTGCATAATAGTGGTGAGAGTGGTCATCCTTGTCTTGTTCCTGATATTAGAGGACATGCTTTCAGTTTTTCACCAATGAGAATGTTTGCTGTGGGTTTGTTGTATATGGCCTTGATTAAGTTGAGTGAGCTTCCCTCTCTGCCCACTTTCAGGAGGGTTTTTATCATAAATGTGTGTTGAAATTTGTCACAAGCTTTTCTGCATCTATTGACATGATCATATGGTTTTTCCTCTTCACTTTGTTCATAGGGTGTATCACATTGATTTTCGTGTATTGAAGAATCCTTGCATCCCTGGGATAAATCCCACTTGATCATGAGGTATGATACTTTAATTTGGTATTGGATTTGGTTTGCTACTCTTTTGTTGAGCAGATTTGCATCTATGTTCATCAGTGATATCGGTGTGTAACTGTATTTTTTTTACTATCTTTGTCTGGTTTTGGTATCAGGGTGATGGTGGCCTCATAGAAAGAGTTTGGGAGTGTTCCTTCCTCGCCAAATTTTTGGAAGAGTTTGAGAAGGATGTGTGTTAGGTCTTTTCTCCATGTTGGATAGAATTATCCTGTGAAACCATCTGTCCTGGACTTTTGTTGGTTGGACGATTTTTAATCAGAGTTGCAAGTTCATTACTCGTACTGGGTCTGTTCATACTTTCTATTTTTTCCTGGTTCAGTCTTGGAAGGTTGTACCTTTCTAAGAATTTGTGCATTTCGTCCAGATTTTCCATTTTATCAGCATAGAGTTGCTTGCAGTAGTCTCTTATGAAGTTTTGTATTTCTGTGTTGTCTGTGGTAACTTCTTTTTCATTTCTAATTTTATTGATTGCAGTCCTCTCCCTCTTTTTCTCGATGAGTCTGGCTAAATCTTTATCAATATTGTTTACCTTCTCAAAGAACCAGCATTTACTTTTATTGATCCTTGTTATTGTTTTCTTTGTTGCTATTTCACTTCTTTCTTTCTTTTTTTTCTACCTTTTTATTGACAGCCCCAACTACCTTCAACGTTTGTTGTCTATTTAGAAAATGATTGGTTCAAATGAACACATCTTCTTCCTTTTATCTTATTGTTTTTTCAGTTTTTGAATATTATTTTATTTTTTTATACAGCAGGTTCTTATTAGTTATCCATTTTATACACACTAGTGTATACATGTCAATGCCAATTTCCGAATTCATCACACAAGGACTACCACACCCCCACTTTCCCTCTATGGTGGCCATACGTTGGTTCTCCACATCTGTGTATCAATTCAATCCTGCAAACCGGTTCATCTGTACCATTTTTCTAGGTTGCATATATATGCGTTTATAGATGATATCTGTTTTTCTCTTTCTGACTGATTTCACTGTGTATGACAGTCTCTAGATCCATCCACGCCTGTACCAATGAACCAACTTAGTTCCTTTTCATGGCTGAGTAATATTCCATGGTATATATGTACCACATCTTCTTTATCCATTTGTCTGTGGATGGGCATTTAGATTGTTTCCATAACCTGGCTATTGTAAATACCGCTGCAATGAACATTGGGGTGCATGTGTCTTTTAGAACTATGGTTTTCTCTTGGCATATGCCCAGTAGTGTGTTCGCTGGGTCATATGGCAATTCTGTTTTTCATTTTTTAAGGAACCTCTTTACTGTTCTGCATAGTGGCTGTATCAATTTACACTCCCAACAACAGTGCAAAAGTATACTCTTTGCTCCACACCCTGTCCAGCAGTTGTTGTTTGTTGATTTTCTGATGATGCCTGTTTTTAAATGGCGTGAGGTGATACCTCAGTGTAGTTTTGATGTGCATCTCTCTAATAATTAGTGACGTTGAGCAGGTTTTCATGTGCTTGTTGGCCAGCTGTATGTCTTCTTTGGAGAATTGTCTATTTAGGTGTTCTGCCCTTTTTTCGATTTGGGTGTTCGTTTTTTTAATACCGAGCTGCGTGAGCTGTTTATATATTTTGGAGATGAATCCTTAGTCCATTGATCCGTACGCAAATATTTTTCCCATTCTGAGGGTTGTCCTTTCGTCTTGTTTTTCGTTTTCTGTGTGTGGCAAAAGCTTGTGAGTTTCATTAGGTCCCACTTGTTTATTTTTGTTTTTATTTCAATTACTCTAGGAGGGGGATTAAAACAGATCTTGCTGTGATGTATGTCAAAGCGTGTTATTCCTATGTTTTCCTCTAAGAGTTTTATAGTATCCTGTCTTACGTTTAGGTCTCTGTTCCATTTTTAGTTTATTTGTGTGTACGGTGTTTGGGAGTGTTCTAATTTCATTCTTTTACATGTGTCTGTCCAGTTTTCCCAGCACCACTTATTGTAGAGACTGTCTTTTCTCCATTGTGGATTCCTGCCTCCTTTGTCATAGATTAGTTGACCATAGGTGCGTGGCTTCATCTCTGGGCTTTCTATCCTGTTCCATTGTTCTATATTTCTGTTTTTGTGCCAGTCCCATCGTGTCTTGATTCCTGTAGCTTTGTAGTACAGTCTGAAGTCGGGCAGTCTGATTCCTCCAGCTCTGTTTTTTCCCTCAAACTGCTTCGGCTCTTCCGGGTTTTTATGTCTCCTTACAAATTTTAAGATTTTTTTGTTCTAGTTCTGGAAAAAATGCCATTGGTAATTTGAGAGGGATTGCATTGAATATGCAGATTGCTTTGGGTAGTATAGTCATTTTCACAACATTGATTCTTAGAATCCAAGAACATGGTATCTCTCTCCATCTGTTTCTATCATCTTCAATTTCATTCTTCAGTGTCATAGTTTTCAGCATACAGATCTTTTGTCTCCCTAGGTAGGTTGACTCGTAGGTATTTTATTCTGTTTGTTGCAATGGTTAATGGGAGTGTTTCCTTCATTTCTCTTTCAGATTTTTCTTCATTAATGTATAGGAATGCAAGGGATTTGTGTGCATTCATTTTGTATCGTGCAACGTTACCAAATCCATGGATTAGCTCTAGTAGTTTTCTGGTGGCATCTTTAGGATTCTCTAAGTATAGTGTCATGCCATCTGGAAAGAGTGACAGTGTTACTTCTTCTTTTCCAACTTGTGTTCCTTTTATTTCTTTTGCTGCTCTGACTGCTGGGGCTAGGACTTCCAAAACTATGTTGCATAATAGTGGTGAGAGTGGTCATCCTTGTCTTGTTCCTGATATTAGAGGACATGCTTTCAGTTTTTCACCAATGAGAATGTTTGCTGTGGGTTTGTTGTATATGGCCTTGATTAAGTTGAGTGAGCTTCCCTCTCTGCCCACTTTCAGGAGGGTTTTTATCATAAATGTGTGTTGAAATTTGTCACAAGCTTTTCTGCATCTATTGACATGATCATATGGTTTTTCCTCTTCACTTTGTTCATAGGGTGTATCACATTGATTTTCGTGTATTGAAGAATCCTTGCATCCCTGGGATAAATCCCACTTCATCATGAGGTATGATACTTTAATTTGGTATTGGATTTGGTTTGCTACTCTTTTGTTGAGCAGATTTGCATCTATGTTCATCAGTGATATCGGTGTGTAACTGTATTTTTTTTAATATCTTTGTCTGGTTTTGGTATCAGGGTGATGGTGGCCTCATAGAAAGAGTTTGGGAGTGTTCCTTCCTCGCCAAATTTTTGGAAGAGTTTGAGAAGGATGTGTGTTAGGTCTTTTCTCCATGTTGGATAGAATTATCCTGTGAAACCATCTGTCCTGGACTTTTGTTTGTTGGACGATTTTTAATCAGAGTTGCAAGTTCATTACTCGTACTGGGTCTGTTCATACTTTCTATTTTTTCCTGGTTCAGTCTTGGAAGGTTGTACCTTTCTAAGAATTTGTGCATTTCGTCCAGATTTTCCATTTTATCAGCATAGAGTTGCTTGCAGTAGTCTCTTATGAAGTTTTGTATTTCTGTGTTGTCTGTGGTAACTTCTTTTTCATTTCTAATTTTATTGATTGCAGTCCTCTCCCTCTTTTTCTCGATGAGTCTGGCTAAATCTTTATCAATATTGTTTACCTTCTCAAAGAACCAGCATTTACTTTTATTGATCCTTGTTATTGTTTTCTTTGTTGCTATTTCACTTCTTTCTTTCTTTTTTTTCTACCTTTTTATTGACAGCCCCAACTACCTTCAACGTTTGTTGTCTATTTAGAAAATGATTGGTTCAAATGAACACATCTTCTTCCTTTTATCTTATTGTTTTTTCAGTTTTTGAATATTATTTTATTTTTTTATACAGCAGGTTCTTATTAGTTATCCATTTTATACACACTAGTGTATACATGTCAATGCCAATTTCCGAATTCATCACACAAGGACTACCACACCCCCACTTTCCCTCTATGGTGGCCATACGTTGGTTCTCCACATCTGTGTATCAATTCAATCCTGCAAACCGGTTCATCTGTACCATTTTTCTAGGTTGCATATATATGCGTTTATAGATGATATCTGTTTTTCTCTTTCTGACTGATTTCACTGTGTATGACAGTCTCTAGATCCATCCACGCCTGTACCAATGAACCAACTTAGTTCCTTTTCATGGCTGAGTAATATTCCATGGTATATATGTACCACATCTTCTTTATCCATTTGTCTGTGGATGGGCATTTAGATTGTTTCCATAACCTGGCTATTGTAAATACCGCTGCAATGAACATTGGGGTGCATGTGTCTTTTAGAACTATGGTTTTCTCTTGGCATATGCCCAGTAGTGTGTTCGCTGGGTCATATGGCAATTCTGTTTTTCATTTTTTAAGGAACCTCTTTACTGTTCTGCATAGTGGCTGTATCAATTTACACTCCCAACAACAGTGCAAAAGTATACTCTTTGCTCCACACCCTGTCCAGCAGTTGTTGTTTGTTGATTTTCTGATGATGCCTGTTTTTAAATGGCGTGAGGTGATACCTCAGTGTAGTTTTGATGTGCATCTCTCTAATAATTAGTGACGTTGAGCAGGTTTTCATGTGCTTGTTGGCCAGCTGTATGTCTTCTTTGGAGAATTGTCTATTTAGGTGTTCTGCCCTTTTTTCGATTTGGGTGTTCGTTTTTTTAATACCGAGCTGCGTGAGCTGTTTATATATTTTGGAGATGAATCCTTAGTCCATTGATCCGTACGCAAATATTTTTCCCATTCTGAGGGTTGTCCTTTCGTCTTGTTTTTCGTTTTCTGTGTGTGGCAAAAGCTTGTGAGTTTCATTAGGTCCCACTTGTTTATTTTTGTTTTTATTTCAATTACTCTAGGAGGGGGATTAAAACAGATCTTGCTGTGATGTATGTCAAAGCGTGTTATTCCTATGTTTTCCTCTAAGAGTTTTATAGTATCCTGTCTTACGTTTAGGTCTCTGTTCCATTTTTAGTTTATTTGTGTGTACGGTGTTTGGGAGTGTTCTAATTTCATTCTTTTACATGTGTCTGTCCAGTTTTCCCAGCACCACTTATTGTAGAGACTGTCTTTTCTCCATTGTGGATTCCTGCCTCCTTTGTCATAGATTAGTTGACCATAGGTGCATGGCTTCATCTCTGGGCTTTCTATCCTGTTGCATTGTTCTATATTTCTGTTTTTGTGCCAGTCCCATCGTGTCTTGATTCCTGTAGCTTTGTAGTACAGTCTGAAGTCGGGCAGTCTGATTCCTCCAGCTCTGTTTTTTCCCTCAAACTGCTTCGGCTCTTCCGGGTTTTTATGTCTCCTTACAAATTTTAAGATTTTTTTGTTCTAGTTCTGGAAAAAATGCCATTGGTAATTTGAGAGGGATTGCATTGAATATGCAGATTGCTTTGGGTAGTATAGTCATTTTCACAACATTGATTCTTAGAATCCAAGAACATGGTATCTCTCTCCATCTGTTTCTATCATCTTCAATTTCATTCTTCAGTGTCATAGTTTTCAGCATACAGATCTTTTGTCTCCCTAGGTAGGTTGACTCCTAGGTATTTTATTCTGTTTGTTGCAATGGTTAATGGGAGTGTTTCCTTCATTTCTCTTTCAGATTTTTCTTCATTGATGTATAGAAATGCAAGGGATTTGTGTGCATTCATTTTGTATCGTGCAACGTTACCAAATCCATGGATTAGCTCTAGTAGTTTTCTGGTGGCATCTTTAGGATTCTCTAAGTATAGTGTCATGCCATCTGGAAAGAGTGACAGTGTTACTTCTTCTTTTCCAAGTTGTGTTCCTTTTATTTCTTTTGCTGCTCTGACTGCTGGGGCTAGGACTTCCAAAACTATGTTGCATAATAGTGGTGAGAGTGGTCATCCTTGTCTTGTTCCTGATATTAGAGGACATGCTTTCAGTTTTTCACCAATGAGAATGTTTGCTGTGGGTTTGTTGTATATGGCCTTGATTAAGTTGAGTGAGCTTCCCTCTCTGCCCACTTTCAGGAGGGTTTTTATCATAAATGTGTTTTGAAATTTGTCACAAGCTTTTCTGCATCTATTGACATGATCATATGGTTTTTCCTCTTCACTTTGTTCATAGGGTGTATCACATTGATTTTCGTGTATTGAAGAATCCTTGCATCCCTGGGATAAATCCCACTTGATCATGAGGTATGATACTTTAATTTGGTATTGGATTTGGTTTGCTACTCTTTTGTTGAGCAGATTTGCATCTATGTTCATCAGTGATATCGGTGTGTAACTGTATTTTTTTTACTATCTTTGTCTGGTTTTGGTATCAGGGTGATGGTGGCCTCATAGAAAGAGTTTGGGAGTGTTCCTTCCTCGCCAAATTTTTGGAAGAGTTTGAGAAGGATGTGTGTTAGGTCTTTTCTCCATGTTGGATAGAATTATCCTGTGAAACCATCTGTCCTGGACTTTTGTTGGTTGGACGATTTTTAATCAGAGTTGCAAGTTCATTACTCGTACTGGGTCTGTTCATACTTTCTATTTTTTCCTGGTTCAGTCTTGGAAGGTTGTACCTTTCTAAGAATTTGTGCATTTCGTCCAGATTTTCCATTTTATCAGCATAGAGTTGCTTGCAGTAGTCTCTTATGAAGTTTTGTATTTCTGTGTTGTCTGTGGTAACTTCTTTTTCATTTCTAATTTTATTGATTGCAGTCCTCTCCCTCTTTTTCTCGATGAGTCTGGCTAAATCTTTATCAATATTGTTTACCTTCTCAAAGAACCAGCTTTTACTTTTATTGATCCTTGTTATTGTTTTCTTTGTTGCTATTTCACTTCTTTCTTTCTTTTTTTTCTACCTTTTTATTGACAGCCCCAACTACCTTCAACGTTTGTTGTCTATTTAGAAAATGATTGGTTCAAATGAACACATCTTCTTCCTTTTATCTTATTGTTTTTTCAGTTTTTGAATATTCTTTTATTTTTTTATACAGCAGGTTCTTATTAGTTATCCATTTTATACACACTAGTGTATACATGTCAATGCCAATTTCCGAATTCATCACACAAGGACTACCACACCCCCACTTTCCCCCTATGGTGGCCATACGTTGGTTCTCCACATCTGTGTATCAATTCAATCCTGCAAACCGGTTCATCTGTACCATTTTTCTAGGTTGCATATATATGCGTTTATAGATGATATCTGTTTTTCTCTTTCTGACTGATTTCACTGTGTATGACAGTCTCTAGATCCATCCACGCCTGTACCAATGAACCAACATAGTTCCTTTTTATTGCTGAGTAATATTCCATGGTATATATGTACCACATCTTTATCCATTTGTCTGTGGATGGGCATTTAGGTTGTTTCCATGACTTGGCTATTGTAAATACTGCTGCAATGAACATTGAGGTGCATGTGTCTTTTAGAACTATGGTTTTCTCTTGGTATATGCCCTGTAGTGGGTTCGCTGGGTCATATGGCACTTCTTTTATTCGTTTTTCAAGGAACCTCTTTACTGTTCTCCATAGTGGCTGTATCAATTTACACTCCCAACAACAGTGCAAAAGTATACTCTTTGCTCCACACCCTGTCCAGCAGTTGTTGTTTGTTGATTTTCTGATGATGCCTGTTTCTAAATGGCATGAGGTGATACCTCAGTGTAGTTTTGATGTGCATCTCTCTAATAATTAGTGATGTTGAGCAGGTTTTCATGTGCTTGTTGGCCAGCTGTATGTCTTCTTTGGAGAATTGTCTATTTAGGTCTTCTGCCCATTTCTCGATCTGGGTGTTCGTTTTTTTAATACCGAGCTGCGTGAGCTGTTTATAGATTTTGGAGATTAATCCTTAGTCCGTTGATCCGTACGCAAATATTTTTCCCATTCTGAGGGTTGTCCTTTGGTCTTGTTTGTCGTTTCCTGTGTGTGGCAAAAGCTTGTAAGTTTCATTAGGTCCCACTTGTTTATTTTTGTTTTTATTTCAATTACTCTAGGAGGTGGATTAAAACAGATCTTGCTGTGATGTATGTCAAAGCGTGTTATTCCTATGTTTTTCTCTAAGAGTTTTATACTATCTTGTCTTACGTTTAGGTCTCTGTTCCATTTTTAGTTTATTTGTGTGTACGGTGTTTGGGAGTGTTCTAATTTCATTCTTTTACATGTGTCTGTCCAATTTTCCCAGCCCCACTTATTGTAGAGACTGTCTTTTCTCCATTGTGGATTCCTGCCTCCTTTGTCATAGATTAGTTGACCATAGGTGCGTGGCTTCATCTCTGGGCTTTCTATCCTGTTGCATTGATCTATATTTCTGTTTTTGTGCCAGTCCCATCGTGTCTTGATTCCTGTAGCTTTGTAGTACAGTCTGAAGTCGGGGAGTCTGATTCCTCCAGCTCTGTTTTTTTCCCTCAAACTGCTTCGGCTCTTCCGGGTTTTTATGTCTCCATACAAATTTTAAGATTTTTTTGTTCTAGTTCTGGAAAAAATGCCATTGGTAATTTGAGAGGGATTGCATTGAATATGCAGATTGCTTTGGGTAGTATAGTCATTTTCACAACGTTGATTCTTAGAATCCAAGAACATGGTATCTCTCTCCATCTGTTTCTATCATCTTCAATTTCATTCTTCAGTGTCATAGTTTTCAGCATACAGATCTTTTGTCTCCCTAGGTAGGTTGACTCCTAGGTATTTTATTCTGTTTGTTGCAATGGTTAATGGGAGTGTTTCCTTCATTTCTCTTTCAGATTTTTCTTCATTAATGTATAGAAATGCAAGGGATTTGTGTGCATTCATTTTGTATCGTGCAACGTTACCAAATCCATGGATTAGCTCTAGTAGTTTTCTGGTGGCATCTTTAGGATTCTCTAAGTATAGTGTCATGTCATCTGCACAGAGTGACAGTATTACTTGTTCTTTTCTAACTTGTGTTCCTTTTATTTCTTTTGCTGCTCTGACTGCTGGGGCTAGGACTTCCAAAACTATGTTGAATAATAGTGGTGAGAGTGGTCATCCTTGTCTTGTTCCTGATATTAGAGGACATGCTTTCAATTTTCAGCATTGAGGATGTTTGCTGTGGGTTTGTCGTATATGGCCTTGATTAAGTTGAGTGAGGTTCCATCTCTGCCCATTTTCTGGAGGGTTTTCATCATAAATGTGTGCTGAAATCTGTCACAAGCTTTTCTGCATCTATTGACATGATCATATGGTTTTTCCTCTTCACTTTGTTAATAGGGTGTATCACATTGATTTCCGTGTATTGAAGAATCCTTACATCCCTGGGATACATCCCACTTGATCATGAGGTATGATACTTTAATTTGGTAATGGATTTGGTTTGCTACTATTTCGTTGAGCAGCTTTTCATCTATGTTCATCAGGGATATCGGTGTGTAACTGTATTTTTTTGTACTATTTTTGTCTGGATTTGGTATCAGGGTGATGGTGGCCTAATAGAAAGGGTTTGGGAGTGTTCCTTCCTCGCCAATTTTTTGGAAGTGTTTGAGAAGGATGTGTGTTAGGTCTTTTCTCCATGTTGGATAGAATTATCCTGTGAAACCATCTGTCCTGGACTTTTGTTTGTTGGACGATTGTTAATCAGAGTTGCAAGTTCATTACTCGTACTGGGTCTGTTCATAGTTTCTATTTTTTCCTGGTTCAGTCTTGGAAGGTTGTACCTTTCTAAGAATTTGTGCATTTCTTCCAGATTTTCCAATATATCAGCATAGAGTTGCTTGTAGTAGTCTCTTACGAAGTTTTGTATTTCTGTGTTGTCCATGGTAACTTCTTTTTCATTTCTAATTTTATTGAGTGCAGTCCTCTCCCTCTTTTTCTCGATGAGTCTGGCTAAAGGTTTATCAATATTGTTTACCTTCTCAAAGAACCAGCTTTTACTTTTATTGATTCTTGCTGTTGTTTTCTTTGTTGCTATTTCAGTTCTTTCTTTCTTTTTTTTCTGCCTTTTTATTGACAGCTCCAACTACCTTCAGACTTGGTTGTCTATTTAGGAAATGATCGGTTCAAATGAACACATCTTCTTCCTTTTACGTTATTGTTTTTTGAATTTTTGAATATCATTGTTTTATACAGCAGGTTTTTATTAGTTATCCATTTTATACATATCAGTGTATATATGTCAATCACGATTTCGCAATTCATCACACAACGACTACCACACCCCCACTTTCCCCCTTTCTGACTGACTTTACTCTGTATGATAGTCTCTAGATCCATCCACGCCTGTACCAATGAACCAACGTAGTTCCTTTTTATGGCTGAGTAATATTCCATGGTATATATGTACCACATCTTCTTTATCCATTTGTCTGTGGATGGGCATTTAGGTTGTTTCCATGACCTGGCTATTGTAAATACTGCTGCAGTGAACATTGGGGTGCATGTGTCTTTTAGAACTATGGTTTTCTCTTGGTATATGCCCTGTAGTGGGTTCGCTGGGTCATATGGCAATTCTTTTATTTGTTTTTCAAGGAACCTCTTTACTGTTCTCCATAGTGGCTGTATCAATTTACACTCCCAACAACAGTGCAAAAGTATACTCTTTGCTCCACACCCTGTCCAGCAGTTGTTGTTTGTTGATTTTCTGATGATGCCTGTTTCTAAATGGCATGAGGTGATACCTCAGTGTAGTTTTGATGTGCATCTCTCTAATAATTAGTGATGTTGAGCAGGTTTTCATGTGCTTGTTGGCCAGCTGTATGTCTTCTTTGGAGAATTGTCTATTTAGGTCTTCTGCCCATTTCTCGATCTGGGTGTTCGTTTTTTTAATACCGAGCTGCGTGAGCTGTTTATAGATTTTGGAGATTAATCCTTAGTCCGTTGATCCGTACGCAAATATTTTTCCCATTCTGAGGGTTGTCCTTTGGTCTTGTTTGTCGTTTCCTGTGTGTGGCAAAAGCTTGTAAGTTTCATTAGGTCCCACTTGTTTATTTTTGTTTTTATTTCAATTACTCTAGGAGGTGGATTAAAACAGATCTTGCTGTGATGTATGTCAAAGCGTGTTATTCCTATGTTTTTCTCTAAGAGTTTTATACTATCTTGTCTTACGTTTAGGTCTCTGTTCCATTTTTAGTTTATTTGTGTGTACGGTGTTTGGGAGTGTTCTAATTTCATTCTTTTACATGTGTCTGTCCAATTTTCCCAGCCCCACTTATTGTAGAGACTGTCTTTTCTCCATTGTGGATTCCTGCCTCCTTTGTCATAGATTAGTTGACCATAGGTGCGTGGCTTCATCTCTGGGCTTTCTATCCTGTTGCATTGATCTATATTTCTGTTTTTGTGCCAGTCCCATCGTGTCTTGATTCCTGTAGCTTTGTAGTACAGTCTGAAGTCGGGGAGTCTGATTCCTCCAGCTCTGTTTTTTTCCCTCAAACTGCTTCGGCTCTTCCGGGTTTTTATGTCTCCATACAAATTTTAAGATTTTTTTGTTCTAGTTCTGGAAAAAATGCCATTGGTAATTTGAGAGGGATTGCATTGAATATGCAGATTGCTTTGGGTAGTATAGTCATTTTCACAACGTTGATTCTTAGAATCCAAGAACATGGTATCTCTCTCCATCTGTTTCTATCATCTTCAATTTCATTCTTCAGTGTCATAGTTTTCAGCATACAGATCTTTTGTCTCCCTAGGTAGGTTGACTCCTAGGTATTTTATTCTGTTTGTTGCAATGGTTAATGGGAGTGTTTCCTTCATTTCTCTTTCAGATTTTTCTTCATTAATGTATAGAAATGCAAGGGATTTGTGTGCATTCATTTTGTATCGTGCAACGTTACCAAATCCATGGATTAGCTCTAGTAGTTTTCTGGTGGCATCTTTAGGATTCTCTAAGTATAGTGTCATGTCATCTGCACAGAGTGACAGTATTACTTGTTCTTTTCTAACTTGTGTTCCTTTTATTTCTTTTGCTGCTCTGACTGCTGGGGCTAGGACTTCCAAAACTATGTTGAATAATAGTGGTGAGAGTGGTCATCCTTGTCTTGTTCCTGATATTAGAGGACATGCTTTCAATTTTCAGCATTGAGGATGTTTGCTGTGGGTTTGTCGTATATGGCCTTGATTAAGTTGAGTGAGGTTCCATCTCTGCCCATTTTCTGGAGGGTTTTCATCATAAATGTGTGCTGAAATCTGTCACAAGCTTTTCTGCATCTATTGACATGATCATATGGTTTTTCCTCTTCACTTTGTTAATAGGGTGTATCACATTGATTTCCGTGTATTGAAGAATCCTTACATCCCTGGGATACATCCCACTTGATCATGAGGTATGATACTTTAATTTGGTAATGGATTTGGTTTGCTACTATTTCGTTGAGCAGCTTTTCATCTATGTTCATCAGGGATATCGGTGTGTAACTGTATTTTTTTGTACTATTTTTGTCTGGATTTGGTATCAGGGTGATGGTGGCCTAATAGAAAGGGTTTGGGAGTGTTCCTTCCTCGCCAATTTTTTGGAAGTGTTTGAGAAGGATGTGTGTTAGGTCTTTTCTCCATGTTGGATAGAATTATCCTGTGAAACCATCTGTCCTGGACTTTTGTTTGTTGGACGATTGTTAATCAGAGTTGCAAGTTCATTACTCGTACTGGGTCTGTTCATAGTTTCTATTTTTTCCTGGTTCAGTCTTGGAAGGTTGTACCTTTCTAAGAATTTGTGCATTTCTTCCAGATTTTCCAATATATCAGCATAGAGTTGCTTGTAGTAGTCTCTTACGAAGTTTTGTATTTCTGTGTTGTCCATGGTAACTTCTTTTTCATTTCTAATTTTATTGAGTGCAGTCCTCTCCCTCTTTTTCTCGATGAGTCTGGCTAAAGGTTTATCAATATTGTTTACCTTCTCAAAGAACCAGCTTTTACTTTTATTGATTCTTGCTGTTGTTTTCTTTGTTGCTATTTCAGTTCTTTCTTTCTTTTTTTTCTGCCTTTTTATTGACAGCTCCAACTACCTTCAGACTTGGTTGTCTATTTAGGAAATGATCGGTTCAAATGAACACATCTTCTTCCTTTTACGTTATTGTTTTTTGAATTTTTGAATATCATTGTTTTATACAGCAGGTTTTTATTAGTTATCCATTTTATACATATCAGTGTATATATGTCAATCACGATTTCGCAATTCATCACACAACGACTACCACACCCCCACTTTCCCCCTTTCTGACTGACTTTACTCTGTATGATAGTCTCTAGATCCATCCACGCCTGTACCAATGAACCAACGTAGTTCCTTTTTATGGCTGAGTAATATTCCATGGTATATATGTACCACATCTTCTTTATCCATTTGTCTGTGGATGGGCATTTAGGTTGTTTCCATGACCTGGCTATTGTAAATACTGCTGCAGTGAACATTGGGGTGCATGTGTCTTTTAGAACTATGGTTTTCTCTTGGTATATGCCCTGTAGTGGGTTCACTGGGTCATATGGCAATTCTTTTATTCGTTTTTCAAGGAACCTCTTTACTGTTCTCCATAGTGGCTGTATCAATTTACACTCCCAACAACAGTGCAAAAGTATACTCTTTGCTCCACACCGTGTCCAGCAGTTGTTGTTTGTTGATTTTCTGATGATGCCCGTTCTAAATGGTGTGAGGTGATACCTCAGTGTAGTTTTGATGTGCATCTCTCTAATAATTAGTGATGTTGAGCAGGTTTTCATGTGCTTGTTGGCCAGCTGTATGTCTTCTTTGGAGAATTGTCTATTTAGGTCTTCTGCCCATTTCTCGATCTGGGTGTTCGTTTTTTTAATACCGAGCTGCGTGAGCTGTTTATAGATTTTGGAGATTAATCCTTAGTCCGTTGATCCGTACGCAAATATTTTTCCCATTCTGAGGGTTGTCCTTTGGTCTTGTTTGTCATTTCCTGTGTGTGGCAAAAGCTTGTAAGTTTCATTAGGTCCCACTTGTTTATTTTTGTTTTTATTTCAATTACTCTAGGAGGTGGATTAAAACAGATCTTGCTGTGATGTATGTCAAAGCGTGTTATTCCTATGTTTTTCTCTAAGAGTTTTATACTATCTTGTCTTACGTTTAGGTCTCTGTTCCATTTTTAGTTTATTTGTGTGTACGGTGTTTGGGAGTGTTCTAATTTCATTCTTTTACATGTGTCTGTCCAATTTTCCCAGCCCCACTTATTGTAGAGACTGTCTTTTCTCCATTGTGGATTCCTGCCTCCTTTGTCATAGATTAGTTGACCATAGGTGCGTGGCTTCATCTCTGGGCTTTCTATCCTGTTGCATTGATCTATATTTCTGTTTTTGTGCCAGTCCCATCGTGTCTTGATTCCTGTAGCTTTGTAGTACAGTCTGAAGTCGGGGAGTCTGATTCCTCCAGCTCTGTTTTTTTCCCTCAAACTGCTTCGGCTCTTCCGGGTTTTTATGTCTCCATACAAATTTTAAGATTTTTTTGTTCTAGTTCTGGAAAAAATGCCATTGGTAATTTGAGAGGGATTGCATTGAATATGCAGATTGCTTTGGGTAGTATAGTCATTTTCACAACGTTGATTCTTAGAATCCAAGAACATGGTATCTCTCTCCATCTGTTTCTATCATCTTCAATTTCATTCTTCAGTGTCATAGTTTTCAGCATACAGATCTTTTGTCTCCCTAGGTAGGTTGACTCCTAGGTATTTTATTCTGTTTGTTGCAATGGTTAATGGGAGTGTTTCCTTCATTTCTCTTTCAGATTTTTCTTCATTAATGTATAGAAATGCAAGGGATTTGTGTGCATTCATTTTGTATCGTGCAACGTTACCAAATCCACGGATTAGCTCTAGTAGTTTTCTGGTGGCATCTTTAGGATTCTCTAAGTATAGTGTCATGCCATCTGGAAAGAGTGACAGTGTTACTTCTTCTTTTCCAACTTGTGTTCCTTTTATTTCTTTTGCTGCTCTGACTGCTGGGGCTAGGACTTCCAAAACTATGTTGTATAATAGTGGTGAGAGTGGTCATCCTTGTCTTGTTCCTGATATTAGAGGACATGCTTTCAGTTTTTCACCAATGAGAATGTTTGCTGTGGGTTTGTTGTATATGGCCTTGATTAAGTTGAGTGAGCTTCCCTCTCTGCCCACTTTCAGGAGGGTTTTTATCATAAATGTGTGTTGAAATTTGTCACAAGCTTTTCTGCATCTATTGACATGATCATATGGTTTTTCCTCTTCACTTTGTTAATAGGGTGTATCACATTGATTTTCGTGTATTGAAGAATCCTTGCATCCCTGGGATAAATCCCACTTGATCATGAGGTATGATACTTTAATTTGGTATTGGATTTGGTTTGCTACTCTTTTGTTGAGCAGATTTGCATCTATGTTCATCAGTGATATCGGTGTGTAACTGTATTTTTTTTACTATCTTTGTCTGGTTTTGGTATCAGGGTGATGGTGGCCTCATAGAAATAGTTTGGGAGTGTTCCTTCCTCTCCAAATTTTTGGAAGAGTTTGAGAAGGATGTGTGTTAGGTCTTTTCTCCATGTTGGATAGAATTATCCTGTGAAACCATCTGTTCTGGACTTTTGTTGGTTGGACGATTTTTAATCAGAGTTGCAAGTTCATTACTCGTACTGGGTCTGTTCATACTTTCTATTTTTTCCTGGTTCAGTCTTGGAAGGTTGTACCTTTCTAAGAATTTGTGCATTTCGTCCAGATTTTCCATTTTATCAGCATAGAGTTGCTTGCAGTAGTCTCTTATGAAGTTTTGTATTTCTGTGTTGTCTGTGGTAACTTCTTTTTCATTTCTAATTTTATTGATTGCAGTCCTCTCCCTCTTTTTCTCGATGAGTCTGGCTAAATCTTTATCAATATTGTTTACCTTCTCAAAGAACCAGCTTTTACTTTTATTGATCCTTGTTATTGTTTTCTTTGTTGCTATTTCACTTCTTTCTTTCTTTTTTTTCTACCTTTTTATTGACAGCCCCAACTACCTTCAACGTTTGTTGTCTATTTAGAAAATGATTGGTTCAAATGAACACATCTTCTTCCTTTTATCTTATTGTTTTTTCAGTTTTTGAATATTCTTTTATTTTTTTATACAGCAGGTTCTTATTAGTTATCCATTTTATACACACTAGTGTATACATGTCAATGCCAATTTCCGAATTCATCACACAAGGACTACCACACCCCCACTTTCCCCCTATGGTGGCCATACGTTGGTTCTCCACATCTGTGTATCAATTCAATCCTGCAAACCGGTTCATCTGTACCATTTTTCTAGGTTGCATATATATGCGTTTATAGATGATATCTGTTTTTCTCTTTCTGACTGATTTCACTGTGTATGACAGTCTCTAGATCCATCCACGCCTGTACCAATGAACCAACATAGTTCCTTTTTATTGCTGAGTAATATTCCATGGTATATATGTACCACATCTTTATCCATTTGTCTGTGGATGGGCATTTAGGTTGTTTCCATGACTTGGCTATTGTAAATACTGCTGCAATGAACATTGAGGTGCATGTGTCTTTTAGAACTATGGTTTTCTCTTGGTATATGCCCTGTAGTGGGTTCGCTGGGTCATATGGCACTTCTTTTATTCGTTTTTCAATTAACCTCTTTACTGTTCTCCATAGTGGCTGTATCAATTTACACTCCCAACAACAGTGCAAGAGTATTCTCTTTGCTCCACACCCTGTGCAGCAGTTGTTGTTTGTTGATTTTCTGATGATGCCCGTTCTAAATGGTGTGAGGTGATACCTCAGTGTAGTTTTGATGTGCATCTCTCTAATAATTAGTGATGTTGAGCAGGTTTTCATGTGCTTGTTGGACAGCTGTATGTCTTCTTTCAAGAATTGTCTATTTAGGTCTTCAACCCATTTTTCGATTGGGTTGTTCGTTTTTTTAATACCGACCTGCATGAGCTGTTTATACATTTTGGAGATTAATCCTTAGTCCGTTGATCCATACGCAAATATTTTTCCCATTCTGAGGGTTGTCCTTTGGTCTTGTTTGTCGTTTCCTGTGTGTGGCAAAAGCTTGTACGTTTCATTAGGTCCCACTTGTTTATTTTTGTTTTTAGTTCAATTACTCTAGGAGGTGGATTAAAACAGATCTTGCTGTGATGTATGTCAAAGCGTGTTATTCCTATGTTTTCCTCTAAGAGTTTTATAGTATCCTGTCTTACGTTTAGGTCTCTGTTCCATTTTTAGTTTATTTGTGTGTACGGTGTTTGGGAGTGTTCTAATTTCATTCTTTTACATGTGTCTGTCCAATTTTCCCAGCCCCACTTATTGTAGAGACTGTCTTTTCTCCATTGTGGATTCCTGCCTCCTTTGTCATAGATTAGTTGACCATAGGTGCGTGGCTTCATCTCTGGGCTTTCTATCCTGTTGCATTGATCTATATTTCTGTTTTTGTGCCAGTCCCATCGTGTCTTGATTCCTGTAGCTTTGTAGTACAGTCTGAAGTCGGGCAGTCTGATTCCTCCAGCTCTGTTTTTTTCCCTCAAACTGCTTCGGCTCTTCCGGGTTTTTATGTCTCCATACAAATTTTAAGATTTTTTTGTTCTAGTTCTGGAAAAAATGCCATTGGTAATTTGAGAGGGATTGCATTGAATATGCAGATTGCTTTGGGTAGTATAGTCATTTTCACAACGTTGATTCTTAGAATCCAAGAACATGGTATCTCTCTCCATCTGTTTCTATCATCTTCAATTTCATTCTTCAGTGTCATAGTTTTCAGCATACAGATCTTTTGTCTCCCTAGGTAGGTTGACTCCTAGGTATTTTATTCTGTTTGTTGCAATGGTTAATGGGAGTGTTTCCTTCATTTCTCTTTCAGATTTTTCTTCATTAATGTATAGAAATGCAAGGGATTTGTGTGCATTCATTTTGTATCGTGCAACGTTACCAAATCCATGGATTAGCTCTAGTAGTTTTCTGGTGGCATCTTTAGGATTCTCTAAGTATAGTGTCATGTCATCTGCACAGAGTGACAGTATTACTTGTTCTTTTCTAACTTGTGTTCCTTTTATTTCTTTTGCTGCTCTGACTGCTGGGGCTAGGACTTCCAAAACTATGTTGAATAATAGTGGTGAGAGTGGTCATCCTTGTCTTGTTCCTGATATTAGAGGACATGCTTTCAATTTTCAGCATTGAGGATGTTTGCTGTGGGTTTGTCGTATATGGCCTTGATTAAGTTGAGTGAGGTTCCATCTCTGCCCATTTTCTGGAGGGTTTTCATCATAAATGTGTGCTGAAATCTGTCACAAGCTTTTCTGCATCTATTGACATGATCATATGGTTTTTCCTCTTCACTTTGTTAATAGGGTGTATCACATTGATTTCCGTGTATTGAAGAATCCTTACATCCCTGGGATACATCCCACTTGATCATGAGGTATGATACTTTAATTTGGTAATGGATTTGGTTTGCTACTATTTCGTTGAGCAGCTTTTCATCTATGTTCATCAGGGATATCGGTGTGTAACTGTATTTTTTTGTACTATTTTTGTCTGGATTTGGTATCAGGGTGATGGTGGCCTAATAGAAAGGGTTTGGGAGTGTTCCTTCCTCGCCAATTTTTTGGAAGTGTTTGAGAAGGATGTGTGTTAGGTCTTTTCTCCATGTTGGATAGAATTATCCTGTGAAACCATCTGTCCTGGACTTTTGTTTGTTGGACGATTGTTAATCAGAGTTGCAAGTTCATTACTCGTACTGGGTCTGTTCATAGTTTCTATTTTTTCCTGGTTCAGTCTTGGAAGGTTGTACCTTTCTAAGAATTTGTGCATTTCTTCCAGATTTTCCAATATATCAGCATAGAGTTGCTTGTAGTAGTCTCTTACGAAGTTTTGTATTTCTGTGTTGTCCATGGTAACTTCTTTTTCATTTCTAATTTTATTGAGTGCAGTCCTCTCCCTCTTTTTCTCGATGAGTCTGGCTAAAGGTTTATCAATATTGTTTACCTTCTCAAAGAACCAGCTTTTACTTTTATTGATTCTTGCTGTTGTTTTCTTTGTTGCTATTTCAGTTCTTTCTTTCTTTTTTTTCTGCCTTTTTATTGACAGCTCCAACTACCTTCAGACTTGGTTGTCTATTTAGGAAATGATCGGTTCAAATGAACACATCTTCTTCCTTTTACGTTATTGTTTTTTGAATTTTTGAATATCATTGTTTTATACAGCAGGTTTTTATTAGTTATCCATTTTATACATATCAGTGTATATATGTCAATCACGATTTCGCAATTCATCACACAACGACTACCACACCCCCACTTTCCCCCTTTCTGACTGACTTTACTCTGTATGATAGTCTCTAGATCCATCCACGCCTGTACCAATGAACCAACGTAGTTCCTTTTTATGGCTGAGTAATATTCCATGGTATATATGTACCACATCTTCTTTATCCATTTGTCTGTGGATGGGCATTTAGGTTGTTTCCATGACCTGGCTATTGTAAATACTGCTGCAGTGAACATTGGGGTGCATGTGTCTTTTAGAACTATGGTTTTCTCTTGGTATATGCCCTGTAGTGGGTTCACTGGGTCATATGGCAATTCTTTTATTCGTTTTTCAAGGAACCTCTTTACTGTTCTCCATAGTGGCTGTATCAATTTACACTCCCAACAACAGTGCAAAAGTATACTCTTTGCTCCACACCGTGTCCAGCAGTTGTTGTTTGTTGATTTTCTGATGATGCCCGTTCTAAATGGTGTGAGGTGATACCTCAGTGTAGTTTTGATGTGCATCTCTCTAATAATTAGTGATGTTGAGCAGGTTTTCATGTGCTTGTTGGCCAGCTGTATGTCTTCTTTGGAGAATTGTCTATTTAGGTCTTCTGCCCATTTCTCGATCTGGGTGTTCGTTTTTTTAATACCGAGCTGCGTGAGCTGTTTATAGATTTTGGAGATTAATCCTTAGTCCGTTGATCCGTACGCAAATATTTTTCCCATTCTGAGGGTTGTCCTTTGGTCTTGTTTGTCGTTTCCTGTGTGTGGCAAAAGCTTGTAAGTTTCATTAGGTCCCACTTGTTTATTTTTGTTTTTATTTCAATTACTCTAGGAGGTGGATTAAAACAGATCTTGCTGTGATGTATGTCAAAGCGTGTTATTCCTATGTTTTTCTCTAAGAGTTTTATACTATCTTGTCTTACGTTTAGGTCTCTGTTCCATTTTTAGTTTATTTGTGTGTACGGTGTTTGGGAGTGTTCTAATTTCATTCTTTTACATGTGTCTGTCCAATTTTCCCAGCCCCACTTATTGTAGAGACTGTCTTTTCTCCATTGTGGATTCCTGCCTCCTTTGTCATAGATTAGTTGACCATAGGTGCGTGGCTTCATCTCTGGGCTTTCTATCCTGTTGCATTGATCTATATTTCTGTTTTTGTGCCAGTCCCATCGTGTCTTGATTCCTGTAGCTTTGTAGTACAGTCTGAAGTCGGGGAGTCTGATTCCTCCAGCTCTGTTTTTTTCCCTCAAACTGCTTCGGCTCTTCCGGGTTTTTATGTCTCCATACAAATTTTAAGATTTTTTTGTTCTAGTTCTGGAAAAAATGCCATTGGTAATTTGAGAGGGATTGCATTGAATATGCAGATTGCTTTGGGTAGTATAGTCATTTTCACAACGTTGATTCTTAGAATCCAAGAACATGGTATCTCTCTCCATCTGTTTCTATCATCTTCAATTTCATTCTTCAGTGTCATAGTTTTCAGCATACAGATCTTTTGTCTCCCTAGGTAGGTTGACTCCTAGGTATTTTATTCTGTTTGTTGCAATGGTTAATGGGAGTGTTTCCTTCATTTCTCTTTCAGATTTTTCTTCATTAATGTATAGAAATGCAAGGGATTTGTGTGCATTCATTTTGTATCGTGCAACGTTACCAAATCCACGGATTAGCTCTAGTAGTTTTCTGGTGGCATCTTTAGGATTCTCTAAGTATAGTGTCATGCCATCTGGAAAGAGTGACAGTGTTACTTCTTCTTTTCCAACTTGTGTTCCTTTTATTTCTTTTGCTGCTCTGACTGCTGGGGCTAGGACTTCCAAAACTATGTTGTATAATAGTGGTGAGAGTGGTCATCCTTGTCTTGTTCCTGATATTAGAGGACATGCTTTCAGTTTTTCACCAATGAGAATGTTTGCTGTGGGTTTGTTGTATATGGCCTTGATTAAGTTGAGTGAGCTTCCCTCTCTGCCCACTTTCAGGAGGGTTTTTATCATAAATGTGTGTTGAAATTTGTCACAAGCTTTTCTGCATCTATTGACATGATCATATGGTTTTTCCTCTTCACTTTGTTAATAGGGTGTATCACATTGATTTTCGTGTATTGAAGAATCCTTGCATCCCTGGGATAAATCCCACTTGATCATGAGGTATGATACTTTAATTTGGTATTGGATTTGGTTTGCTACTCTTTTGTTGAGCAGATTTGCATCTATGTTCATCAGTGATATCGGTGTGTAACTGTATTTTTTTTACTATCTTTGTCTGGTTTTGGTATCAGGGTGATGGTGGCCTCATAGAAATAGTTTGGGAGTGTTCCTTCCTCTCCAAATTTTTGGAAGAGTTTGAGAAGGATGTGTGTTAGGTCTTTTCTCCATGTTGGATAGAATTATCCTGTGAAACCATCTGTTCTGGACTTTTGTTGGTTGGACGATTTTTAATCAGAGTTGCAAGTTCATTACTCGTACTGGGTCTGTTCATACTTTCTATTTTTTCCTGGTTCAGTCTTGGAAGGTTGTACCTTTCTAAGAATTTGTGCATTTCGTCCAGATTTTCCATTTTATCAGCATAGAGTTGCTTGCAGTAGTCTCTTATGAAGTTTTGTATTTCTGTGTTGTCTGTGGTAACTTCTTTTTCATTTCTAATTTTATTGATTGCAGTCCTCTCCCTCTTTTTCTCGATGAGTCTGGCTAAATCTTTATCAATATTGTTTACCTTCTCAAAGAACCAGCTTTTACTTTTATTGATCCTTGTTATTGTTTTCTTTGTTGCTATTTCACTTCTTTCTTTCTTTTTTTTCTACCTTTTTATTGACAGCCCCAACTACCTTCAACGTTTGTTGTCTATTTAGAAAATGATTGGTTCAAATGAACACATCTTCTTCCTTTTATCTTATTGTTTTTTCAGTTTTTGAATATTCTTTTATTTTTTTATACAGCAGGTTCTTATTAGTTATCCATTTTATACACACTAGTGTATACATGTCAATGCCAATTTCCGAATTCATCACACAAGGACTACCACACCCCCACTTTCCCCCTATGGTGGCCATACGTTGGTTCTCCACATCTGTGTATCAATTCAATCCTGCAAACCGGTTCATCTGTACCATTTTTCTAGGTTGCATATATATGCGTTTATAGATGATATCTGTTTTTCTCTTTCTGACTGATTTCACTGTGTATGACAGTCTCTAGATCCATCCACGCCTGTACCAATGAACCAACATAGTTCCTTTTTATTGCTGAGTAATATTCCATGGTATATATGTACCACATCTTTATCCATTTGTCTGTGGATGGGCATTTAGGTTGTTTCCATGACTTGGCTATTGTAAATACTGCTGCAATGAACATTGAGGTGCATGTGTCTTTTAGAACTATGGTTTTCTCTTGGTATATGCCCTGTAGTGGGTTCGCTGGGTCATATGGCACTTCTTTTATTCGTTTTTCAATTAACCTCTTTACTGTTCTCCATAGTGGCTGTATCAATTTACACTCCCAACAACAGTGCAAGAGTATTCTCTTTGCTCCACACCCTGTGCAGCAGTTGTTGTTTGTTGATTTTCTGATGATGCCCGTTCTAAATGGTGTGAGGTGATACCTCAGTGTAGTTTTGATGTGCATCTCTCTAATAATTAGTGATGTTGAGCAGGTTTTCATGTGCTTGTTGGACAGCTGTATGTCTTCTTTCAAGAATTGTCTATTTAGGTCTTCAACCCATTTTTCGATTGGGTTGTTCGTTTTTTTAATACCGACCTGCATGAGCTGTTTATACATTTTGGAGATTAATCCTTAGTCCGTTGATCCATACGCAAATATTTTTCCCATTCTGAGGGTTGTCCTTTGGTCTTCTTTGTCGTTTCCTGTGTGTGGCAAAAGCTTGTACGTTTCATTAGGTCCCACTTGTTTATTTTTGTTTTTATTTCAATTACTCTAGGAGGTGGATTAAAACAGATCTTGCTGTGATGTATGTCAAAGCGTGTTATTCCTATGTTTTCCTCTAAGAGTTTTATAGTATCCTGTCTTACGTTTAGGTCTCTGTTCCATTTTTAGTTTATTTGTGTGTACGGTGTTTGGGAGTGTTCTAATTTCATTCTTTTACATGTGTCTGTCCAATTTTCCCAGCCCCACTTATTGTAGAGACTGTCTTTTCTCCATTGTGGATTCCTGCCTCCTTTGTCATAGATTAGTTGACCATAGGTGCGTGGCTTCATCTCTGGGCTTTCTATCCTGTTGCATTGATCTATATTTCTGTTTTTGTGCCAGTCCCATCGTGTCTTGATTCCTGTAGCTTTGTAGTACAGTCTGAAGTCGGGCAGTCTGATTCCTCCAGCTCTGTTTTTTTCCCTCAAACTGCTTCGGCTCTTCCGGGTTTTTATGTCTCCATACAAATTTTAAGATTTTTTTGTTCTAGTTCTGGAAAAAATGCCATTGGTAATTTGAGAGGGATTGCATTGAATATGCAGATTGCTTTGGGTAGTATAGTCATTTTCACAACGTTGATTCTTAGAATCCAAGAACATGGTATCTCTCTCCATCTGTTTCTATCATCTTCAATTTCATTCTTCAGTGTCATAGTTTTCAGCATACAGATCTTTTGTCTCCCTAGGTAGGTTGACTCCTAGGTATTTTATTCTGTTTGTTGCAATGGTTAATGGGAGTGTTTCCTTCATTTCTCTTTCAGATTTTTCTTCATTAATGTATAGAAATGCAAGGGATTTGTGTGCATTCATTTTGTATCGTGCAACGTTACCAAATCCATGGATTAGCTCTAGTAGTTTTCTGGTGGCATCTTTAGGATTCTCTAAGTATAGTGTCATGTCATCTGCACAGAGTGACAGTATTACTTGTTCTTTTCTAACTTGTGTTCCTTTTATTTCTTTTGCTGCTCTGACTGCTGGGGCTAGGACTTCCAAAACTATGTTGAATAATAGTGGTGAGAGTGGTCATCCTTGTCTTGTTCCTGATATTAGAGGACATGCTTTCAATTTTCAGCATTGAGGATGTTTGCTGTGGGTTTGTCGTATATGGCCTTGATTAAGTTGAGTGAGGTTCCATCTCTGCCCATTTTCTGGAGGGTTTTCATCATAAATGTGTGCTGAAATCTGTCACAAGCTTTTCTGCATCTATTGACATGATCATATGGTTTTTCCTCTTCACTTTGTTAATAGGGTGTATCACATTGATTTCCGTGTATTGAAGAATCCTTACATCCCTGGGATACATCCCACTTGATCATGAGGTATGATACTTTAATTTGGTAATGGATTTGGTTTGCTACTATTTCGTTGAGCAGCTTTTCATCTATGTTCATCAGGGATATCGGTGTGTAACTGTATTTTTTTGTACTATTTTTGTCTGGATTTGGTATCAGGGTGATGGTGGCCTAATAGAAAGGGTTTGGGAGTGTTCCTTCCTCGCCAATTTTTTGGAAGTGTTTGAGAAGGATGTGTGTTAGGTCTTTTCTCCATGTTGGATAGAATTATCCTGTGAAACCATCTGTCCTGGACTTTTGTTTGTTGGACGATTGTTAATCAGAGTTGCAAGTTCATTACTCGTACTGGGTCTGTTCATAGTTTCTATTTTTTCCTGGTTCAGTCTTGGAAGGTTGTACCTTTCTAAGAATTTGTGCATTTCTTCCAGATTTTCCAATATATCAGCATAGAGTTGCTTGTAGTAGTCTCTTACGAAGTTTTGTATTTCTGTGTTGTCCATGGTAACTTCTTTTTCATTTCTAATTTTATTGAGTGCAGTCCTCTCCCTCTTTTTCTCGATGAGTCTGGCTAAAGGTTTATCAATATTGTTTACCTTCTCAAAGAACCAGCTTTTACTTTTATTGATTCTTGCTGTTGTTTTCTTTGTTGCTATTTCAGTTCTTTCTTTCTTTTTTTTCTGCCTTTTTATTGACAGCTCCAACTACCTTCAGACTTGGTTGTCTATTTAGGAAATGATCGGTTCAAATGAACACATCTTCTTCCTTTTACGTTATTGTTTTTTGAATTTTTGAATATCATTGTTTTATACAGCAGGTTTTTATTAGTTATCCATTTTATACATATCAGTGTATATATGTCAATCCCGATTTCCCAATTCATCACACAACGACTACCACACCCCCACTTTCCCCCTTTCTGACTGACTTTACTCTGTATGATAGTCTCTAGATCCATCCACGCCTGTACCAATGAACCAACGTAGTTCCTTTTTATGGCTGAGTAATATTCCATGGTATATATGTACCACATCTTCTTTATCCATTTGTCTGTGGATGGGCATTTAGGTTGTTTCCATGACCTGGCTATTGTAAATACTGCTGCAGTGAACATTGGGGTGCATGTGTCTTTTAGAACTATGGTTTTCTCTTGGTATATGCCCTGTAGTGGGTTCGCTGGGTCATATGGCAATTCTGTTATTTGTTTTTCAAGGAACCTCTTTACTGTTCTCCATAGTGGCTGTATCAATTTACACTCCCAACAACAGTGCAAAAGTATACTCTTTGCTCCACACCCTGTCCAGCAGTTGTTGTTTGTTGATTTTCTGATGATGCCTGTTTCTAAATGGCATGAGGTGATACCTCAGTGTAGTTTTGATGTGCATCTCTCTAATAATTAGTGATGTTGAGCAGGTTTTCATGTGCTTGTTGGCCAGCTGTATGTCTTCTTTGGAGAATTGTCTATTTAGGTCTTCTGCCCATTTCTCGATCTGGGTGTTCGTTTTTTTAATACCGAGCTGCGTGAGCTGTTTATAGATTTTGGAGATTAATCCTTAGTCCGTTGATCCGTACGCAAATATTTTTCCCATTCTGAGGGTTGTCCTTTGGTCTTGTTTGTCGTTTCCTGTGTGTGGCAAAAGCTTGTAAGTTTCATTAGGTCCCACTTGTTTATTTTTGTTTTTATTTCCATTACTCTAGGAGGTGGATTAAAACAGATCTTGCTGTGATGTATGTCAAAGCGTGTTATTCCTATGTTTTCCTCTAAGAGTTTTATAGTATCCTGTCTTACGTTTAGGTCTCTGTTCCATTTTTAGTTTATTTGTGTGTACGGTGTTTGGGAGTGTTCTAATTTCATTCTTTTACATGTGTCCAATTTTCCCAGCCCCACTTATTGTAGAGACTGTCTTTTCTCCATTGTGGATTCCTGCCTCCTTTGTCATAGATTAGTTGACCATAGGTGCGTGGCTTTATCTCTGGGCTTTCTATCCTGTTGCATTGATCTATATTTCTGTTTTTGTGCCAGTCCCATCGTGTCTTGATTCCTGTAGCTTTGTAGTACAGTCTGAAGTCGGGGAGTCTGATTCCTCCAGCTCTGTTTTTTTCCCTCAAACTGCTTCGGCTCTTCCGGGTTTTTATGTCTCCATACAAATTTTAAGATTTTTTGGTTCTAGTTCTGGAAAAAATGCCATTGGTAATTTGAGAGGGATTGCATTGAATATGCAGATTGCTTTGGGTAGTATAGTCATTTTCACAACATTGATTCTTAGAACCCAAGAACGTGGTGTCTCTCTCCATTTGTTTCTATCATCTTCAATTTCATTCTTCAGTGTCATAGTTTTCAGCATACAGATCTTTTGTCTCCCTAGGTAGGTTGACTCCTAGGTATTTTATTCTGTTTGTTGCAATGGTTAATGGGAGTGTTTCCTTCATTTCTCTTTCAGATTTTTCTTCATTAATGTATAGAAATGCAAGGGATTTGTGTGCATTCATTTTGTATCGTGCAACGTTACCAAATCCATGGATTAGCTCTAGTAGTTTTCTGGTGGCATCTTTAGGATTCTCTAAGTATAGTGTCATGGCATCTGCACAGAGTGACAGTGTTACTTCTTCGTTTCCAACTTGTGTTCCTTTTATTTCTTTTGCTGCTCTGACTGCTGGGGCTAGGACTTCCAAAACTATGTTGAATAATAGTGGTGAGAGTGGTCATCCTTGTCTTGTTCCTGATATTAGAGGACATGCTTTCAGTTTTTCACCATTGAGGATGTTTGCTGTGGGTTTGTCATACATGGCCTTGATTAAGTTGAGTGAGGTTCCCTCTCTGCCCACTTTCTGTAGGGTTTTTCTCAGAAATGTGTGTTGAAATTTGTCACAAGCTTTTCTGCGTCTATTGACATGATCATATGGTTTTTCCTCTTCACTTTGTTAATAGGGTGTATCACATTGATTTTCGTGTATTGAAGAATCCTTGCATCCCTGGGATAACTCCCACTTGATCATGAGGTATGATACTTTAATTTGTTATTGGATTTGGTTTGCTACTCCTTTGTTGAGCAACTTTGCATCTATGTTCATCAGTGAAATCGGTGTGTAACTTTATTTTTTTGTACTATCTTTGTCTGGTTTTGGTATCAGGGTGATGTGGCCTCATAGAAAGTGTTTGGGAGTGTTCCTTCCTCGCCAAATTTTTGGAAGAGTTTGAGAAGGATGTGTGTTAGCTCTTTTCTCCATGTTGGATAGAATTATCCTGTGAAACCATCTGTCCTGCACTTTTGTTGGTTGGACGATTTTTAATCAGAGTTGCAAGTTCATTACTCGTACTGGGTCTGTTCATAGTTTCTATTTTTTCCTGGTTCAGTCTCGGAAGGTTGTACCTTTTTACGAATTTGTGCATTTCGTCCAGATTTTCCATTTTATCAGCATAGAGTTGCTTGTAGTAGTCTCTTACGAAGTTTTGTATTTCTGTGTTGTCTGTGGTAACTTCTTTTTCATTTCTAAATTTATTGATTGCAGTCCTCTCCCTCTTTTTCTCGATGAGTCTGCCTAAAGGTTTATCAATATTGTTTACCTTCTCAAAGAACCAGCTTTTACTTTTATTGATTCTTGTTGTTTTCTTTGTTGCTATTTCAGTTCTTTTTTTCTTGTTTTTCTGCCTTTTTATTGACAGCTCCAACTACCTTCAGGCTTTGTTGTCTATTTAGGAAATGATCAGTTCAAATGAACACATCTTCTTCCTTTTACCTTATTGTTTTTTGAATTTTTGAATATTATTTTGCTTTTTTATACAGCAGGTTTTTATTAGTTATCCATTTTATACATATCAGTGTATATATGTCAATCCCGATTTCCCAATTCATCACACAACGACTACCACACCCCCACTTTCCCCCTTTCTGACTGACTTTACTCTGTATGATAGTCTCTAGATCCATCCACGCCTGTACCAATGAACCAACTTAGTTCCTTTTCATGGCTGAGTAATATTCCATAGTATATATGTACCACATCTTCTTTATCCATTTGACTGTGGATGGGCATTTAGATTGTTTCCATAACCTGGCTATTGTAAATATCGCTGCAATGAACATTGGGGTGCATGTGTCTTTTAGATCTATGGTTTTCTCTTGGCATATGCCCAGTAGAGGGTTCACTGGGTCATATGGCAATTCTGTTTTTCATTTTTTAAGGAACCTCTTTACTGTTCTGCATAGTGGCTGTATCAATTTACACTCCCAACAACAGTGCAAAAGTATACTCTTTGCTCCACACCCTATCCAGCAGTTGTTGTTTGTTGATTTTCTGATGATGCGTGTTTCTAAATGGCGTGAGGTGATACCTCAGTGTAGTTTTGATGTGCATCTCTCTAATAATTAGTGATGTTGAGCAGGTTTTGATGTGCTTGTTGGCCAGCTGTATGTCTTCTTTGGAGAATTGTCTATTTAGGTCTTCGGTCTATTTTTCGATTGGGTTGTTCGTTTATTTAATACCGAGCTGCATGTGCTGTTTATATATTTTGTAGATTAATCCTTAGTCCGTTGATCCGTATGCAAATATTTTTCCCATTCTGAGGGTTGTCCTTTGGTCTTGTTTGTTGTTTCCTGTGTGTGGCAAAAGCTTGTAAGTTTCATTAGGTCCCACTTGTTTATTTTTGTTTTTATTTCCATTACTCTAGGAGGGCGATTAAAACAGATCTTGCTGTGATGTATGTCAAAGCGTGTTATTCCTATGTTTTCCTCTAAGAGTTTTATAGTATCCTGTCTTACGTTTAGGTCTCTGTTCCATTTTTAGTTTATTTGTGTGTACGATGTTTGGGAGTGTTCTAATTTCATTCTTTTACATGTGTCTGTCCAGTTTTCCCAGCCCCACTTATTGTAGAGACTGTCTTTTCTCCATTGTGGATTCTTGCCTCCTTTGTCATAGATTCGTTGACCATAGGTGCGTGGCTTTATCTCTGGGCTTTCTATCCTGTTGCGTTGATCTATAGTTCTGTTTTTGTGCCAGTCCCATCGTGTCTTGATTCCTGTACCTTTGTAGTACAGTCTGAAGTCGGGCAGTCTGATTCCTCCAGCTCTGTTTTTTTCCCTCAAACTGCTTTGGCTCTTCCGGGTTTTTTGTGTCTCCATACACATTTTAAGATTTTCTTGTTCTAGTTTTGGAAAAAATGCCATTGGTAATTTGAGAGGGATTGCATTGAATATGCAGATTGCTTTGGGTAGTATAGTCATTTTCACAACGTTGATTCTTAGAATCCAAGAACATGGTATCTCTCTCCATCTGTTTCTATCATCTTCAATTTCATTCTTCAGTGTCATAGTTTTCAGCATACAGATCTTTTGTCTCCCTAGGTAGGTTGACTCCTAGGTATTTTATTCTGTTTGTTGCAATGGTTAATGGGAGTGTTTCCTTCATTTCTCTTTCAGATTTTTCTTCATTAATGTATAGAAATGCAAGGGATTTGTGTGCATTCATTTTGTATCGTGCAACGTTACCAAATCCATGGATTAGCTCTAGTAGTTTTCTGGTGGCATCTTTAGGATTCTCTAAGTATAGTGTCATGTCATCTGCACAGAGTGACAGTGTTACTTGTTCTTTTCTAACTTGTGTTCCTTTTATTTCTTTTGCTGCTCTGACTGCTGGGGCTAGGACTTCCAAAACTATGTTGAATAATAGTGGTGAGAGTGGTCATCCTTGTCTTGTTCCTGATATTAGAGGACATGCTTTCAATTTTCAGCATTGAGGATGTTTGCTGTGGGTTTGTCGTATATGGCCTTGATTAAGTTGAGTGAGGTTCCATCTCTGCCCATTTTCTGGAGGGTTTTCATCATAAATGTGTGCTGAAATCTGTCACAAGCTTTTCTGCATCTATTGACATGATCATATGGTTTTTCCTCTTCACTTTGTTAATAGGGTGTATCACATTGATTTCCGTGTATTGAAGAATCCTTACATCCCTGGGATACATCCCACTTGATCATGAGGTATGATACTTTAATTTGGTAATGGATTTGGTTTGCTACTATTTCGTTGAGCAGCTTTTCATCTATGTTCATCAGGGATATCGGTGTGTAACTGTATTTTTTTGTACTATTTTTGTCTGGATTTGGTATCAGGGTGATGGTGGCCTAATAGAAAGGGTTTGGGAGTGTTCCTTCCTCGCCAATTTTTTGGAAGTGTTTGAGAAGGATGTGTGTTAGGTCTTTTCTCCATGTTGGATAGAATTATCCTGTGAAACCATCTGTCCTGGACTTTTGTTTGTTGGACGATTGTTAATCAGAGTTGCAAGTTCATTACTCGTACTGGGTCTGTTCATAGTTTCTATTTTTTCCTGGTTCAGTCTTGGAAGGTTGTACCTTTCTAAGAATTTGTGCATTTCTTCCAGATTTTCCAATATATCAGCATAGAGTTGCTTGTAGTAGTCTCTTACGAAGTTTTGTATTTCTGTGTTGTCCATGGTAACTTCTTTTTCATTTCTAATTTTATTGAGTGCAGTCCTCTCCCTCTTTTTCTCGATGAGTCTGGCTAAAGGTTTATCAATATTGTTTACCTTCTCAAAGAACCAGCTTTTACTTTTATTGATTCTTGCTGTTGTTTTCTTTGTTGCTATTTCAGTTCTTTCTTTCTTTTTTTTCTGCCTTTTTATTGACAGCTCCAACTACCTTCAGACTTGGTTGTCTATTTAGGAAATGATCGGTTCAAATGAACACATCTTCTTCCTTTTACGTTATTGTTTTTTGAATTTTTGAATATCATTGTTTTATACAGCAGGTTTTTATTAGTTATCCATTTTATACATATCAGTGTATATATGTCAATCCCGATTTCCCAATTCATCACACGACTACCACACCCCCACTTTCCCCCTTTCTGACTGACTTTACTCTGTATGATAGTCTCTAGATCCATCCACGCCTGTACCAATGAACCAACGTAGTTCCTTTTTATGGCTGAGTAATATTCCATGGTATATATGTACCACATCTTCTTTATCCATTTGTCTGTGGATGGGCATTTAGGTTGTTTCCATGACCTGGCTATTGTAAATACTGCTGCAGTGAACATTGGGGTGCATGTGTCTTTTAGAACTATGGTTTTCTCTTGGTATATGCCCTGTAGTGGGTTCACTGGGTCATATGGCAATTCTTTTATTCGTTTTTCAAGGAACCTCTTTACTGTTCTCCATAGTGGCTGTATCAATTTACACTCCCAACAACAGTGCAAAAGTATACTCTTTGCTCCACACCGTGTCCAGCAGTTGTTGTTTGTTGATTTTCTGATGATGCCCGTTCTAAATGGTGTGAGGTGATACCTCAGTGTAGTTTTGATGTGCATCTCTCTAATAATTAGTGATGTTGAGCAGGTTTTCATGTGCTTCTTGGCCAGCTGTATGTCTTCTTTGGAGAATTGTCTATTTAGGTCTTCTGCCCATTTTTCGATTGGGGTGTTCGTTTTTTTAATACCGAGCTGCGTGAGCTGTTTATAGATTTTGGAGATTAATCCTTAGTCCGTTGATCCGTACGCAAATATTTTGCCATTCTGAGGGTTGTCTTTTCGCCTTGTTTGTCGTTTCCTGTGTGTGGCAAAGCTTGCAAGTTTCATTAGGTCCCACTTGTTTATTTTTGTTTTTATTTCCATTACTCTAGGAGGGGGATTAAAACAGATCTTGCTGTGATGTATGTCAAAGCGTGTTATTCCTATGTTTTCCTCTAAGAGTTTTATAGTATCCTGTCTTACGTTTAGGTCTCTGTTCCATTTTTAGTTTATTTGTGTGTATGGTGTTTGGGAGTGTTCTAATTTCATTCTTTTACATGTGTCTGTCCAGTTTTCCCAGCACCACTTATTGTAGAGACTGTCTTTTCTCCATTGTGGATTCCTGCCTCCTTTGTCATAGATTAGTTGACCATAGGTGCGTGGCTTTATCTCTGGGCTTTCTATCCTGTTGCATTGATCTATATTTCTGTTTTTGTGCCAGTCCCATCGTGTCTTGATTCCTGTAGCTTTGTAGTACAGTCTGAAGTCGGGCAGTCTGATTCCTCCAGCTCTGTTTTTTTCCCTCAAACTGCTTTGGCTCTTCCGGGTTTTTATGTCTCCATACAAATTTTAAGATTTTTTTGTTCTAGTTCTGGAAAAAATGCCATTGGTAATTTGAGAGGGATTGCATTGAATATGCAGATTGCTTTGGGTAGTATAGTCATTTTCACAACATTGATTCTTAGAATCCAAGAACATGGTATCTCTCTCCATCTGTTTCTATCATCTTCAATTTCATTCTTCAGTGTCATAGTTTTCAGCATACAGATCTTTTGTCTCCCTAGGTAGGTTGACTCCTAGGTATTTTATTCTGTTTGTTGCAATGGTTAATGGGAGTGTTTCCTTCATTTCTCTTTCAGATTTTTCTTCATTAATGTATAGAAATGCAAGGGATTTGTGTGCATTCATTTTGTATCGTGCAACGTTACCAAATCCATGGATTAGCTCTAGTAGTTTTCTGGTGGCATCTTTAGGATTCTCTAAGTATAGTGTCATGCCATCTGGAAAGAGTGACAGTGTTACTTCTTCGTTTCCAACTTGTGTTCCTTTTATTTCTTTTGCTGCTCTGACTGCTGGGGCTAGGACTTCCAAAACTATGTTGCATAATAGTGGTGAGAGTGGTCATCCTTGTCTTCTTCCTGATATTAGAGGACATGCTTTCAGTTTTTCACCATTGAGGATGTTTGCTGTGGGTTTGTCGTATATGGCCTTGATTAAGTTGAGTGAGGTTCCCTCTCTGTCACTTTCTGGAGGCTTTTTATCAGAAATGTGTGTTGAAATTTGTCACAAGCTTTTCTGCATCTATTGACATCATCATATGGTTTTTCCTCTTCACTTTGTTAATTGGGGGTATCACATTGATTTTCGTGTTTTGAAGAATCCTTGCATCCCTGGGATAAATCCCACTTGATTATGAGGTATGATACTTTTAATGTGGTATTGGATTCTGTTTGCTACTCTTTTGTTGAGCAACTTTGCATCTATGTTCATCAGTGAAATCGGTGTGTAACTATTTTTTTGTACTATCTTGTCTGGTTTTGGTATCAGGGTGATGGTGGCCTCATAGAAAGAGTTTGGGAGTGTTCCTTCCTTGCCAAATTTTTGGAAGAGTTTGAGAAGGATGTGTGTTAGGTCTTTTCTCCATGTTGGATAGAATTATCCTGTGAAACCATCTGTCCTGGACTTTTGTTGGTTGGACGATTTTTAATCAGAGTTGCAAGGTCATTACTCGTACTGGGTCTGTTCATAGTTTCTATCTTTTCCTGGTTCAGTCTTGGAAGGTTGTACCTTTCTAAGAATTTGTGCATTTCGTCCAGATTTTCCATTTTATCAGCATAGAGTTGCTTGCAGTAGTCTCTTAGGAAGTTTTGTATTTCTGTGTTGTCTGTGGTAACTTCTTTTTCATTTCTAATTTTATTGATTGCAGTCCTCTCCCTCTTTTTCTCGATGAGTCTGGCTAAATCTTTATCAATATTGTTTACCTTCTCAAAGAACCAGCTTTTACTTTTATTGATCCTTGTTATTGTTTTCTTTGTTGCTATTTCACTTCTTTCTTTCTTTTTTTTCTACCTTTTTATTGACAGCCCCAACTACCTTCAACGTTTGTTGGCTATTTAGGAAATGATCGGTTCAAATGAACACATCTTCTTCCATTTATCTTATTTTTTTTCAGTTTTTGAATATTATTTTATTTTTTTATACAGCAGGTTCTTATTAGTTATCCATTTTATACATATTAGTGTATATATGTCAATGCCAATTTCCGAATTCATCACACAACGACTACCACACCCCCACTTTCCCCCTATGGTGGCCATACGTTGGTTCTCCACATCTGTGTATCAATTCAATCCTGCAAACCGGTTCATCTGTACCATTTTTCTAGGTTGCATATATATGCGTTTATAGATGATATCTGTTTTTCTCTTTCTGACTGATTTCACTGTGTATGAGAGTCTCTAGATGCATCCACGCCTGTACCAATGAACCAACTTAGTTCCTTTTCATGGCTGAGTAATATTCCATGGTATATATGTACCACTTCTTCTTTATCCATTTGTCTGTGGATGGGCATTTAGATTGTTTCCATAACCTGGCTATTGTAAATACCGCTGCAATGAATATTGGGGTGCATGTGTCTTTTAGAACTATGGTTTTCTCTTGGCATATGCCCAGTAGTGGGTTCGCTGGGTCATATGGCAATTCTGTTTTTCGTTTTTTAAGGAACCTCTTTTCTGTTCTGCATAGTGGCTGTATCAATTTACACTCCCAACAACAGTGCAAAAGTATACTCTTTGCTCCACACCCTGTCCAGCAGTTGTTGTTTGTTGATTTTCTGATGATGCCTGTTTCTAAATGGCGTGAGGTGATACCTCAGTGTAGTTTTGATGTGCATCTCTCTAATAATTAGTGATGTTGAGCAGGTTTTCATGTGCTTGTTGGCCAGCTGTATGTCTTCTTTGGAAATTGTCTATTTAGGTCTTCTGCCCATTTCTCGATTTGGGTGTTCGTTTTTATAATACCGAGCTGCGTGAGCTGTTTATATATTTTGGAGTTTAATCCTTAGTCCGTTGATCCGTATGCAAATATTTTTCCCATTCTGAGGGTTGTCCTTTCGTATTGTTTGTCGTTTCCTGTGTGTGGCAAAAGCTTGTGAGTTTCGTTAGGTCCCACTTGTTTATTTTTGTTTTTATTTCCATTACTCTAGGAGGTGGATTAAAACAGATCTTGCTGTGATGTATGTCAAAGCGTGTTATTCCTATGTTTTCCTCTGAGAGTTTTATAGTATCCTGTCTTACGTTTAGGTCTCTGTTCCATTTTTAGTTTATTTGTGTGTACGGTGTTTGGGAGTGTTTTAATTTCATTCTTTTACATGTGTCTGTCCAATTTTCCCAGCCCCACTTATTGTAGAGACTGTCTTTTCTCCATTGTGGATTCTTGCCTCCTTTGCATAGATTCGTTGACCATAGGTGCGTGGCTTTATCTCTGGGCTTTCTATCCTGTTGCATTGATCTATAGTTCTGTTTTTGTGCCAGTCCCATCGTGTCTTGATTCCTGTAGCTTTGTAGTACAGTCTGAAGTCGGGCAGTCTGATTCCTCCAGCTCTGTTTTTTTCCCTCAAACTGCTTTGGCTCTTCCGGGTTTTTTGTGTCTCCATACACATTTTAAGATTTTCTTGTTCTAGTTCTGGAAAAAATGCCATTGGTAATTTGAGAGGGATTGCACTGAATATATAGATTGCTTTGGGTAGTATAGTCATTTTCACAACATTGATTCTTCCAATCCAAGAACATGGTATCTCTCTCCATCTGTTTGTATCATCTTCAATTTCGTTCTTCAGTGCCATAATTTTCAGCATACAGATCTTTTGTCTCCCTAGGTAATTTTATTCCTAGGTAATTTATTCCTTTTGTTGCAATGGTTAATGGGAGTGTTTCCTTCATTTCTCTTTAAGATTTTTTTTCATTAATGTATAGGAATGCAAGGGATTTGTGTGCATTCATTTTGTATCGTGCAACGTTACCAAATCCATGGATTAGCTCTAGTAGTTTTCTGGTGGCATCTTTAGGATTCTCTAAGTATAGTGTCATGCCATCTGGAAAGAGTGACAGTGTTACTTCTTCTTTTCCAACTTGTGTTCCTTTTATTTCTTTTGCTGCTCTGACTGCTGGGGCTAGGACTTCCAAAACTATGTTGCATAATAGTGGTGAGAGTGGTCATCCTTGTCTTGTTCCTGATATTAGAGGACATGCTTTCAGTTTTTCAGCATTGAGGATGTTTGCTGTGGGTTTGTCGTATATGGCCTTGATTAAGTTGAGTGAGGTTCCCTCTCTGCCCACTTTCTGGAGGGTTTTTATCAGAAATGTGTGTTGAAATTTGTCACAAAGCTTTTCTGCGTCTATTGACATGATCATATGGTTTTTCCTCTTCACTTTGTTAATTGGGTGTATCACATTGATTTTCGTGTTTTGAAGATTCCTTGCATCCCTGGGATAAATCCCACTTGATCATGAGGTATGATACTTTAATTTGGTATTGGATTTGGTTTGCTACTATTTTGTTGAGCAGATTTGCATCTATGTTCATCAGTGATATCGGTGTGTAACTGTATTTTTTTGTATTATCTTTGTCTGGTTTTGGTATCAGGGTGATGGTGGCCTCATAGAAAGAGTTTGGGAGTGTTCCTTCCTCACCAAATTTTTGGAAGAGTTTGAGAAGGATGTGTGTTAGGTCTTTTCTCCATGTTGGATAGAATTATCCTGTGAAACCATCTGTCCTGGACTTTTGTTGGTTGGACGATTTTTAATCAGAGTTGCAAGGTCATTACTCGTACTGGGTCTGTTCATAGTTTCTATTTTTTTCTGGTTCAGTCTTGGAAGGTTGTACCTTTCTAAGAATTTGTGCATTTCGTCCAGATTTTCCATTTTATCAGCATAGAGTTGCTTGCAGTAGTCTCTTATGAAGTTTTGTATTTCTGTGTTGTCTGTGGTAACTTCTTTTTCATTTCTAATTTTATTGATTGCAGTCCTCTCCCTCTTTTTCTCGATGCGTCTGGCTAAATGTATATCAATATTGTTTACCTTCTCAAAGAACCAGCTTTTACTTTTATTGATCCTCGTTATTGTTTTCTTTGTTGCTATTTCACTTCTTTCTTTCTTTTTTTTCTACCTTTTTTTTGACAGCCCCAACTACCTTCAACGTTTGTTGTCTATTTAGAAAATGATCGGTTCAAATGAACACATCTTCTTCCTTTTATCTTATTGTTTTTTCAGTTTTTGAATATTATTTTATTTTTTTATACAGCAGGTTCTTATTAGTTATCCATTTTATACACACTAGTGTATACATGTCAATGCCAATTTCCGAATTCATCACACAAGGACTACCACACCCCCACTTTCCCTCTATGGTGGCCATACGTTGGTTCTCCACATCTGTGTATCAATTCAATCCTGCAAACCGGTTCATCTGTACCATTTTTCTAGGTTGCATATATATGCGTTTATAGATGATATCTGTTTTTCTCTTTCTGACTGATTTCACTGTGTATGACAGTCTCTAGATCCATCCACGCCTGTACCAATGAACCAACTTAGTTCCTTTTCATGGCTGAGTAATATTCCATGGTATATATGTACCACATCTTCTTTATCCATTTGTCTGTGGATGGGCATTTAGATTGTTTCCATAACCTGGCTATTGTAAATACCGCTGCAATGAACATTGGGGTGCATGTGTCTTTTAGAACTATGGTTTTCTCTTGGCATATGCCCAGTAGTGGGTTCGCTGGGTCATATGGCAATTCTCTTTTTCATTTTTTAAGGAACCTCTTTACTGTTCTGCATAGTGGCTGTATCAATTTACACTCCCAACAACAGTGCAAGAGTATACTCTTTGCTCCACACCCTGTCCAGCAGTTGTTGTTTGTTGATTTTCTGATGATGCGTGTTTCTAAATGGCATGAGGTGATACCTCAGTGTAGTTTTGATGTGCATCTCTCTAATAATTAGTGATGTTGAGCAGGTTTTCATGTGCTTGTTGGCCAGCTGTATGTCTTCTTTGGAGAATTGTCTATTTAGGTCTTCTGCCCATTTTTCGATTGGGGTGTTCGTTTTTTTAATACCGAGCTGCGTGAGCTGTTTATATATTTTGGAGTTTACTCCTTAGTCCGTTGATCCGTACGCAAATATTTTGCCATTCTGAGGGTTGTCTTTTCGTCTTGTTTGTCGTTTCCTGTGTGTGGCAAAGCTTGCAAGTTTCATTAGGTCCCACTTGTTTATTTTTGTTTTTATTTCCATTACTCTAGGAGGGGGATTAAAACAGATCTTGCTGTGATGTATGTCAAAGCGTGTTATTCCTATGTTTTCCTCTAAGAGTTTTATAGTATCCTGTCTTACGTTTAGGTCTCTGTTCCATTTTTAGTTTATTTGTGTGTATGGTGTTTGGGAGTGTTCTAATTTCATTCTTTTACATGTGTCTGTCCAATTTTCCCAGCCCCACTTATTGTAGAGACTGTCTTTTCTCCATTGTGGATTCCTGCCTCCTTTGTCATAGATTAGTTGACCATAGGTGCGTGGCTTTATCTCTGGGCTTTCTATCCTGTTGCATTGATCTATATTTCTGTTTTTGTGCCAGTCCCATCGTGTCTTGATTCCTGTAGCTTTGTAGTACAGTCTGAAGTCGGGCAGTCTGATTCCTCCAGCTCTGTTTTTTTCCCTCAAACTGCTTTGGCTCTTCCGGGTTTTTATTTCTCCATACAAATTTTAAGATTTTTTTGTTCTAGTTCTGGAAAAAATGCCATTGGTAATTTGAGAGGGATTGCATTGAATATGCAGATTGCTTTGGGTAGTATAGTCATTTTCACAACATTGATTCTTAGAATCCAAGAACATGGTATCTCTCTCCATCTGTTTCTATCATCTTCAATTTCATTCTTCAGTGTCATAGTTTTCAGCATACAGATCTTTTGTCTCCCTAGGTAGGTTGACTCCTAGGTATTTTATTCTGTTTGTTGCAATGGTTAATGGGAGTGTTTCCTTCATTTCTCTTTCAGATTTTTCTTCATTAATGTATAGAAATGCAAGGGATTTGTGTGCATTCATTTTGTATCGTGCAACGTTACCAAATCCATGGATTAGCTCTAGTAGTTTTCTGGTGGCATCTTTAGGATTCTCTAAGTATAGTGTCATGTCATCTGCACAGAGTGACAGTGTTACTTGTTCTTTTCTAACTTGTGTTCCTTTTATTTCTTTTGCTGCTCTGACTGCTGGGGCTAGGACTTCCAAAACTATGTTGAATAATAGTGGTGAGAGTGGTCATCCTTGTCTTGTTCCTGATATTAGAGGACATGCTTTCAATTTTCAGCATTGAGGATGTTTGCTGTGGGTTTGTCGGATATGGCCTTGATTAAGTTGAGTGAGGTTCCATCTCTGCCCATTTTCTGGAGGGTTTTCATCATAAATGTGTGCTGAAATCTGTCACAAGCTTTTCTGCATCTATTGACATGATCATATGGTTTTTCCTCTTCACTTTGTTAATAGGGTGTATCACATTGATTTCCGTGTATTGAAGAATCCTTACATCCCTGGGATACATCCCACTTGATCATGAGGTATGATACTTTAATTTGGTAATGGATTTGGTTTGCTACTATTTCGTTGAGCAGCTTTTCATCTATGTTCATCAGGGATATCGGTGTGTAACTGTATTTTTTTGTACTATTTTTGTCTGGATTTGGTATCAGGGTGATGGTGGCCTAATAGAAAGGGTTTGGGAGTGTTCCTTCCTCGCCAATTTTTTGGAAGTGTTTGAGAAGGATGTGTGTTAGGTCTTTTCTCCATGTTGGATAGAATTATCCTGTGAAACCATCTGTCCTGGACTTTTGTTTGTTGGACGATTGTTAATCAGAGTTGCAAGTTCATTACTCGTACTGGGTCTGTTCATAGTTTCTATTTTTTCCTGGTTCAGTCTTGGAAGGTTGTACCTTTCTAAGAATTTGTGCATTTCTTCCAGATTTTCCAATATATCAGCATAGAGTTGCTTGTAGTAGTCTCTTACGAAGTTTTGTATTTCTGTGTTGTCCATGGTAACTTCTTTTTCATTTCTAATTTTATTGAGTGCAGTCCTCTCCCTCTTTTTCTCGATGAGTCTGGCTAAAGGTTTATCAATATTGTTTACCTTCTCAAAGAACCAGCTTTTACTTTTATTGATTCTTGCTGTTGTTTTCTTTGTTGCTATTTCAGTTCTTTCTTTCTTTTTTTTCTGCCTTTTTATTGACAGCTCCAACTACCTTCAGACTTGGTTGTCTATTTAGGAAATGATCGGTTCAAATGAACACATCTTCTTCCTTTTACGTTATTGTTTTTTGAATTTTTGAATATCATTGTTTTATACAGCAGGTTTTTATTAGTTATCCATTTTATACATATCAGTGTATATATGTCAATCCCGATTTCCCAATTCATCACACAACGACTACCACACCCCCACTTTCCCCCTTTCTGACTGATTTCACTGTGTATGATAGTCTCTAGATCCATCCACGCCTGTACCAATGAACCAACTTAGTTCCTTTTCATGGCTGAGTAATATTCCATGGTATATATGTACCACATCTTCTTTATCCATTTGTCTGTGGATGGGCATTTAGATTGTTTCCATAACCTGGCTATTGTAAATACCGCTGCAATGAACATTGGGGTGCATGTGTCTTTTAGAACTATGGTTTTCTCTTGGCATATGCCCAGTAGTGGGTTCGCTGGGTCATATGGCAATTCTCTTTTTCATTTTTTAAGGAACCTCTTTACTGTTCTCCATAGTGGCTGTATCAATTTACACTCCCAACAACAGTGCAAGAGTATACTCTTTGCTCCACACCCTATCCAGCAGTTGTTGTTTGTTGATTTTCTGATGATGCCTGTTTCTAAATGGCGTAAGGTGATACCTCAGTGTAGTTTTGATGTGCAACTCTCTAATAATTAGGGATGTTGAGCAGCTTTTCATGTGCTTGTTGGCCAGCTGTATGTCTTCTTTGGAGAATTGTCTATTTAGGTCTTCTGCCCATTTCTCGATTTGGGTGTTCGTTTTTTAAATGCCGAGCTGCGTGAGCTGTTTATAGATTTTGGAGATTAATCCTTAGTCCGTTGATCCATATGCAAATATTTTTCCCATTCTGAGGGTTGTCCTTTCGTATTGTTTGTCGTTTCCTGTGTGTGGCAAAAGCTTGTGAGTTTCCTTAGGTCCCACTTGTTTATTTTTGTTTTTATTTCCATTACTCTAGGAGGTGGATTAAAACAGATCTTGCTGTGATGTATGTCAAAGCATGTTATTCCTATGTTTTCCTCTAAGAGTTTTATAGTATCCTGTCTTACGTTTAGATCTCTGTTCCATTTTTAGTTTATTTGTGTGTACGGTGTTTGGGAGTGTTCTAATTTCATTCTTTTACATGTGTCTGTCCAGTTTTCCCAGCACCACTTATTGTAGAGACTGTCTTTTCTCCATTGTGGATTCCTGCCTCCTTTGTCATAGATTAGTTGACCATAGGTGCGTGGCTTTATCTCTGGGCTTTCTATCCTGTTGCATTGATCTATATTTCTGTTTTTGTGCCAGTCCCATCGTGTCTTGATTCCTGTAGCTTTGTAGTACAGTCTGAAGTCGGGCAGTCTGATTCCTCCAGCTCTGTTTTTTTCCCTCAAACTGCTTCGGCTCTTCCGGGTTTTTATGTCTCCATACAAATTTTAAGATTTTCTTGTTCTAGTTCTGGAAAAAATGCCATTGGTAATTTGAGAGGGATTGCAATGAATATATAGATTGCTTTGGGTAGTATAGTCATTTTCACAACATTGATTCTTCCAATCCAAGAACATGGTATCTCTCTCCATCTGTTTGTATCATCTTCAATTTCGTTCTTCAGTGCCATAATTTTCAGCATACAGATCTTTTGTCTCCCTAGGTAAGTTTATTCCTAGGTAATTTATTCCTTTTGTTGCAATGCTTAATGGGAGTGTTTCCTTCATTTCTCTTTCAGATTTTTCTTCATTAATGTATAGAAATGCAAGGGATTTGTGTGCATTCATTTTGTATCGTGCAACGTTACCAAATCCATGGATTAGCTCTAGTAGTTTTCTGGTGGCATCTTTAGGATTCTCTAAGTATAGTGTCATGTCATCTACAAAGAGTGACAGTGTTACTTCTTCGTTTCCAACTTGTGTTCCTTTTATTTCTTTTGCTGCTCTGACTGCTGGGGCTAGGACTTCCAAAACTATGTTGCATAATAGTGGTGAGAGTGGTCATCCTTGTCTGGTTCCTGATATTAGAGGACATGCTTTCAGTTTTTCACCATTGAGGATGTTTGCTGTGGGTTTGTCGTATATGGCCTTGATTAAGTTGAGTGAGGTTCCCTCTCTGTCACTTTCTGGAGGCTTTTTATCAGAAATGTGTGTTGAAATTTGTCACAAGCTTTTCTGCGTCTATTGACATGCTCATATGGTTTTTCCTCTTCACTTTGTTAATTGGGTGTATCACATTGATTTTCGTGTTTTGAAGAATCCTTGCATCCCTGGGATAAATCCCACTTGATTATGAGGTATGATACTTTTAATGTGGTATTGGATTCTGTTTGCTACTCTTTTGTTGAGCAACTTTGCATCTATGTTCATCAGTGAAATCGGTGTGTAACTGTATTTTTTTGTACTATCTTGTCTGGTTTTGGTATCAGGGTGATGGTGGCCTCATAGAAAGAGTTTGGGAGTGTTCCTTCATCGCCAAATTTTTGGAAGAGTTTGAGAAGGATGTGTGTTAGGTCTTTTCTCCATGTTGGATAGAATTATCCTGTGAAACCATCTGTCCTGGACTTTTGTTGGTTGGACGATTTTTAATCAGAGTTGAAAGGTCATTACTCGTACTGGGTCTGTTCATAGTTTCTATTTTTTCCTGGTTCAGTCTTGGAAGGTTGTAGCTTTCTAAGAATTTGTGCATTTCGTCCAGATTTTCCATTTTATCAGCATAGAGTTGCTTGCAGTAGTCTCTTAGGAAGTTTTGTATTTCTGTGTTGTCCGTGGTAACTTCTTTTTCATTTCTAATTTTATTGATTGCAGTCCTCTCCCTCTTTTTCTCGATGAGTCTGGCTAAATGTATATCAATATTGTTTACCTTCTCAAAGAACCAGCTTTTAATTTTATTGATCCTTGTTATTGTTTTCTTTGTTGCTATTTCACTTCTTTCTTTCTTTTTTTTCTACCTTTTTATTGACAGCCCCAACTACCTTCAACGTTTGTTGTCTATTTAGAAAATGATTGGTTCAAATGAACAGATCTTCTACCTTTTATCTTATTGTTTTTTCAGTTTTTGAATATTATTTTATTTTTTTATACAGCAGGTTCTTATTAGTTATCCATTTTATACATATTAGTGTATATATGTCAATCCCAATTTCCGAATTCATCACACAACGACTACCACACCCCCACTTTCCCCCTATGGTGGCCATACGTTGGTTCTCCACATCTGTGTATCAATTCAATCCTGCAAACCGGTTCATCTGTACCATTTTTCTAGGTTGCATATATATGCATTTATATATAATATGTGTTTTTCTCTTTCTGACTGACTTCACTGTTTATGACAATCTCTAGATCCATCCACGCCTGTACCAATGAACCAACTTACTTCTTTTCATGGCTGAGTAATATTCCATGGTATATTTGTACCACATCTTCTTTATCCATTTGTCTGTGGATGGGCATTTAGATTGTTTCCATAACCTGGCTATTGTAAATACCGCTGCAATGAACATTGGGGTGCATGTGTCTTTTAGAACTATGGTTTTCTCTTGGCATATGCCCAGTAGTGGGTTCGCTGGGTCATATGGCAATTCTCTTTTTCATTTTTTAAGGAACCTCTTTACTGTTCTGCATAGTGGCTGTATCAATTTACACTCCCAACAACAGTGCAAGAGTATACTCTTTGATCCACACCCTGTCCAGCAGTTGTTGTTTGTTGATTTTCTGATGATGCCTGTTTCTAAATGGCGTGAGGTGATACCTCAGTGTAGTTTTGATGTGCATCTCTCTAATAATTAGTGATGTTGAGCAGGTTTTCATGTGCTTGTTGGCCAGCTGTATGTCTTCTTTGGAGAATTGTCTATTTAGGTCTTCTGCCCATTTTTCGATTGGGGTGTTCGTTTTTTTAATACCGAGCTGCGTGAGCTGTTTATAGATTTTGGAGATTAATCCTTAGTCCGTTGATCCATACGCAAATATTCGCCATTCTGAGGGTTGTCTTTTCGTCTTGCTTGTCGTTTCCTGTGTGTGGCAAAGCTTGCAAGTTTCATTAGGTCCCACTTGTTTATTTTTGATTTTATTTCCATTACTCTAGGAGGGGGATTAAAACAGATCTTGCTGTGATGTATGTCAAAGCGTGTTATTCCTATGTTTTCCTCTAAGAGTTTTATAGTATCCTGTCTTACGTTTATGTCTCTCTTCCATTTTTAGTTTATTTGTGTGTACGGTGTTTGGGAGTGTTCTAATTTCATTCTTTTACATGTGTCTGTCCAATTTTCCCAGCACCACTTATTGTAGAGACTGTCTTTTCTCCATTGTGGATTCCTGCCTCCTTTGTCATAGATTAGTTGACCATAGGAGCGTGGCTTCATCTCTGGGCTTTCTATCCTGTTGCATTGATCTATATTTCTGTTTTTGTGCCAGTCCCATCGTATCTTGATTCCTGTAGCTTTGTAGTACAGTCTGAAGTCGGGCAGTCTGATTCCTCCAGCTCTGTTTTTTTCCCTCAAACTGCTTTGGCTCTTCCGGGTTTTTATGTCTCCATAGAAATTTTAAGATTTTTTTGTTCTAGTTCTGGAAAAAATGCCATTGGTAATTTGAGAGGGATTGCATTGAATATGCAGATTGCTTTGGGTAGTATAGTCATTTTCACAACATTGATTCTTAGAATCCAAGAACATGGTATCTCTCTCCATCTGTTTCTATCATCTTCAATTTCATTCTTCAGTGTCATAGTTTTCAGCATACAGATCTTTTGTCTCCCTAGGTAGGTTGACTCCTAGGTATTTTATTCTGTTTGTTGCAATGGTTAATGGGAGTGTTTCCTTCATTTCTCTTTCAGATTTTTCTTCATTAATGTATAGAAATGCAAGGGATTTGTGTGCATTCATTTTGTATCGTGCAACGTTACCAAATCCATGGATTAGCTCTAGTAGTTTTCTGGTGGCATCTTTAGGATTCTCTAAGTATAGTGTCATGCCATCTGGAAAGAGTGACAGTGTTACTTCTTCGTTTCCAACTTGTGTTCCTTTTATTTCTTTTGCTGCTCTGACTGCTGGGGCTAGGACTTCCAAAACTATGTTGCATAATAGTGGTGAGAGTGGTCATCCTTGTCTTCTTCCTGATATTAGAGGACATGCTTTCAGTTTTTCACCATTGAGGATGTTTGCTGTGGGTTTGTCGTATATGGCCTTGATTAAGTTGAGTGAGGTTCCCTCTCTGTCACTTTCTGGAGGCTTTTTATCAGAAATGTGTGTTGAAATTTGTCACAAGCTTTTCTGCATCTATTGACATCATCATATGGTTTTTCCTCTTCACTTTGTTAATTGGGGGTATCACATTGATTTTCGTGTTTTGAAGAATCCTTGCATCCCTGGGATAAATCCCACTTGATTATGAGGTATGATACTTTTAATGTGGTATTGGATTCTGTTTGCTACTCTTTTGTTGAGCAACTTTGCATCTATGTTCATCAGTGAAATCGGTGTGTAACTATTTTTTTGTACTATCTTGTCTGGTTTTGGTATCAGGGTGATGGTGGCCTCATAGAAAGAGTTTGGGAGTGTTCCTTCCTTGCCAAATTTTTGGAAGAGTTTGAGAAGGATGTGTGTTAGGTCTTTTCTCCATGTTGGATAGAATTATCCTGTGAAACCATCTGTCCTGGACTTTTGTTGGTTGGACGATTTTTAATCAGAGTTGCAAGGTCATTACTCGTACTGGGTCTGTTCATAGTTTCTATCTTTTCCTGGTTCAGTCTTGGAAGGTTGTACCTTTCTAAGAATTTGTGCATTTCGTCCAGATTTTCCATTTTATCAGCATAGAGTTGCTTGCAGTAGTCTCTTAGGAAGTTTTGTATTTCTGTGTTGTCTGTGGTAACTTCTTTTTCATTTCTAATTTTATTGATTGCAGTCCTCTCCCTCTTTTTCTCGATGAGTCTGGCTAAATCTTTATCAATATTGTTTACCTTCTCAAAGAACCAGCTTTTACTTTTATTGATCCTTGTTATTGTTTTCTTTGTTGCTATTTCACTTCTTTCTTTCTTTTTTTTCTACCTTTTTATTGACAGCCCCAACTACCTTCAACGTTTGTTGGCTATTTAGGAAATGATCGGTTCAAATGAACACATCTTCTTCCATTTATCTTATTTTTTTTCAGTTTTTGAATATTATTTTATTTTTTTATACAGCAGGTTCTTATTAGTTATCCATTTTATACATATTAGTGTATATATGTCAATGCCAATTTCCGAATTCATCACACAACGACTACCACACCCCCACTTTCCCCCTATGGTGGCCATACGTTGGTTCTCCACATCTGTGTATCAATTCAATCCTGCAAACCGGTTCATCTGTACCATTTTTCTAGGTTGCATATATATGCGTTTATAGATGATATCTGTTTTTCTCTTTCTGACTGATTTCACTGTGTATGAGAGTCTCTAGATGCATCCACGCCTGTACCAATGAACCAACTTAGTTCCTTTTCATGGCTGAGTAATATTCCATGGTATATATGTACCACTTCTTCTTTATCCATTTGTCTGTGGATGGGCATTTAGATTGTTTCCATAACCTGGCTATTGTAAATACCGCTGCAATGAATATTGGGGTGCATGTGTCTTTTAGAACTATGGTTTTCTCTTGGCATATGCCCAGTAGTGGGTTCGCTGGGTCATATGGCAATTCTGTTTTTCGTTTTTTAAGGAACCTCTTTTCTGTTCTGCATAGTGGCTGTATCAATTTACACTCCCAACAACAGTGCAAAAGTATACTCTTTGCTCCACACCCTGTCCAGCAGTTGTTGTTTGTTGATTTTCTGATGATGCCTGTTTCTAAATGGCGTGAGGTGATACCTCAGTGTAGTTTTGATGTGCATCTCTCTAATAATTAGTGATGTTGAGCAGGTTTTCATGTGCTTGTTGGCCAGCTGTATGTCTTCTTTGGAAATTGTCTATTTAGGTCTTCTGCCCATTTCTCGATTTGGGTGTTCGTTTTTATAATACCGAGCTGCGTGAGCTGTTTATATATTTTGGAGTTTAATCCTTAGTCCGTTGATCCGTATGCAAATATTTTTCCCATTCTGAGGGTTGTCCTTTCGTATTGTTTGTCGTTTCCTGTGTGTGGCAAAAGCTTGTGAGTTTCGTTAGGTCCCACTTGTTTATTTTTGTTTTTATTTCCATTACTCTAGGAGGTGGATTAAAACAGATCTTGCTGTGATGTATGTCAAAGCGTGTTATTCCTATGTTTTCCTCTGAGAGTTTTATAGTATCCTGTCTTACGTTTAGGTCTCTGTTCCATTTTTAGTTTATTTGTGTGTACGGTGTTTGGGAGTGTTCTAATTTCATTCTTTTACATGTGTCTGTCCAATTTTCCCAGCCCCACTTATTGTAGAGACTGTCTTTTCTCCATTGTGGATTCTTGCCTCCTTTGCATAGATTCGTTGACCATAGGTGCGTGGCTTTATCTCTGGGCTTTCTATCCTGTTGCATTGATCTATAGTTCTGTTTTTGTGCCAGTCCCATCGTGTCTTGATTCCTGTAGCTTTGTAGTACAGTCTGAAGTCGGGCAGTCTGATTCCTCCAGCTCTGTTTTTTTCCCTCAAACTGCTTTGGCTCTTCCGGGTTTTTTGTGTCTCCATACACATTTTAAGATTTTCTTGTTCTAGTTCTGGAAAAAATGCCATTGGTAATTTGAGAGGGATTGCACTGAATATATAGATTGCTTTGGGTAGTATAGTCATTTTCACAACATTGATTCTTCCAATCCAAGAACATGGTATCTCTCTCCATCTGTTTGTATCATCTTCAATTTCGTTCTTCAGTGCCATAATTTTCAGCATACAGATCTTTTGTCTCCCTAGGTAATTTTATTCCTAGGTAATTTATTCCTTTTGTTGCAATGGTTAATGGGAGTGTTTCCTTCATTTCTCTTTAAGATTTTTTTTCATTAATGTATAGGAATGCAAGGGATTTGTGTGCATTCATTTTGTATCGTGCAACGTTACCAAATCCATGGATTAGCTCTAGTAGTTTTCTGGTGGCATCTTTAGGATTCTCTAAGTATAGTGTCATGCCATCTGGAAAGAGTGACAGTGTTACTTCTTCTTTTCCAACTTGTGTTCCTTTTATTTCTTTTGCTGCTCTGACTGCTGGGGCTAGGACTTCCAAAACTATGTTGCATAATAGTGGTGAGAGTGGTCATCCTTGTCTTCTTCCTGATATTAGAGGACATGCTTTCAGTTTTTCAGCATTGAGGATGTTTGCTGTGGGTTTGTCGTATATGGCCTTGATTAAGTTGAGTGAGGTTCCCTCTCTGCCCACTTTCTGGAGGGTTTTTATCAGAAATGTGTGTTGAAATTTGTCACAAAGCTTTTCTGCGTCTATTGACATGATCATATGGTTTTTCCTCTTCACTTTGTTAATTGGGTGTATCACATTGATTTTCGTGTTTTGAAGATTCCTTGCATCCCTGGGATAAATCCCACTTGATCATGAGGTATGATACTTTAATTTGGTATTGGATTTGGTTTGCTACTATTTTGTTGAGCAGATTTGCATCTATGTTCATCAGTGATATCGGTGTGTAACTGTATTTTTTTGTATTATCTTTGTCTGGTTTTGGTATCAGGGTGATGGTGGCCTCATAGAAAGAGTTTGGGAGTGTTCCTTCCTCACCAAATTTTTGGAAGAGTTTGAGAAGGATGTGTGTTAGGTCTTTTCTCCATGTTGGATAGAATTATCCTGTGAAACCATCTGTCCTGGACTTTTGTTGGTTGGACGATTTTTAATCAGAGTTGCAAGGTCATTACTCGTACTGGGTCTGTTCATAGTTTCTATTTTTTTCTGGTTCAGTCTTGGAAGGTTGTACCTTTCTAAGAATTTGTGCATTTCGTCCAGATTTTCCATTTTATCAGCATAGAGTTGCTTGCAGTAGTCTCTTATGAAGTTTTGTATTTCTGTGTTGTCTGTGGTAACTTCTTTTTCATTTCTAATTTTATTGATTGCAGTCCTCTCCCTCTTTTTCTCGATGAGTCTGGCTAAATGTATATCAATATTGTTTACCTTCTCAAAGAACCAGCTTTTACTTTTATTGATCCTCGTTATTGTTTTCTTTGTTGCTATTTCACTTCTTTCTTTCTTTTTTTCTACCTTTTTTTTGACAGCCCCAACTTCCTTCAACGTTTCTTGTCTATTTAGAAAATGATCGGTTCAAATGAACACATCTTCTTCCTTTTATCTTATTGTTTTTTCAGTTTTTGAATATTATTTTATTTTTTTATACAGCAGGTTCTTATTAGTTATCCATTTTATACACACTAGTGTATACATGTCAATGCCAATTTCCGAATTCATCACACAAGGACTACCACACCCCCACTTTCCCTCTATGGTGGCCATACGTTGGTTCTCCACATCTGTGTATCAATTCAATCCTGCAAACCGGTTCATCTGTACCATTTTTCTAGGTTGCATATATATGCGTTTATAGATGATATCTGTTTTTCTCTTTCTGACTGATTTCACTGTGTATGACAGTCTCTAGATCCATCCACGCCTGTACCAATGAACCAACTTAGTTCCTTTTCATGGCTGAGTAATATTCCATGGTATATATGTACCACATCTTCTTTATCCATTTGTCTGTGGATGGGCATTTAGATTGTTTCCATAACCTGGCTATTGTAAATACCGCTGCAATGAACATTGGGGTGCATGTGTCTTTTAGAACTATGGTTTTCTCTTGGCATATGCCCAGTAGTGGGTTCGCTGGGTCATATGGCAATTCTGTTTTTCATTTTTTAAGGAACCTCTTTACTGTTCTGCATAGTGGCTGTATCAATTTACACTCCCAACAACAGTGCAAGAGTATACTCTTTGCTCCACACCCTGTCCAGCAGTTGTTGTTTGTTGATTTTCTGATGATGCGTGTTTCTAAATGGCATGAGGTGATACCTCAGTGTAGTTTTGATGTGCATCTCTCTAATAATTAGTGATGTTGAGCAGGTTTTCATGTGCTTGTTGGCCAGCTGTATGTCTTCTTTGGAGAATTGTCTATTTAGGTCTTCTGCCCATTTTTCGATTGGGGTGTTCGTTTTTTTAATACCGAGCTGCGTGAGCTGTTTATATATTTTGGAGTTTACTCCTTAGTCCGTTGATCCGTATGCAAATATTTTTCCCATTCTGAGGGTTGTCCTTTCGTATTGTTTGTCGTTTCCTGTGTGTGGCAACAGCTTGTGAGTTTCATTAGGTCCCACTTGTTTATTTTTGTTTTTATTTCCATTACTCTAGGAGGTGGATTAAAACAGATCTTGCTGTGATGTATGTCAAAGCGTGTTATTCCTATGTTTTCCTCTAAAAGTTTTATAGTATCCTGTCTTACGTTTAGGTCTCTGTTCCATTTTTAGTTTATTTGTGTGTACGGTGTTTGGGAGTGTTCTAATTTCATTCTTTTACATGTGTCTGTCCAATTTTCCCAGCCCCACTTATTGTAGAGACTGTCTTTTCTCCATTGTGGATTCCTGCCTCCTTTGTCATAGATTAGTTGACCATAATTGCGTGGCTACATTTCTGGGCTTTCTATCCTGTTGCATTGATCTATATTTCTGTTTTTGTGCCAGTCCCATCGTGTCTTGATTCCTGTAGCTTTGTAGTACAGTCTGAAGTCGGGCAGTCTGATTCCTCCAGCTCTGTTTTTTCCCATCAAACTGCTTCGGCTCTTCCGGGTTTCTATGTCTCCATACAAATTTTAAGATTTTTTTGTTCTAGTTCTGGAAAAAATGCCATTGGTAATTTGAGAGGGATTGCAGTGAATGTGCAGATTGCTTTGGGTAGTATAGTCATTTTCACAACATTGATTCTTAGAATCCAAGAACATGGTATCTCTCTCCATCTGTTTCTATCATCTTCAATTTCATTCTTCAGTGTCATAGTTTTCAGCATACAGATCTTTTGTCTCCCTAGGTAGGTTGACTCCTAGGTATTTTATTCTGTTTGTTGCAATGGTTAATGGGAGTGTTTCCTTCATTTCTCTTTCAGATTTTTCTTCATTAATGTATAGAAATGCAAGGGATTTGTGTGCATTCATTTTGTATCATGCAACGTTACCAAATCCATGGATTAGCTCTAGTAGTTTTCTGGTGGCATCTTTAGGATTCTCTAAGTATAGTGTCATGCCATCTGGAAAGAGTGACAGTGTTACTTCTTCTTTTCCAACTTGTGTTCCTTTTATTTCTTTTGCTGCTCTGACTGCTGGGGCTAGGACTTCCAAAACTATGTTGCATAATAGTGGTGAGAGTGGTCATCCTTGTCTTGTTCCTGATATTAGAGGACATGCTTTCAGTTTTTCAGCATTGAGGATGTTTGCTGTGGGTTTGTCGTATATGGCCTTGATTAAGTTGAGTGAGCTTCCCTCTCTGCCCACTTTCAGGAGGGTTTTTATCATAAATGTGTGTTGAAATTTGTCACAAGCTTTTCTGCATCTATTGACATGATCATATGGTTTTTCCTCTTCACTTTGTTCATAGGGTGTATCACATTGATTTTCGTGTATTGAAGAATCCTTGCATCCCTGGGATAAATCCCACTTGATCAAGAGGTATGATACTTTAATTTGGTATTGGATTTGGTTTGCTACTCTTTTGTTGAGCAGATTTGCATCTATGTTCATCAGTGATATCGGTGTGTAACTGTATTTTTTTGTACTATCTTGTCTGGTTTTGGTATCAGGGTGATGGTGGCCTCATAGAAAGAGTTTGGGAGTGTTCCTTCCTCGCCAAATTTTTGGAAGAGTTTGAGAAGGATGTGTGTTAGGTCTTTTCTCCATGTTGGATAGAATTATCCTGTGAAACCATCTGTCCTGGACTTTTGTTGGTTGGACGATTTTTAATCAGAGTTGCAAGTTCATTACTCGTACTGGGTCTGTTCATACTTTCTATTTTTTCCTGGTTCAGTCTTGGAAGGTTGTACCTTTCTAAGAATTTGTGCATTTCGTCCAGATTTTCCATTTTATCAGCATAGAGTTGCTTGCAGTAGTCTCTTATGAAGTTTTGTATTTCTGTGTTGTCTGTGGTAACTTCTTTTTCATTTCTAATTTTATTGATTGCAGTCCTCTCCCTCTTTTTCTCGATGAGTCTGGCTAAATCTTTATCAATATTGTTTACCTTCTCAAAGAACCAGCATTTACTTTTATTGATCCTTGTTATTGTTTTCTTTGTTGCTATTTCACTTCTTTCTTTCTTTTTTTTCTACCTTTTTATTGACAGCCCCAACTACCTTCAACGTTTGTTGTCTATTTAGAAAATGATTGGTTCAAATGAACACATCTTCTTCCTTTTATCTTATTGTTTTTTCAGTTTTTGAATATTATTTTTTTATACAGCAGGTTCTTATTAGTTATCCATTTTATACACACTAGTGTATACATGTCAATGCCAATTTCCGAATTCATCACACAAGGACTACCACACCCCCACTTTCCCTCTATGGTGGCCATACGTTGGTTCTCCACATCTGTGTATCAATTCAATCGTGCAAACCGGTTCATCTGTACCATTTTTCTAGGTTGCATATATATGCGTTTATAGATGATATCTGTTTTTCTCTTTCTGACTGATTTCACTGTGTATGACAGTCTCTAGATCCATCCACGCCTGTACCAATGAACCAACTTAGTTCCTTTTCATGGCTGAGTAATATTCCATGGTATATATGTACCACATCTTCTTTATCCATTTGTCTGTGGATGGGCATTTAGATTGTTTCCATAACCTGGCTATTGTAAATACCGCTGCAATGAACATTGGGGTGCATGTGTCTTTTAGAACTATGGTTTTCTCTTGGCATATGCCCAGTAGTGGGTTCGCTGGGTCATATGGCAATTCTGTTTTTCATTTTTTAAGGAACCTCTTTACTGTTCTGCATAGTGGCTGTATCAATTTACACTCCCAACAACAGTGCAAAAGTATACTCTTTGCTCCACACCCTGTCCAGCAGTTGTTGTTTGTTGATTTTCTGATGATGCCTGTTTTTAAATGGCGTGAGGTGATACCTCAGTGTAGTTTTGATGTGCATCTCTCTAATAATTAGTGACGTTGAGCAGGTTTTCATGTGCTTGTTGGCCAGCTGTATGTCTTCTTTGGAGAATTGTCTATTTAGGTGTTCTGCCCTTTTTTCGATTTGGGTGTTCGTTTTTTTAATACCGAGCTGCGTGAGCTGTTTATATATTTTGGAGATGAATCCTTAGTCCATTGATCCGTACGCAAATATTTTTCCCATTCTGAGGGTTGTCCTTTCGTCTTGTTTTTCGTTTTCTGTGTGTGGCAAAAGCTTGTGAGTTTCATTAGGTCCCACTTGTTTATTTTTGTTTTTATTTCAATTACTCTAGGAGGGGGATTAAAACAGATCTTGCTGTGATGTATGTCAAAGCGTGTTATTCCTATGTTTTCCTCTAAGAGTTTTATAGTATCCTGTCTTACGTTTAGGTCTCTGTTCCATTTTTAGTTTATTTGTGTGTACGGTGTTTGGGAGTGTTCTAATTTCATTCTTTTACATGTGTCTGTCCAGTTTTCCCAGCACCACTTATTGTAGAGACTGTCTTTTCTCCATTGTGGATTCCTGCCTCCTTTGTCATAGATTAGTTGACCATAGGTGCGTGGCTTCATCTCTGGGCTTTCTATCCTGTTGCATTGTTCTATATTTCTGTTTTTGTGCCAGTCCCATCGTGTCTTGATTCCTGTAGCTTTGTAGTACAGTCTGAAGTCGGGCAGTCTGATTCCTCCAGCTCTGTTTTTTCCCTCAAACTGCTTCGGCTCTTCCGGGTTTTTATGTCTCCTTACAAATTTTAAGATTTTTTTGTTCTAGTTCTGGAAAAAATGCCATTGGTAATTTGAGAGGGATTGCATTGAATATGCAGATTGCTTTGGGTAGTATAGTCATTTTCACAACATTGATTCTTAGAATCCAAGAACATGGTATCTCTCTCCATCTGTTTCTATCATCTTCAATTTCATTCTTCAGTGTCATAGTTTTCAGCATACAGATCTTTTGTCTCCCTAGGTAGGTTGACTCCTAGGTATTTTATTCTGTTTGTTGCAATGGTTAATGGGAGTGTTTCCTTCATTTCTCTTTCAGATTTTTCTTCATTAATGTATAGAAATGCAAGGGATTTGTGTGCATTCATTTTGTATCGTGCAACGTTACCAAATCCATGGATTAGCTCTAGTAGTTTTCTGGTGGCATCTTTAGGATTCTCTAAGTATAGTGTCATGCCATCTGGAAAGAGTGACAGTGTTACTTCTTCTTTTCCAACTTGTGTTCCTTTTATTTCTTTTGCTGCTCTGACTGCTGGGGCTAGGACTTCCAAAACTATGTTGCATAATAGTGGTGAGAGTGGTCATCCTTGTCTTGTTCCTGATATTAGAGGACATGCTTTCAGTTTTTCACCAATGAGAATGTTTGCTGTGGGTTTGTTGTATATGGCCTTGATTAAGTTGAGTGAGCTTCCCTCTCTGCCCACTTTCAGGAGGGTTTTTATCATAAATGTGTGTTGAAATTTGTCACAAGCTTTTCTGCATCTATTGACATGATCATATGGTTTTTCCTCTTCACTTTGTTCATAGGGTGTATCACATTGATTTTCGTGTATTGAAGAATCCTTGCATCCCTGGGATAAATCCCACTTGATCATGAGGTATGATACTTTAATTTGGTATTGGATTTGGTTTGCTACTCTTTTGTTGAGCAGATTTGCATCTATGTTCATCAGTGATATCGGTGTGTAACTGTATTTTTTTTACTATCTTTGTCTGGTTTTGGTATCAGGGTGATGGTGGCCTCATAGAAAGAGTTTGGGAGTGTTCCTTCCTCGCCAAATTTTTGGAAGAGTTTGAGAAGGATGTGTGTTAGGTCTTTTCTCCATGTTGGATAGAATTATCCTGTGAAACCATCTGTCCTGGACTTTTGTTGGTTGGACGATTTTTAATCAGAGTTGCAAGTTCATTACTCGTACTGGGTCTGTTCATACTTTCTATTTTTTCCTGGTTCAGTCTTGGAAGGTTGTACCTTTCTAAGAATTTGTGCATTTCGTCCAGATTTTCCATTTTATCAGCATAGAGTTGCTTGCAGTAGTCTCTTATGAAGTTTTGTATTTCTGTGTTGTCTGTGGTAACTTCTTTTTCATTTCTAATTTTATTGATTGCAGTCCTCTCCCTCTTTTTCTCGATGAGTCTGGCTAAATCTTTATCAATATTGTTTACCTTCTCAAAGAACCAGCATTTACTTTTATTGATCCTTGTTATTGTTTTCTTTGTTGCTATTTCACTTCTTTCTTTCTTTTTTTTCTACCTTTTTATTGACAGCCCCAACTACCTTCAACGTTTGTTGTCTATTTAGAAAATGATTGGTTCAAATGAACACATCTTCTTCCTTTTATCTTATTGTTTTTTCAGTTTTTGAATATTATTTTATTTTTTTATACAGCAGGTTCTTATTAGTTATCCATTTTATACACACTAGTGTATACATGTCAATGCCAATTTCCGAATTCATCACACAAGGACTACCACACCCCCACTTTCCCTCTATGGTGGCCATACGTTGGTTCTCCACATCTGTGTATCAATTCAATCCTGCAAACCGGTTCATCTGTACCATTTTTCTAGGTTGCATATATATGCGTTTATAGATGATATCTGTTTTTCTCTTTCTGACTGATTTCACTGTGTATGACAGTCTCTAGATCCATCCACGCCTGTACCAATGAACCAACTTAGTTCCTTTTCATGGCTGAGTAATATTCCATGGTATATATGTACCACATCTTCTTTATCCATTTGTCTGTGGATGGGCATTTAGATTGTTTCCATAACCTGGCTATTGTAAATACCGCTGCAATGAACATTGGGGTGCATGTGTCTTTTAGAACTATGGTTTTCTCTTGGCATATGCCCAGTAGTGTGTTCGCTGGGTCATATGGCAATTCTGTTTTTCATTTTTTAAGGAACCTCTTTACTGTTCTGCATAGTGGCTGTATCAATTTACACTCCCAACAACAGTGCAAAAGTATACTCTTTGCTCCACACCCTGTCCAGCAGTTGTTGTTTGTTGATTTTCTGATGATGCCTGTTTTTAAATGGCGTGAGGTGATACCTCAGTGTAGTTTTGATGTGCATCTCTCTAATAATTAGTGACGTTGAGCAGGTTTTCATGTGCTTGTTGGCCAGCTGTATGTCTTCTTTGGAGAATTGTCTATTTAGGTGTTCTGCCCTTTTTTCGATTTGGGTGTTCGTTTTTTTAATACCGAGCTGCGTGAGCTGTTTATATATTTTGGAGATGAATCCTTAGTCCATTGATCCGTACGCAAATATTTTTCCCATTCTGAGGGTTGTCCTTTCGTCTTGTTTTTCGTTTTCTGTGTGTGGCAAAAGCTTGTGAGTTTCATTAGGTCCCACTTGTTTATTTTTGTTTTTATTTCAATTACTCTAGGAGGGGGATTAAAACAGATCTTGCTGTGATGTATGTCAAAGCGTGTTATTCCTATGTTTTCCTCTAAGAGTTTTATAGTATCCTGTCTTACGTTTAGGTCTCTGTTCCATTTTTAGTTTATTTGTGTGTACGGTGTTTGGGAGTGTTCTAATTTCATTCTTTTACATGTGTCTGTCCAGTTTTCCCAGCACCACTTATTGTAGAGACTGTCTTTTCTCCATTGTGGATTCCTGCCTCCTTTGTCATAGATTAGTTGACCATAGGTGCGTGGCTTCATCTCTGGGCTTTCTATCCTGTTCCATTGTTCTATATTTCTGTTTTTGTGCCAGTCCCATCGTGTCTTGATTCCTGTAGCTTTGTAGTACAGTCTGAAGTCGGGCAGTCTGATTCCTCCAGCTCTGTTTTTTCCCTCAAACTGCTTCGGCTCTTCCGGGTTTTTATGTCTCCTTACAAATTTTAAGATTTTTTTGTTCTAGTTCTGGAAAAAATGCCATTGGTAATTTGAGAGGGATTGCATTGAATATGCAGATTGCTTTGGGTAGTATAGTCATTTTCACAACATTGATTCTTAGAATCCAAGAACATGGTATCTCTCTCCATCTGTTTCTATCATCTTCAATTTCATTCTTCAGTGTCATAGTTTTCAGCATACAGATCTTTTGTCTCCCTAGGTAGGTTGACTCGTAGGTATTTTATTCTGTTTGTTGCAATGGTTAATGGGAGTGTTTCCTTCATTTCTCTTTCAGATTTTTCTTCATTAATGTATAGGAATGCAAGGGATTTGTGTGCATTCATTTTGTATCGTGCAACGTTACCAAATCCATGGATTAGCTCTAGTAGTTTTCTGGTGGCATCTTTAGGATTCTCTAAGTATAGTGTCATGCCATCTGGAAAGAGTGACAGTGTTACTTCTTCTTTTCCAACTTGTGTTCCTTTTATTTCTTTTGCTGCTCTGACTGCTGGGGCTAGGACTTCCAAAACTATGTTGCATAATAGTGGTGAGAGTGGTCATCCTTGTCTTGTTCCTGATATTAGAGGACATGCTTTCAGTTTTTCACCAATGAGAATGTTTGCTGTGGGTTTGTTGTATATGGCCTTGATTAAGTTGAGTGAGCTTCCCTCTCTGCCCACTTTCAGGAGGGTTTTTATCATAAATGTGTGTTGAAATTTGTCACAAGCTTTTCTGCATCTATTGACATGATCATATGGTTTTTCCTCTTCACTTTGTTCATAGGGTGTATCACATTGATTTTCGTGTATTGAAGAATCCTTGCATCCCTGGGATAAATCCCACTTCATCATGAGGTATGATACTTTAATTTGGTATTGGATTTGGTTTGCTACTCTTTTGTTGAGCAGATTTGCATCTATGTTCATCAGTGATATCGGTGTGTAACTGTATTTTTTTTAATATCTTTGTCTGGTTTTGGTATCAGGGTGATGGTGGCCTCATAGAAAGAGTTTGGGAGTGTTCCTTCCTCGCCAAATTTTTGGAAGAGTTTGAGAAGGATGTGTGTTAGGTCTTTTCTCCATGTTGGATAGAATTATCCTGTGAAACCATCTGTCCTGGACTTTTGTTTGTTGGACGATTTTTAATCAGAGTTGCAAGTTCATTACTCGTACTGGGTCTGTTCATACTTTCTATTTTTTCCTGGTTCAGTCTTGGAAGGTTGTACCTTTCTAAGAATTTGTGCATTTCGTCCAGATTTTCCATTTTATCAGCATAGAGTTGCTTGCAGTAGTCTCTTATGAAGTTTTGTATTTCTGTGTTGTCTGTGGTAACTTCTTTTTCATTTCTAATTTTATTGATTGCAGTCCTCTCCCTCTTTTTCTCGATGAGTCTGGCTAAATCTTTATCAATATTGTTTACCTTCTCAAAGAACCAGCATTTACTTTTATTGATCCTTGTTATTGTTTTCTTTGTTGCTATTTCACTTCTTTCTTTCTTTTTTTTCTACCTTTTTATTGACAGCCCCAACTACCTTCAACGTTTGTTGTCTATTTAGAAAATGATTGGTTCAAATGAACACATCTTCTTCCTTTTATCTTATTGTTTTTTCAGTTTTTGAATATTATTTTATTTTTTTATACAGCAGGTTCTTATTAGTTATCCATTTTATACACACTAGTGTATACATGTCAATGCCAATTTCCGAATTCATCACACAAGGACTACCACACCCCCACTTTCCCTCTATGGTGGCCATACGTTGGTTCTCCACATCTGTGTATCAATTCAATCCTGCAAACCGGTTCATCTGTACCATTTTTCTAGGTTGCATATATATGCGTTTATAGATGATATCTGTTTTTCTCTTTCTGACTGATTTCACTGTGTATGACAGTCTCTAGATCCATCCACGCCTGTACCAATGAACCAACTTAGTTCCTTTTCATGGCTGAGTAATATTCCATGGTATATATGTACCACATCTTCTTTATCCATTTGTCTGTGGATGGGCATTTAGATTGTTTCCATAACCTGGCTATTGTAAATACCGCTGCAATGAACATTGGGGTGCATGTGTCTTTTAGAACTATGGTTTTCTCTTGGCATATGCCCAGTAGTGTGTTCGCTGGGTCATATGGCAATTCTGTTTTTCATTTTTTAAGGAACCTCTTTACTGTTCTGCATAGTGGCTGTATCAATTTACACTCCCAACAACAGTGCAAAAGTATACTCTTTGCTCCACACCCTGTCCAGCAGTTGTTGTTTGTTGATTTTCTGATGATGCCTGTTTTTAAATGGCGTGAGGTGATACCTCAGTGTAGTTTTGATGTGCATCTCTCTAATAATTAGTGACGTTGAGCAGGTTTTCATGTGCTTGTTGGCCAGCTGTATGTCTTCTTTGGAGAATTGTCTATTTAGGTGTTCTGCCCTTTTTTCGATTTGGGTGTTCGTTTTTTTAATACCGAGCTGCGTGAGCTGTTTATATATTTTGGAGATGAATCCTTAGTCCATTGATCCGTACGCAAATATTTTTCCCATTCTGAGGGTTGTCCTTTCGTCTTGTTTTTCGTTTTCTGTGTGTGGCAAAAGCTTGTGAGTTTCATTAGGTCCCACTTGTTTATTTTTGTTTTTATTTCAATTACTCTAGGAGGGGGATTAAAACAGATCTTGCTGTGATGTATGTCAAAGCGTGTTATTCCTATGTTTTCCTCTAAGAGTTTTATAGTATCCTGTCTTACGTTTAGGTCTCTGTTCCATTTTTAGTTTATTTGTGTGTACGGTGTTTGGGAGTGTTCTAATTTCATTCTTTTACATGTGTCTGTCCAGTTTTCCCAGCACCACTTATTGTAGAGACTGTCTTTTCTCCATTGTGGATTCCTGCCTCCTTTGTCATAGATTAGTTGACCATAGGTGCATGGCTTCATCTCTGGGCTTTCTATCCTGTTGCATTGTTCTATATTTCTGTTTTTGTGCCAGTCCCATCGTGTCTTGATTCCTGTAGCTTTGTAGTACAGTCTGAAGTCGGGCAGTCTGATTCCTCCAGCTCTGTTTTTTCCCTCAAACTGCTTCGGCTCTTCCGGGTTTTTATGTCTCCTTACAAATTTTAAGATTTTTTTGTTCTAGTTCTGGAAAAAATGCCATTGGTAATTTGAGAGGGATTGCATTGAATATGCAGATTGCTTTGGGTAGTATAGTCATTTTCACAACATTGATTCTTAGAATCCAAGAACATGGTATCTCTCTCCATCTGTTTCTATCATCTTCAATTTCATTCTTCAGTGTCATAGTTTTCAGCATACAGATCTTTTGTCTCCCTAGGTAGGTTGACTCCTAGGTATTTTATTCTGTTTGTTGCAATGGTTAATGGGAGTGTTTCCTTCATTTCTCTTTCAGATTTTTCTTCATTGATGTATAGAAATGCAAGGGATTTGTGTGCATTCATTTTGTATCGTGCAACGTTACCAAATCCATGGATTAGCTCTAGTAGTTTTCTGGTGGCATCTTTAGGATTCTCTAAGTATAGTGTCATGCCATCTGGAAAGAGTGACAGTGTTACTTCTTCTTTTCCAAGTTGTGTTCCTTTTATTTCTTTTGCTGCTCTGACTGCTGGGGCTAGGACTTCCAAAACTATGTTGCATAATAGTGGTGAGAGTGGTCATCCTTGTCTTGTTCCTGATATTAGAGGACATGCTTTCAGTTTTTCACCAATGAGAATGTTTGCTGTGGGTTTGTTGTATATGGCCTTGATTAAGTTGAGTGAGCTTCCCTCTCTGCCCACTTTCAGGAGGGTTTTTATCATAAATGTGTTTTGAAATTTGTCACAAGCTTTTCTGCATCTATTGACATGATCATATGGTTTTTCCTCTTCACTTTGTTAATAGGGTGTATCACATTGATTTTCGTGTATTGAAGAATCCTTGCATCCCTGGGATAAATCCCACTTGATCATGAGGTATGATACTTTAATTTGGTATTGGATTTGGTTTGCTACTCTTTTGTTGAGCAGATTTGCATCTATGTTCATCAGTGATATCGGTGTGTAACTGTATTTTTTTTACTATCTTTGTCTGGTTTTGGTATCAGGGTGATGGTGGCCTCATAGAAAGAGTTTGGGAGTGTTCCTTCCTCGCCAAATTTTTGGAAGAGTTTGAGAAGGATGTGTGTTAGGTCTTTTCTCCATGTTGGATAGAATTATCCTGTGAAACCATCTGTCCTGGACTTTTGTTGGTTGGACGATTTTTAATCAGAGTTGCAAGTTCATTACTCGTACTGGGTCTGTTCATACTTTCTATTTTTTCCTGGTTCAGTCTTGGAAGGTTGTACCTTTCTAAGAATTTGTGCATTTCGTCCAGATTTTCCATTTTATCAGCATAGAGTTGCTTGCAGTAGTCTCTTATGAAGTTTTGTATTTCTGTGTTGTCTGTGGTAACTTCTTTTTCATTTCTAATTTTATTGATTGCAGTCCTCTCCCTCTTTTTCTCGATGAGTCTGGCTAAATCTTTATCAATATTGTTTACCTTCTCAAAGAACCAGCTTTTACTTTTATTGATCCTTGTTATTGTTTTCTTTGTTGCTATTTCACTTCTTTCTTTCTTTTTTTTCTACCTTTTTATTGACAGCCCCAACTACCTTCAACGTTTGTTGTCTATTTAGAAAATGATTGGTTCAAATGAACACATCTTCTTCCTTTTATCTTATTGTTTTTTCAGTTTTTGAATATTCTTTTATTTTTTTATACAGCAGGTTCTTATTAGTTATCCATTTTATACACACTAGTGTATACATGTCAATGCCAATTTCCGAATTCATCACACAAGGACTACCACACCCCCACTTTCCCCCTATGGTGGCCATACGTTGGTTCTCCACATCTGTGTATCAATTCAATCCTGCAAACCGGTTCATCTGTACCATTTTTCTAGGTTGCATATATATGCGTTTATAGATGATATCTGTTTTTCTCTTTCTGACTGATTTCACTGTGTATGACAGTCTCTAGATCCATCCACGCCTGTACCAATGAACCAACATAGTTCCTTTTTATTGCTGAGTAATATTCCATGGTATATATGTACCACATCTTTATCCATTTGTCTGTGGATGGGCATTTAGGTTGTTTCCATGACTTGGCTATTGTAAATACTGCTGCAATGAACATTGAGGTGCATGTGTCTTTTAGAACTATGGTTTTCTCTTGGTATATGCCCTGTAGTGGGTTCGCTGGGTCATATGGCACTTCTTTTATTCGTTTTTCAAGGAACCTCTTTACTGTTCTCCATAGTGGCTGTATCAATTTACACTCCCAACAACAGTGCAAGAGTATTCTCTTTGCTCCACACCCTGTGCAGCAGTTGTTGTTTGTTGATTTTCTGATGATGCCCGTTCTAAATGGTGTGAGGTGATACCTCAGTGTAGTTTTGATGTGCATCTCTCTAATAATTAGTGATGTTGAGCAGGTTTTCATGTGCTTGTTGGACAGCTGTATGTCTTCTTTCAAGAATTGTCTATTTAGGTCTTCAACCCATTTTTCGATTGGTTTGTTCGTTTTTTTAATACCGACCTGCATGAGCTGTTTATATATTTTGGAGATTAATCCTTAGTCCGTTGATCCATACGCAAATATTTTTCCCATTCTGAGGGTTGTCCTTTGGTCTTCTTTGTCGTTTCCTGTGTGTGGCAAAAGCTTGTACGTTTCATTAGGTCCCACTTGTTTATTTTTGTTTTTAGTTCAATTACTCTAGGAGGTGGATTAAAACAGATCTTGCTTTGATGTATGTCAAAGCGTGTTATTCCTATGTTTTCCTCTAAGAGTTTTATAGTATCCTGTCTTATGTTTAGGTCTCTGTTCCATTTTTAGTTTATTTGTGTGTACGGTGTTTGGGAGTGTTCTAATTTCATTCTTTTACATGTGTCTGTCCAGTTTTCCCAGTACCACTTATTGTAGAGACTGTCTTATCTCCATTGTGGATTCCTGCCTCCTTTGTCATAGATTAGTTGACCATAGGTGCGTGGCTTAATCTCTGGGCTTTCTATCCTGTTGCATTGATCTATATTTCTGTTTTTGTGTCAGTCCCATCGTGTCTTGATTCCTGTAGCTTTGTAGTACAGTCTGAAGTCGGGGAGTCTGATTCCTCCAGCTCTGTTTTTTTCCCTCAAACTGCTTCAGCTCTTCCGGGTTTTTATGTCTCCATACAAATTTTAAGATTTTTTTGTTCTAGTTCTGGAAAAAATGCCATTGGTAATTTGAGAGGGATTGCATTGAATATGCAGAGTGCTTTGGGTAGTATAGTCATTTTCACAACATTGATTCTTAGAACCCAAGAACATGGTGTCTCTCTCCATCTGTTTCTATCATCTTCAATTTCATTCTTCAGTGTCATAGTTTTCAGCATACAGATCTTTTGTCTCCCTAGGTAGGTTGACTCCTAGGTATTTTATTCTGTTTGTTGCAATGGTTAATGGGAGTGTTTCCTTCATTTCTCTTTCAGATTTTTCTTCATTAATGTATAGAAATGCAAGGGATTTGTGTGCATTCATTTTGTATCGTGCAACGTTACCAAATCCATGGATTAGCTCTAGTAGTTTTCTGGTGGCATCTTTAGGATTCTCTAAGTATAGTGTCATGTCATCTGCAAAGAGTGACAGTGTTACTTCTTCGTTTCCAACTTGTGTTCCTTTTATTTCTTTTGCTGCTCTGACTGCTGGGGCTAGGACTTCCAAAACTATGTTGCATAATAGTGGTGAGAGTGGTCATCCTTGTCTTGTTCCTGATATTAGAGGACATGCTTTCAGTTTTTCACCATTGAGGATGTTTGCTGTGGGTTTGTCGTATATGGCCTTGATTAAGTTGAGTGAGGTTCCCTCTCTGCCCACTTTCTGGAGGGTTTTTATCAGAAATGTGTGTTGAAATTTATCACAAGCTTTTCTGCGTCTATTGACATGATCATATGGTTTTTCCTCTTCACTTTGTTAATAGGGTGTATCACATTGATTTTCGTATATTGAAGAATCCTTGCATCCCTGGGATAACTCCCACTTGATCATGAGGTATGATACTTTAATTTGTTATTGGATTTGGTTTGCTACTCTTTTGTTGAGCAACTTTGCATCTATGTTCATCAGTGAAATCGGTGTGTAACTTTATTTTTTTGTACTATCTCTGTCTGGTTTTGGTATCAGGGTGATGTGGCCTCATAGAAAGTGTTGGCGTGTTAGGTCTTTTCTCCATGTTGGATAGAATTATCCTGTGAAACCATCTGTCCTGGACTTTTGTTGGTTGGACGATTTTTAATCAGAGTTGCAAGTTCATTACTCGTACTGGGTCTGTTCATACTTTCTATTTTTTCCTGGTTCAGTCTCGGAAGTTTGTACCTTTTTACGAATTTGTGCATTTCGTCCAGATTTTCCATTTTATCAGCATAGAGTTGCTTGTAGTAGTCTCTTACGAAGTTTTGTATTTCTGTGTTGTCCGTGGTAACTTCTTTTTCATTTCTAATTTTATTGATTGCAGTCCTCTCCCTCTTTTTCTCAATGAGTCTGCCTAAAGGTTTATCAATATTGTTTACCTTCTCAAAGAACCAGCTTTTACTTTTATTGATTCTTGCTGTTGTTTTCTTTGTTGCTATTTCAGTTCTTTTTTTCTTGTTTTTCTGCCTTTTTATTGACAGCTCCAACTACCTTCAGGCTTTGTTGTCTATTTAGGAAATGATCAGTTCAAATGAACACATCTTCTTTCTTTTACCTTATTGTTTTTTGAATTTTTGAATATTATTTTGCTTTTTTATACAGCAGGTTTTTATTAGTTATCCATTTTATACATATCAGTGTATATATGTCAATCCCGATTTCCCAATTCATCACACAACGACTACCACACCCCCACTTTCCCCCTTTCTGACTGACTTTACTCTGTATGATAGTCTCTAGATCCATCCACGCCTGTACCAATGAACCAACGTAGTTCCTTTTTATGGCTGAGTAATATTCCATGGTATATATGTACCACATCTTCTTTATCCATTTGTCTGTGGATGGGCATTTAGGTTGTTTCCATGACCTGGCTATTGTAAATACTGCTGCAGTGAACATTGGGGTGCATGTGTCTTTTAGAACTATGGTTTTCTCTTGGTATATGCCCTGTAGTGGGTTTGCTGGGTCATATGGCAATTCTTTTATTCGTTTTTCAAGGAACCTCTTTACTGTTCTCCATAGTGGCTGTATCAATTTACCCTCCCAACAACAGTGCAAGAGTATTCTCTTTGCTCCACACCCTGTGCAGCAGTTGTTGTTTGTTGATTTTCTGATGATGCCCGTTCTAAATGGCGTGAGGTGATACCTCAGTGTAGTTTTGATGTGCATCTCTCTAATAATTAGTGATGTTGAGCAGGTTTTGCTGTGCTTGTTGGCCAGCTGTATGTCTTCTTTGGAGAATTGTCTATTTAGGTCTTCAACCCATTTTTCGATTGGGTTGTTCGTTTTTTTAATACCGACCTGCATGAGCTGTTTATATATTTTGGAGATTAATCCTTAGTCCGTTGATCCATACGCAAATATTTTTCCCATTCTGAGGGTTGTCCTTTGGTCTTGTTTGTCGTTTCCTGTGTGTGGCAAAAGCCTGTACGTTTCATTAGGTCCCACTTGTTTATTTTTGTTTTTAGTTCAATTACTCTAGGAGGTGGATTAAAACAGATCTTGCTGTGATGTATGTCAAAGCGTGTTATTCCTATGTTTTCCTCTAAGAGTTTTATAGTATCCTGTCTTACGTTTACGTCTCTGTTCCATTTTTAGTTTATTTGTGTGTACGGTGTTTGGGAGTGTTCTAATTTCATTCTTTTACATGTGTCTGTCCAGTTTTCCCAGTACCACTTATTGTAGAGACTGTCTTATCTCCATTGTGGATTCCTGCCTCCTTTGTCATAGATTAGTTGACCATAGGTGCGTGGCTTTATCTCTGGGCTTTCTATCCTGTTGCATTGATCTATATTTCTGTTTTTGTGCCAGTCCCATCGTGTCTTGATTCCTGTAGCTTTGTAGTACAGTCTGAAGTTGGGGAGTCTGATTCCTCCAGCTCTGTTTTTTTCCCTCAAACTGCTTCGGCTCTTCCGGGTTTTTATGTCTCCATACAAATTTTAAGATTTTTTTGTTCTAGTTCTGGAAAAAATGCCATTGGTAATTTGAGAGGGATTGCATTGAATATGCAGATTGCTTTGGGTAGTATAGTCATTTTCACAACATTGATTCTTAGAACCCAAGAACATGGTGTCTCTCTCCATCTGTTTCTATCATCTTCAATTTCATTCTTCAGTGTCATAGTTTTCAGCATACAGATCTTTTGTCTCCCTAGGTAGGTTGACTCCTAGGTATTTTATTCTGTTTGTTGCAATGGTTAATGGGAGTGTTTCCTTCATTTCTCTTTCAGATTTTTCTTCATTTATGTATAGAAATGCAAGGGATTTGTGTGCATTCATTTTGTATCGTGCAACGTTACCAAATCCATGGATTAGCTCTAGTAGTTTTCTGGTGGCATCTTTAGGATTCTCTAAGTATAGTGTCATGCCATCTGCACAGAGTGACAGTGTTACTTGTTCGTTTCCAATTTGTGTTCCTTTTATTTCTTTTGCTGCTCTGACTGCTGGGGCTAGGACTTCCAAAACTATGTTGAATAATAGTGGTGAGAGTGGTCATCCTTGTCTTGTTCCTGATATTAGAGGACATGCTTTCAGTTTTTCACCATTGAGGATGTTTGCTGTGGGTTTGTCATACATGGCCTTGATTAAGTTGAGTGAGGTTCCCTCTCTGCCCACTTTCTGTAGGGTTTTTCTCAGAAATGTGTGTTGAAATTTGTCACAAGCTTTTCTGCGTCTATTGACATGATCATATGGTTTTTCCTCTTCACTTTGTTAATAGGGTGTATCACATTGATTTTCGTGTATTGAAGAATCCTTGCATCCCTGGGATAACTCCCACTTGATCATGAGGTATGATACTTTAATTTGTTATTGGATTTGGTTTGCTACTCCTTTGTTGAGCAACTTTGCATCTATGTTCATCAGTGAAATCGGTGTGTAACTTTATTTTTTTGTACTATCTTTGTCTGGTTTTGGTATCAGGGTGATGTGGCCTCATAGAAAGTGTTTGGGAGTGTTCCTTCCTCGCCAAATTTTTGGAAGAGTTTGAGAAGGATGTGTGTTAGCTCTTTTCTCCATGTTGGATAGAATTATCCTGTGAAACCATCTGTCCTGCACTTTTGTTGGTTGGACGATTTTTAATCAGAGTTGCAAGTTCATTACTCGTACTGGGTCTGTTCATAGTTTCTATTTTTTCCTGGTTCAGTCTCGGAAGGTTGTACCTTTTTACGAATTTGTGCATTTCGTCCAGATTTTCCATTTTATCAGCATAGAGTTGCTTGTAGTAGTCTCTTACGAAGTTTTGTATTTCTGTGTTGTCCGTGGTAACTTCTTTTTCATTTCTAATTTTATTGATTGCAGTCCTCTCCCTCTTTTTCTCGATGAGTCTGCCTAAAGGTTTATCAATATTGTTTACCTTCTCAAAGAACCAGCTTTTACTTTTATTGATTCTTGTTGTTTTCTTTGTTGCTATTTCAGTTCTTTTTTTCTTGTTTTTCTGCCTTTTTATTGACAGCTCCAACTACCTTCAGGCTTTGTTGTCTATTTAGGAAATGATCAGTTCAAATGAACACATCTTCTTCCTTTTACCTTATTGTTTTTTGAATTTTTGAATATTATTTTGCTTTTTTATACAGCAGGTTTTTATTAGTTATCCATTTTATACATATCAGTGTATATATGTCAATCCCGATTTCCCAATTCATCACACAACGACTACCACAACCCCACTTTCCCCCTTTCTGACTGACTTTACTCTGTATGATAGTCTCTAGATCCATCCACGCCTGTACCAATGAACCAACTTAGTTCCTTTTCATGGCTGAGTAATATTCCATGGTATATATACCACATATTCTTTATCCATTTGACTGTGGATGGGCATTTAGATTGTTTCCATAACCTGCCTATTGTAAATATCGCTGCAATGAACATTGGGGTGCATGTGTCTTTTAGAACTATGGTTTTCTCTTGGCATATGCCCAGTAGAGGGTTCACTGGGTCATATGGCAATTCTGTTTTTCATTTTTTAAGGAACCTCTTTACTGTTCTGCATAGTGGCTGTATCAATTTACACTCCCAACAACAGTGCAAAAGTATACTCTTTGCTCCACACCCTATCCAGCAGTTGTTGTTTGTTGATTTTCTGATGATGCGTGTTTCTAAATGGCGTGAGGTGATACCTCAGTGTAGTTTTGATGTGCATCTCTCTAATAATTAGTGATGTTGAGCAGGTTTTGATGTGCTTGTTGGCCAGCTGTATGTCTTCTTTGGAGAATTGTCTATTTAGGTCTTCGGTCTATTTTTCGATTGGGTTGTTCGTTTATTTAATACCGAGCTGCATGTGCTGTTTATATATTTTGTAGATTAATCCTTAGTCCGTTGATCCGTATGCAAATATTTTTCCCATTCTGAGGGTTGTCCTTTGGTCTTGTTTGTTGTTTCCTGTGTGTGGCAAAAGCTTGTAAGTTTCATTAGGTCCCCCTTGTTTATTTTTGTTTTTATTTCCATTACTCTAGGAGGGCGATTAAAACAGATCTTGCTGTGATGTATGTCAAAGCGTGTTATTCCTATGTTTTCCTCTAAGAGTTTTATAGTATCCTGTCTTACGTTTAGGTCTCTGTTCCATTTTTAGTTTATTTGTGTGTACGATGTTTGGGAGTGTTCTAATTTCATTCTTTTACATGTGTCTGTCCAGTTTTCCCAGCCCCACTTATTGTAGAGACTGTCTTTTCTCCATTGTGGATTCTTGCCTCCTATGTCATAGATTCGTTGACCATAGGTGCGTGGCTTTATCTCTGGGCTTTCTATCCTGTTGCGTTGATCTATAGTTCTGTTTTTGTGCCAGTCCCATCGTGTCTTGATTCCTGTACCTTTGTAGTACAGTCTGAAGTCGGGCAGTCTTATTCCTCCAGCTCTGTTTTTTTCCCTCAAACTGCTTTGGCTCTTCCGGGTTTTTTGTGTCTCCATACACATTTTAAGATTTTCTTGTTCTAGTTTTGGAAAAAATGCCATTGGTAATTTGAGAGGGATTGCATAGAATATGCAGATTGCTTTGGGTAGTATAGTCATTTTCACAACGTTGATTCTTAGAATCCAAGAACATGGTATCTCTCTCCATCTGTTTCTATCATCTTCAATTTCATTCTTCAGTGTCATAGTTTTCAGCATACAGATCTTTTGTCTCCCTAGGTAGGTTGACTCCTAGGTATTTTATTCTGTTTGTTGCAATGGTTAATGGGAGTGTTTCCTTCATTTCTCTTTCAGATTTTTCTTCATTAATGTATAGAAATGCAAGGGATTTGTGTGCATTCATTTTGTATCGTGCAACGTTACCAAATCCATGGATTAGCTCTAGTAGTTTTCTGGTGGCATCTTTAGGATTCTCTAAGTATAGTGTCATGTCATCTGCACAGAGTGACATTGTTACTTGTTCTTTTCTAACTTGTGTTCCTTTTATTTCTTTTGCTGCTCTGACTGCTGGGGCTAGGACTTCCAAAACTATGTTGAATAATAGTGGTGAGAGTGGTCATCCTTGTCTTGTTCCTGATATTAGAGGACATGCTTTCAATTTTCAGCATTGAGGATGTTTGCTGTGGGTTTGTCGTATATGGCCTTGATTAAGTTGAGTGAGGTTCCATCTCTGCCCATTTTCTGGAGGGTTTTCATCATAAATGTGTGCTGAAATCTGTCACAAGCTTTTCTGCATCTATTGACATGATCATATGGTTTTTCCTCTTCACTTTGTTAATAGGGTGTATCACATTGATTTCCGTGTATTGAAGAATCCTTACATCCCTGGGATACATCCCACTTGATCATGAGGTATGATACTTTAATTTGGTAATGGATTTGGTTTGCTACTATTTCGTTGAGCAGCTTTTCATCTATGTTCATCAGGGATATCGGTGTGTAACTGTATTTTTTTGTACTATTTTTGTCTGGATTTGGTATCAGGGTGATGGTGGCCTAATAGAAAGGGTTTGGGAGTGTTCCTTCCTCGCCAATTTTTTGGAAGTGTTTGAGAAGGATGTGTGTTAGGTCTTTTCTCCATGTTGGATAGAATTATCCTGTGAAACCATCTGTCCTGGACTTTTGTTTGTTGGACGATTGTTAATCAGAGTTGCAAGTTCATTACTCGTACTGGGTCTGTTCATAGTTTCTATTTTTTCCTGGTTCAGTCTTGGAAGGTTGTACCTTTCTAAGAATTTGTGCATTTCTTCCAGATTTTCCAATATATCAGCATAGAGTTGCTTGTAGTAGTCTCTTACGAAGTTTTGTATTTCTGTGTTGTCCATGGTAACTTCTTTTTCATTTCTAATTTTATTGAGTGCAGTCCTCTCCCTCTTTTTCTCGATGAGTCTGGCTAAAGGTTTATCAATATTGTTTACCTTCTCAAAGAACCAGCTTTTACTTTTATTGATTCTTGCTGTTGTTTTCTTTGTTGCTATTTCAGTTCTTTCTTTCTTTTTTTTCTGCCTTTTTATTGACAGCTCCAACTACCTTCAGACTTGGTTGTCTATTTAGGAAATGATCGGTTCAAATGAACACATCTTCTTCCTTTTACGTTATTGTTTTTTGAATTTTTGAATATCATTGTTTTATACAGCAGGTTTTTATTAGTTATCCATTTTATACATATCAGTGTATATATGTCAATCCCGATTTCCCAATTCATCACACAACGACTACCACACCCCCACTTTCCCCCTTTCTGACTGACTTTACTCTGTATGATAGTCTCTAGATCCATCCACGCCTGTACCAATGAACCAACGTAGTTCCTTTTTATGGCTGAGTAATATTCCATGGTATATATGTACCACATCTTCTTTATCCATTTGTCTGTGGATGGGCATTTAGGTTGTTTCCATGACCTGGCTATTGTAAATACTGCTGCAGTGAACATTGGGGTGCATGTGTCTTTTAGAACTATGGTTTTCTCTTGGTATATGCCCTGTAGTGGGTTCGCTGGGTCATATGGCAATTCTTTTATTTGTTTTTCAAGGAACCTCTTTACTGTTCTCCATAGTGGCTGTATCAATTTACACTCCCAACAACAGTGCAAAAGTATACTCTTTGCTCCACACCCTGTCCAGCAGTTGTTGTTTGTTGATTTTCTGATGATGCCTGTTTCTAAATGGCATGAGGTGATACCTCAGTGTAGTTTTGATGTGCATCTCTCTAATAATTAGTGATGTTGAGCAGGTTTTCATGTGCTTGTTGGCCAGCTGTATGTCTTCTTTGGAGAATTGTCTATTTAGGTCTTCTGCCCATTTCTCGATCTGGGTGTTCGTTTTTTTAATACCGAGCTGCGTGAGCTGTTTATAGATTTTGGAGATTAATCCTTAGTCCGTTGATCCGTACGCAAATATTTTTCCCATTCTGAGGGTTGTCCTTTGGTCTTGTTTGTCGTTTCCTGTGTGTGGCAAAAGCTTGTAAGTTTCATTAGGTCCCACTTGTTTATTTTTGTTTTTATTTCAATTACTCTAGGAGGTGGATTAAAACAGATCTTGCTGTGATGTATGTCAAAGCGTGTTATTCCTATGTTTTTCTCTAAGAGTTTTATACTATCTTGTCTTACGTTTAGGTCTCTGTTCCATTTTTAGTTTATTTGTGTGTACGGTGTTTGGGAGTGTTCTAATTTCATTCTTTTACATGTGTCTGTCCAATTTTCCCAGCCCCACTTATTGTAGAGACTGTCTTTTCTCCATTGTGGATTCCTGCCTCCTTTGTCATAGATTAGTTGACCATAGGTGCGTGGCTTCATCTCTGGGCTTTCTATCCTGTTGCATTGATCTATATTTCTGTTTTTGTGCCAGTCCCATCGTGTCTTGATTCCTGTAGCTTTGTAGTACAGTCTGAAGTCGGGGAGTCTGATTCCTCCAGCTCTGTTTTTTTCCCTCAAACTGCTTCGGCTCTTCCGGGTTTTTATGTCTCCATACAAATTTTAAGATTTTTTTGTTCTAGTTCTGGAAAAAATGCCATTGGTAATTTGAGAGGGATTGCATTGAATATGCAGATTGCTTTGGGTAGTATAGTCATTTTCACAACGTTGATTCTTAGAATCCAAGAACATGGTATCTCTCTCCATCTGTTTCTATCATCTTCAATTTCATTCTTCAGTGTCATAGTTTTCAGCATACAGATCTTTTGTCTCCCTAGGTAGGTTGACTCCTAGGTATTTTATTCTGTTTGTTGCAATGGTTAATGGGAGTGTTTCCTTCATTTCTCTTTCAGATTTTTCTTCATTAATGTATAGAAATGCAAGGGATTTGTGTGCATTCATTTTGTATCGTGCAACGTTACCAAATCCATGGATTAGCTCTAGTAGTTTTCTGGTGGCATCTTTAGGATTCTCTAAGTATAGTGTCATGTCATCTGCACAGAGTGACAGTATTACTTGTTCTTTTCTAACTTGTGTTCCTTTTATTTCTTTTGCTGCTCTGACTGCTGGGGCTAGGACTTCCAAAACTATGTTGAATAATAGTGGTGAGAGTGGTCATCCTTGTCTTGTTCCTGATATTAGAGGACATGCTTTCAATTTTCAGCATTGAGGATGTTTGCTGTGGGTTTGTCGTATATGGCCTTGATTAAGTTGAGTGAGGTTCCATCTCTGCCCATTTTCTGGAGGGTTTTCATCATAAATGTGTGCTGAAATCTGTCACAAGCTTTTCTGCATCTATTGACATGATCATATGGTTTTTCCTCTTCACTTTGTTAATAGGGTGTATCACATTGATTTCCGTGTATTGAAGAATCCTTACATCCCTGGGATACATCCCACTTGATCATGAGGTATGATACTTTAATTTGGTAATGGATTTGGTTTGCTACTATTTCGTTGAGCAGCTTTTCATCTATGTTCATCAGGGATATCGGTGTGTAACTGTATTTTTTTGTACTATTTTTGTCTGGATTTGGTATCAGGGTGATGGTGGCCTAATAGAAAGGGTTTGGGAGTGTTCCTTCCTCGCCAATTTTTTGGAAGTGTTTGAGAAGGATGTGTGTTAGGTCTTTTCTCCATGTTGGATAGAATTATCCTGTGAAACCATCTGTCCTGGACTTTTGTTTGTTGGACGATTGTTAATCAGAGTTGCAAGTTCATTACTCGTACTGGGTCTGTTCATAGTTTCTATTTTTTCCTGGTTCAGTCTTGGAAGGTTGTACCTTTCTAAGAATTTGTGCATTTCTTCCAGATTTTCCAATATATCAGCATAGAGTTGCTTGTAGTAGTCTCTTACGAAGTTTTGTATTTCTGTGTTGTCCATGGTAACTTCTTTTTCATTTCTAATTTTATTGAGTGCAGTCCTCTCCCTCTTTTTCTCGATGAGTCTGGCTAAAGGTTTATCAATATTGTTTACCTTCTCAAAGAACCAGCTTTTACTTTTATTGATTCTTGCTGTTGTTTTCTTTGTTGCTATTTCAGTTCTTTCTTTCTTTTTTTTCTGCCTTTTTATTGACAGCTCCAACTACCTTCAGACTTGGTTGTCTATTTAGGAAATGATCGGTTCAAATGAACACATCTTCTTCCTTTTACGTTATTGTTTTTTGAATTTTTGAATATCATTGTTTTATACAGCAGGTTTTTATTAGTTATCCATTTTATACATATCAGTGTATATATGTCAATCACGATTTCGCAATTCATCACACAACGACTACCACACCCCCACTTTCCCCCTTTCTGACTGACTTTACTCTGTATGATAGTCTCTAGATCCATCCACGCCTGTACCAATGAACCAACGTAGTTCCTTTTTATGGCTGAGTAATATTCCATGGTATATATGTACCACATCTTCTTTATCCATTTGTCTGTGGATGGGCATTTAGGTTGTTTCCATGACCTGGCTATTGTAAATACTGCTGCAGTGAACATTGGGGTGCATGTGTCTTTTAGAACTATGGTTTTCTCTTGGTATATGCCCTGTAGTGGGTTCACTGGGTCATATGGCAATTCTTTTATTCGTTTTTCAAGGAACCTCTTTACTGTTCTCCATAGTGGCTGTATCAATTTACACTCCCAACAACAGTGCAAAAGTATACTCTTTGCTCCACACCGTGTCCAGCAGTTGTTGTTTGTTGATTTTCTGATGATGCCCGTTCTAAATGGTGTGAGGTGATACCTCAGTGTAGTTTTGATGTGCATCTCTCTAATAATTAGTGATGTTGAGCAGGTTTTCATGTGCTTGTTGGCCAGCTGTATGTCTTCTTTGGAGAATTGTCTATTTAGGTCTTCTGCCCATTTCTCGATCTGGGTGTTCGTTTTTTTAATACCGAGCTGCGTGAGCTGTTTATAGATTTTGGAGATTAATCCTTAGTCCGTTGATCCGTACGCAAATATTTTTCCCATTCTGAGGGTTGTCCTTTGGTCTTGTTTGTCGTTTCCTGTGTGTGGCAAAAGCTTGTAAGTTTCATTAGGTCCCACTTGTTTATTTTTGTTTTTATTTCAATTACTCTAGGAGGTGGATTAAAACAGATCTTGCTGTGATGTATGTCAAAGCGTGTTATTCCTATGTTTTTCTCTAAGAGTTTTATACTATCTTGTCTTACGTTTAGGTCTCTGTTCCATTTTTAGTTTATTTGTGTGTACGGTGTTTGGGAGTGTTCTAATTTCATTCTTTTACATGTGTCTGTCCAATTTTCCCAGCCCCACTTATTGTAGAGACTGTCTTTTCTCCATTGTGGATTCCTGCCTCCTTTGTCATAGATTAGTTGACCATAGGTGCGTGGCTTCATCTCTGGGCTTTCTATCCTGTTGCATTGATCTATATTTCTGTTTTTGTGCCAGTCCCATCGTGTCTTGATTCCTGTAGCTTTGTAGTACAGTCTGAAGTCGGGGAGTCTGATTCCTCCAGCTCTGTTTTTTTCCCTCAAACTGCTTCGGCTCTTCCGGGTTTTTATGTCTCCATACAAATTTTAAGATTTTTTTGTTCTAGTTCTGGAAAAAATGCCATTGGTAATTTGAGAGGGATTGCATTGAATATGCAGATTGCTTTGGGTAGTATAGTCATTTTCACAACGTTGATTCTTAGAATCCAAGAACATGGTATCTCTCTCCATCTGTTTCTATCATCTTCAATTTCATTCTTCAGTGTCATAGTTTTCAGCATACAGATCTTTTGTCTCCCTAGGTAGGTTGACTCCTAGGTATTTTATTCTGTTTGTTGCAATGGTTAATGGGAGTGTTTCCTTCATTTCTCTTTCAGATTTTTCTTCATTAATGTATAGAAATGCAAGGGATTTGTGTGCATTCATTTTGTATCGTGCAACGTTACCAAATCCACGGATTAGCTCTAGTAGTTTTCTGGTGGCATCTTTAGGATTCTCTAAGTATAGTGTCATGCCATCTGGAAAGAGTGACAGTGTTACTTCTTCTTTTCCAACTTGTGTTCCTTTTATTTCTTTTGCTGCTCTGACTGCTGGGGCTAGGACTTCCAAAACTATGTTGTATAATAGTGGTGAGAGTGGTCATCCTTGTCTTGTTCCTGATATTAGAGGACATGCTTTCAGTTTTTCACCAATGAGAATGTTTGCTGTGGGTTTGTTGTATATGGCCTTGATTAAGTTGAGTGAGCTTCCCTCTCTGCCCACTTTCAGGAGGGTTTTTATCATAAATGTGTGTTGAAATTTGTCACAAGCTTTTCTGCATCTATTGACATGATCATATGGTTTTTCCTCTTCACTTTGTTAATAGGGTGTATCACATTGATTTTCGTGTATTGAAGAATCCTTGCATCCCTGGGATAAATCCCACTTGATCATGAGGTATGATACTTTAATTTGGTATTGGATTTGGTTTGCTACTCTTTTGTTGAGCAGATTTGCATCTATGTTCATCAGTGATATCGGTGTGTAACTGTATTTTTTTTACTATCTTTGTCTGGTTTTGGTATCAGGGTGATGGTGGCCTCATAGAAATAGTTTGGGAGTGTTCCTTCCTCTCCAAATTTTTGGAAGAGTTTGAGAAGGATGTGTGTTAGGTCTTTTCTCCATGTTGGATAGAATTATCCTGTGAAACCATCTGTTCTGGACTTTTGTTGGTTGGACGATTTTTAATCAGAGTTGCAAGTTCATTACTCGTACTGGGTCTGTTCATACTTTCTATTTTTTCCTGGTTCAGTCTTGGAAGGTTGTACCTTTCTAAGAATTTGTGCATTTCGTCCAGATTTTCCATTTTATCAGCATAGAGTTGCTTGCAGTAGTCTCTTATGAAGTTTTGTATTTCTGTGTTGTCTGTGGTAACTTCTTTTTCATTTCTAATTTTATTGATTGCAGTCCTCTCCCTCTTTTTCTCGATGAGTCTGGCTAAATCTTTATCAATATTGTTTACCTTCTCAAAGAACCAGCTTTTACTTTTATTGATCCTTGTTATTGTTTTCTTTGTTGCTATTTCACTTCTTTCTTTCTTTTTTTTCTACCTTTTTATTGACAGCCCCAACTACCTTCAACGTTTGTTGTCTATTTAGAAAATGATTGGTTCAAATGAACACATCTTCTTCCTTTTATCTTATTGTTTTTTCAGTTTTTGAATATTCTTTTATTTTTTTATACAGCAGGTTCTTATTAGTTATCCATTTTATACACACTAGTGTATACATGTCAATGCCAATTTCCGAATTCATCACACAAGGACTACCACACCCCCACTTTCCCCCTATGGTGGCCATACGTTGGTTCTCCACATCTGTGTATCAATTCAATCCTGCAAACCGGTTCATCTGTACCATTTTTCTAGGTTGCATATATATGCGTTTATAGATGATATCTGTTTTTCTCTTTCTGACTGATTTCACTGTGTATGACAGTCTCTAGATCCATCCACGCCTGTACCAATGAACCAACATAGTTCCTTTTTATTGCTGAGTAATATTCCATGGTATATATGTACCACATCTTTATCCATTTGTCTGTGGATGGGCATTTAGGTTGTTTCCATGACTTGGCTATTGTAAATACTGCTGCAATGAACATTGAGGTGCATGTGTCTTTTAGAACTATGGTTTTCTCTTGGTATATGCCCTGTAGTGGGTTCGCTGGGTCATATGGCACTTCTTTTATTCGTTTTTCAATTAACCTCTTTACTGTTCTCCATAGTGGCTGTATCAATTTACACTCCCAACAACAGTGCAAGAGTATTCTCTTTGCTCCACACCCTGTGCAGCAGTTGTTGTTTGTTGATTTTCTGATGATGCCCGTTCTAAATGGTGTGAGGTGATACCTCAGTGTAGTTTTGATGTGCATCTCTCTAATAATTAGTGATGTTGAGCAGGTTTTCATGTGCTTGTTGGACAGCTGTATGTCTTCTTTCAAGAATTGTCTATTTAGGTCTTCAACCCATTTTTCGATTGGGTTGTTCGTTTTTTTAATACCGACCTGCATGAGCTGTTTATACATTTTGGAGATTAATCCTTAGTCCGTTGATCCATACGCAAATATTTTTCCCATTCTGAGGGTTGTCCTTTGGTCTTCTTTGTCGTTTCCTGTGTGTGGCAAAAGCTTGTACGTTTCATTAGGTCCCACTTGTTTATTTTTGTTTTTATTTCAATTACTCTAGGAGGTGGATTAAAACAGATCTTGCTGTGATGTATGTCAAAGCGTGTTATTCCTATGTTTTCCTCTAAGAGTTTTATAGTATCCTGTCTTACGTTTAGGTCTCTGTTCCATTTTTAGTTTATTTGTGTGTACGGTGTTTGGGAGTGTTCTAATTTCATTCTTTTACATGTGTCTGTCCAATTTTCCCAGCCCCACTTATTGTAGAGACTGTCTTTTCTCCATTGTGGATTCCTGCCTCCTTTGTCATAGATTAGTTGACCATAGGTGCGTGGCTTCATCTCTGGGCTTTCTATCCTGTTGCATTGATCTATATTTCTGTTTTTGTGCCAGTCCCATCGTGTCTTGATTCCTGTAGCTTTGTAGTACAGTCTGAAGTCGGGCAGTCTGATTCCTCCAGCTCTGTTTTTTTCCCTCAAACTGCTTCGGCTCTTCCGGGTTTTTATGTCTCCTTACAAATTTTAAGATTTTTTTGTTCTAGTTCTGGAAAAAATGCCATTGGTAATTTGAGAGGGATTGCATTGAATATGCAGATTGCTTTGGGTAGTATAGTCATTTTCACAACGTTGATTCTTAGAATCCAAGAACATGGTATCTCTCTCCATCTGTTTCTATCATCTTCAATTTCATTCTTCAGTGTCATAGTTTTCAGCATACAGATCTTTTGTCTCCCTAGGTAGGTTGACTCCTAGGTATTTTATTCTGTTTGTTGCAATGGTTAATGGGAGTGTTTCCTTCATTTCTCTTTCAGATTTTTCTTCATTAATGTATAGAAATGCAAGGGATTTGTGTGCATTCATTTTGTATCGTGCAACGTTACCAAATCCATGGATTAGCTCTAGTAGTTTTCTGGTGGCATCTTTAGGATTCTCTAAGTATAGTGTCATGTCATCTGCACAGAGTGACAGTATTACTTGTTCTTTTCTAACTTGTGTTCCTTTTATTTCTTTTGCTGCTCTGACTGCTGGGGCTAGGACTTCCAAAACTATGTTGAATAATAGTGGTGAGAGTGGTCATCCTTGTCTTGTTCCTGATATTAGAGGACATGCTTTCAATTTTCAGCATTGAGGATGTTTGCTGTGGGTTTGTCGTATATGGCCTTGATTAAGTTGAGTGAGGTTCCATCTCTGCCCATTTTCTGGAGGGTTTTCATCATAAATGTGTGCTGAAATCTGTCACAAGCTTTTCTGCATCTATTGACATGATCATATGGTTTTTCCTCTTCACTTTGTTAATAGGGTGTATCACATTGATTTCCGTGTATTGAAGAATCCTTACATCCCTGGGATACATCCCACTTGATCATGAGGTATGATACTTTAATTTGGTAATGGATTTGGTTTGCTACTATTTCGTTGAGCAGCTTTTCATCTATGTTCATCAGGGATATCGGTGTGTAACTGTATTTTTTTGTACTATTTTTGTCTGGATTTGGTATCAGGGTGATGGTGGCCTAATAGAAAGGGTTTGGGAGTGTTCCTTCCTCGCCAATTTTTTGGAAGTGTTTGAGAAGGATGTGTGTTAGGTCTTTTCTCCATGTTGGATAGAATTATCCTGTGAAACCATCTGTCCTGGACTTTTGTTTGTTGGACGATTGTTAATCAGAGTTGCAAGTTCATTACTCGTACTGGGTCTGTTCATAGTTTCTATTTTTTCCTGGTTCAGTCTTGGAAGGTTGTACCTTTCTAAGAATTTGTGCATTTCTTCCAGATTTTCCAATATATCAGCATAGAGTTGCTTGTAGTAGTCTCTTACGAAGTTTTGTATTTCTGTGTTGTCCATGGTAACTTCTTTTTCATTTCTAATTTTATTGAGTGCAGTCCTCTCCCTCTTTTTCTCGATGAGTCTGGCTAAAGGTTTATCAATATTGTTTACCTTCTCAAAGAACCAGCTTTTACTTTTATTGATTCTTGCTGTTGTTTTCTTTGTTGCTATTTCAGTTCTTTCTTTCTTTTTTTTCTGCCTTTTTATTGACAGCTCCAACTACCTTCAGACTTGGTTGTCTATTTAGGAAATGATCGGTTCAAATGAACACATCTTCTTCCTTTTACGTTATTGTTTTTTGAATTTTTGAATATCATTGTTTTATACAGCAGGTTTTTATTAGTTATCCATTTTATACATATCAGTGTATATATGTCAATCCCGATTTCCCAATTCATCACACAACGACTACCACACCCCCACTTTCCCCCTTTCTGACTGACTTTACTCTGTATGATAGTCTCTAGATCCATCCACGCCTGTACCAATGAACCAACGTAGTTCCTTTTTATGGCTGAGTAATATTCCATGGTATATATGTACCACATCTTCTTTATCCATTTGTCTGTGGATGGGCATTTAGGTTGTTTCCATGACCTGGCTATTGTAAATACTGCTGCAGTGAACATTGGGGTGCATGTGTCTTTTAGAACTATGGTTTTCTCTTGGTATATGCCCTGTAGTGGGTTCGCTGGGTCATATGGCAATTCTTTTATTTGTTTTTCAAGGAACCTCTTTACTGTTCTCCATAGTGGCTGTATCAATTTACACTCCCAACAACAGTGCAAAAGTATACTCTTTGCTCCACACCCTGTCCAGCAGTTGTTGTTTGTTGATTTTCTGATGATGCCTGTTTCTAAATGGCATGAGGTGATACCTCAGTGTAGTTTTGATGTGCATCTCTCTAATAATTAGTGATGTTGAGCAGGTTTTCATGTGCTTCTTGGCCAGCTGTATGTCTTCTTTGGAGAATTGTCTATTTAGGTCTTCTGCCCATTTCTCGATCTGGGTGTTCGTTTTTTTAATACCGAGCTGCGTGAGCTGTTTATAGATTTTGGAGATTAATCCTTAGTCCGTTGATCCGTACGCAAATATTTTTCCCATTCTGAGGGTTGTCCTTTGGTCTTGTTTGTCGTTTCCTGTGTGTGGCAAAAGCTTGTAAGTTTCATTAGGTCCCACTTGTTTATTTTTGTTTTTATTTCCATTACTCTAGGAGGTGGATTAAAACAGATCTTGCTGTGATGTATGTCAAAGCGTGTTATTCCTATGTTTTTCTCTAAGAGTTTTATACTATCTTGTCTTACGTTTAGGTCTCTGTTCCATTTTTAGTTTATTTGTGTGTACGGTGTTTGGGAGTGTTCTAATTTCATTCTTTTACATGTGTCTGTCCAATTTTCCCAGCCCCACTTATTGTAGAGACTGTCTTTTCTCCATTGTGGATTCCTGCCTCCTTTGTCATAGATTAGTTGACCATAGGTGCGTGGCTTCATCTCTGGGCTTTCTATCCTGTTGCATTGATCTATATTTCTGTTTTTGTGCCAGTCCCATCGTGTCTTGATTCCTGTAGCTTTGTAGTACAGTCTGAAGTCGGGGAGTCTGATTCCTCCAGCTCTGTTTTTTTCCCTCAAACTGCTTCGGCTCTTCCGGGTTTTTATGTCTCCATACAAATTTTAAGATTTTTTTGTTCTAGTTCTGGAAAAAATGCCATTGGTAATTTGAGAGGGATTGCATTGAATATGCAGATTGCTTTGGGTAGTATAGTCATTTTCACAACGTTGATTCTTAGAATCCAAGAACATGGTATCTCTCTCCATCTGTTTCTATCATCTTCAATTTCATTCTTCAGTGTCATAGTTTTCAGCATACAGATCTTTTGTCTCCCTAGGTAGGTTGACTCCTAGGTATTTTATTCTGTTTGTTGCAATGGTTAATGGGAGTGTTTCCTTCATTTCTCTTTCAGATTTTTCTTCATTAATGTATAGAAATGCAAGGGATTTGTGTGCATTCATTTTGTATCGTGCAACGTTACCAAATCCATGGATTAGCTCTAGTAGTTTTCTGGTGGCATCTTTAGGATTCTCTAAGTATAGTGTCATGTCATCTGCACAGAGTGACAGTATTACTTGTTCTTTTCTAACTTGTGTTCCTTTTATTTCTTTTGCTGCTCTGACTGCTGGGGCTAGGACTTCCAAAACTATGTTGAATAATAGTGGTGAGAGTGGTCATCCTTGTCTTGTTCCTGATATTAGAGGACATGCTTTCAATTTTCAGCATTGAGGATGTTTGCTGTGGGTTTGTCGTATATGGCCTTGATTAAGTTGAGTGAGGTTCCATCTCTGCCCATTTTCTGGAGGGTTTTCATCATAAATGTGTGCTGAAATCTGTCACAAGCTTTTCTGCATCTATTGACATGATCATATGGTTTTTCCTCTTCACTTTGTTAATAGGGTGTATCACATTGATTTCCGTGTATTGAAGAATCCTTACATCCCTGGGATACATCCCACTTGATCATGAGGTATGATACTTTAATTTGGTAATGGATTTGGTTTGCTACTATTTCGTTGAGCAGCTTTTCATCTATGTTCATCAGGGATATCGGTGTGTAACTGTATTTTTTTGTACTATTTTTGTCTGGATTTGGTATCAGGGTGATGGTGGCCTAATAGAAAGGGTTTGGGAGTGTTCCTTCCTCGCCAATTTTTTGGAAGTGTTTGAGAAGGATGTGTGTTAGGTCTTTTCTCCATGTTGGATAGAATTATCCTGTGAAACCATCTGTCCTGGACTTTTGTTTGTTGGACGATTGTTAATCAGAGTTGCAAGTTCATTACTCGTACTGGGTCTGTTCATAGTTTCTATTTTTTCCTGGTTCAGTCTTGGAAGGTTGTACCTTTCTAAGAATTTGTGCATTTCTTCCAGATTTTCCAATATATCAGCATAGAGTTGCTTGTAGTAGTCTCTTACGAAGTTTTGTATTTCTGTGTTGTCCATGGTAACTTCTTTTTCATTTCTAATTTTATTGAGTGCAGTCCTCTCCCTCTTTTTCTCGATGAGTCTGGCTAAAGGTTTATCAATATTGTTTACCTTCTCAAAGAACCAGCTTTTACTTTTATTGATTCTTGCTGTTGTTTTCTTTGTTGCTATTTCAGTTCTTTCTTTCTTTTTTTTCTGCCTTTTTATTGACAGCTCCAACTACCTTCAGACTTGGTTGTCTATTTAGGAAATGATCGGTTCAAATGAACACATCTTCTTCCTTTTACGTTATTGTTTTTTGAATTTTTGAATATCATTGTTTTATACAGCAGGTTTTTATTAGTTATCCATTTTATACATATCAGTGTATATATGTCAATCCCGATTTCCCAATTCATCACACAACGACTACCACACCCCCACTTTCCCCCTTTCTGACTGACTTTACTCTGTATGATAGTCTCTAGATCCATCCACGCCTGTACCAATGAACCAACGTAGTTCCTTTTTATGGCTGAGTAATATTCCATGGTATATATGTACCACATCTTCTTTATCCATTTGTCTGTGGATGGGCATTTAGGTTGTTTCCATGACCTGGCTATTGTAAATACTGCTGCAGTGAACATTGGGGTGCATGTGTCTTTTAGAACTATGGTTTTCTCTTGGTATATGCCCTGTAGTGGGTTCGCTGGGTCATATGGCAATTCTTTTATTTGTTTTTCAAGGAACCTCTTTACTGTTCTCCATAGTGGCTGTATCAATTTACACTCCCAACAACAGTGCAAAAGTATACTCTTTGCTCCACACCCTGTCCAGCAGTTGTTGTTTGTTGATTTTCTGATGATGCCTGTTTCTAAATGGCATGAGGTGATACCTCAGTGTAGTTTTGATGTGCATCTCTCTAATAATTAGTGATGTTGAGCAGGTTTTCATGTGCTTCTTGGCCAGCTGTATGTCTTCTTTGGAGAATTGTCTATTTAGGTCTTCTGCCCATTTCTCGATCTGGGTGTTCGTTTTTTTAATACCGAGCTGCGTGAGCTGTTTATAGATTTTGGAGATTAATCCTTAGTCCGTTGATCCGTACGCAAATATTTTTCCCATTCTGAGGGTTGTCCTTTGGTCTTGTTTGTCGTTTCCTGTGTGTGGCAAAAGCTTGTAAGTTTCATTAGGTCCCACTTGTTTATTTTTGTTTTTATTTCAATTACTCTAGGAGGTGGATTAAAACAGATCTTGCTGTGATGTATGTCAAAGCGTGTTATTCCTATGTTTTTCTCTAAGAGTTTTATACTATCTTGTCTTACGTTTAGGTCTCTGTTCCATTTTTAGTTTATTTGTGTGTACGGTGTTTGGGAGTGTTCTAATTTCATTCTTTTACATGTGTCTGTCCAATTTTCCCAGCCCCACTTATTGTAGAGACTGTCTTTTCTCCATTGTGGATTCCTGCCTCCTTTGTCATAGATTAGTTGACCATAGGTGCGTGGCTTCATCTCTGGGCTTTCTATCCTGTTGCATTGATCTATATTTCTGTTTTTGTGCCAGTCCCATCGTGTCTTGATTCCTGTAGCTTTGTAGTACAGTCTGAAGTCGGGGAGTCTGATTCCTCCAGCTCTGTTTTTTTCCCTCAAACTGCTTCGGCTCTTCCGGGTTTTTATGTCTCCATACAAATTTTAAGATTTTTTTGTTCTAGTTCTGGAAAAAATGCCATTGGTAATTTGAGAGGGATTGCATTGAATATGCAGATTGCTTTGGGTAGTATAGTCATTTTCACAACGTTGATTCTTAGAATCCAAGAACATGGTATCTCTCTCCATCTGTTTCTATCATCTTCAATTTCATTCTTCAGTGTCATAGTTTTCAGCATACAGATCTTTTGTCTCCCTAGGTAGGTTGACTCCTAGGTATTTTATTCTGTTTGTTGCAATGGTTAATGGGAGTGTTTCCTTCATTTCTCTTTCAGATTTTTCTTCATTAATGTATAGAAATGCAAGGGATTTGTGTGCATTCATTTTGTATCGTGCAACGTTACCAAATCCACGGATTAGCTCTAGTAGTTTTCTGGTGGCATCTTTAGGATTCTCTAAGTATAGTGTCATGCCATCTGGAAAGAGTGACAGTGTTACTTCTTCTTTTCCAACTTGTGTTCCTTTTATTTCTTTTGCTGCTCTGACTGCTGGGGCTAGGACTTCCAAAACTATGTTGTATAATAGTGGTGAGAGTGGTCATCCTTGTCTTGTTCCTGATATTAGAGGACATGCTTTCAGTTTTTCACCAATGAGAATGTTTGCTGTGGGTTTGTTGTATATGGCCTTGATTAAGTTGAGTGAGCTTCCCTCTCTGCCCACTTTCAGGAGGGTTTTTATCATAAATGTGTGTTGAAATTTGTCACAAGCTTTTCTGCATCTATTGACATGATCATATGGTTTTTCCTCTTCACTTTGTTAATAGGGTGTATCACATTGATTTTCGTGTATTGAAGAATCCTTGCATCCCTGGGATAAATCCCACTTGATCATGAGGTATGATACTTTAATTTGGTATTGGATTTGGTTTGCTACTCTTTTGTTGAGCAGATTTGCATCTATGTTCATCAGTGATATCGGTGTGTAACTGTATTTTTTTTACTATCTTTGTCTGGTTTTGGTATCAGGGTGATGGTGGCCTCATAGAAATAGTTTGGGAGTGTTCCTTCCTCTCCAAATTTTTGGAAGAGTTTGAGAAGGATGTGTGTTAGGTCTTTTCTCCATGTTGGATAGAATTATCCTGTGAAACCATCTGTTCTGGACTTTTGTTGGTTGGACGATTTTTAATCAGAGTTGCAAGTTCATTACTCGTACTGGGTCTGTTCATACTTTCTATTTTTTCCTGGTTCAGTCTTGGAAGGTTGTACCTTTCTAAGAATTTGTGCATTTCGTCCAGATTTTCCATTTTATCAGCATAGAGTTGCTTGCAGTAGTCTCTTATGAAGTTTTGTATTTCTGTGTTGTCTGTGGTAACTTCTTTTTCATTTCTAATTTTATTGATTGCAGTCCTCTCCCTCTTTTTCTCGATGAGTCTGGCTAAATCTTTATCAATATTGTTTACCTTCTCAAAGAACCAGCTTTTACTTTTATTGATCCTTGTTATTGTTTTCTTTGTTGCTATTTCACTTCTTTCTTTCTTTTTTTTCTACCTTTTTATTGACAGCCCCAACTACCTTCAACGTTTGTTGTCTATTTAGAAAATGATTGGTTCAAATGAACACATCTTCTTCCTTTTATCTTATTGTTTTTTCAGTTTTTGAATATTCTTTTATTTTTTTATACAGCAGGTTCTTATTAGTTATCCATTTTATACACACTAGTGTATACATGTCAATGCCAATTTCCGAATTCATCACACAAGGACTACCACACCCCCACTTTCCCCCTATGGTGGCCATACGTTGGTTCTCCACATCTGTGTATCAATTCAATCCTGCAAACCGGTTCATCTGTACCATTTTTCTAGGTTGCATATATATGCGTTTATAGATGATATCTGTTTTTCTCTTTCTGACTGATTTCACTGTGTATGACAGTCTCTAGATCCATCCACGCCTGTACCAATGAACCAACATAGTTCCTTTTTATTGCTGAGTAATATTCCATGGTATATATGTACCACATCTTTATCCATTTGTCTGTGGATGGGCATTTAGGTTGTTTCCATGACTTGGCTATTGTAAATACTGCTGCAATGAACATTGAGGTGCATGTGTCTTTTAGAACTATGGTTTTCTCTTGGTATATGCCCTGTAGTGGGTTCGCTGGGTCATATGGCACTTCTTTTATTCGTTTTTCAATTAACCTCTTTACTGTTCTCCATAGTGGCTGTATCAATTTACACTCCCAACAACAGTGCAAGAGTATTCTCTTTGCTCCACACCCTGTGCAGCAGTTGTTGTTTGTTGATTTTCTGATGATGCCCGTTCTAAATGGTGTGAGGTGATACCTCAGTGTAGTTTTGATGTGCATCTCTCTAATAATTAGTGATGTTGAGCAGGTTTTCATGTGCTTGTTGGACAGCTGTATGTCTTCTTTCAAGAATTGTCTATTTAGGTCTTCAACCCATTTTTCGATTGGGTTGTTCGTTTTTTTAATACCGACCTGCATGAGCTGTTTATACATTTTGGAGATTAATCCTTAGTCCGTTGATCCATACGCAAATATTTTTCCCATTCTGAGGGTTGTCCTTTGGTCTTCTTTGTCGTTTCCTGTGTGTGGCAAAAGCTTGTACGTTTCATTAGGTCCCACTTGTTTATTTTTGTTTTTATTTCAATTACTCTAGGAGGTGGATTAAAACAGATCTTGCTGTGATGTATGTCAAAGCGTGTTATTCCTATGTTTTCCTCTAAGAGTTTTATAGTATCCTGTCTTACGTTTAGGTCTCTGTTCCATTTTTAGTTTATTTGTGTGTACGGTGTTTGGGAGTGTTCTAATTTCATTCTTTTACATGTGTCTGTCCAGTTTTCCCAGTACCACTTATTGTAGAGACTGTCTTATCTCCATTGTGGATTCCTGCCTCCTTTGTCATAGATTAGTTGACCATAGGTGCGTGGCTTTATCTCTGGGCTTTCTATCCTGTTGCGTTGATCTATATTTCTGTTTTTGTGCCAGTCCCATCGTGTCTTGATTCCTGTAGCTTTGTAGTACAGTCTGAAGTCGGGGAGTCTGATTCCTCCAGCTCTGTTTTTTTCCCTCAAACTGCTTCGGCTCTTCCGGGTTTTTATGTCTCCATACAAATTTTAAGATTTTTTGGTTCTAGTTCTGGAAAAAATGCCATTGGTAATTTGAGAGGGATTGCATTGAATATGCAGATTGCTTTGGGTAGTATAGTCATTTTCACAACATTGATTCTTAGAACCCAAGAACGTGGTGTCTCTCTCCATTTGTTTCTATCATCTTCAATTTCATTCTTCAGTGTCATAGTTTTCAGCATACAGATCTTTTGTCTCCCTAGGTAGGTTGACTCCTAGGTATTTTATTCTGTTTGTTGCAATGGTTAATGGGAGTGTTTCCTTCATTTCTCTTTCAGATTTTTCTTCATTAATGTATAGAAATGCAAGGGATTTGTGTGCATTCATTTTGTATCGTGCAACGTTACCAAATCCATGGATTAGCTCTAGTAGTTTTCTGGTGGCATCTTTAGGATTCTCTAAGTATAGTGTCATGGCATCTGCACAGAGTGACAGTGTTACTTCTTCGTTTCCAACTTGTGTTCCTTTTATTTCTTTTGCTGCTCTGACTGCTGGGGCTAGGACTTCCAAAACTATGTTGAATAATAGTGGTGAGAGTGGTCATCCTTGTCTTGTTCCTGATATTAGAGGACATGCTTTCAGTTTTTCACCATTGAGGATGTTTGCTGTGGGTTTGTCATACATGGCCTTGATTAAGTTGAGTGAGGTTCCCTCTCTGCCCACTTTCTGTAGGGTTTTTCTCAGAAATGTGTGTTGAAATTTGTCACAAGCTTTTCTGCGTCTATTGACATGATCATATGGTTTTTCCTCTTCACTTTGTTAATAGGGTGTATCACATTGATTTTCGTGTATTGAAGAATCCTTGCATCCCTGGGATAACTCCCACTTGATCATGAGGTATGATACTTTAATTTGTTATTGGATTTGGTTTGCTACTCCTTTGTTGAGCAACTTTGCATCTATGTTCATCAGTGAAATCGGTGTGTAACTTTATTTTTTTGTACTATCTTTGTCTGGTTTTGGTATCAGGGTGATGTGGCCTCATAGAAAGTGTTTGGGAGTGTTCCTTCCTCGCCAAATTTTTGGAAGAGTTTGAGAAGGATGTGTGTTAGCTCTTTTCTCCATGTTGGATAGAATTATCCTGTGAAACCATCTGTCCTGCACTTTTGTTGGTTGGACGATTTTTAATCAGAGTTGCAAGTTCATTACTCGTACTGGGTCTGTTCATAGTTTCTATTTTTTCCTGGTTCAGTCTCGGAAGGTTGTACCTTTTTACGAATTTGTGCATTTCGTCCAGATTTTCCATTTTATCAGCATAGAGTTGCTTGTAGTAGTCTCTTACGAAGTTTTGTATTTCTGTGTTGTCTGTGGTAACTTCTTTTTCATTTCTAAATTTATTGATTGCAGTCCTCTCCCTCTTTTTCTCGATGAGTCTGCCTAAAGGTTTATCAATATTGTTTACCTTCTCAAAGAACCAGCTTTTACTTTTATTGATTCTTGTTGTTTTCTTTGTTGCTATTTCAGTTCTTTTTTTCTTGTTTTTCTGCCTTTTTATTGACAGCTCCAACTACCTTCAGGCTTTGTTGTCTATTTAGGAAATGATCAGTTCAAATGAACACATCTTCTTCCTTTTACCTTATTGTTTTTTGAATTTTTGAATATTATTTTGCTTTTTTATACAGCAGGTTTTTATTAGTTATCCATTTTATACATATCAGTGTATATATGTCAATCCCGATTTCCCAATTCATCACACAACGACTACCACACCCCCACTTTCCCCCTTTCTGACTGACTTTACTCTGTATGATAGTCTCTAGATCCATCCACGCCTGTACCAATGAACCAACTTAGTTCCTTTTCATGGCTGAGTAATATTCCATAGTATATATGTACCACATCTTCTTTATCCATTTGACTGTGGATGGGCATTTAGATTGTTTCCATAACCTGGCTATTGTAAATATCGCTGCAATGAACATTGGGGTGCATGTGTCTTTTAGATCTATGGTTTTCTCTTGGCATATGCCCAGTAGAGGGTTCACTGGGTCATATGGCAATTCTGTTTTTCATTTTTTAAGGAACCTCTTTACTGTTCTGCATAGTGGCTGTATCAATTTACACTCCCAACAACAGTGCAAAAGTATACTCTTTGCTCCACACCCTATCCAGCAGTTGTTGTTTGTTGATTTTCTGATGATGCGTGTTTCTAAATGGCGTGAGGTGATACCTCAGTGTAGTTTTGATGTGCATCTCTCTAATAATTAGTGATGTTGAGCAGGTTTTGATGTGCTTGTTGGCCAGCTGTATGTCTTCTTTGGAGAATTGTCTATTTAGGTCTTCGGTCTATTTTTCGATTGGGTTGTTCGTTTATTTAATACCGAGCTGCATGTGCTGTTTATATATTTTGTAGATTAATCCTTAGTCCGTTGATCCGTATGCAAATATTTTTCCCATTCTGAGGGTTGTCCTTTGGTCTTGTTTGTTGTTTCCTGTGTGTGGCAAAAGCTTGTAAGTTTCATTAGGTCCCACTTGTTTATTTTTGTTTTTATTTCCATTACTCTAGGAGGGCGATTAAAACAGATCTTGCTGTGATGTATGTCAAAGCGTGTTATTCCTATGTTTTCCTCTAAGAGTTTTATAGTATCCTGTCTTACGTTTAGGTCTCTGTTCCATTTTTAGTTTATTTGTACGATGTTTGGGAGTGTTCTAATTTCATTCTTTTACATGTGTCTGTCCAGTTTTCCCAGCCCCACTTATTGTAGAGACTGTCTTTTCTCCATTGTGGATTCTTGCCTCCTTTGTCATAGATTCGTTGACCATAGGTGCGTGGCTTTATCTCTGGGCTTTCTATCCTGTTGCGTTGATCTATAGTTCTGTTTTTGTGCCAGTCCCATCGTGTCTTGATTCCTGTACCTTTGTAGTACAGTCTGAAGTCGGGCAGTCTGATTCCTCCAGCTCTGTTTTTTTCCCTCAAACTGCTTTGGCTCTTCCGGGTTTTTTGTGTCTCCATACACATTTTAAGATTTTCTTGTTCTAGTTTTGGAAAAAATGCCATTGGTAATTTGAGAGGGATTGCATTGAATATGCAGATTGCTTTGGGTAGTATAGTCATTTTCACAACGTTGATTCTTAGAATCCAAGAACATGGTATCTCTCTCCATCTGTTTCTATCATCTTCAATTTCATTCTTCAGTGTCATAGTTTTCAGCATACAGATCTTTTGTCTCCCTAGGTAGGTTGACTCCTAGGTATTTTATTCTGTTTGTTGCAATGGTTAATGGGAGTGTTTCCTTCATTTCTCTTTCAGATTTTTCTTCATTAATGTATAGAAATGCAAGGGATTTGTGTGCATTCATTTTGTATCGTGCAACGTTACCAAATCCATGGATTAGCTCTAGTAGTTTTCTGGTGGCATCTTTAGGATTCTCTAAGTATAGTGTCATGTCATCTGCACAGAGTGACAGTGTTACTTGTTCTTTTCTAACTTGTGTTCCTTTTATTTCTTTTGCTGCTCTGACTGCTGGGGCTAGGACTTCCAAAACTATGTTGAATAATAGTGGTGAGAGTGGTCATCCTTGTCTTGTTCCTGATATTAGAGGACATGCTTTCAATTTTCAGCATTGAGGATGTTTGCTGTGGGTTTGTCGTATATGGCCTTGATTAAGTTGAGTGAGGTTCCATCTCTGCCCATTTTCTGGAGGGTTTTCATCATAAATGTGTGCTGAAATCTGTCACAAGCTTTTCTGCATCTATTGACATGATCATATGGTTTTTCCTCTTCACTTTGTTAATAGGGTGTATCACATTGATTTCCGTGTATTGAAGAATCCTTACATCCCTGGGATACATCCCACTTGATCATGAGGTATGATACTTTAATTTGGTAATGGATTTGGTTTGCTACTATTTCGTTGAGCAGCTTTTCATCTATGTTCATCAGGGATATCGGTGTGTAACTGTATTTTTTTGTACTATTTTTGTCTGGATTTGGTATCAGGGTGATGGTGGCCTAATAGAAAGGGTTTGGGAGTGTTCCTTCCTCGCCAATTTTTTGGAAGTGTTTGAGAAGGATGTGTGTTAGGTCTTTTCTCCATGTTGGATAGAATTATCCTGTGAAACCATCTGTCCTGGACTTTTGTTTGTTGGACGATTGTTAATCAGAGTTGCAAGTTCATTACTCGTACTGGGTCTGTTCATAGTTTCTATTTTTTCCTGGTTCAGTCTTGGAAGGTTGTACCTTTCTAAGAATTTGTGCATTTCTTCCAGATTTTCCAATATATCAGCATAGAGTTGCTTGTAGTAGTCTCTTACGAAGTTTTGTATTTCTGTGTTGTCCATGGTAACTTCTTTTTCATTTCTAATTTTATTGAGTGCAGTCCTCTCCCTCTTTTTCTCGATGAGTCTGGCTAAAGGTTTATCAATATTGTTTACCTTCTCAAAGAACCAGCTTTTACTTTTATTGATTCTTGCTGTTGTTTTCTTTGTTGCTATTTCAGTTCTTTCTTTCTTTTTTTTCTGCCTTTTTATTGACAGCTCCAACTACCTTCAGACTTGGTTGTCTATTTAGGAAATGATCGGTTCAAATGAACACATCTTCTTCCTTTTACGTTATTGTTTTTTGAATTTTTGAATATCATTGTTTTATACAGCAGGTTTTTATTAGTTATCCATTTTATACATATCAGTGTATATATGTCAATCCCGATTTCCCAATTCATCACACGACTACCACACCCCCACTTTCCCCCTTTCTGACTGACTTTACTCTGTATGATAGTCTCTAGATCCATCCACGCCTGTACCAATGAACCAACGTAGTTCCTTTTTATGGCTGAGTAATATTCCATGGTATATATGTACCACATCTTCTTTATCCATTTGTCTGTGGATGGGCATTTAGGTTGTTTCCATGACCTGGCTATTGTAAATACTGCTGCAGTGAACATTGGGGTGCATGTGTCTTTTAGAACTATGGTTTTCTCTTGGTATATGCCCTGTAGTGGGTTCACTGGGTCATATGGCAATTCTTTTATTCGTTTTTCAAGGAACCTCTTTACTGTTCTCCATAGTGGCTGTATCAATTTACACTCCCAACAACAGTGCAAAAGTATACTCTTTGCTCCACACCGTGTCCAGCAGTTGTTGTTTGTTGATTTTCTGATGATGCCCGTTCTAAATGGTGTGAGGTGATACCTCAGTGTAGTTTTGATGTGCATCTCTCTAATAATTAGTGATGTTGAGCAGGTTTTGATGTGCTTGTTGGCCAGCTGTATGTCTTCTTTGGAGAATTGTCTATTTAGGTCTTCTGCCCATTTTTCGATTGGGGTGTTCGTTTTTTTAATACCGAGCTGCGTGAGCTGTTTATAGATTTTGGAGATTAATCCTTAGTCCGTTGATCCGTACGCAAATATTTTTCCCATTCTGAGGGTTGTCCTTTGGTCTTGTTTGTCGTTTCCTGTGTGTGGCAAAAGCTTGTAAGTTTCATTAGGTCCCACTTGTTTATTTTTGTTTTTATTTCAATTACTCTAGGAGGTGGATTAAAACAGATCTTGCTGTGATGTATGTCAAAGCGTGTTATTCCTATGTTTTTCTCTAAGAGTTTTATACTATCTTGTCTTACGTTTAGGTCTCTGTTCCATTTTTAGTTTATTTGTGTGTACGGTGTTTGGGAGTGTTCTAATTTCATTCTTTTACATGTGTCTGTCCAATTTTCCCAGCCCCACTTATTGTAGAGACTGTCTTTTCTCCATTGTGGATTCCTGCCTCCTTTGTCATAGATTAGTTGACCATAGGTGCGTGGCTTCATCACTGGGCTTTCTATCCTGTTGCATTGATCTATATTTCTGTTTTTGTGCCAGTCCCATCGTGTCTTGATTCCTGTAGCTTTGTAGTACAGTCTGAAGTCGGGGAGTCTGATTCCTCCAGCTCTGTTTTTTTCCCTCAAACTGCTTCGGCTCTTCCGGGTTTTTATGTCTCCATACAAATTTTAAGATTTTTTTGTTCTAGTTCTGGAAAAAATGCCATTGGTAATTTGAGAGGGATTGCATTGAATATGCAGATTGCTTTGGGTAGTATAGTCATTTTCACAACATTGATTCTTAGAATCCAAGAACATGGTATCTCTCTCCATCTGTTTCTATCATCTTCAATTTCATTCTTCAGTGTCATAGTTTTCAGCATACAGATCTTTTGTCTCCCTAGGTAGGTTGACTCCTAGGTATTTTATTCTGTTTGTTGCAATGGTTAATGGGAGTGTTTCCTTCATTTCTCTTTCAGATTTTTCTTCATTAATGTATAGAAATGCAAGGGATTTGTGTGCATTCATTTTGTATCGTGCAACGTTACCAAATCCACGGATTAGCTCTAGTAGTTTTCTGGTGGCATCTTTAGGATTCTCTAAGTATAGTGTCATGCCATCTGGAAAGAGTGACAGTGTTACTTCTTCTTTTCCAACTTGTGTTCCTTTTATTTCTTTTGCTGCTCTGACTGCTGGGGCTAGGACTTCCAAAACTATGTTGAATAATAGTGGTGAGAGTGGTCATCCTTGTCTTGTTCCTGATATTAGAGGACATGCTTTCAGTTTTTCACCATTGAGGATGTTTGCTGTGGGTTTGTTGTATATGGCCTTGATTAAGTTGAGTGAGCTTCCCTCTCTGCCCACTTTCAGGAGGGTTTTTATCATAAATGTGTGTTGAAATTTGTCACAAGCTTTTCTGCATCTATTGACATGATCATATGGTTTTTCCTCTTCACTTTGTTAATAGGGTGTATCACATTGATTTTCGTGTATTGAAGAATCCTTGCATCCCTGGGATAAATCCCACTTGATCATGAGGTATGATACTTTAATTTGGTATTGGATTTGGTTTGCTACTCTTTTGTTGAGCAGATTTGCATCTATGTTCATCAGTGATATCGGTGTGTAACTGTATTTTTTTTACTATCTTTGTCTGGTTTTGGTATCAGGGTGATGGTGGCCTCATAGAAATAGTTTGGGAGTGTTCCTTCCTCACCAAATTTTTGGAAGAGTTTGAGAAGGATGTGTGTTAGGTCTTTTCTCCATGTTGGATAGAATTATCCTGTGAAACCATCTGTCCTGGACTTTTGTTGGTTGGACGATTTTTAATCAGAGTTGCAAGTTCATTACTCGTACTGGGTCTGTTCATACTTTCTATTTTTTCCTGGTTCAGTCTTGGAAGGTTGTACCTTTCTAAGAATTTGTGCATTTCGTCCAGATTTTCCATTTTATCAGCATAGAGTTGCTTGCAGTAGTCTCTTATGAAGTTTTGTATTTCTGTGTTGTCTGTGGTAACTTCTTTTTCATTTCTAATTTTATTGATTGCAGTCCTCTCCCTCTTTTTCTCGATGAGTCTGGCTAAATCTTTATCAATATTGTTTACCTTCTCAAAGAACCAGCTTTTACTTTTATTGATCCTTGTTATTGTTTTCTTTGTTGCTATTTCACTTCTTTCTTTCTTTTTTTTCTACCTTTTTATTGACAGCCCCAACTACCTTCAACGTTTGTTGTCTATTTAGAAAATGATTGGTTCAAATGAACACATCTTCTTCCTTTTATCTTATTGTTTTTTCAGTTTTTGAATATTCTTTTATTTTTTTATACAGCAGGTTCTTATTAGTTATCCATTTTATACACACTAGTGTATACATGTCAATGCCAATTTCCGAATTCATCACACAAGGACTACCACACCCCCACTTTCCCCCTATGGTGGCCATACGTTGGTTCTCCACATCTGTGTATCAATTCAATCCTGCAAACCGGTTCATCTGTACCATTTTTCTAGGTTGCATATATATGCGTTTATAGATGATATCTGTTTTTCTCTTTCTGACTGATTTCACTGTGTATGACAGTCTCTAGATCCATCCACGCCTGTACCAATGAACCAACATAGTTCCTTTTTATTGCTGAGTAATATTCCATGGTATATATGTACCACATCTTTATCCATTTGTCTGTGGATGGGCATTTAGGTTGTTTCCATGACTTGGCTATTGTAAATACTGCTGCAATGAACATTGAGGTGCATGTGTCTTTTAGAACTATGGTTTTCTCTTGGTATATGCCCTGTAGTGGGTTCGCTGGGTCATATGGCACTTCTTTTATTCGTTTTTCAATTAACCTCTTTACTGTTCTCCATAGTGGCTGTATCAATTTACACTCCCAACAACAGTGCAAGAGTATTCTCTTTGCTCCACACCCTGTGCAGCAGTTGTTGTTTGTTGATTTTCTGATGATGCCCGTTCTAAATGGTGTGAGGTGATACCTCAGTGTAGTTTTGATGTGCATCTCTCTAATAATTAGTGATGTTGAGCAGGTTTTCATGTGCTTGTTGGACAGCTGTATGTCTTCTTTCAAGAATTGTCTATTTAGGTCTTCAACCCATTTTTCGATTGGGTTGTTCGTTTTTTTAATACCGACCTGCATGAGCTGTTTATACATTTTGGAGATTAATCCTTAGTCCGTTGATCCATACGCAAATATTTTTCCCATTCTGAGGGTTGTCCTTTGGTCTTCTTTGTCGTTTCCTGTGTGTGGCAAAAGCTTGTACGTTTCATTAGGTCCCACTTGTTTATTTTTGTTTTTATTTCAATTACTCTAGGAGGTGGATTAAAACAGATCTTGCTGTGATGTATGTCAAAGCGTGTTATTCCTATGTTTTCCTCTAAGAGTTTTATAGTATCCTGTCTTACGTTTAGGTCTCTGTTCCATTTTTAGTTTATTTGTGTGTACGGTGTTTGGGAGTGTTCTAATTTCATTCTTTTACATGTGTCTGTCCAGTTTTCCCAGTACCACTTATTGTAGAGACTGTCTTATCTCCATTGTGGATTCCTGCCTCCTTTGTCATAGATTAGTTGACCATAGGTGCGTGGCTTTATCTCTGGGCTTTCTATCCTGTTGCATTGATCTATATTTCTGTTTTTGTGCCAGTCCCATCGTGTCTTGATTCCTGTAGCTTTGTAGTACAGTCTGAAGTCGGGGAGTCTGATTCCTCCAGCTCTGTTTTTTTCCCTCAAACTGCTTCGGCTCTTCCGGGTTTTTATGTCTCCATACAAATTTTAAGATTTTTTTGTTCTAGTTCTGGAAAAAATGCCATTGGTAATTTGAGAGGGATTGCATTGAATATGCAGATTGCTTTGGGTAGTATAGTCATTTTCACAACATTGATTCTTAGAACCCAAGAACGTGGTGTCTCTCTCCATTTGTTTCTATCATCTTCAATTTCATTCTTCAGTGTCATAGTTTTCAGCATACAGATCTTTTGTCTCCCTAGGTAGGTTGACTCCTAGGTATTTTATTCTGTTTGTTGCAATGGTTAATGGGAGTGTTTCCTTCATTTCTCTTTCAGATTTTTCTTCATTAATGTATAGAAATGCAAGGGATTTGTGTGCATTCATTTTGTATCGTGCAACGTTACCAAATCCATGGATTAGCTCTAGTAGTTTTCTGGTGGCATCTTTAGGATTCTCTAAGTATAGTGTCATGGCATCTGCACAGAGTGACAGTGTTACTTCTTCTTTTCCAACTTGTGTTCCTTTTATTTCTTTTGCTGCTCTGACTGCTGGGGCTAGGACTTCCAAAACTATGTTGAATAATAGTGGTGAGAGTGGTCATCCTTGTCTTGTTCCTGATATTAGAGGACATGCTTTCAGTTTTTCACCATTGAGGATGTTTGCTGTGGGTTTGTCATACATGGCCTTGATTAAGTTGAGTGAGGTTCCCTCTCTGCCCACTTTCTGTAGGGTTTTTCTCAGAAATGTGTGTTGAAATTTGTCACAAGCTTTTCTGCGTCTATTGACATGATCATATGGTTTTTCCTCTTCACTTTGTTAATAGGGTGTATCACATTGATTTTCGTGTATTGAAGAATCCTTGCATCCCTGGGATAACTCCCACTTGATCATGAGGTATGATACTTTAATTTGTTATTGGATTTGGTTTGCTACTCCTTTGTTGAGCAACTTTGCATCTATGTTCATCAGTGAAATCGGTGTGTAACTTTATTTTTTTGTACTATCTTTGTCTGGTTTTGGTATCAGGGTGATGTGGCCTCATAGAAAGTGTTTGGGAGTGTTCCTTCCTCGCCAAATTTTTGGAAGAGTTTGAGAAGGATGTGTGTTAGCTCTTTTCTCCATGTTGGATAGAATTATCCTGTGAAACCATCTGTCCTGCACTTTTGTTGGTTGGACGATTTTTAATCAGAGTTGCAAGTTCATTACTCGTACTGGGTCTGTTCATAGTTTCTATTTTTTCCTGGTTCAGTCTCGGAAGGTTGTACCTTTTTACGAATTTGTGCATTTCGTCCAGATTTTCCATTTTATCAGCATAGAGTTGCTTGTAGTAGTCTCTTACGAAGTTTTGTATTTCTGTGTTGTCTGTGGTAACTTCTTTTTCATTTCTAAATTTATTGATTGCAGTCCTCTCCCTCTTTTTCTCGATGAGTCTGCCTAAAGGTTTATCAATATTGTTTACCTTCTCAAAGAACCAGCTTTTACTTTTATTGATTCTTGTTGTTTTCTTTGTTGCTATTTCAGTTCTTTTTTTCTTGTTTTTCTGCCTTTTTATTGACAGCTCCAACTACCTTCAGGCTTTGTTGTCTATTTAGGAAATGATCAGTTCAAATGAACACATCTTCTTCCTTTTACCTTATTGTTTTTTGAATTTTTGAATATTATTTTGCTTTTTTATACAGCAGGTTTTTATTAGTTATCCATTTTATACATATCAGTGTATATATGTCAATCCCGATTTCCCAATTCATCACACAACGACTACCACACCCCCACTTTCCCCCTTTCTGACTGACTTTACTCTGTATGATAGTCTCTAGATCCATCCACGCCTGTACCAATGAACCAACTTAGTTCCTTTTCATGGCTGAGTAATATTCCATAGTATATATGTACCACATCTTCTTTATCCATTTGACTGTGGATGGGCATTTAGATTGTTTCCATAACCTGGCTATTGTAAATATCGCTGCAATGAACATTGGGGTGCATGTGTCTTTTAGATCTATGGTTTTCTCTTGGCATATGCCCAGTAGAGGGTTCACTGGGTCATATGGCAATTCTGTTTTTCATTTTTTAAGGAACCTCTTTACTGTTCTGCATAGTGGCTGTATCAATTTACACTCCCAACAACAGTGCAAAAGTATACTCTTTGCTCCACACCCTATCCAGCAGTTGTTGTTTGTTGATTTTCTGATGATGCGTGTTTCTAAATGGCGTGAGGTGATACCTCAGTGTAGTTTTGATGTGCATCTCTCTAATAATTAGTGATGTTGAGCAGGTTTTGATGTGCTTGTTGGCCAGCTGTATGTCTTCTTTGGAGAATTGTCTATTTAGGTCTTCGGTCTATTTTTCGATTGGGTTGTTCGTTTATTTAATACCGAGCTGCATGTGCTGTTTATATATTTTGTAGATTAATCCTTAGTCCGTTGATCCGTATGCAAATATTTTTCCCATTCTGAGGGTTGTCCTTTGGTCTTGTTTGTTGTTTCCTGTGTGTGGCAAAAGCTTGTAAGTTTCATTAGGTCCCACTTGTTTATTTTTGTTTTTATTTCCATTACTCTAGGAGGGCGATTAAAACAGATCTTGCTGTGATGTATGTCAAAGCGTGTTATTCCTATGTTTTCCTCTAAGAGTTTTATAGTATCCTGTCTTACGTTTAGGTCTCTGTTCCATTTTTAGTTTATTTGTGTGTACGATGTTTGGGAGTGTTCTAATTTCATTCTTTTACATGTGTCTGTCCAGTTTTCCCAGCACCACTTATTGTAGAGACTGTCTTTTCTCCATTGTGGATTCTTGCCTCCTTTGTCATAGATTCGTTGACCATAGGTGCGTGGCTTTATCTCTGGGCTTTCTATCCTGTTGCGTTGATCTATAGTTCTGTTTTTGTGCCAGTCCCATCGTGTCTTGATTCCTGTACCTTTGTAGTACAGTCTGAAGTCGGGCAGTCTGATTCCTCCAGCTCTGTTTTTTTCCCTCAAACTGCTTTGGCTCTTCCGGGTTTTTTGTGTCTCCATACACATTTTAAGATTTTCTTGTTCTAGTTTTGGAAAAAATGCCATTGGTAATTTGAGAGGGATTGCATTGAATATGCAGATTGCTTTGGGTAGTATAGTCATTTTCACAACGTTGATTCTTAGAATCCAAGAACATGGTATCTCTCTCCATCTGTTTCTATCATCTTCAATTTCATTCTTCAGTGTCATAGTTTTCAGCATACAGATCTTTTGTCTCCCTAGGTAGGTTGACTCCTAGGTATTTTATTCTGTTTGTTGCAATGGTTAATGGGAGTGTTTCCTTCATTTCTCTTTCAGATTTTTCTTCATTAATGTATAGAAATGCAAGGGATTTGTGTGCATTCATTTTGTATCGTGCAACGTTACCAAATCCATGGATTAGCTCTAGTAGTTTTCTGGTGGCATCTTTAGGATTCTCTAAGTATAGTGTCATGTCATCTGCACAGAGTGACAGTGTTACTTGTTCTTTTCTAACTTGTGTTCCTTTTATTTCTTTTGCTGCTCTGACTGCTGGGGCTAGGACTTCCAAAACTATGTTGAATAATAGTGGTGAGAGTGGTCATCCTTGTCTTGTTCCTGATATTAGAGGACATGCTTTCAATTTTCAGCATTGAGGATGTTTGCTGTGGGTTTGTCGTATATGGCCTTGATTAAGTTGAGTGAGGTTCCATCTCTGCCCATTTTCTGGAGGGTTTTCATCATAAATGTGTGCTGAAATCTGTCACAAGCTTTTCTGCATCTATTGACATGATCATATGGTTTTTCCTCTTCACTTTGTTAATAGGGTGTATCACATTGATTTCCGTGTATTGAAGAATCCTTACATCCCTGGGATACATCCCACTTGATCATGAGGTATGATACTTTAATTTGGTAATGGATTTGGTTTGCTACTATTTCGTTGAGCAGCTTTTCATCTATGTTCATCAGGGATATCGGTGTGTAACTGTATTTTTTTGTACTATTTTTGTCTGGATTTGGTATCAGGGTGATGGTGGCCTAATAGAAAGGGTTTGGGAGTGTTCCTTCCTCGCCAATTTTTTGGAAGTGTTTGAGAAGGATGTGTGTTAGGTCTTTTCTCCATGTTGGATAGAATTATCCTGTGAAACCATCTGTCCTGGACTTTTGTTTGTTGGACGATTGTTAATCAGAGTTGCAAGTTCATTACTCGTACTGGGTCTGTTCATAGTTTCTATTTTTTCCTGGTTCAGTCTTGGAAGGTTGTACCTTTCTAAGAATTTGTGCATTTCTTCCAGATTTTCCAATATATCAGCATAGAGTTGCTTGTAGTAGTCTCTTACGAAGTTTTGTATTTCTGTGTTGTCCATGGTAACTTCTTTTTCATTTCTAATTTTATTGAGTGCAGTCCTCTCCCTCTTTTTCTCGATGAGTCTGGCTAAAGGTTTATCAATATTGTTTACCTTCTCAAAGAACCAGCTTTTACTTTTATTGATTCTTGCTGTTGTTTTCTTTGTTGCTATTTCAGTTCTTTCTTTCTTTTTTTTCTGCCTTTTTATTGACAGCTCCAACTACCTTCAGACTTGGTTGTCTATTTAGGAAATGATCGGTTCAAATGAACACATCTTCTTCCTTTTACGTTATTGTTTTTTGAATTTTTGAATATCATTGTTTTATACAGCAGGTTTTTATTAGTTATCCATTTTATACATATCAGTGTATATATGTCAATCCCGATTTCCCAATTCATCACACAACGACTACCACACCCCCACTTTCCCCCTTTCTGACTGACTTTACTCTGTATGATAGTCTCTAGATCCATCCACGCCTGTACCAATGAACCAACGTAGTTCCTTTTTATGGCTGAGTAATATTCCATGGTATATATGTACCACATCTTCTTTATCCATTTGTCTGTGGATGGGCATTTAGGTTGTTTCCATGACCTGGCTATTGTAAATACTGCTGCAGTGAACATTGGGGTGCATGTGTCTTTTAGAACTATGGTTTTCTCTTGGTATATGCCCTGTAGTGGGTTCGCTGGGTCATATGGCAATTCTTTTATTTGTTTTTCAAGGAACCTCTTTACTGTTCTCCATAGTGGCTGTATCAATTTACACTCCCAACAACAGTGCAAAAGTATACTCTTTGCTCCACACCCTGTCCAGCAGTTGTTGTTTGTTGATTTTCTGATGATGCCCGTTCTAAATGGCGTGAGGTGATACCTCAGTGTAGTTTTGATGTGCATCTCTCTAATAATTAGTGATGTTGAGCAGGTTTTCATGTGCTTGTTGGCCAGCTGTATGTCTTCTTTGGAGAATTGTCTATTTAGTTCTTCTGCCCATTTCTCGATTTGGGTGTCCGTTTTTTTAATACCGAGCTGCGTGAGCTGTTTATATATTTTGGAGATTAATCCTTAGTCCGTTGATCCGTATGCAAATATTTTTCCCATTCTGAGGGTTGTCCTTTCGTATTGTTTGTCGTTTCCTGTGTGTGGCAAAAGCTTGTGAGTTTCATTAGGTCCCACTTGTTTATTTTTGTTTTTATTTCCATTACTCTAGGAGGTGGATTAAAACAGATCTTGCTGTGATGTATGTCAAAGTGTGTTATTCCTATGTTTTCCTCTAAGAGTTTTATAGTATCCTGTCTTACGTTTAGGTCTCTGTTCCATTTTTAGTTTATTTGTGTGTACGGTGTTTGGGAGTGTTCTAATTTCATTCTTTTACATGTGTCTGTCCAATTTTCCCAGCCCCACTTATTGTAGAGACTGTCTTTTCTCCATTGTGGATTCCTGCCTCCTTTGTCATAGATTAGTTGACCATAATTGCGTGGCTACATCTCTGGGCTTTCTATCCTGTTGCATTGATCTATATTTCTGTTTTTGTGCCAGTCCCATCGTGTCTTGATTCCTGTAGCTTTGTAGTACAGTCTGAAGTCGGGCAGTCTGATTCCTCCAGCTCTGTTTTTTCCCCTCAAACTGCTTCGGCTCTTCCGGGTTTCTATGTCTCCATACAAATTTTAAGATTTTTTTGTTCTAGTTCTGGAAAAAATGCCATTGGTAATTTGAGAGGGATTGCATTGAATATGCAGATTGCTTTGGGTAGTATAGTCATTTTCACAACATTGATTCTTAGAATCCAAGAACATGGTATCTCTCTCCATCTGTTTCTATCATCTTCAATTTCATTCTTCAGTGTCATAGTTTTCAGCATACAGATCTTTTGTCTCCCTAGGTAGGTTGACTCCTAGGTATTTTATTCTGTTTGTTGCAATGGTTAATGGGAGTGTTTCCTTCATTTCTCTTTCAGATTTTTCTTCATTAATGTATAGAAATGCAAGGGATTTGTGTGCATTCATTTTGTATCGTGCAACGTTACCAAATCCATGGATTAGCTCTAGTAGTTTTCTGGTGGCATCTTTAGGATTCTCTAAGTATAGTGTCATGCCATCTGGAAAGAGTGACAGTGTTACTTCTTCGTTTCCAACTTGTGTTCCTTTTATTTCTTTTGCTGCTCTGACTGCTGGGGCTAGGACTTCCAAAACTATGTTGCATAATAGTGGTGAGAGTGGTCATCCTTGTCTTGTTCCTGATATTAGAGGACATGCTTTCAGTTTTTCAGCATTGAGGATGTTTGCTGTGGGTTTGTCGTATATGGCCTTGATTAAGTTGAGTGAGCTTCCCTCTCTGCCCACTTTCAGGAGGGTTTTTATCATAAATGTGTGTTGAAATTTGTCACAAGCTTTTCTGCATCTATTGACATCATCATATGGTTTTTCCTCTTCACTTTGTTAATAGGGTGTATCACATTGATTTTCGTGTATTGAAGAATCCTTGCATCCCTGGGATAAATCCCACTTGATCATGAGGTATGATACTTTAATTTGGTATTGGATTTGGTTTGCTACTCTTTTGTTGAGCAGATTTGCATCTATGTTCATCAGTGATATCGGTGTGTAACTGTATTTTTTTGTACTATCTTGTCTGGTTTTGGTATCAGGGTGATGGTGGCCTCATAGAAAGAGTTTGGGAGTGTTCCTTCCTCGCCAAATTTTTGGAAGAGTTTGAGAAGGATGTGTGTTAGGTCTTTTCTCCATGTTGGATAGAATTATCCTGTGAAACCATCTGTCCTGGACTTTTGTTGGTTGGACGATTTTTAATCAGAGTTGCAAGTTCATTACTCGTACTGGGTCTGTTCATACTTTCTATTTTTTCCTGGTTCAGTCTTGGAAGGTTGTAGCTTTCTAAGAATTTGTGCATTTCGTCCAGATTTTCCATTTTATCAGCATAGAGTTGCTTGCAGTAGTCTCTTATGAAGTTTTGTATTTCTGTGTTGTCTGTGGTAACTTCTTTTTCATTTCTAATTTTATTGATTGCAGTCCTCTCCCTCTTTTTCTCGATGAGTCTGGCTAAAGGTTTATCAATATTGTTTACCTTCTCAAAGAACCAGCTTTTACTTTTATTGATTCTTGCTGTTGTTTTCTTTGTTGCTATTTCAGTTCTTTCTTTCTTTTTTTTGTGCCTTTTTATTGACAGCCCCAACTACCTTCTGAGCTTGTTGTCTTTTTGGTAAATGATCAGGTCAAATGAACACATCTTCTTCATTTTGTTTCTTTTTTTTAAAATTTTTTTTATTGAAGTATCGTTGATTTACATTGTTGTGCCAATATCTGCTGTATAGCAAATTGACTCAGTTTTACATGGAGACATTCTTTTCCTTTATGGTTTATCATCACAGGATATTGTATATAGTTCCCTGTGCTATACAGTAGGATCTTGTTGTTTATCCATTCTAAATCTAACAGTTTGTGTCTACCAACCTCAAACTCCCAGTCCATGCCTCTCCCTCCCCCCTACCCCTTGGCAACCACAAGTCTGTTCTTTATGTCTGTCTATGAGTCTGTTTCTGTTTTGTAGATATGCTCATTTGTGTCATATTTTAGATTCTACATATAAGTGGTATTATATGGTATTTGTCTTTCTTTTTCTGAGATACTTCAGTCAGTTGTTTGGTAATCTATAGTTGCACTCATGTTGCTGCAAAACCGCATGATTTTGTACTTTATTATGGCTGAGTAGTATTCCATTGTATGTATGTACCACATCTTGTTTCTCCATTTATCTGTTGGTGGACATTTTAGGTTGTTTCCATGTTTTGGCTATTGTGAATAGTGCTGCTATAAACACAGGGGTGTGTGTATGTTTTTGAATTGTCATTTTGTTGAGGTATATTCCCAGGAGTGGGATTGCTGTATTGTATAGTAATTCTATTTTTAGTTTTATCAGGTTGAGAATTGAAGGCAACTCTTAAAATGGGCTTAAGTGTTGAAGTAGAACTAACAAATTATTGGCTTGTTCACATCATCACTAAAGAATTCAATCAGTAAATAATTTGAATAAAAGTATATTTCAGGAAAATAATCTAAAACTGATCTAGAAAACAGCTTCTAAAACAGTGTATTTTTCCTGTTGTGTTTAATAAGCAGGCCTAAAGTTTTCAGTATATTTATTTGAATGATTCATCATAGTTTAATTCTATTCAGTTTAATTCTGTTCATTGCTGGTGTTACACTCATGTGATGCCTTCAGTATAGAGACCCATTTGTTTAATGATAATTCCATTATGAATCTGTTTTTCTACAGTCTATTCTTTCTCTCACTGCTCCAGTACATTCAGGCTATTTACAGTTGTTAGAGGATCAAAGAGAAGAGTGTTTGTTTGTTTGTTAGTTTTTAAATAACTACTTATTTTTGAAACAACATTAAATTATTGGGCCTAGCAACTGTGGCTGTATATGAAACATTTAACTCAAGAATTTATTATGAAAGGTTTCCTTGTAATATTTTACAGTGGTGTTTACTACTAGTCTACCATTTTGAATCAAGGTGCTGCTAAAAACATTATCTGAAGGAATGTGCTACTTTCATAAAATAATATCAAAGTTATTATTGCATACCGTTTAACTGTGTAAATTAGGCTTCCCAATCCTCCTTGACCTGGTATGTAACAAAATAACTTTAATAGATATGAATTTCTCTTCAATTCTGAACACAATGATGAGCACAGGGAAGTGTAGGCATTTACATAGTTGGCTCCAATTAGATGTTTCTAAAAAGATAGATAGCAATAATCGTAATTGCTCATTTATTTCCTAAATTAATTCCATTAAGAAGATTCCATCTAAAATTTTGATCTCTCTCCACTGTTTAATAGTGGGGTAGCAGGGATGATCCAATACCAACCACTGTATGTATATTCACCAAAAATTCAATAAAATTATTAGTTTGTTGTTTTTGGATTAACTATCAATGGGTAGTTTTTAATACTTAAAGAAGTCAAATATTTCAAAGGAACATTAAATGCTTTTTAAAAATCTATCAATTACTAAGTGATTTCATTGTAGTAAATCATACTCATATATTCCTAGGAATCGAGTTGTGAAGTTTTTGTATTAGGGAAATGAGATGGAATAATTGGCTAGTTCCATGCTTCACTGAATTGATAAAGGAGAGGAAAAACTAATTTTAATTTTTTTGTTCTAAATTTCAAAATGTGAATACAACTATAGTATTATCTCTATTAGAATTAGAGACCTGGAATGTGTAGTCAGGATACTGAAAACATATGTAATAGAAAAAAGTTTAGCTTTCTTTATATTTTAAAAAATATAGAGGGCTGTGGGAAGCCAGGAATTGGCTTGTGAGGAGCAACATGTGCTGGCTTATCCCTGAGGCAGGGCAGGGAGGACAAACTGAGGACTGCTCCAGTGGCTGCCAGGTTTCCCGTGGCTTCCTCAACAAGTGCTTCAGCCTGAGGCAAGTGAATGTTCCCTCCCTGCTTACTCCATGTTGCAGCACAGCACTGGCTCTAGGGCTGCCGTGACCAGGGAAAGAGTTCAACTGTGGGACGCACGGATGCTTTGGTCCCAGGGCAGAGTCTGGGTGGGGCGGCAGAGGCCATTGTTGGTGTTTACTCAAGTGGTGCCTCAGAAGCAGCCCAGAACTCTGACGGCAGCTGGTCAACCATAGCTCATAACCCCTGATACAAGCCCAAAGCCCACGTGGGCTAAGGCCTGCCCTGCTGTGCCATGCCACAACAGGGTGGGGGCAGCAGGAGCTGAATGGAGTGATCAGCTGTGAGGTACAAAGGAGACTTGCACCTGAGGCTCTGTCTGAGTAGAGCGAGGGAAATAATTGCTGGCTCCTCCAAAGGTGGCACATCAGAGGCAGCTCAGACTGCTGGCTTTGGCTGACAAGAAAAGAGATCCTGTGCTGCCCCCCTTGCTACATACAGCACTTCCTCCCTCTGGGGCTAGGGTTCTGGTGCTGGGAGAAGGGAAAACACACACATAAATGGAACAGAGGCAGCTCTCACACAACTCTCAGGGTTTCTGCTCCAGCAACTTGGGATCAGACCCTGCACCCGACAGAGCAGTGACAGCCACTGAGCAGAGGGAAAGTCCTCCCTCTAGCCCCTCAATTTGCAGTCCCATCCCCTACCAAGGTGATAGCTGCCAGCACACCCTGAGGAAAGTTGTGACTTGTGTCCGCATTAAGTCCAGCTCTTCCACTAAAGGCACTGAGTACATGCAGTCTGTATAGGGGACACTCCCACATAGAACACCCACAAGACCACACTAGATAACTGTTTCCTAAATTCACAGAGGAAGAGAAAGTTAAGGAAAATGAAAAGGCAGAGGTGGTATTCTCAATTTAAAGAGCAAAACCCTGAAAAAACTAATGAAACAGAAATAAATTTACCAGATAAAGAATTCAAAGCATTGGTAATAAGAATGTTAACTGAATTAGGGAAAAGAATAGATGAACACAGTGAACATTTTAACAAGGAACTAGAAAATATAAAAAAGACCCAATCAGAAATGAAGTATTCAATAGCTGAAATAAAAATACACTAGAAGTAATGAATATCAGACTAAGTGATACAACAGAACACATACAGGATCTGGAAGTTAGAATAATGGAAATCACCCAATCAGAACAGCAGAAAGCAAAATTGATTTCATTTTTGAAAATTTGCTTTTAAGAGCTCTCTGAGATAACACAACATTCATATTATAGGGCTCCCAGAAGGAGAAGACAGACAGGGAGAAGTGGATCAAGAATGTATTTGGGGAAATTAGGGCTGAAACATTCCCAAACCTGATGACGGAAACAGATATTCAGATACAGGAAGCACAGAGGGTCCCAAACAAGATAAACTGAAACAAGACATGTCATAATTAAAATGGCAAAAGAGAAGTCTAAAGGCAGCAAAAGAAAAAGTCAAATACAAGGGAGTCTCCATAAGGCTATCCGCTCATTTTGCTGCGGAAACTTTGCAGGTCAGAAGGGAGTGGCATGATATTATAATTCAAAGTGCTGAAATGGAAAAACCTCACAGCAAGATTAGCATTTAGAATGGAAGGAGAGAGAAGTTATCTGACAAGCAAAAACTTGTAAACTTGAGAGAGTTTACCAATGCTAAACTTACCCTAAAGGAAACGTTGAAGGGTCTTCTCTAAGTGGAAAAGTAAGAAAGAATCTATAGAAAAGGGAAAATCCCACTAGGAAACGCACATATGTAGTAAGGAGTGAGGCTCAACCACATAAATAAGCCAGTATGTAGATTAAAAGACAAAAAATCAACCATTAAATAACAGTGAAGGGATAAGCATAAAAATGTAAAATATGACATCAAAAACACAAAATGGAGGGGAGTACAAAATGTAGATCTTTTAGAAAGAGTGTGAATTTAAATGACCACCAGTTTAAACCAAGTAGCTATAATTTATAAGTCAACATATATGAACCCCATGGAAACCACAACTCAAAAACCTACAACAAACACACAAAAACTAAAAAGAAAGGAACACAAGCATGCTACTAAAGAAAATCATCAAACCACAAGGGAAGAAACAAAAAGAAGAAATGAACAGAGAAGAGCTACAATATACTATATAAAATAGATAAGCAACAAGAGGATATTGCATAGCACAGGGAATTATAGCCATTATCTTGTAATACCTTTTAATGGAGTATAATCTGTAAAAATACTGAATCATTCTGTTGTACACCTGAAACTAATATAATATTGTAAATCTATACTTCAGTAAAAAAGTTTAGAGCAGAAATAAACAAAATAGAAAAAACAATAGAAACACATCAACAGAACAGTTGGTTTTTTGAAAGATAAAATTTATAAACCCTTAGCTAGACTAAGAAAAACAGAAGACTCAGATAAATCAGAAATAAAAGAGGAGATATTACAACTGATACCATGGAAATACAAAGGATCATGAGGCTATTAACAATTATATACCAACATTTGGATAACCTAGAAGAAATGGGTAAATTCCTAGAAACAAAAAATTTTCCAAGACTGTCCATTGACAGATGAACGGGTAAAGAAGATGTGGTGTATATATACAATGGAATATTACTCAGCCATAAAAAAAAGAATGAAATAATGCCATTTGCAGCAACATGGATGGACCTAGAGATTATCATACTAAGTGAAGTTAAGTCAGACAGAGAAAGACAAACACCATATGATATCATTTATATGTGGAATCTAAAATATGGCACAAATGAACATATCTATGAAACAGAATCACAGACATAGAGAACAGACTTGTGGTTCCCAAGGGGGAGGAGGGGTGAGGGAGGGAAGGATTGGGAGTTTGGAATTAGCAGAGACAAGCTTTTATATATGGAATGGATAAACAAGATCCCACTGTATAGCACAGAGAAGTATATTCAATATCCTGTGACAAACCATAATGGAAAAGAATATGAAAAAGAATGTATATATATGTATAACCAAGTCACCTTGCTGTACAGCAGAAATTAACATGACATTGTAAATCAGCTACACCTCAATAAATTTTAAAAAAGAAAATAAATATTTTACCTGATATGCTAGTTTCACAAAAAAGAGATTCAAAATTGTTACCAGCTTTAAGTGTCAAAATTAGTATAAATTGTGCTGGCTACTGTGCTATATTCTTACTGGGGATGAACCATATACACGGAACTCTTTCTTCTGTGTCAGTATTGATCAAAACTTGTTACTGTTTGGGCTTCCCTGGTGGCGCAGTGGTTGAGAATCTGCCTGCCAATGCAGGGGACACGGGTTCGAGCCCTGGTCTGGGAAGATCCCACATGCCGCAGAGCAACTAGGCCCGTGAGCCACAATTACTGAGCCTGTGCTCCGCAACAAGAGAGGCCGCAACAGTGAGAGGCCCGCGCACTGCGATGAAGAGTGGCCCCCGCTCGCCGCAACTAGAGAAAGCCCTCGCACAGAAACAAAGACCCAACACAGCCAAAAATAAATTAATTAATTAATTAAAAAAAAAAAAAAAAACTTGTTACTGTTTGTAGTTATTTTTCACCACTTAATTGATTTTTATTGGAAACTTTCTGAAATTGGCAAATAGCATGGTTGTGTTCTACCATGTAGTATGAGTATAGTCATAAAGTAGTAGCTGGAAAAAAATTTAAATATGATGAAATTGTAACTAGTATGTGTATGATTCCATATACATACTTTAAAAATATCAGCAACAAGATCTGTATGAGGAAAACTACAAAACACTAATAAAAGAAACCAAAACAGAACTAAATAAATGTAGAGATATTTCATGTTCATCAATAGGAAGATTTGTTATTGCCAAGATGTCAGTTCAGCCCAACTTGATCTATAGATTCAACACAATCTCAATCAAAATCTCAGAAAGTTATTTTGTGGATATCAACAAGTTGATTCTAAAGTTTATATGGAGAAGCAAAAGACTCAAAATGGCCAACACAATATTAAAGGAAAAGAACAAAGTCAGTCAGAGGACTGACACTATGAAAGAAGAGATGAATAGATCAATGGAACAGAATAGACAGCCCAGAAATAGACCCACATAAATATAGTCAGTTGATCTTTGACAAAAGAGTAAAGACAATACATTACAGAAAAGATAACCTTTTTCAACAAATGATGCCAAACAGCTAGGCATCCACATGCAAAAAAAAAGAATCCAGACACAGAACTTAGACCCATCACAAAAAAATAAATCAAAATGGATCATAGAACTAAATGTAAAATGAGAAACTATAAAATTACTAGAAGGTAACATAGGAGAAAATGTGGATAACCTTGGGCATGGTGATGACTTTTTAGAAGCAACACCAAAGGCAAGATCCATGAAAGAAACAATTGATAAATTGGACCTTATTAAAATTAAAAACTTCTCTGTGGAAGAAACTGTGAAGAGAATGAGAAGACAAGCCACAGACTGGGAGAAACTACTTGCAAAACACACGTCTGATAAAGGACTGTTATGTAAAATATATAAAGAATTCTTAAACTCAACAATAAGAAAACAAACAACCTGATTTTAAAATGAGCAATAGATTTGAATAGAAAGCTCATCAGATACCTCACAGATGGCAAATAAACATATAAAAAGATGTTCCACATTGTATGTCATTAGGGAAATGAAAATTAAAACAACTCTGAGATAACACTACACACCTAAAACCCAAAACACTGACAACACCAAATGCTGGCGAAGAAGTGGAGCAACATGAACAATCATTCATTGCTGGTGGGAATGCAAAATAGTACAGCCACTTTGGAAGACAGTCTGGTGATTTCTTACAAAACTAAACATATATTCTTATCATATGATCCAGCCATTGTACTACTTGGTACTTACCCAAATGAATTGAAACTTATGTCTACACAAAAACCTGTACACAGATCTTCATAGCAGGTTTATTGCCAAAACTTGGAAGCAACCAAGAGGTCCTTCAGTAGGTAACTGCATAATAAACTATGGTGCATCCAGACAGTGGATAGTATTCACCACCAAAAAGAAATAAGTTATCAAGCTGTGAAGAGACATGGAGGAACTTTAAATGCATATTACCAAATGAAAGAAGCCAATTGGAAAGGCTACACACTGTTATGACTCCAATATTCTGGAAAAGATAAAACAATGAAGATAGTATTAAAAAGATCAGTGGATACCAGGGGTTGGGGCAAGGGAGAGATGATAGTTTCACTGCCCTAAAAATACTGTGCGCTCTACACTGTACCATACTACATGGTGGATACATGTCATTATACATCTGACCAAACCCACAGAATGTTGAACACCAAGAGTAAATCCCAGGATAAACTATGGTGATAATGAGGTGTCTGTGTAGATTCATTGATGGTGACAAGTGTACAACTCTGGTGGGGGATATTGATAGTAGGGGAGGCTGTGTGTATGTGGAGGCCAGGGGTATATGGGAAATCTCTGTATCTTGTACTCAATTTTGCTGTGAATCTAAAACTACTCTAAAAAATCGTCTATTTAAAAGTGGGAAAAAAGCAGCAAAAAAAAATTACCCAGACTGAATCATGATGAAATACAAAATCTGAACAGACCAATGATGTATAAAGAGATTGAATCAGTAATCAAAGCCCTCCCAACAAAAGTCCAGGACCAGATATCTTCCCAGGTGAATTCCACCAAACATTTAAGGAAGAAATAACACAAATCCTTTCTAAAACACTGAAGAGAAGGGAAGACTTTCAGACTCATTTTATGTGGCCAGCATACTACCCTGATGCAAAAGCCAGACAGAGACAGCATAAGAAAACTACAAGCCAATATACCTATTCAACATAGTTATAAAAATCCTCCACAAAATACTAGCAAGCCAAATTTGACAGTACGTTAAAAGAATAATACACCATGACCAAATGGGAGTTATCCCTGGGGTGCAAGGATGGTTCAGTGTATGTGAATCAATAAATGTGTACATCCCATTAACACAATAAAGAGTAAAAGTCACATAATCATCTCAATAGATGCAAGCAAAGCATGTGACGAAATTCATCACCCTTTCTCATGATAGAAACTCTCAACAAACTAGGCATAGAAGGTATTTACCTCAACATAACAAAGGCCTTACATGACCAGCCCACAAGTAATATTATACTCAATGGTGAAAAACTTAAAAGTTTTCCTCTAAGATCAGGAATAAGACTAGGATGTCCACTAATAGCCACATCAATTCAACAGAGTATTGGAAGTTCCAGCCAGTGCAATTAGGCAAGTAAAAGATTTAAGAGGCATCCAAATTGGAAAAGAAGTAAATTACCTGTTTGCAGATGACATGATTTTATACATAGAGAAGCCTGTATAGACTCCACACATACACCAAAAATCCTGTTGAAACTAATAAATGAATTCAGTAAAGTGGAAGGATACAAAATCAACATATAAAAATCAACTGTGTTTCTGAACACTAACAACAAACTATCCCCAAAAGAAAGTATTAAAAATTCTCATTTACAATAACATGAAAAAGAATAAAATACTTAGAAATAAACCTAACCAAGGAGGTAAAAGCCTCTTATACTGAAAACTTAAAACATTGCTGAAAGAAATTAAAGACACAAGTAAATCAAAGGATATCCATGTTCATGAATTAGAAGACTTAAAATTGTTAAAATGCCCACACTACCCAAAGTGGTCTATAGATTCAATTTAAACCCTATCAAAATCCCATGACAATTTTTTTTTCTACTGAAAAAGTAATCCTAAAATTCATATGGAACCACAAAAGATCCAACTAGCCAAAGAGATCTTGAGGAAGAACAAAGCTGGAGGCATCATATTTCCTGATTTCAAAATATACTACAAAAATACAGTAATTAAAACAGTATGTTATTGGCATAAAAACAGGCAGATCAATGGAACAGAACTCAGAAATAAACCGACATATATATATATATATATATATATACACACACACACACATATATAAATATATATACACACACACACACACACACATATATAAATATACACACACACACACACACACATATATATGATCAACTAATCTTCAAAAAGGGCACCAAGAATACACCATGGTTTTGGGAAAACTGAGCATCTACATGCCAAAGAATGAAACTGGACACTTGTACTTTATACAAAAATCAACTCAAAATGGATTCATGATTTAAACATAAAATTTCAAACTGTAAACTCCTAAAGTAATACATAGGGGAAAAGCTTTATGACATTGGTCTTGTCAATGAGTTTTTGGATTTGAAAACAAAAACACAACAACAGCAAAAACAGAGAAGTGACTACATCAAAGGAAATAAAAGAGTAAAAAGACAAACTATTGAATGGTAGAAAATATTTGGAAGCCATATCTTCAATAAGGGCTTAATATCCAAAATATTCAAGTAACTCCTACATCTCAACAGCAAAAAAACAAATAACCTGATTAAAAAATGATTAAAGACCTTGAATAGACATTTTCCAAAGAAGACATACAAAATGGCCATTAGCTAGCTAGCTAATGCTAGCTTTGCAACTCCCAACCCGTGAGCTGGGGGACTGAATCACCTGTCCAAAATTCCCCAGCTAGCAGTGGCTGACTTAACAGTTTGGTTTGGAGATGGGCTAAAATGAAGTACTTTTTACTTAACAGTTAAAGCCCATATCCTCTAGTTCTTAATCCAGAGGTCTTTTCAAGGTAACATTTACTTTATCGCCTGGGGGGTGGGGGTGGGGGGTTAGTTGGGTTTGAAACATCAATGGAAAAAATTTGCTCTAGCTGATATAAAAGGGCCTAACCATATTTTTGAGCATAAATTAAGATTTTGATTGTATTTGAGTTTAAAAATACAAGTTTCAATTGAAAATATGTTTTGTTGTTTTAGCCTAGAAGACTAAAAGACACCAACAAAACAATAACAGTTTTCAAAAATCAAGATAAAACATGTTTTTTTAATTGAAGTATAATTGATGTGTTACAGGTGTACAATATAATGATTCACAATTTTTAAAGGTTATACTCCATTCATAGTTATTTTAAAATATTGGCTCTACTCCCTGTGTTGTACAATATATCCTTATAGCTTATTTTATATATAATAGTTTGTACCTTTTAATCCCCTATCCCTATATTGCCCCTCCCCACTTCCCCACTTCCCACTGGTAACCACTAGTGTGTTCTTTCTGTGAGCCTGTTTTTGTTATATTCACTAGTTAAGTGATAACATACCGTATTTGTCTTTCTCTAACTCATTTCACTTAGCATAATGCCCTCCAAGTCCATCCATGTTGTTGCAAATGGCAAAATATCATTCTTTTTAAGATAAAACATGTTTTAAGGCACCTTTTATGAACTAAAATTTATGTTTTCATTTGCTTCCAAGACCCTCAACTACTGATATAAAAAGTGGATATTAGTAATATCAATAATCATTCATACTTAGCATATATTTTTTCAAGAATTTTAGTCTCAACATAACTCTTTGTAGTAGGCTCAGATATATTCCGATTATACAGATGAGAAACCCAAAGAAAGCAAAGATGGTTCAAATAACTTTCCTAAGCTCACAGCTGATAAATGTCACCCCCTATATTCAAATAGCGTGTAGCTATAGAAGTCTCCTGGGCTTTGGTGCTACATAAACTCTGACATAGGATGTATACTTTATAGTGAAAGAATTGCACAAATCTTTCATTCATTAATACTCATCATTACGTTTTTATATAATACTAGAGAAGAAAAGATGAGTAAAGAAGTTTATCATTGCAAAGTGGTCTGTAAGCTTAAAATTACAACTTTCAATATTTATTTAATAGAACAGGCAATTTTCCAGTCACTTTTAAGGAAGAAAACATTTAAGGTATTTTTCTTTGTAACTACTGTAGCAAGTTACTGTAGTTACTACAATTAATTTTGACACTACCATGATTTTGAGTATTACTCCATTAAAATAGGAATAAATGGCAGAACTATCATATGGCAACATGAAATGAAATAAAAATCCAATTTTGAAAAATATATATGACTTTTGACTTTGAGGAGACACTTCACTCATATTTATGAAACACTTCTAAGGGTTTGAGAACTTAAAAGTTTCTGTCAAAGAGCTGTAAACTTCTGGAAAATAATACATAAACATTCATAGGCAGGACTACAACCGTGGAATTTGTTCATAGCATAAATAATTTTCACGTGAACATTAAAGTCATAAAGCTCATATTCTGGAAGCCTAATTTTAAAAAAGCTCTATTTAAATATTCTTGGCTTCCCTTGCTTGATTTAGGACTGCAGGGCAGCTCTGCTACAAGTCAATAAAATAACAACATAAAGGAGCTCAGTTTTGTATTGTGCAAACCAGGTGTATAATTAAGTCTGTGCCTTGGTTGAGTTGTTTTGATCTCTCCCCACTGTCTTGTATGGACCCTGTGTGCCAACATCTGCCCATTAGTCCCTGAAATCTGTCCTGCCATTTAATGAACCTTCTCATCTTTTTAGCATTTTTCTGTATTTGACCAAAACATTCTTGATGCTTAAGTAAACATCGTCTTATTCTGAGCCACCACTACCACCTCCACTCTCAAATACACTGATACATACATATAATGGAACAAGAAAAAAAAGACTGAGGGTTTCTTCAGGACTGGGTTCTACTAATCTCTTCCTAATTTGGGGTTGGAGGAAATTTTGCAAAAAGAAAAGCTTCTTTGAAAGTACTTCATTTTAGCCCATCTCCAAACCAACTGGCATTCACTCTCAGAAGCTCACTCTCAGTTATTAAGAATAATACTTGTAGCTGATTATGTTAATTATGCTTAAAGGATAATTTAAACAGAGTTTGATAGGAGTGGTCATTAACTTAAAGAGGAAGAGCTCTTTGTCCTTGTGTAAGGAAGGAGAAAGCAGTTGCAGTTTAATTAAAATGAACAACTCATCAGTTGGAGATAAGTAACAGAGAGGCTCACACTAAAATGAATTGAAGGTATTAGATATATATTAAGCAAAATGGTATTAAAATATTCATCCCAGCAGCTAGGTATACAGTCATATTTACTTTATCCCAGCAGTGGACCCTCAACTGGCCAGAACCTCTTCCAGAGCCTCCCTGAGGGCCAGGGCAGCTAAGCAGGATCCCAACCCCACCCCTGGCTCTTTTGGTCACCAGGAGGCAGTCTCCCTTCAGCAATGGGTCTGGAATTAGGGTGTGGAAGGACCGAGCCCTGGGCCTGCCTGCAGCTGGGCCCGTGCCTTGCCCTGTGCTCTCAACCCAACATGTACAGTTGGCCCTTGGCCATGAGACCCACATCTCTGCTTCTCTTCAGGGTTAAGCATTTAAAAAAAAAAAAAAAAAAAATCTCAGCAGGAGGGATATAGTTATGTTTACTATATCCAACGTATGGAAGATTTGTATTAATATATGGTAGACCAATTTACATTTATGGAAACTTTCTCCTCTCCCCTCCGTCCTTTCCTATGGGATAGAGTTTTTCTGGGGTTAACAAAGCAATAGGAATCTGACATAGAATATAAGAGACTTGTATGTTCAAAGCAAACTAGCAAGTGTACGTTCAGACGTGGTTCTAGGCCCCACAGGAAAGATCAAGCGGCTATAGTGTTTGGAGGCTAGAGCATTATATATTCAAGAAAATCCTAATATTTTACCTTTAGTAAATAGCATTCATTACGCTTCTATTGGATTTTCTAGCATTCTAGTTTCTCTTTAAACCGGGGTTAATCTGGCAGCCACAGAAGCATAAGGGCTCTATGGATAGAATTCGAGTGACCCCTGAACTTGGAAGGAAAAACTGTTTTCATTAGGTTTAACTGAAATTGATCTTTCTCTTTTATCATGACTAAGTAATAAATCACAGTACTAGTAGTAACTATGATTTTGTAACCAGCAGAAGTCACAGATAGTATATCATATTGTATTTGTCACAGATCTCCTAAAATGTCTTTTATGGTTATAATGACTTAAAAATTACTAGTTATTAAGCCCGCCAATAGATATTGTTATTAAAAGCATTAATACAGAAATGTACATGCCCTTATATCACAAATTTAATATTTTGATGATTGCATTCCAAATGGTTCCATTATAATCCGATGCATTTAATTTTATGCACTCAATGATGTTATTCTGAGATAGCATATATACACATCACCAGAAGTCCAAGGAGTTTGTGACTTTTAAAAGGTTAAGGACCCCTACTTTAAATACCTCAAAAAATTCTAAGTTTCCAAAAAGAGTTGCAGGCAACCATATCTGACCACAGGCTAGATATGGCCCTTAATGCAAGAATTTGCTTAGTTTGAAATGCAAAACTGACAATGATTTGAAACCAAAATACAGTTAATGATGTATCAGAGATCTAAGCTTTAGCTACTTTGTCACCATCTGTGGAATTTACATGTTTCCAGGCATGTCAGAGAATTGGAAAGTGCTTATAAGCAGCATTCGAAATGTATACGGGATTAAGAAAGGAGTAAAGTTACAGGTGGTGCTGGGAACTTAAAAAGTGTCAGCACATATCCAATGGACCTACACATACTTCCAAAAACGTATATACACACGTGTAAGAATTTTAATCCCCCACTGATCTAAATGTGAATATCTGGCCATGTGCACAGGAACCATTCCTGGGTCAATCCCTAAAGCAATGTTTCATCTGCATCTAATTTTCACATATCTTTGACAGTTTAAACCATAAAATTGACATTTTAATCTTAAACTTCTATACATAAAATTGACACTACAATCTTAAAATTGACATTCTGTTCTGCTGAACTGGCAGTTTAAGTTGTCATGAAAATGTTAATTGGCTTCAAGTTTGGTTGGGTTTTTTTTGTTTTTTTAATTAGTACATAGGTCACTTGAGGAAGTTTTTCTTACCAAAGGGTTTTAGCAAATTGTTTTCCAGTAAATTTGTTTCAATCTCAGTGACTGGTGGATATGACAGCACTCAGAGGGAATGATAGCAGTGCTCTGCATGGGCAATAGTACCCAGAAGAATTTTCCAAAGTTTGAGAACAAAGCCACAGAGAAAACTGGTTAAATATGATCATATTTGTCTTAGCCTAGGTTCACTGGAGAACAGAGCCCGTGCTGAAACTTTTTTGGGGAGTATGAAAAGCAAGAGCACAAGAAAAGTGAGATAGGGAAGAGGGAGGAGCAAATACTGAGGGTATCAAATGCCAATTCTAAAGAAGGCAAAGACGAAGAGACCAAGCAGAAAGCTGTGGCTCAGAGATTTCAGCAGGCAACAAGGCTTCACAAATTAAAATTGCTGTCAAAACTATCAAGAACATGAGCCAGAACAAGAGGGGCCAAGGTCCAGAGATGAGAGAATCTAGAAAAGTATGTATAACACAGCCTCGACAAATTCTAAAACCTAAAGCACGATAATTATAAATACAATCTTAAATAAGTATATTATAGTTCAACTGACGAAAATCAAATATAAAGAGGAAATCTTGAAGGAGGCAGATGAAAAGGTATGCTACCTTCATATAATAAGATTGAAAGTTGATTTTTCAACAGAAAATATGAAACCATGGAACGCCATTTTAAAAATAGAAACAACGGCTAATTTAGAATTCCCTACCCATTTAAAAACCTCCCAAAATGAAGACGAAATTTAGATTTTGATATATAAAACAAGTGAGAGAGCTCATGACCAGCAGAACTGCCTTATAATATATGCAAAGGGACTTCTTCAGGCAGAAAAAACATCATCCTAGGTAGAAGCCTTTGTTCCTGGAAATTCAGGAACAAAGGAAGAAAATGGCAAAGGATTAAGAGGTATTTTTTACATAAATTACTATAGAATATTATAAACAATGCTCATTATATCTTATGGCATTAAATATGTGTAAAATTAAAATATATAACAATACTACAAAAGGTGAGAAGGCAATAAATATAGATAAAATGTTCAAACTTTCTAATATTGTCTGGAAAGTTAAAAAATACTAAATTATAGTCAACTGTAATAAGCCACCAGAAAGATAATAGTAATAAAAGGATAACCTAACAAGCTGAAAGGAAGGGGCAATTGAATTAAAAAAGAAAAACTTGATCATTCCAAATGTGGGTAAAAAGGAGAGAAAAATGGACTAAATAAAATCACTAATGAAAAACATTATAAAAATGATTTCTTAAGTCAAAATCCAACCGTATCAGGAGAATGAGAAGACGAGCCACAGACTGGGGGGAAATATTTGCTAAAGACATACCTGATGAAAGACTGTTTTCCAAAATATACAAAGAACTCCTAAAATTCAACAATAAGACAACACACACAATTAAAACTTGGGCCAAAGACCTTAACAGATCCCCTCACCAAAGGAGATACACAGGTGACATATAAAAAGATGCCACACATCATATGTCATCAGGGAAATGCAAATTAAAACAACAATGAACTACCATTACACATCTATTAGAATGCCCAAAATCTGGAACACTGACAACACCAAATGCTGGGGAGGATATGGAAAAATAGGGAACACTCATTCATTGATGGCTGGTATATAAAATAGTACAGCCACTTTGGAAGTCAGTTTGGCAGTTTCTTACAAAACCTAAACATAGTCTTACCATAAGATCCAGCAATTGCACACCTTGGTATTTACCCAAAGGAATTAAAAGCTTATGTCCATACAAAAACCTGCACATGGATGTTTACAGCAGCTCTATGCACAATTGTCAAAACTTAGAAGCAATCAAGATGTCCTTCAGTAGGTGAATGGATAAATTGTGGTACATCCAGACAATAATATTACTCAGTGCTAAAAAGAAGTGACTTATTAAGCCATGACAAGACATGGAGGAACAATAAATTTATATTACTAAGTGGAAGAAACCAATCTGAAAAGTCTACATAGTTTATGACTGCGAGTATATGACATTCTGGAAAAAGCAAAACTGTAGAGACAGTAAAAAGATCAGTAGTTGCCAGGGGCTGGGGTAAGGGAGGGATGAATAAGTAGAGCACAGAGGATTTTTAGAGCAATGAAAATATGCTGTATGATACCATAATGATGGATACATGTTATTATACATTTGCTCAAACTCATATAATGTACAATACCAAGAGTGAACTGTAATGTAAACTATGGACTTGTGTGATTATGATGTTTCATCATAGGTTCATCCTTGGTAAAAACTGTGTCATTCTGGTGAATGATGTTGATAATAAAGGAGGTTGTGCATGTTTGGGGGCAGGAGTTGTAAAGAAAATCTCTGTACCTTCTCCTCAATTTTGCTGTGTACCTAAAATTGCTGTGAAAAATAAAGTCTTAATTTAAATAAACAATTATACAAAAATTCAAGGTGAAAAGATTCAAGAAGATTGACTACTTAAACACTATCTAAAAGAAAATTGATGTAACAATATTTCGGTCAAAATAGACTTCAAGGCAAAACTCAAGACTAGAGGCAAAGAGGGACTTCTCATAATGATAAGAGAGCCAGTCTATCAGGAGATATGATTCTAAATTTAGATGAATCTAATAACAGTTTCAAAATAGGTAAAGCAAAACAGACAAAGAGAAATAAACCAATCAACAAACATAGTGAGAGATTTCAATACACCTTTTGCAATAACTGATTATGTAGACAAAAAATTAGTAAGGATGCAGAACAAGATTAATAGTTCTGACTTAGTAGACACATAAAATGCTGTAAACAACAACTTCTAGAATATATATTGTTTGAAGTGCTTTTGGAAAATACACTCAAATTGACCATGGATCATAAAGCAAACCTCAAAAATGTTGAAAGGACTGACAGGGTTTGAGTATTCTCTCTGACCACAGTGGAATCAAATCAACAACAAAAGCAATGATAAGGCCAAGATATCCCTAAATGTTTGTAAATTAGGCAATATACTACTAAATAATCCACTGGTGACAGAAGAATCATAATCATACTTAGAAAATATTTTAACTGAATAACAAAAACATGACATAGAAAATCATGAGGAATGCAGTGAAAGCTGTGCTCAGAGAGTAGCAATAGCCTCCTAAAATTCATATATTTCAAATGAAAAAAATGCGGAAATTCATTGATTTAATCTTCTGTCCACCAATGAACCCAAACAAACCACAGACTAAACCCAGAGTAAGAAAACAGGTAATGTACATAAGAAATTAATGGAGATCAATATACAATAGAATCAACAAAGTCAAAATTTGGTTCTTTAGAATCTCAAAAGTATGATGATTCAAAAAAGAAAAGGCACAAATTACCATTATCAGAAATCACTGGCATATCACACATACCCAATAGAGGTATTTCAAAATAAGAGAATGTTGTGAACAACTGTATATGATTAAATTAAAATTTTAGATGTAATGAAATGTATAGATTCACTGAAAAACACAACTTGCCCAACTTGGCACAGGAAAAAACCCCAACATTCTGAAAAAAAAAAGTTGTATATACATATATAATCATTTATTTCTGTTAAAATGAACCCATAATTTAAAATACTTTAAGAAAATATCAGGATGAGATAGCCTCTTCACTGCATTCTTCTAAATATTTCAGTAAGCAGTAACAAAAATCATACACAAACTTTTCCAAGGTCGGGGGGAGAATATGAATGAATCTCTTGTTTCATGAGGCCAGAATAACTATGATACGAAAATCTGACCAGAACATTACAAGAAAGAAATTTACAGGCCAATCTGAACATAGAAACAGAAATCCTCAACAAGACATTAGCAAATTAAATCCAGTAATATTTTAAAGGAATTATACATCACAAGTTGGTTTTATTTCAAAGAAGCAACATTGTCTTAACATAAGATCTGTCAATATAATAATTCACCACATTAACAGAATATAAGAGAAAAATATCTTTTCAGATACAGGAATTTTATAAAATTCAGCACCTAATAAAAATCTCTGAGCAAACCAAGAATAGAAGGAAATTTGTTTAATCTGATGAAAAGTATCTATCAAAAACAGCAACATCTGGGGACTTCCCTGGTGGTCCAGTGGTAAAGAATCTGCC